>NC_089234.1:65629087-66277420 GCF_963924675.1 Phocoena phocoena | reverse complement strand
TCATAAAGTTCTTACTCAGTTAAACATTGAGAGTTACTTTTATGGTTTTTTTCTTCTTCACCATAATTCTAAATTGTTAATCTTGGCTATTTGCTTTTGATTAGAGTGGGCAGTAAAACCTTGAAAGAGAAAGACCCTGTATTCTTAAAGGCTATGGAAACATGTTTATTCACGAAAGGAAGAAATTTATTGTAGGAATTTAATAGCAAACTTCATGAAGCACAGAAAACCACCTTTAAATCAGTTTTTTCATCCTCAGTCCTAAATCTAGAGTGCACAGAAATACAAACAGACAAAATACGCTCTTCAGAGTTTGCTCTGTCCTAAGGGGGAAAAAAGATTTGCTCTGATTTGTTTGTACTTTCCTGGAACTCTACATATAATAAATGATTTCATAGTGTACCAAAGACTCCAAGAGCCTGTTACAATAGCAATGCAGGTAAACAAGTTTTGCTTGTTTCTCTTTTGATGTGTGATTTATTTGGAATCCTAGTTTTATTGAAGAACAGATTTTCTTTTATGCTGCATCTATAAGTCTTTAACATAAAATAAAGAATGACATATATTCATTGTGTACAGTACAGTCATGTTTCTGTTACAGACAGCAGACTCTTAAGACTTTGTATCTTAAGATTGCACGCACACCATTATTATGTGGCATTTGAAATACATAGCTCAGTGGTTTTAAAGCTCCGTGATGCTCATGACTACATGCTTCCCATATACAATTTTGCCATCTGCAGTATCCTGATAGGAATCTATATATCCAAGTACTGCCGTAAGATTAGGAGCTACAATAACATAAACAGATGCTATGCATTTTGTTTTTCAGTTATTAGAAAATTAATACATATTATGAAGATTTAAAATTTTCTGGATAGCAATTAAATATTTTTATAATGTAACATTATCTTTTATCAAATAATACGTGGAAGTAGTTTTAAAAATTAAATAGTTTTATATAGTTTATTTAAAAAAAGAAAAACAGTTTCCTTCTCCCCGTCACCCCCCTTCCAGTCCTTGATTCCCACTCCACGGAAGTAACCACCCACCGCTAATTTAGCTCCACTTTAGTGCTCATTTAGTTCTTCTGTTTGTCCATATTCTTATGTAATACGCTTGCACTATTTAGTAGACTTTTATTCAAATATAGTTACTTTCTACTAACCTTACATTGTATTCGTATATCAACGTCATCTCCTAACTTCACATTTTATATTTTAGATATAATAACTATTTTCTGTTATTTAGACTTTCATTTTTAAGATACCTAAATTTTCTTTCAAGGATATATCATATATCACTGGATGTTTCTTACAATTATTTTTTATTAGTGATGGTTTCCCTTTTCTTGTTCTGAATTGGCTCTGATTATTTCTAATTCCCCTTTTTTTGTTTGTTTGGGTCTCTGTATTTCATGCCAAAGCTTTTCTCAAGTATCTGGCAATCCTTGATTATCTAATATATTAAGAATGAAGCACTGAAAAGCTGATTGGAACCTCTTAGTATATGGAAAGCATTTCTCAGTAGCAAGTGGCACTACAATTTAAAAAATCTCTCATGAAATTTTTGGACGATGTCTGATTTTCAAAATCTACAGATTCTTTTGCATTTGGGATGGATGGTAAATTCCTCTGAGAGAATTCTCCAGTCTCTTGCTTAAGGGGGAGAATCTTGCCAACATCCTGAGAGCAATAGCAAGAAAGGGCCTTTAGTCTTATGGATTGGAATATAGTCCTTCAGTTAATCCCCTCGTTCCAATATTGCTTCCAGTCACTAGTAGTACCTGCCGTCCCTGGATTCAGTTTCTTGGGCTCAGTATCTCGAGAAAGTAAGCTGCCAGTTTTCTGCTGGAATGAGGATAGGTTATTTTTTTGCTGTGTGAATTGACGGGAAGGGATCCGTTAGGCTAGTTGCTCTCAATTCCATTGGCACTTTCAGAGCTATTCAGGCTGCACTGTTCTTGAACCCTTCTGTGGTTGTGCAGGTAAGGCATCTGGTGTCGGAGGTTTTCTCCACTCTCAGCTCTGGTTTCAGATTTATTTTTCTAAGTCAGCTAACTAACTCCTTTCCATTTGCCTCTCAGCTTCAGTAATGCTGTTTTGTTATTCTCCTTTTACTTTTACTTAGAGTATATTCCCTTTGAAAACGTTTTCATCATCAATTTAAGGGAGTTTAGAAGGCAACACAAGTAAACAAGTGTTTAATATGTCATGTTTAAACAAAAGTTCACAATGTCCTTCTTTCAAGCATGATCCTTGAGGAGTATTATGGAAGAAAGAAAATTTCAAAAAATTTACAAGTTACATGGCAGAACTTTTGATAGTTTTTTTTCCTATTTAAAGCATCAAATCACTATTCAATCTACCTTAATTTGGTCACCAGGTCTTAATGTTTTGGAGAAAACTTCAGCCATATCATCGATAGGCAGTGAGTCATTACTTCTTACTGTTGTCACTTAAAAAGTATTCCACCCTTTCTATTCACATCACCAGATTGTTCTATACAATCCAAAGCATGATATTGATTATCAAGTTATTTTCTGTGGACTCCGAGTGTCTTTTGTTTGACTACTTGGTAGTTTTATTTAAGGGATTTCCATTGCTTCTCATAAACTCTCACTTGTGCTTTGAATGTTTTCCCCTTTCCTAGGCTGTAAAACTAGTAATCTACTGAACCAGAAAATAAAGGCTCTGAATATTGATCTACTAATTGAAAAGGCCACCGGTGAATCCAACAGGTAGATTCAAATAAAAACTTGTAGAGAGGACTTTTCTACCCCTAGACTAGAGGAATGGTCCTAAAGTTGAAGGAAAAGGTGGAAGGGAGGGAAACAAAGAGCAAAGATTGAGTTAGAGAGAAAAGCTTGAGGCCGGCAAGCAGAGAGCCTCCTTGGAGTCCTATTCGCTGCTGCCTGGTGAGAACTGCCGTAGAGGGCAGCCAGCGAGCACCGACCTGCAGTGACACGGATCTGTGGGGCATGAAGCCCCACTTGAGTGGCTTAGGACACCATGAGATGCCTGAAACTGAGATTGGGACATGGACCAAAGCACTGTACATGGATCATTCTAGTAAAGTCTCTATTAAGAATCAAATTATTCTTTTCTCCTTCTTTCTGAGGATAAAGGGGGGAAAATATCTTGGCTACTTTCTTCCAGTAACAGATTCCCAAAGTGTAGTTAATGGATTTGTACATCAGAATCATTTGGTGGGACTGTTAACATATGCCGCTCTCAGCCCCACCGCAGCACAATCTCTGGAGGTGGGGCCAAGGGTTCTGCACTTTGAAGAACTGCCCTAGGTTGGTGTGATGCACACTAAAGTTTTAAAGCTTCTTCTATGATTATCTCTATTTTGAATGATTTCCAGGAGGGAGAGTATTACTTATATGAATTAATGAAGAAATTCAAATGTTTCTGTTTGTGGTTTGGTAGATTTTGACCTACATTTGCATAAAGGACCTTTATTAACTGGTCACACTTTAATCCCCTACACATGACCTTTATTTTCTAATTATTCCTAACTATAAATCTACTATCTATTCATCCATCCACCTATCCATCCATCCATCCATCTCTCTTATTAATTTGTTCATTCATGAATTTAACAGGCATTTATTGACCAAAATTATATATTAAGCATTTGGGAGATGTTGACTACCAAAAGACATAGAAGAAAGGATCAGGGTTTAAGAAATAAATACCTGGGTATGAATCCTACATATGTTATTCATAAACTATGTGAGTTTAGTCAAGTTAATTTATCTCTTTACATTTATATCCTCAACGTCAGTAGGGGAATAATGATTTCTACTTTTCAGTAACTGAGAACTGTGAGTCATATAAACTATGCAGTGCAATGTGTAGTATATAATGCTAAATCTTCTTGTATTATTGTATAATCTTCTTGTGTTATTGTATAATCATTTAAATTATTATTCCTGTACACCTTGTGTAATTAACTTCTATGGAATTATACTGTGGGTGAGGATTTAACCCTGACATGTCTTGTAGGCTTGGGTCTGACAGGGATTTGTTCCAGTTGTAAAGTATAGAGCTTGGGAGTAACTTCAAGAAGTAACTTCATGATTATATTTTTACATCAGTAACAAAGTGGACATTTAGGCACAAGTTTATGGACTCTAAACAGAGTAAAATAACAAGGGCGAAGCAATATATAAAGACAAGAGCACTGGAAAATGAGGGACTTTTTGGATGAAGAAATTCAAAAAAGTAAAGACTGAAGAAATTCTGAATCTAAATTTCAGAATTTGTCATAATTTTTATGTGGTGCCATCAGTGTAGGCAGAGAGGGAAGTAGCAAGGAAAAGAACGCTTTTTCTGATGTAACTTATAGCTCTGTGAGGGAAAAATCCATGAAGATGAGTAAATAAGACAGCACATGAAAATGTAACTACAGAAGAACATACTAAGTATTATGAAATCACAGAGACGAAGAAAACAGTTAAATTTAGAGACTGCAGATAAAATACCTGGTATAACAAACACAAGCCCACTCCCAATATTTGCAAGGCTCAGACAAGAGCACAAATAGAGACCTGCACACTGTTTGCCTAAATATTTAAAAGTTAAAAATCAAACTAACAAAATTTTATGCTAAATATGTTTTAAATTCTAGCTACTAAAACCATGGACTTTCATAACTGTTTGGAGAGCCCAGTACTAACTGACATTCTTTTAGCTCCAGTGAGTTTCCTATGGGAACTTGGTGGTACTGGATTAAAAGGCTACAAGCTCAATTCCAGAAACCCCTTTTCTTTTACTATCCCACTCTCCAACTAGCATAGCAAGGGCCTGTGGACATCCTGGCATGTACTGTTCAACCTCTACCCATCACCATCCCCAAAAGCCACCCCTTGGCCACTCCCCATGCCTTGGCTCATACATACTATTGGGTTAAGACATTTGGACAAGGAATTCTGGATTTCTGCATACCCTGGACATTCTCTAAGCATGGAAGAAATGGGTTCTGGTTACAGGATGGCCACATCCATGACTCTTTAAAACATGGGGCTTAGAGCAGGGGACCATCTCTCTTGGGTTTCAGTTCATTTTAAGCAAATGTTTTATGGAAAACTTGAATATTGATGAGATAAATGTGGGCCAGAAGAGTACACAAGAGTTCATCTGTAGGAGAAGATAAAGTTTCTTCTAAGTTGGAACAGTATGAGCAAATGCACAGAGATGGAAAAGAAAATGGTTTGAGTGAAAGGAGTTAACCCAGCAAAGCTCACAGCGGAAAGCTACTTGCTCCACAGCAGACTTGGCCCGTAGCAAGTGCACTGCAGACTCTGTAGAGAATCGCAGTCAAGGATTCAGGCCCTCGTGCATATCTACATCCCCAGCCTAGTGCTCCATTTGGAGGCCAATTATGTGAGGCCTCCTTATGGTAGGTCTTGACTAAGACCCTGTTGAGACATCTCTGCCAGGACTTCCTTATAAGAGGAGCGAGGGGAGCTTGAAAACACTTAACTTTGATTCCGTTCTCAGTACTCTTCTACTCCTAGCCCTTCCCCCTCAACCTCCTCCAGTCCCGGGGGTCCATAAAATGTTAGAAGCCTTCCCTCTGGGGCTTGGTGTCTCCCCAGCAGTGAGATGAACCTGCTGTGCTCTGCCCTACCCCTGCCCTTGCCTCAGTTTGCATGGCCACCTCTAACCTCTGGCCTCACCCAGGGCCGTACCTTTGAGAAAAATGCTATTGTAGGGATTCCTCTGTCCTATAGGACTAGCAAATGCCGTTTTAAACTCCACTCTACCCTTGTCTTTCTTTCCGTGGTAAGAAAGCAATTTTATATTATAGCATTATTAAGAGGAATTCTATGTGTTGAGAAATGTTATGTTTAAGAAGAGGCAGAACCTAAAGAAAGTTTAAGAATTACTGAGTGGAGCTTCCCTGGTGGCACAGTGGTTAAGAATCCACCTGCCAATACAGGGGACACAGGTTCGAGCCCTGGTCCGGGAAGATCCCACATGCCACGGAGCAACTAAGCCCGTGCACCACAACTACTGAGCCTGTGCTCTAGAGCCCGTGAGCCGCAACTACTGAGCCCACGTGCCTAGAGCCCATGTCCCATGACAAGAGAAGCCACCGCAATGAGAAGCCCACGCACTGCAACGAAGAGCAGCCCCCACTCGCGGTAACTAAAGAAAGCCCGCATGCAGCAACAAAGACCCAACACAGCCAAAAATAAAATAAAATAAATAAATTTAAAAATAATAAAAAATTTAAAAAATAAAATAAAAGTAACTTCTCAGAGAAGGTCACTCCTATCATACCATTAAAAAAAAAAAAAAAAAAGAATTACTGAATGTACCCTTTCAGCACTGGCTGCTTGTGACTCACACCTGCTTTATAAAAAAGGACTTTGGAGAAAACTCACGCAAATGTCTCCTGATAGATGTTTAAAAGGAAATTCAGTAACCAAACGCAAGTTTCATTTAAGTGTTAATGTAAAAGTAAGCGTTATTGGAACAGTACAAATTAAGTGATCACTATCTTTGTAAAAAGAAAAAAAAATATGGAAGTTGTTCCAATATAAAAAAGGTTAAAATTTTCATTTTAAGATAATTTATATTGTTCATGGATAAGTCTGCTCTTGTCTCTTTTTCTGGGTATCAACTATAATGAAAAGTAAAAGCCCTGATTAAAACACATAACTTCCCCTCTGTCAGAATAATTTTATGCTTATTAAAACTTTTTGATTACAAGTAAGTGCCAGAATTTTCTTATTCTCCTTTATGCCTTATTTCTCTGGCTTCCCATCTGCTCTGGTTCCTCCAGTTTGGCAGTATGA
This sequence comes from Phocoena phocoena, assembly GCF_963924675.1. Taxonomy (NCBI): domain Eukaryota; kingdom Metazoa; phylum Chordata; class Mammalia; order Artiodactyla; family Phocoenidae; genus Phocoena; species Phocoena phocoena. The sequence goes on along the minus strand of NC_089234.1, from coordinate 66,270,606 downwards.
TCAGCTTTTTCTGACTCACAACCCTACTGTTCTGCCTCTGCCTTAGGATCAGCAGTATACCTTGCAGCATAAATAAGTGTAGCCTGAGCTCCTATGAAGTCTAGGCAGGGAAAGGGGGAGACATCCATAGGCCTTTCTAGCAGCCTTCATCTGTGGATATCCTGATTCTAAGGGTTCCAACTAGGCTGACCTAGAGATTTAAACACAAGTTATACACACAAGATCCAGGTGCCTGGGGATATGGAACATGGATAGTAGCTGATTTTTCAAAGTCAACCTCAGAATAAAAATCAGAAAAAGAGATAAGTTGTAAACGAAATGAACAAAGCATATGGAATGTGGAGAAAGAAGGTTTGTGGATAGGAACAGAGGCAGCTCAGGTTTTACTGGCTTTGTAATCCCAAACCAGTTCCCTATGTTACCTGTAGATGAGATAGGAGTGCAAAAATATGACTAAGCTTGGCTTTCTTTAGAGCAGTGATCATAAACCCAAATGTCTGCAGAAGAGAGACACACGAATGAGTGAGGCAAATCCTGTGTAAGAGCATCGTCATCACATTGAGGAAGTGGTGAAAACTGGCAAAATGAAGAGTACTCCCATTTATCTAGTAAGAAGAACTGTTACTCAGGGGCAGGCCCTTATTCCCATTTGGAAATAAGGTCCAGTGTTGCCATCTATAGATTTTTGAGGAGCTGTGTATCTAAAATTTAGGTGAAATCTCCTGTTAAAAATGTTGGCAGAAATTAAGAAAGGAGAAGCAGTACTCTATGTATATATAGCAGCAAAACAGAGTCTGCACTTGGTTGCAGACTACCAGTTTGAGAGATCTATTTAGATAGTAAGAAAAGCTGAGTTAGCAAATCAGTCTGATCCTGACCATTTTGGACAATCTCTGTGGACACGGGCCTAATGAAGGCTCCATAATGTTGAAAGTTATTAAACTCTGTTGTCAGGGTAGAATGATTTTCCCCCACTCCAGTAGTTCCTATATGGATAAAATTTTCTTAAATGCACGCCTGGCCTCTATCTGTACTGTTACTCACTTTGCCCCAAACGGTTGTGAAGTGAGACTTGATTAGAGAGTATGGGAGCAAGAACTTGATATGCATGACTCTTCTCTTCCTTTCTTCCTCCTGAGGATAAACTGCTCATAGGGCAAAGTTAGTTCCCATTGTTACTCTAGGTGCTTCTCCATCACTGGGAAAATTGCAGCACACAGACCTGCATGGTTTGGCCCAAGGGGTTGAGTAGCTTGACCAGTTTGGGGATCCTGTTTGAGCAAGTCTACTTGTCCAGTATAGAATAACGTTCCATAATCTGAGCGTCCTTCTCAGGTTATATTTTTATTTCCATATGCTACTCCTTCATTTTGTTTCTCAGATGAAGTCATATGAGGAAGAGAGATGCTACTTATCAGCTGCCTTTTGAGAGACTTCAATGAATGTGTTCCAGTTTTATTTTACCAGTAAATAGTGTTCTATTTGATTATCTATTAACATATCATAGAACACTCTTTTGAAAGTATTGATTTTGTCCAATATTCTTTATTGCATACATAGACACCAGTATACTGATTTACATAAGGTTACCTGGAAATTATTGTCAAATCAATGGTAAAAAAGTAAGATAGACTTCTAGTTTCCTTTCTGACATGTAAAGAACTTGGAAGTCACCCCTCCCATTTTTACAAAAGGAAAAACTGCTGAACAATTTGTAAAATAACAACTCTTCTTAGATCTGTCAGAGCTGTGACCCTAAAAAATGCAGAGGAAGATGGATCCTGAGAATCAGAGCCGACCAGGAGCAGGAGCTCACCTCTGATGACAGCACTAGCAGAAAAACGCTGTGATTGATGAACTGCTGGAGGCTCAGTATGGACAAGCTTGAGTTAGGTATTCCGGGGGCCCAGTCTTAGGAGGACCCCTACAGTTTCATGAGTTTTACCTCCAGGAACCCAAGCATGTGAAGATTCTGTCAGGGTGAATATTGGAGAAAAATCCCCTCATGTTACCAGTACAGGGAGGGAAAAATATAACCATTTTAAAAGGTACTCAGAGCATTCTGTTCTTACTAGAGGCTGCTTTCAAAGGAACCTCTTTTGCTGGATTCTAATTGACTTGAGGTTATCAGAGCAAAGGCCATTCAATAGAGTAAGGATCATCTTTTCAACAAATGGTGAAGGAACAACTGAATATTCAATTAAAAAATGAATCTAGATACTTTGCACGAAAATTAACTCACAATGGATCATAGACCTAAATGTAAACTGCAAAACTATAAAACAGCTAGAATATAACATAGGAGAAAATCTTGAGTTTGGTGAAGAGTTTGATACAACACCAAAAGCACTATAAATTAGAATACCGGTAAAGTGAACTCCATTAAAATTCTATTCTAATCCTAATAAAAGTATGTACACTGTTAAGAGAATAAAAAGACAGCCATGGGCAGGAAGAAAATATTTGCAAAACGCATATCTGATAAAGGACTTGTATCTAAAATATGCAAAGAACACTTAAAACTCAACAATAACAAAGCAGACAACCCAATTTTAAAAATGGGAAGATCTAAATAGCCCCTGCACCAAAGAAAATACGCAGACGTAAATAAGCATAGGAAAAGATGCTTGACTTCATATAGCATTAGGGACTTGGAAATTTCCTAATTTCCACTATTTGTTTTACTAACCTAGAATTGCTCTTTTACCATACCCATGAAGCAGTCCAAATTATGGAATTTGTTTTCCTATTTTGGAGGTAAGGAAGCATACAACCATAGCTCTTTTAATTAATTGGGCTATTCCCTCTCTTCATGACTTGGTTATGGTGGAATACTCGAAAAGGCAGCATTGCAGTGAGGTTGTTCTCCGGAGGGCAGAAATCTAAATTGTGGTTAAACTCACCAATGTTATTTCATTCTGCACATGTAGCATACATGAATAAACGAAGTAGTATCAGCCCTGAGATTCAATCAACAGATATGCTGTTAACCATATATATGTCCTCTAAAGACCCAGGGAAGTAAATAATGAAATGTTATCACAACATAAAAGTAAAATCTTTGCAAATAAGTATATGAAAACACTCAAAAATGTTTACCAATACTTATCTTAAATTTTGAATTTACATTTTATGTTAACATTAAATTCAGAAGGATAAAATCTGTATTTCAAATTCTTAAAGTAATTCTGGCATTTCCACTGCTTAATATCTGATCAACAGAGTGAACAGTGTGTCTTTACAGATATCTGCTGTTGAAGGAACCTGCTGTGCAAAGAGATGTAGGTTTTTTCAATTTCGGGAAATTACTAGATTTTATTGTCTCCCTTTTATTATTTCTTCTTTTTTCATGAATCCAATCATGAATATGTAAGAATATTGGCAGTCTATTTATAGGTACAAGGAAATTGCAAAATAATATTCTATTCAGAGAATTTTCTATTAATAATATCACCTTTACGTTAATGAATAAATGAAACACCTCACACAATAAGAATTCTTAGCATCTTTTGTTTATATGTGGAAAACCTCCTTTTTCAGACTCCCGTGAACATATGTGTGTATGTACACATTCACAAGTCCACGTTTGTATGTGTGTTGTATTAAATGGGTCAGGGAGATCTGGAATACAGTGCACACTCAGTGTTAGTACTAACATATGGAATTACTACAACTGCATTGATATGACCAAATATTTACATGAAGGCAAATGTATAGTTTTGGTGTGTTTCAATGTCAAGCAACAACAAAGAACTAAAACTTTGACATTCAGATTCTTGAAGTTTAAACTGCTAAGATATTTCTGGAGAGAATTTGATAATGTCAATAATGTGCCTTAAAATTACTCACAATTTTAGTCCAATAATTCCACTTCTAGGAATTATCCAAGGGAAATAAGCAGAGATACTTAAAAAGACGTATCTGCTGAGAAATCCACTGTTGTATTATTTGTTGGAGTGATAGGAAACAAACCAAGATCCTAATAAAAGGGTATATGTAATTTGATGAGATACTACAAATGAATAAAAATATGTTTTGGGAGAAAATTAATTATGATGTGAGAAACTGTCCTTGTAATATTATGTGGAGTAAAACAAAGCACAAACTTTATACAGAGTACGATCATGATTTTGTCTTAAAACACATTTGTCTGCTCAAATGGTAGAAGGAAATATTGTACATTAAAAAGTTAATAGTGACACTCTTCTATTGCAAAATTAAAGATACATCATATTTTAGTTTTATAACCAATTTACTGAATGAAATAGGATGTACAATTTAATTTTTAAATTAACATATATGTCATAGTACCTAGTTTAGTAAAAGCCACAAAATCAGGAGAAGTTTCAAAATCCTTGGATTCCAGAAGTAAGTAGTTAAAAACTATAGAACTCACTAAATAACATCTAAACATGATAGCTTCTGATGAGAAGACATGAAAAATCAAGAAGGACTGTTAAATTCATGTGTACCTTCAAAACCAGATGCTGGAGAATGTCCCATTTCATAACTTACCCATGTCCCCCATTGTTAACTAGGTGGTTATTGAAAGCCTATGTCTGATACTTACAGAGAAAAAAAGAATCAAGGAAATAGAATGAATGAAATGATATGAAAGGTATATAAATTATGAATTTTTGTCATTAAAATATGCATTTTTATTGCATGGTTCTATTCTATTGCATGTTTCTCAAAGCCACATAATTAGTGTAGAGTTACCCAGAGTGTCTAATTAAATTCAGCAAATAATAGTGGAGCATACTCTTCACTCTGTGAAGAGGTGAATGCAAATGGCTCTTTCTTCTGAGAGGTTTTCACTGTAACGAGGGATTAATTTTTCTGTATTTTTCTTTGGCTATAAGAGCAAAATCATACTATTACCTACCATTGATAAATCAAATACATATACAAAATATTTATATACATGTTTAGAAGTATACTTTGTGTGGTTAACTGAAGATAATTCTTAGAAGAACAAAATGGAATTGTTGAATTGGTAAAGTAGATATTTGGAATTGGCATAAAAACAATATTGTGGGAATTTGGGAGGAATAAATAGGAAATGGAAGGCATGGTTCTTGACTCTCTGCTGTTTACCATCTTCTTGAAGAGAGAAAATATGTATAGGAAGTGTCATGAACACAATGAAAAATAATGTACCTCAAGAACACAAAGGGCATGCAAGCATTTTGTGTAGACATTAAAACAGGTTGGGCAAGATTGTCATTTGAGTTTTGTGGTAAGAAAATCAGGATGGCATTTTTTTTTCTAAATAACAATGAGATTAAGAACAATGCCTAGCTCAGTGATATGTTATGCCGATGTGAACAGCATATTCTCAAATAATGTTCTTGAATTAATGCACAAAAGCAGTTTTTAAAAAGAAAAATTTATGTAGAAACTAATGGTTTTTCTTTGCAATTTCCCTTACTTTGATATTCTAAAAAATGAATGTACTTTATTAACTAAAAAGGTGTGCATGGTTGTGGATGAGTTACCTACGTATAAAATATCTCATACTAACTGGGAAAACAGGAGTCCTCATAAGATTTTGAACTTGAATCTACCTCAGCAATCCTATTAAAAATCCAATTATACTTGTCTCTCCTTTTCTATTTCTTTTGGAAGTTTTTATCCTGAGCTTCAACTCAGGCAGTCAGATCTCCTCTCCATTTACCTTTCTCAAAAACCTTTTCTTTACCTGACCCTTATAAATCTTTGGAAAAGATTTTCCAAAGGTTTTCATAATTAACTGAGCACACTGGGGGTATATGTGCTTTTGCTTACTGGGAGCATAACGGTCCTGTTAATATATTTCCTGTATCTATAAAAAGGTGTAAAGATCTAAATGTTTTCTTTAAATATTTAATTGCTCTCAAATAATTCAGTTAGTTACTTACTTTAACTTGAAAACTGTATTTTTGAAAAACATAAGTGGTCACTTTTTTAGCCTCAGACAGTTAAATAATTCACAGTAAATAATTAGAGGGACCAATTAATTACTCATGTCTCCTCTTCTTTTTAATGTGGATGTATGTATACCCCCATTTTGTTCCAAAAATAACAGAGGCAAAGCAATGATGTTAGAAGACCCTTAACTCTGATAAAATGTAGTTGAGGTGTTAAAATAAGGAGAAATTTATAGAATTATAGAGGCTGCAGTTTGGAAATGACCTCAGAGGGCATTTAATTTAACTAGCTGCTTTGTGGATTGATGTCTTCTGAAAGGCTCAGGAGTTGTGGCTGTGTAGTTTCTGCTTGAATACCTCTAGAGAAAGGAAACTCATTCCTAATGCAATTAGACTTTTTCAATTTCTGGAGAGAATAGTTATAAAGCTCTTTATAGTCTTCAGATCTATTTTATAACCCAAAACCAGAAGTCCTGCATTTTTTATAAATGTAACTTTCCTCTTCATAGTTTTAAAATTGAAATCAAAATGTGTACCAGAGAGCCTCACTGCAAGTCCCAAAAGGTAGATGGTATTTGGCATTTCTGCTTTAGTGATACTGACTTGTTTTCTTCTTCTTTTTTTTTTTTTTTTAAGCAAGCAATACACGGAGCTAGGGCTGACAATGTCTATGTCAGATATTCCAAGTGTTTCTTACACTGAAATTGCCTCGTTGGTTAAGATAACTAAGGGACGTTGTAGGAAGTTAAGGAAAGTCATATTAGTTGAGGAATGTGTGGCTATTATTTGTGTGTGTGTGTGTTTGTATAAATGTATCTGTGTGGTTGTGTCTGTGTTTATTGTGTGTCTGTATAAGTGGCTGTGTATATGAGTAAGGAAGGAGTACAAAACAGAGATTTATTATTGATTCTGACTTCTTTCAGTGTCATTTAAACTTAACCCCCAGTAACTTTTAGCAATAGAGGAAGACTTTTAACTGTTGTACCTGCATCTTTGAATCATCTTGTGTTTTCACTTGAATATGTAAGGCATAGGAAAAGTAGAAATTCATAAATAGCTTTAGGTGAATTGTGCATAATGTTGAATTTGTATATTAGATCAATTTTGTAGAGATTTTCTGATTTAAAGTATGTGTGTCTTTGTTGGGATAAGCATGGTATTATTTTGTTTGATGGTTTTGGAGGAAGAGAAATAATCATTTGAGCAGTTATGTAACTTGGCCATATGTAGTACTCCTGGACTGAATTAAAGATTCTGATTTTTGTATATGAGAAGTGAAAGATTTAATTTGCAAAATGTGAAAAGAAAATTATTAGATTTTGCAAGCACATACTGTTACCTTCTGCAACCATATTTGGGGTATTTTTAAAAATAAAGAATACCGTTTATAAATTTGGAATTCTATCTTTCCTGGGTACCCAGAAAATAAAGCCAAAGGATTCATTTAAAAATACACTGGTAACTTTACTAATTAAATGTTCTTTATGTAAATCAGTGGTACCAAAGACATGGAGCTTTTAGAAAACCTTATTGTTATAGGAGTACATATTCAGTTGTCTATTTGGCTCTATTTTATGTGCTAAAATTACCAGGCTTCTTGAATATAGTGTTCATTACATGAAAAATTAATTTTCTAACACAAAAAAATCATAGTGATTATTGAGTTTTACCTTTTCTGTCATATGAAGTATGCTTAGTATGCTTTTGTTTGCAAGACAATATTAGGAATATTAAAGAGACATTTAAAAAATCAAATCTTTAAATACATAGAGGCTCTGAAGTGACTTTTTTCTTCATGTTCTCTCCTAAGGTTTTTACGTTTCTGGTACAAAGGAGCCCCAACTGGCTTTTCTTGGCTTTGATATCTCTTTTGATCCGCTGTGCTTATAGCATACTCTCTAATACATTTTGACTTTTATTTTTTAAAAAAGCAAAAAATGACTTTCTAAGCTTGTGCTCCACATTTTCCTATAGTTAACTTGAAACTTAGCCACAATCATTTATATTAATTAAAATCCAAATCTTAAAAAGATAAGATTTGGATTTTAATCTTAAAAATATAATTATTTGAAATAATATATCTGAAGAAATCATATTTAGAATATATAAAGTACTCATACAAATTAATAATTAAAAGGCAAATAACTAATTGTTCTAAGTGTGCAAAAGAATTCAACAGACACTTCACAAAAGAAGATGTTAGTGCCCAGTAAATACATGAAAAGCTGCTTGACATCTTCAGTCAAGAAGGAAACACATATTAAAACCACAATAGTATATCGTCATGCAAAGAAGCTGTACCATTTCACCCTCCAACCAGCAATATATGAGACTTCCACCTATTATACATCCTTGCCAATATTTTGTATTGTCAGTCTTTCCCCCAATTCTAATTGTCTGAATTAGTATGTCATTGCTAAATAATATTATTATACATGGTTTCTTTTTGCATGTGGCAGTTTCTTATGAAGATAAACTTATACCTGTCCCATGATTAAGCAATTCTACCCCTGGCTATTTTTTCAAGAGAATGAAACAAACATAGGTCCACAAAAAGAACTGTACAAAATGTCATGACAGCCTTATTCATAATAACTGAAAGTGAAAGCAATATAAACATTAATGAATAGCAGAATCATTAAACAAATTGTACTACAACTATTAAGTGGAATACTACACAGCAGTAAAATGGGAAACAAAACTACAAATGCACACAATAATGTGGATGAATCTCAAAATTATTATGAGTAAAAGAAGCCACTTTCCAAATGTTGCAGGCTGTTAATTTAAAGAGGACATTTCTATTGTTTCTTGCAGTGTTCTAAATATGTTCTGTACAATATGTCCAATAGCTGCATGTCAATGGCCACTACCACTGACCTGCAGCTGTTAAGAATTTGATATGTGGTTAGGTTAGTGTGATTAATAAAATGAATTTTAGATTTTATTTAACTTTAATTAAAATTGAAGACTAAGTAGCCACATGTAGCTACTAATTGGTTACTACATTGCACAACACCATTCTTTATTTTATTTTAGGTGGTGGTTAAATGGGTGTGTACAATTGTCAAAGCTAATCAATATTAAATCCTAATACTTTATTAAATTTACATTACATCTCACAAAAATGCAGAAGTTGCAAAGTTTGTGAACATTTCTATTTAAACAACCAACAAAAACTAAAATTTAAAACACATAATGACACATTTTTCAGAGGATACCTAAGAAGGGAAGAGGGGGGCTTCCCTGGTGGCACTGTGGTTAAGAATCTGCCTGCCAGTACAGGGGACACAGGTTCAAGCCCTGGTCCAGGAAGGTCCCACATGCCGCAGAGCAACGAAGCCCGTGCGCCACAACTACTGAGCCTGCGCTCTAGAACCCACGAGTCACAACTACTGAAGCTTGCATGCCTAGAGCCCGTGCTCTGCAACAAGAGAAGCCACCACAACTAGAAAAAGCCCACGCACAGCCACAAAGACCCAATGCAGCCAAAAATAAATAAATAAATAAATAATTTTTTTTAAAAAGGCAAGAGGGATAAAACTTCATCTATCTTCAAAATTCAAATAATCCCCAACAAATTAAAATACTGAAGGAGAGCTTTCAGGCCCAACTCAGTCTCTGTCTGTCCTAGCCTTTCTTAAAATTTTTTAAATTTATAAGCTGAACCCACAGTATGCCATCTATTTCTTCCAATGAGTTACATATGTGATTAATTGCATAGCTTTAATTAAACAGCAGATAGCTTGGGTTGATCACCACAACCTCCAATCAGATTAGTTCTGTGAACTCCAACTCTCTTATTGCAATTAACTCCACTCTTTCCACAGGCTCCTAAGAGAATTCTAATATGACTAGTGTCAAGAGGTAAAAGGGTTTGTGAGTTTGCGTTACTTGCAAACTAACAATTTAGCCTGTCACAGTTTCCTGGGTGCTGGCAGAAGACGTGAAGCTCACGGGTAAGAGACAAAGGACTTTATTACTTGTAGCAAAGCACGAAACATGAACTTTATTGTTGACCTGAAACAAGTAGACTGCTAGATATTTCCCCAGAAAGGATTGGTTTATTTGGGATCAGCAGAGAATTGCAATTATGTGTCAGCAGCCATGGCAAGCAACATGCAAGTACCCACAAGGGAAGGGAAGGAGAATGCTTTTATAGAGAGGAAAAAGAAGTTTGGAGGCTATATTAAACAAAGAGTCCGTGACTTTTCATTGGTTGACTCCTTGCCAGGAAATAAGAGGAGTATTTCTTCTTTCTGTTGGGCTCTGCTATCACTGAAGGGCATGAGAGCTCCCCGTTTTGGACTCCCATCTCTATTTAATTGTGGTTTCTGTTTATTTATGTTTTATATTTCCTCCTTTTGATCAAGATCTTTCTCTAAATTATCACTGAACAAGAGTCAGGTTTTCTGGTTTTAGAGTCTTTTTGTCCTTTGTCGTTTTTGTCTTTTTGTCCTCAGAATTCTTCCCGAGTGTAGTGTCTTATGTTGGAGGGGAAGTGCAAGGATTGGGCACCTATTAAATTCTGAGTAAACAAAGAGGGGGTGGAAGGAGAAGTCTCGGGCACTTTTAATCTAAAGTCCATATGTTATCAAGATGCTAGACATTGGAGATCACCTGAAGTGTTATGCCATTATCAAAACTTTGACAACAAACTTCCAACAGACCTGTTCTGGATATCTTGGGAAAGCTGTCTCATCAGATGTTATCTGCTTCAGTTCTGGGACGTCTTTACTTTCAGATCACCAGATAATGTGCAGTTACAGTCAGTGTTTGGCACCTTCAGGTGTGTCACGTGAATCGAAGTGTCTATTCCTTGGAGTTTGTTGGCACAATGTTTGGTTAGCAGTACCTGATAGGGACCCTTCCAGCCACGTTGAAGAGAGTCCTAGAGGTTTCTTTTCCAATAACTAAAATATTCAGATTGCAAAGTATGACACTTAAGGTCTTCATCTCCCAAAGGCTCACTGTGAAAAGATTGTTCTACCAAAATATGGTTACTTTTAGGAGAAGCAACAGTGCAATTAAGCCTTTGCAGTATCTCTCCTTTCATCAGTTGTGAGTCAAAAGAAACAGGAATCAAGTGCATTGGGCACCCTGTGACTATCTCAAAGACTGAGAGTTTATAAGTTCCAAAAGAGGTTGGTCAGAGATTTAGAAAGACCAGTGTTTTTGGCCAGAGTATTGGAGGGCTCCTACCAATTTGCCAACTGAGTCTTAATGCCGTTAGTGTGTTCAGCTGAACCAGAGGATTGAGGGTGGTAAGCAACAGTGACAGTGTTGTAAGACCAGCCAAACAGCACAGACCTGTCAAAGCACCTGGGCAGTAAAATGGATTTCTTGATTATTATGCAATTTGAGTGAAGTTCCCCAGGTAGGGATAATCTTTTCCAAAAGGACTTTAGCCACAAGAGGCAATAAGCTTATCTGCAAGGAAAGGCTTCAGTCCAGTGTGGAAACATACCGAATGTGACTAAAATATATTTATATCCATTGGATGGAGGAAATTGTCCAAATTCCAATTGTCAGACCTGAAATAGTCAATTAGGCCGTTTAAAATGTCCAGGAGCAGTAGAAACAGGCTTCCTCGGTTGTACTTAGGACAAGGGGGACAAGGGAGATAGGCACTTTTTTCAGCTTTGTTAATGTTTCCCCACCAATATTGATTTATAAAGACTATCATTTTATTGGTAAACCTGTGGTTTAATGCAGGCACAGTGGTAAGCAGGGAGAATTTTAGATTCTACAGCAGTACTGGGTTGTTATTAGGTCCAAATAAGAACTTTCTCTTTTTATCAAACCAACAATTGTTGAATTTCCAATCTTGTTCTTTTTTTTTTTTTTTTTTTCCTGAGTCCAATTGTTGGCCTTTTCCAGCCAGTTTTTCTAAGTTGTAATTTGGGGAAATATCCCTTCAGGCCATGACAGAGGTTTGTCTGCTGTTGGTCCCTTTAAGGGCAGCATTCCTTGCAGAAATATCAGTAAGGTGATTTCCTTTAGCTTCCAGACACTCAAGTTTAGAATATGCGGGAAATTTAATGATAGCTAAAACAACAGATAAAAGTATCACATTCAATAATTCCTGAACATAAGGACATTTTTAACCTTATTTCCAATGGAAGTAAGGAAGCCATATTGCTTCCACAACATTCCAAAATCATGAGCTATTCCAAAAGCATATCTACTATCAGTATAAATATTGACAGTTTTGTCCTTGGCTAAAGTACAAGCCCTTGTAAAAGTGTATAATTCAGCATGTTGAGCTAAAGTAGCCATAGGCAAAGATGCTGCCTCAAGAACATCAATAGGAATTGTAATAGTACACCCAGCACATTATTTGCCATTGTCACCTTTTAAGTAAGAACCGTCAGTGAACCGTGAGAAGTCAACCTTACCCAATGGATTTTCCTGTTATGAGGAGTCAGGAGGTAATCCATTAGCATTAAGCAGTGGTCATGACGGACTTTCTCTGTGATGAAGGGGAAAACAGTATTTGGGTTAACGTTATTACAACATAAAAGAGTCATGTGAGGGGCAGTTAACAAAAAGACATTATGAAAGGTGAGGTGGCTAGCTGAGAAATGTTGAGGGAGATGAGAATTCAGGAGAGTTTTTACTGCAAGAGGTACAAAAAAATGGTTTAAAAAATGGTTAAAGGGGATACCACAATGATTTTCTTGGTGACCTTACCCAAAAGGGCAGTGGCTATCATAGCTTTAAGGCGAGACTTCCCTGGTGGTCCAGTGGTAAAGAATCTGCCTTCCAATGCAGCAGATACGGGTTTGATCCCGGGTCGGGGAACTAAGATTCCACGTGCCGCTGGGCAACTAAGCCCGTGCGCCACAACTACTGAGCTCATGCGCCTCAACAAGAGAGCCCATGTGCCGCAAACTACAGAGCTCACGTGCCCTGAAGCCCGTGCACCACAACTAGAGAGAACCCGCACACCACAACTAGAAAGAAACCTGCACACAGCGAAGAGCCCGTGAGCTGCAACGAAAGATCCTGCATGCCTCAACTAAGGCCTGACGCAGCCAAAAAAAAAAATAAGAGAAAGAAAGAAAATAAATATAATAAATAAATATATTTTGTTAATGGCTTTAAGGCAAGGGGGCGATCCCCATGCCATAGGGGCCAATTGCTGGCTAAAATAACCTATGCATTGATGGTGGTCTCCATATTTTTGGGTGAGTACCCCAAGATATTTCCTTCCTTTTCATAAAAAAAGGAAATCTGATAATTGGAATGCCCAAAGACAGATGGGTTTATCAAACTCTTCTTTAAGGCCTTGAAGGCTATGTGGTCCATTTCCTTTCATAAAACTGGGCTGGAGTTGCTTTTGTTGAGTTTTACTATAGAGGTTTGCCCATTAGAGAAAAATTTGAATCCACTTTCAGCAATAATTAACTAACATGAGAAAACCTCACAGTTGGCCCTGACTTTGGGATTTTGAGAAAGTTAGGACATCATAAAGTCTATCTGGACCTAAGAGCAACCCTTATTCTGATATCAGATACCCTAAAAATAAAACCTGGGTTTGGGCAAACTGCAGTTTCTCTTTGGTGATCTTCTGTCCCTTTAAGGCTAAAAGCGTTAGCAAGTGGATGCTGTCTTCCTGTGAGAAGGCTTGAGAAGGAGAGAAAAGAAGCAAATCATCTACCTATTGCTACAAAGTAGAACCCTAAGGAACTTTATGTCATCCAGATCAGCCCTCAGGATTTGTGAGAAATAATGACTCTCAGTATAACTCTGAGTCATTACTGTCCATATGATTTTTTTTTTCTTCCCAAGTGAAGGCAAAAAAGGTATTGGCTAGCTTCATCACCTGGAGTACTAAAGAATGCACTATATAAATCAATTACAGTAAAGAATTTACTTCTGCTGGGAATGGATCTTACTAATGTAGGAGGGTTAGGAACAACAGGGTTTCAAGGGATAACAATGTTTGTTTATTGCTTGGAGGTCCTGGACAAACCTCCATCCTTGGCCCTTAGGCATTGTCACTGGAAAAATGTGTTACAGGGCCTGGTACAAAGGATAATGAGGTCTTGAGCCCATAATCTTCTATTATGAGCTTTATGCCTTGAAGGTCTTCTTTGCTTACAGAGTATTGATTAATTCTGGGAAGAGCTTTGAGGGATCTATTTGAATTTTGGTGAGAGGTGTGCTGTACATTTTGCCAGCATCAGTTAGAGATTTTGCCCGTAAGAAAAGTGGCAGCTGATTCAATGACAAATGATCAGTGTTTCCAGAATCTGCTCTAGTACCATCAGAGATGGAATAAAAGAGGTCAAGAGGTTATTTAATTCACTTGGTTGGTTACTTTGCTGACTATTATCAAATTGTAGAATTATATTTTTCTCTTCTGAGAGAAGGAAATTCCAGTGTGATATTTCTCTAAGAAGTCTAGGCCTAATAAATGGATAGAAGCAGTAGAACTAAGGAGAAAAGGGTGGGTATCTCTCAAAGTGCATAAATAAAAGGAGATAGGTTTAGAGACAGGAACCTCTTGAGGTTCATTAGACATCCCCACTATTAGAATTATTTTAGTACTTTGAGGCAAGAGCTATTTTATAATAGTGGGGTTGAGCACCAAGAGATTGACTCATATCAACTAGAACTAGAAGAGATCCATCCCTAATCTGGAAAAGAAATGTTTTTCCAACCCAATTAACAGGGAGGATTGGAATGAACCCCTGTAGTTCCTTGGAGTCCCATCATTGAGAATTGGGGAGACATTAAAGGGCTGGTTTGAGGGATGAAGGTACATAAAGCACTTAGATTTGTAAAAAATTTTTTCCAATGTCCTGGCTCTTTGCCATAATAGCAGAAACTAGGAATGTTTTGGTTTCATTTAGGAGACTTCATTTGTTGGAGTTGAAGATTAAGAATTTTAGAAGTCTTCCTGTGAGGTGACTCATCCAGAGTACTCTCAAGAGCTGGTTTACCAGATGGACTCAGTCTGGAGTGGACATAGTTTCCCATTCCATACCAGTCCTTTTTACTAGAAGGGAAAGGCCTTAGTTCAGCACATTAATAAACATGGAGTTAAAAGCTGCTTAAGTGAAATCAACATCTGAAGAATTTTGTTTAAAAACCATCTGAAGTTGATTGTAAAAATCATAAACAGGTCCATTAGATTTTGTGTACAAGCTAAATTTGTTCCAGTCAACAGTCTTTGGAAAAACACTAGGAATTGCTCCATGAGTTGCCTAGCAATTGCCTAAGGCTTATCATATAATAAATTAGCAGAGTTGGCCTCCCAGTTGTAATTCTAGAGACCTTTCAGGATTTTCCCAGTCTTCATGGTTTCCATCCAGTTCTTGGCCTGGCCTTCACTGACAAGCATATGGACTAGCTTACATAAGTCGGAGAAGCCAGGGTGATAAATGTGAATGACTATACAGTTGACCCTTGAACAATGTAGGAGTTAAGAGCGCCAACCCTCTACACAGTCGAACATCCGTGTATAATTTATAGTCAGCCCTTTTGTATACACAGTTCCTCCATATCCACAGTTCCACATCTGCAGACTCAACTGTGGATCCTGTAATACTGTACTATTTACTATTGAAAAAACTCTGCTTATAAGTGGACCCATGCAGTTCAAGCCCATGTTGTTCAAGGGTCAACTGTATTAAATCCCTCAGCAATTCTGTGAGGGTCTAAGCTTACTTTGGGGAAATCTTTGACTATGGCTCACAGTTCAGCTTTAGTCCAGAGAGTATAAGAAATTAAGGGTTTAGCTTTAGGTAACTCAGAAAACTTAATTTTAAAGGGACTGGTTTTGACAAGTTCAGAAGAAAAGGAAGTGGGGAGAGTTTTATGGAAAAGGGAAAGTTTGGCAAGAGAATTAATATGGGGGAACTGAGGGTATAGTAGAGGCATGGCTGGTGTAGAAGGGAAAAGAATGATTCCACTTGAGGCAGGGTCTGGCCATGAGGAGCTGAGGGAGAAAGATAAGGTGGTACCAGAGGTGGAGCCTGAGACAATGAAGCCAAGGAAGAAGAAACTGAGGCTTTGGGAAGCATTTTGCTTTCTTTAATTTTTTGTTTGCCTCAGTTAATTTTAAAATCTTATTTTGCAGAGAGGCAATTTTAGACTCCTGATAATGCTTGGAAGCCTCAAAATACCAATCAAAATAAGCATTTCCCTGGGTTTTGAAATTTTTTGAGCTATTTTTAAGGAAATACGTTTGGAGAGTTCAAAGTTGAGGTTTTAAGGAAATTAAGTTTGGAGAGTTCAAAGTTCACCATAATGGCCATTGATATTTTGGACTCCTTTGATCAGGTTGGTTCCTTTAGTTAGAAATTCACATGAAGAGGGACCAAGGTTTTTAAACATAAGCCAGAGTCCCTGTATGAGAGGAAGGGACACCCTCAAAACACTTAGATAACTTGGATCCCATATGTAGAGGTTTTCCTCTATAGAAAAGAATAATTTTCAAACAGCTCATAGCACAAACTACTCAACTCAAATAGCTTGCAAGCCAATTCCAACCAGTCCTAAGGAGACAGTTTGGTCCCAGAGGAGCCTAGCTGAAGACAGCCTTTTCCAAAGGAATAGGCTGAAGGCCAGCTGGGCACAGTTTCATTTAAAGCAGCTTTGGTTGAAACCGTCTGACCTCAAGATCAGACTGAAATGCCAAAGGAGTACTCTGATATTGAACAAGGCCTTAACCAGAAAGGTGAATTCTTTAAGTAGATCCCAAATTAAATCTGAAGATCTTCAAATGCAAAGAGGGAATGAGCTCAGATTTTATAATGGCCTGCAAGCAAACTTGCCCAACGTTTGCCCTGGAAGGAGACTTTATCTTCATCTTCCAAGGCTGTTGACAGTACAACTATGTTTCAAAAGATGTTCCAGAACAAAAGCTGGGTCTGTTTATGACCGTGATAAGGGGACAACATTGCAGATCTGGGACTGCTGCCCTTAGAAGGTCTGCTTGCAAGATTGACCCTTGGTTGACATCTGAACACATGAATGGTAAATAGTTCTGTACACTGACATAAATTTTTCCCTAAATTATAAGAGTAACTCACTGGGACTAGACAGTTTGTACAAACTGAATGCTTACCTTCCTTCTGAGAATCTGGAATCTTGATACATGTGTGGTAGAAGTTACCTCCTGACTAGCTCTCAATAAAAACCCTAGGCAATGAGTCTCTAATGAGCTTCCCTTCTAGACAGTCACACTAGACACTTTTTGTCAACAGCTAGCTTCTGGGGTAATTGAGTCCTATGTGACTCCACTGAGAGAGATTCTTGGAAGTGTGTGTGCCTGATTTCCTCTGGACTTTGCCCTTTGTGCCTTTTCCCTTTGCTGATTTTGCTTTAAATCTTTTCACTATTATAAATTATAGCTGTGAATACAACTATTTCCTGAGTCCTCCTAGTGAATCATTGATTAAGGGGGGTTCTTAGTGATTCCTAACACAACAAGAAATAGAGAAACATAAGAAACCCATGGAGAATTATGTCCCAAAAACCTGGAGCTAAATTTTCTTAAGAATCATGGTACTCATGCCCCTCCTGGCACGTCTTTGCGCCATATCACTGTGGCATGAAGAAGATAAGTGCAGCTCCTACCAACTTCCACTCCTCTAACCTCTAATTCAGGAACCACAAGCATAATCAAACCATCGTCAACCTATGCTTTTGGTAACGTTAATCTCAAGTGAGTCTTTCTGACACTTCCCTGCTCATTTCAGGTTCCCTGACACCTGACACTGTGCCATTGAGAGTCTACTTCATGCATTGTCACTTCCCAAGTTTCCAAAGATTAAGTTTTTCCTACCTGCCTCTTTTTATTAAAATGTATTTGCCTCATACCAGGTAAATAAAACTCCAACCTCCAAGAGTGAGTTTGTTATTTGATAAATAAATCTGGATTAATACATTTATACATGCTGAGACACATCTGTTTAACTAGGGTGAGTTCATCTGAACAAACATGGATTGCATGTCATTTAGGAGCCAGTCATTGTTATAGATGATATGAACAATGCCTTATAGTCTCCAAGTTAAAAAGATAGCATCCTACATTAAGGAAGGAGCAAGATGTAATAAATGGATGCTTGCCCAAAATTAGACCAACTAGATTCTAGATCGTAACTGTTTGAGCGAGATTGGGCAAATTACTTTGTCTCCAAGTTTTAATAGCCCCTTCTATAAAATGAGGAAATTGGGCTAGAATGTTCCAAAAGTCCATTTCAGGTACAAACTTCTACTCAATAACATATTTTTTTCCTCACTTATTATATAGTTTAATAATTATTATAGTAATAATAGATATTGATTATTTAGCATGAATTACATGTCAGAGACTGTCATGAACACAATATTAATAGTACTCAAGAAAGCAAATATTTAGTCAATGCTTACTATGAGTTGGGAACTATGCTTTTCACTTTATTGACACTTTCATTGATTTCTCATGTCAGGCCTGAAAAGTAACTTATTAATCTAATACAAGTATTAGAAAATTGAGACCCAGAGTTAGAGTAATTTGCCAAAGTCACACAGCTACTGAGTGTGTGTGATATGAACATAGTCTTTTTCATCTCAAATTCTCCCTGATGAATGGTGTAGGAATGTACTACAAGCAAGGAATTGACCTCCCCTCCATCCTCAGGCAGAAAGCACTTTGACTCTAAAACATGCCATCACCACCGCAGATTAATACAGAAAATGATGGTCCCAGTGGCTCCTCGGCTTGCAGCATTATCCCCCACTGATATTCATTCACCTGTTCATCCATTTATACATTTTGATTAGATACCAATTTTTAAGGTGTTATGTTAGGTGAGTATATGGAGTGATTTTTATCTTCAATTCAATTTGTTTGGAGTACAAATAAGGTCAGATGGAATCTCACAAGCATAATGGTTGGTGACTTCTTGGTGACAGGGCTCAATCTACAGTCACAGATTTAAGTGGAGACAAATGATTTTTAAAAAAATTTTTTTTTATTTAATTTTGCCACATATAAATTATAGATTTAATGACTTCTAGTTGATTTTTTTTTTTTTTTTTTGCTTTTGCGGTATCACAGTATTTCAAAGTCACATATCACTTTGCAGAAATATGATTTACTGACAGTCTTATCAACTAATTTACAAGTTAGTACTCAAGACTGGTTATGTCTAGATCCAGAGCTACACAGAATTTATGTGTTTTATTGTTCTTGTTCTTGTTGGCCAGAGTGATCCATATAAAGACATACTACTTAAGGAAAATTATTTTCAACCAATCTATTCTCAGATCTACCAATGATTCTGAAATGTTCCTATATTCAGTCTGAAATGAGTTTTTTCCTAGACTCATAATAGTATTCTACTATAATTAAATATCCTTTATATAGTACTACAGTTTGGAATCATAATATATGTCTATATTTTTCCTACCTTTAAATTTTTCAATTTCTTGAAATCTCATATCTGATATTAAATCAGATCTTAGCTACTCATTTAAAATACACACACCCAGCTTGAATTAATGAATAGATGGTTGAACACTAAATTATCACACATCTATTTTTATCATTACAATTTCTACTGATAAATTCCCTTACAGATTTAGACACAGCACAGTAGAGTGGAGCCAGCCAGGTGGCTTGAATTTGAATCTTCACTATCTTATTCATCCACTACTCTGTATATTTGAGCATATTTGCATAGACTCTCTGTGCCTCAGTGTTTATATCAGCAGGAGACATCTCCACATTAGTGTGTGATTTGAGAGCTGCATCTCTGAAGACCTAGATTAATCATTGTTCATTCTGCCCTAAGCCAAGCTTTTCATAATTTATTAATAGTTTAACGTTAGATTCTAGTGAATTCCTCTTCCTTCCCTTAAATAAATCTTTCTCAGTTGCTTTAAAGAACATTTTCATTGTGTTAGGATATTTGCGTAAGAATACTTGTAACTTAAGAGATGGAAAAGAGAAGGGAACTATAATTAGATTGCTATCTATGACTTGGAAAGTTTTCATTGTTTTAGTAAACAGCACATTTTCACTATTAAGATAGTATTTCTGAATCACATTTGCAAATCGTGGAATATGTACCAATAGCAATCATGTTATACTGAACATAGAATGTGGTTTTCTCATTCATATTGGTAAAGTAACCGCATTAAATCAAAAAGCTATTGTGTCATAAAAAGAGTTCTGCATTTTGTAGAATTTCTTTTTCTCTTTACAATTTTAGAAGCTATCTTATTCAACTATTTCTGTCTTTTTTTTTAATAGAGTTTTATTGGAGTATAATTGCTTCAAAATACCGTGTTAGTTTCTGTTGCACAACAAAGTGAATCAGCCATATGCATACACATGTCCCCATATCCCCTCCCTCTTGAGCCTCCCTCCCATCCTCCCTATCCCACCCCTCTAGGTCAATGCAAAGCACCAAGCCAATCTCCCTGTGCTATGCTGCTGCTTCCCACTAGCTATCTGTCTTACATTTGGTAGTGTATATATGTCACCACTACTCTCACTCCATCTGAGGGTTGCCCTTTTGTCTTGTTTATGGTTTCCTTTGCTGTACAAAAGCTTTTAAGTTTAATTAAGTCCCACTTGTTTATTTTTGTTTTTATTTCTGTTACTCTAGGAGGTGGGTCAAAAAAGATCTTGCTGTGGTTTATGTCAAAAAGTGTTTTTCCTTTGTTTTCCTCTAAAAGTTTTATAGTGTCTGATCTTACATTTAAGTCTTTAATCAGTTTGGAGTTTATTTTTGTGTATGGTGTTAGGTAGTGTTCTAATTTCTTTCTTTTACATGTAACTGTCCAGTTTTCCCAGTACTCCTTATTGAAGAGGCTGTCTTTTCTCCATTGTATGTTCTTACCTCCTTGTCATAAATTAGGTGCCCATATGTGCGTGGGTTTATTTCTGGGCATTCTATCCTGTACCATTGATCTATATTTCTGTTTTTGTGCCAGTACCATGCTGCCTTGATTACTGTAGCTTTGTGGTATAGTTTGAAGTCGAGGAGCCTGATTCCTCCAACTCCGTTTTTCTTTCTCAAGATTGCTTTGGCTATTCGGGGTCTTTTGTGTTTCCATATGAATTGTAAGATTTCTTGTTCTAATTCTGTTAATAATGCCATTGGTATTTTGATAGGGATTGCATTGAATCTGTAGATTGCTTTGGGTAGTATAGTCATTTGCACAATATTGATTCTTTCAATCCAAGAACATGGTATATTTCTCCATCTGTTTATGTCATCTATGATTTCTTTCATCAGTGTTTTATAGTTTTCTGAGTACAAGTCTTTCTCCTCCTTAGGCAGGTTTATTCATAGGTATTTTATTCTTTTTGTTGCAATGCTAAATGGGAGTGTTTCCTTAATTTCACTTTCTGATTTTGTTGGTGGTGTATAGGAATGCCCGAGATATCCGAGCATTAATTTTGTATCCTGCAATCTTACCAAATTCATTGATTAGATCTAGAAGTTTTCTAGTGTCATCTTTAATATTTTCTATGTGTAGTATCATGTCATTGGCAAACAGTGACAGTTTTACTTCTTCTTTTCCAATTTGTATTCCTTATATTTCTTTTTCTTCTCTGATTGCTGTGGCTAGGACTTCCAAAACTATGTTGAATAAGTGTGGTGAGAGTGGACATCCTTGTCTTGTTCCTGATCTTAGTGGAAATGCTTTCAGGTTTTCACCATTGAGTATGATGCTTGCTGTGGGTTTGTCATATATGGCCTGTATTATGTTGACGTAGGTTCCCTCTATGCCCATTTTCTGGAGAGTTTTTATCATAAGTGGGTGTTGAATTTTGTCAAAAGCTTTTTCTGCATCTATTGAGATGATCATATGGTTTTTATTCCTTAATATGTTAATGTGGTGTATCACATTGATTGATTTGTGTATATTGAAGAATCCTTGCATCCCTGGGATAAACCCCACTTGATCATGGTGTACGATCCTTTTAATATGCTGTTGGATTCTGTTTGCTAGTATTTTGTTGAAGATTTTTGCATCTATATTCATCAGTGATATTGGCCTGTAGTTTCTTTCTTTGTGATATCTTTGTCTGGTTTTGGTATCAGGGTGATGATGGATTCGTAGAATGAATTTGGGAGTGTTCCTTTCTCTGCAGTGTTTTGGAAGAGTTTGAGAAGGATGGGTGTTAGTTCTTCTCTAAATGTTTGATAGAATTCACCTGTGAAGCCATGTGGTCCTGGACTTTTGTTTGTTGGAAGATTTTTAATTACGGTTTCAATTTCATTACTTGTGATAGGCCTGTTTATATTTTCTATATCTTCCTGGTTCAGTCTTGGAAAATTGTACGTTTCTAAGGATTTGTCCATTTCTCCGTGATTGTCCATTTTACTGGCATATAGTTGTTTGTAGTCTCCTATAATCCTTTGTATTTCTGCAGTTTGGGTTGTGATTTCTCCATTTTCATTTCATGTAAAGTTTTCATTTTAGCTTAGCTACCACTTCTATATCAATGGGTTACATATTACTGCATCAATAAACAGTTTTCTAAACAGTATATAAAAAATCATTTGAGCAGATTCATTAAGAATTTATCTACTTTCTCAGGAAAATAGTAAACCTAAATAAAATACTAGACAATTATACAAGGTTACATGAGCAAATAGAGTAAAACTCTTTATAAGACTTATGAAAAGATGTTGCAACACAAAGAAAAATATATGTCAGCAGGCAAAAAGGAATATTTTTGAAACTGTGATATGACAAGGAATTAAAAATGAACTTCTCACTGACTCATTTCACGTAGTATAATACAATTTTGGTCTATCCATGTTGTCTCAAATGGCAAGATTTCATTCATTTTATGGCTGAGTAATATTCTATCCTGTGTATACAACATCTACTTTATTCATTCATCTATCAGTGGACACTTAAGTTGCTTCTATATTTTGATTATTGTAAATAATGCTGCAGTGAACACTGAGGTGCATGTACATTTTCAAATTAGTATTGCTATTGTCCTTGGAAAAATACACAGAAGTGGAATTTCTGGATCGTATGGTACTTATATTTGGAAATTTTGGAGGAACCTAAGTACTTGTTTTCATAGTGGCTGCCCCAATTTACAATCTTACCAAGAGTGCACAATGATTCTTTTTTCCACATCCCCATCACTCCCTGTAATTTGTTGGCTTATTGATAATAGCCGTTTGACAGGTGTGAGGTGATATCTCATAATGGTTTTGATTTACATTTCCTTGATATTTAATGATATTGAGCATTTTTTCAGATGTCTGTTGGCTATTTGTGTGTGTTCTTTAGAAAAATGTCTATTCAGGTTCTCTCCATTTTTTAATTGGATAGTTTTTTTTTTGAGTTTGGTGAGTTCTTTATATATTTTGGATATTAACCTCTTATTAGAAATATATTGTCCCATTCAGTAAGTTGAATTTTTTGTTGTTTATGACTTCCTTCACTGTGCAAAAGCTTTTTAGTTTGTTGCAGTCCCATTTGTTTATTTTTGCTTTTGTTGTCCTTGTCAAAGGAGAAAGATCTAAAAAATATTAAGAACGATGTCAAACAGCATACTACTTATGTTTTCTTCTAGGAGTTTTATGGTTTCAGATCTCAATATGTCTTTGATCCATTTTGAGTTTGTTTTTGTTTATGGTGTAAGCAAGTGGTGTGGTTTCATTCTTGTGCATGTCGCTGTCCAGTTTTTCCAAAACTACTTATTGAAGAGGCTGTCTTTTCACTCTTTTATATTTTTGTTTCCTTTGTCATAGCTTAATTGATCATATAAGTGTGGGTTTATTTTGGGGCTCTCTATTCTGTTCCATTGAGCTGTGTGTCTTTTTGTGTCAGTACTATACTGTTTTGATTACTATAGCTTTGTAGTAAAGCTTGAGATCAGGGAGTATGATACCTCCAGCTTTATTCTTCTTTCTCAAGATTGCTTTAGCTATTCAAAATCTTTTGTGGTTTCACACAATTTTTTTTCTTTTAAAATATTCATTTATTTATTTGCTTGCATTAGGTCTTAATTGCAGCAGGTGGGCTCCTTAGTTGTGGTGTGCGAGCTCTTAGTTGTGGCATGCATGTGAGATCTAGTTCCCTGACCAGGGATCAAACCTGGCACCCCTGCATTGGGAGTGCAGAGTCATATCTACTGCACCACCAGGGAAGTCCCTCAGACAAATATTCAGATTATTTGTTCTAGTTCTGTGGAAAAATGCCATTGGTATTTTAATAGGCATTGCAATGAACCTGTAGATTTCTTTGAGTAGAATAAACATTTTAACAATATTAATTATTCCAATAGGTAAGCACAGTATATCTTTCCTTTTTTTGTATCACCTTCCATTTTTTTCGTCAGTGTCTTATAGTTTTCAAAGTGCATGTCTTTTACCTTCTTGGTTAAATTTATTTGTAGATATTTTATTCTTTTTGACACAATTGTAAGTAGGATTTTTTTCCTAATTTCTCTTTCTGATAGTTCATTGTAAGTGTATAGAAGTGAAACAGGTTTCTGTACATTAATTTTGTACCCTGCAACTTTACTGAATCAATTAGTTTTAATAGTTTTTGGTGGAGTCTTTGTGATTATCCATATATAAGATCATGTCATGTGCAAATTGTGACAATTTTACTTCATTCTTTCTGATTTGGATGTCTTTTATTACTGTTTTTTCTTGCCTAATGACTGTGGCTAGAACTTCCAATACTATGTTGAGTAGAAGTGGCAAAAGTGAGCATCCTTATCTTGTTCCTGATCTTAGAGGAAAATCTATCAGCTTTTCACCATTGAGTATGATGTTAGCTGTGGGTTTATCATATATGACCTTTATTATGTTGAGATATATTCCCTCTATACCCATTTTGTTCAGAGTTTTTATCATAAATAGATGTTGAATTTTACCAAATGATTTTTCTGCATCATATGAATATTATCCTCTGTTTTGTTAATGTGATGTGTTATGTTGATTGATTAACAAATGTTAAATAATCCTTGCATGCCTGGTGTGGATCCCACTGATTATGGTATATAACCCTTTTGATACATCGTTAATTTGGTTTGCTATATTTTGTTAGGAGATTTTTTCATCTTTTTTCATCAGGATTTTTGGCTGGTAATTTTCTTTTTGTGGTCTGTCTGATTCTGGTATTGGGGTAATGCTGGGCTCATAAAATGAATTTGGAAGTTTTTTTCCTCTTCAGTTTTTTGCAACAGTTTAAGAATGATAGCTATTAACTCTTCTTTGAATGTTTGGTAGAATTCGTCTGTGAAGCCATCTGGACCTGGACTTTTGTTTTTTGGGATTTTCCTCATAAAAAGAAAAATAGAACTACCATAAGATCCAGCAATTCCACTTCCGGATATTTATTCAAAGAAAACAAAAACTGTTATTCACAAAGGTATATGTACTTCTATATTCATTGCAGCACTATTTATACTTCCAAGATATGAAAGCATCCTGTGTGTCCATTGATAAATAAATGGATAAAGAAGAGGTGTTATATAAGTACACACACACACACACACACACACACACACACACACACACAGTGGGATACTATCCAGTCAGAAAAAGGAATACAATCTTGCCATTTGAGACAACGTGGATGGACCTTGAGGGTACTATGCTAAATAGAATAAGTCAAACAGAGAAAGACAAATACTGTATGGTTTTACTCCAGTGTGGAAGCTAAAAAACAAAACAAATGAACAAACAAAACAAAATAGAAAAGAGTTATAGATGGAGAGAACAAACTGGTGGTTGCCAGAGGGAAGGGTGGGTGGATGGAGGAAATAGGTGAAGAGGATTAAGAGGTACAGACTTCCTCTTAACACGTAAAATACGTAAGTCATGAGAATGTAATGTACACATAGGGAGTGTAGTCAGTGATATTGTACAACTTTGTATGGTGATGGATTGTAACTGTACTTATTGTGGTGATTATTTCATAATGTATAAAAGTGTCGAATCACTGTTATACACGTAAAACTAATATTATATTGTATATCAAGTATAATGATTTAAAAAATAATAAACTTACTGAGTGATTATTTTAACTGCCACCAGAGGCTTTTAACTTCCCACTGTTCTTAGAGAAAAATATATTTAATTACCTTTGCATAATAACTCATTACATATAATTAAATATTCTTCCTATGGCCATCTCAAAGTTAATGTAATGTAAATCAAAATATGTGCAGAACACAACAGCTGAAATAGGTTTTTTAAAGCATTTCCTTAAATGTTAGATCTTATGTTGGTTCTATTTCCTTCATCACTTCTCTGGAACTTTCAGTTCTCAATCAGATGCTGAAATTGAATGAAACTAGCTTAGTAATTTTAACACTTGAATATCAATTAAATATTCAGAGTCCCTGAAATATGCATTTCATATATTGTACTATGCATGAACGTGATTTTCCAAATAGAGAAGTTTCTATATTAATAAATATCTTTGACTATTTATAGAGTATATTCTAGGTTGTCTTTTTTTTTTAATCTTGCAAATTTTTGCTTTGAGTTAAACAAAGAATGTTAAGCATACTCCCAACATTCTGACAATTCATTCACCATATTTCAAAGTTAAATACATGTCATACACTGATAAAATAACGACCTTGTGTTTTAGCTTTCCCCAACATTTTCCCTCTGGTTTTAAACTTCTTTCTCATATGCTGTCTACTGTGATCTAGTTAAGAAAATAAACTTTTCCATTGTACTACTAAGGTTATAAACAGTTTTATTCCTTGAATGAAACTGTTCTTGAAATTTTACTGTTTATCAGATATAGTGAGGGTGCAAAAATACGTCAAACATTTATTTTCCCTTAAGGTAATCACATACATGTTACCATATATAGCCAACATTTCTGTTTTAAATTGCAAATCATTGTCACGAGGTCTATAACACAACCTCATGCATCCAATTATGGTGGCACAAAACGGAGGAATAAACTTCACTTTGAGCAAAATTGCAAGTTGTTCAGGTAAAGCTGCACCAAGAAGATGCTTAACAGCATTCTTGGAGAATAGCATGTACAACGATTAAAGTGCATAGAAAACACAGAGAGAAAAGAGAACTTTTTTTAATACCTATGATGTATGAAACACTGTGCTAAGTGCTTTAAATGGATTATATTCTGACAATAGAAAAGCGGTTTGAATTTTATTTTATAATGATCATTCTTATTGCTGTAATTTGGAGAACTAGTATGGAACCAGGAAAAGCAATTAGAGGCTATCACGTATATCAGGGGAGAGAGGATGACAGCTTGAATAAAGACAGCAATAATGGAGACAGGGGACCGATGTGTTATATATTTTGATGTAAAATTGAAGGGATTTGGTAATTTATTGTAGTAAGAGTTAGAAAAAGAGATAAATCAAGGCTGGCTCTTAGTATTTGTTTAAGCAATTGTGGGTATGATATACTAATTACTGAGATGAGGAACACAAAGGAAGTAATCAATTAGGTCAGGAGAGAAGGAAAAGATGGAAAAAGAAAATTATAGTTTTACTTTAAATGTGTTAAGTTTTAGGTGACTCTATGGGCATTTATGTAAAGAAGAAAAGGAAACTGTAGCAGTAAAGGGCCTGGAGTAGTTTAGGAGAGGACTTAGGACTAGTTAGAGAGAACACTGAAAAGGCAAAAATCAAGAGAATGAAGTATCACAAAGAGGAGGGTGTTTCAGGAGAAGAAAGGTGATCAAAAATGTCATTTGCTGTTGAGGGAATGGCAACAACACTCATATTTAGAGCCCTGGCTATTCCTATGCAAATCTATCATTTCTTTGGAGAGTAGTTTTCTAGTTTTGTTCCAGGGAAAGTGATGTAGAATCAAGGTAACAGTTCCAAAAGCAGTACATCACTCACCGGCTTCAAGTTCTGCGCCTTTTCCCACACCCGATCTCTGTATCTTTTCACTACTTTATTGTGAGCTTTACAAAAGTTGGATTTTTGGTGATAAGGTAAAATTTGAATGCACCTGTATTAGTCTTAACTTACTGTCAGAAAGTAATTTGCTCAGGAGGGCACTCTGCCTTGTCATTGTAGAAAAGGATAGGTGAATGAATAAATGAATGAAGGAATGGATAAATGAATAAATTTTGAGTAACTAATGTGTGTCAGTTACTAAGGTTAGATCTTTCATATGTATAATCATTTTAATGTGTTAATATATTGCTATGAGTTAAATGTTCATATTCTCATTGTGTGTAAAGAATGAAAAACTCAAGGTTAGAGGCTCACTGCCATGTGGGTAGTAGGTTGAAGAAGCAGAATTTAAGCTCAGATTCCCTAACTTGAAGGGTTTTTCCCATTGTACCAAAACTATCTTAATAGTAGCAAACAAAGACACCAACTCATGAAAATTCTATTTCTTGGGTAACTAAATTTAAAAATAAATATTTTGACAATATGAAAATAAATTAAATTGAAACTATTGTTAAATAAGACATGCATGCAAGACACAGCTTTACCTTTTTACCTTTAAAGGAAAAAAAGCCCCACAATCTTCGTAAACTGAGATAAGGAAAAACATATGCATAAAATGTTTTCAAAATTTCCACAAAAGGCTTGTTGGCACTATAGAGGTAACCATCAAATTTTGTTCAAAATTGTTTGCAATCATTGTATTACACTTTTATCAATAGCATTTCTATTAAATAATTAATTTAATAATTAATATTTAATAAGAATAATTTTGTGGAAAAATACGCTGGAGGAAATGCCCCAGAGAGTAGGTACTTGTGAGCTGGTTCTTTAAGAATCCAAGAAGAAAATGGAGAGAAATGATTGGGAGCTTCAGTGAGCATGTCAGCAACGTATTGGGGTGTTTCATAGTACAGTTCAGCTTCATCAGAGTTTATGGAAAAACTTAAATCAAAAAGTAAAGCTGTGAAAAATAAAGTTTTTGGTGTCACTACCTTCCGGACACTCCCTAGAAGCTGTGGACTTGTTTAGAATCATACGACCATAGAGAGAGTAGATATTAGCAGTTAATGGTAGGATATCACAAACCCAGACAAAAGAATAAACTATGTCCAAAATTAAATTTTACTCTATTTCCATGTTATAATATGTTCTCTAAACTCTTACAAATTTAATTCCCTCCCATCACCCTAATGACCCATACACCATAATGAATAATTAGAATCATTATTCAGAGAGGCAAGAAAGAAAAAGAGATGCTTGTCTCCACAGTCCATCATGGGCATATATCTTCCTCTTGAAATTGTTTATGTATTGGGAAATGTGGCCAATATTTGTATAAAAGAACTCTGAGAAATTCAACTGCTCTGCTCATTTTGGAGTCAAGGATACAACCTAAGCCTATGCATGCTCCCCTAGTGTCAAGAAACTACATTACATATTTAGACAGAAGAGCTTAACATTACTTTAGCTTTTCTGTCTCTTGCACCCTGACTCCCCAGATTACTGTGTATGACCCAGAATGATAACTTAATACTAAACTGAATCCTTGACAATTTTAAACACACACACACACACACACACACACACACACACAAACACATACACACTCCAATGGTGTGTTTTATTTTTTAATTTTGAACTGAATATTAGTTGTCATATCCCAACAGTCTACTTTTTACTTTGTATCAAGCACTCTCATTTTCTTTCTCCTCCCCAACTCAGAAATAAAACAAATATCTTGCTTAATTTCATACATATTGTTTAGTGATTATGTTTTTTGAATTTAAAAATATCCCAAGATTTTAAATTTCCATCCTATTTTTTCAAATAAATTAGTGCTTTCCCTAAAAAATGTGAAGAATAAAATTTGTTTCCATCTAAGTACATACTTCTCATATATCTAGTTTCAATAGTTTTAAAGCTCTGCTTCTCTTAACAAAAATAAGAAATGAAAAAGAGAATAGTTTTGAGACGGAGATTAATTATGCTTTGGATATGCTAAAGGTTAAAGAGAAAGGAATATACAGTGGATATTCAGGTTGGTGATTAGAAATATAGGACTGGAAATATGGAAGTATTTGAAGGCTTTTGATATACATGAGTAAGTTAAAAAGACGTATGTAGCAGCTGGAATAGGGTTACTGAGAAAAAGCTAGCCATTAAGAATATATTGGATACTTTCATTTTTATAGAGAGGAAAGTATATGGACATCTAGAGAAGTAAATAGTAAGGAAGAATTCAAGATATTGAAAGGGAACCAAGAAGTTAAGGCAGGAGTAAGGGAGAAATAAGAAATATGGAGTAGCCCTCAGCTTTAAATACTAATATTGTACAGGAAAACATTGGGTATTAATCTATTCCTTTGGCTAACAAGTTTTGTGTGACTAACATGACATATTTACTGTTCTAGCTCTGGGAATATGAACATGCTTAATTTTTTGTCTCTTACCTTCATGAATTTAAAAATTATGGAGAAACCCAATAATGCACCATAACTGCAATTCAGTTTGATAAGAGCCACAGTAGAAAGTGCTTTGGAAGTGCTTTGGAAGAAGCACTGTGGCAGAGACTGGCTTTTCTTCTTCTGGAGAAGATGGAGAAATCACTGCATAGAATAAGCCTGAACCCTTGAGTCAGTGCTTGAAGGAGAACTATTCAAGAGAGCAGAAGTACCAGGAATATCGATTTATACTTGTTTTTCAATATGTGATAAAAAAATTTTGCTACATCCCTGAGATTCAGGAAATCATTTGTGACTGTAGCATAGTATTGTATAGCTTAGATAGATTTTAATATTGAGAAAAGGTCATTGGATCTGGAAAGTATGAGATCGGAAACCATTGAGAGAACAGGTTCCATTAAGGTAGCAGAGTTCAGATTGCAAAGGACTAAATGGTATGTGTTTTATGAAAGTGAATTAAGGAAATAGAGATGATTAGAGTCAAAATATGTTATTTTTAAAATCTGGTTTTTAAAGAAAGGAGAGAGATAATTTGGAAACTTGGTATGGAGCAGGGAAAATCAAAAGGAACAGCAGCAGCATGGGTAAAATTTGGATGTAACATAGTAGTCTTTATAATTGAGGCAAAAGTACCATAAAGCTAGGTGTTTTATGGCTCTTTGATGAGCACATTAAAATAACTAAAATTGAGCTTCCCTGGTGGTCCAGTGGTTAAGACTTTACCTTCCAATGCAGGGGGTGCAGGTTCGATCCCTGGTTGGGGAGATAAGATCCCACATACCTTGCACCAAAAAACCAAAACATAAAACAGAAGCATATTGTAACAAATTCAATAAACACTTTAAAAATGGTCCACATCAAAAAAAATCTTTCAAAAATTAACTAAAATTAATAAAAGGAAATATACTTGTTTAGAAAGCTGTGCACCAAGTGGCAAAACAATTAAGAAGATAAAAGAATGAACTGGAGTTCAAAAGGCAGTGATAAGGAAGATGAGGAATGACAATGGATTTTTTAAAAATGTTTTCAAAATAAAGGCCTAGACTAGAAGCTGTAGTGAAGATCAGAGTATGTTGGTCTTCTTTCTCAGTGCTGTGACCAGAAAAAATAAGAGAAAAAGCAAACTCTTTGAGAGTTGGTTCCAAGGATAAACGATGTTATCAGGATATTGCAGGTTTTGATACATGTGAAAAGATGTATAGAGTGTTTGTATTTATATCAAATATCCTGGAATGATGGGTTTACAAAGAACTTTCAAACAGCATGGTGAAAGTTGCCAAACTTCAGGCTGAATTGGATGGGGATGATAATACAAAACGTAATATGTGATTTGTACAAATGACACCATGCTACCTTGCTATGACCTTACCCATACTCTTCCTTTCTCCCTGGTGCCAGTCCCTTCTGTCACCCTGTCCAAGGCACTCTGACATACCATTGATTGAAATTCACAGCAAAGATACAAATCATATATAGCAGATAACAAGGTTGGAATGTGGGCAAGAGAAATGAAGTCATTAAGAGGTGAGGTGGTCAGCTATAGAAATATGCTTAGACCTCTGGAGTTCTTTTCTGATTTTTCAGTTTTGTTAAATTAAATTTGGAACTTTGGAGCAGTGTATGAACAGCAGGTACAGTTTGTACTGTTAAGACCTCTACATTTGTCTGCTTTGTTTTTGCACACTTTATAATCTAAATTACTGTGGAGAGAAGGAAAACAGGAAAAAAAAACTACTGTTAGTCTTATTTAAAATATTATACAGCATTATCTTTGGGAAGATGCGTTGACCTCTTTTCCTAGGTTTCTTCTTTTGAAAAAACATCACTTTACTTATTGTTACCTAGCAATATTGCAACTTAAATTTCTTATCGAATTTCTTGACCCAAAGTTCCAATATCAAAAGAGAATTTAACATATACTGAAATATTTATTTTGAAAAGTAGAACATCTTATCAATCAAACATGGGCTTAAGTAACATAAGTGCCGTGATCTATAAGTCTGGTAAGGAAAAAAAGAATTTAACTTTCCTCCCATGGAAGCATTTGCCTATTCATGGAGACATAGCTAAGAGCACCACATAGGAAAAGATGCATGCCCGGAATGAGGAGGAGAAAGCTAAACCCCCATGTCTGTTGAATTTACCACCCTCTTAGGCTATCCAAGAGAACTTTTCTGGAAAAAAAAAAATGCAGCTGTTAAAGGATTAAGCAGATTTTCTCACAATGTAATCTGAAAGAGGAGAATGAAACCCAGTACTTCTGCCCTAATGTGTAGGGCTCAACAGGCAAAATTACACCTAATACTGGAGAACCAAAACTGAATTTACAAACCTGAAATCATTCTATAAAGCCAAAATCAATGATGTCAGAAAACCCCACACATGAATGTTTGTTATTCTTCTAAGTTAAAGATGGTTGGGTTTCCCTGGTGGTGCAGTGGTTGAGAATCTGCCTGCTAATGCAGGGGACACAGGTTCGAGCCCTGGTCTGGGAAGATCCCACATGCCGCGGAGCAACTAGGGCCGTGAGCCACAACTACTGAGCCTGCGCGTCTGGAGCCTGTGCTCCGCAACAAGAGAGGCCGAGATAGTGAGAGGCCCGCGCATCGCGATGAAGAGTGGCCCCCGCTTGCCGCAACTAGAGAAAGCCCTCGCACAGAAACGAAGACCCAACACAGCCAAAAATAAGTAATAAATAAATTAAAAAAAAAAAAAAAAAGATGGTTGATAGGGAGAAAAAGTGGGTAGTTTTAAATTCTTTAACTTATTTTTCTAGTGCTTCAAAGGGGGATAGAAGAGCCTACTAGAAAGGTGACACTGAGCAAGTAGTTATAAGAAATGTAGAGTGGTCAAAATTAACATTAATAGCCATGTTATTAGTAGGTACTCTTAATATGATATATGAAAATGGCACGTACCTCTGTGCTCTTTCTCCCAAAAACACATAACCCCAATCTAATCATAATAAATATACCAAACAAATCCCAACTGAGGGACATTCTGCCAAATATCTGACCAATATTTCTCAGAAATATTTCTCAGTCATCGAAAACAAGGACAGCCTGCAAAATTGTCACAACTAGGTGTAGCCTAATGAGAATGATTACTAAATGCAACGTCTTATCCTGGATGCAGTCCTCTAGTTCCTGCTAATATATCAATATTGGTTCCTTCACTGCAACAAATAACCCTACCCATACCCCTACCCTACCCCTAACCCATACAAGTGAAAAATGTTAATAATAGAAGAAAGTAGATGCAGGGTACATGGATTCTCTCTCACAATCTTCTCAATTTTTTATAAACTTAAAACTGTTCTTAAAATATAGTGCCTGTTAAAAAAGTATGTACAATGTATAGGTAGAGTTTAAAAAATAAGAATAATAGTAACATCTGTGTACCCAGTGCCTAATACAACATGGGAAAAATAACTAGTAACTTTGAAATCTCCTGAGTGTCCTTCTCCACTAGCTTTCCTCTACTGCATTCTCTTTATGATTTATAGTGTGTTACCTATAAAACATATAGTTTAGATTTTCCCCTGTTAAAATTTATATGAATGGCATTATTTTGCTTTTTTTGTTTAATGCTATGCTTTCAAGGTATTCATGTTGAGGCAACTAGCTGTAGCTTTCTTTTTTCCTTCCATAAAATTGTTAATTTTAAGTTTCTTCCTCTCTGGTTTGTACTTTTTGTCATTTTTCAGAATTACACTCCTCTTCAAAAAAAATCTTTGTGTCTTTCAGTATTAGCTTCTTTTTTGCTTTCCACGCACATTTCTTTGATCTACCTTGAATCAATGCTGTTTATGATGTGAGGTAGGAATAAGTTTTATTGTTATTATATGTATAATAAAATCTCTCAGCGCTGTATATTTGGTAGTCAGTCTTTTACTACTGGTTGGCAATGCTGCCTGACAATATATAAAATCTCCATGTAGGCATAGGTTCATTTCTTAGCTTTTTATTTAGTTTCATTGGTCGATTGTTATATTCCTATTTCAGTAACACATGTTAATTTGTCCTCTGTTCTTATAAGTGATGGTCAGTCAGGTGCAGTTACAAGGGGAACACAGAAGAGGCACAGAAAAAAAAAAAAAGCTTATTATACTCAGAGGTCCTAGACAGAGTCACTGCAGTCCAAGAGTGGGTCTCATATAGGAGGGAGCACCAAAAAGCAGGCTCAACCAAGCAGATAGGAAGCAGAGAGAGCAAGCGCCCATGGGTAAATGCCTTTACCGGAGATCAGGGTGCAGTACACAGGAAAAGACAGGAGGGAATTTCACTGATGTGTTTGCATGTCATTGGGACAGTCAGGGGAGGGAAGGAAGGAGAACTTGTGGCAGGGACCAGCCTTATTACATTTGGTGCATCTGGTCGCTAGCAGGATGCTCACAGCATGTTTGTGAGGATGCTGAGACAGCAGGAAAAAATGAAGTTTCAAAATTTACAATGCAAAATTTGTATAGCATTATAAAAACTTTATGATATCGGGTGAGGCAATTTCACGCAAATGTTAATCTTCTTTAGGAGTATCTTATTTACATTTTGCCTTTCATACTTGAATATAGTTTTTCAAACTAACTTGTCAAGTTTCTGAAAATCAATTATATGATCATTTTGATTGAGATTGTATTAATGAGTTTATTTTGGCAAAAACTGACATATTTTAAATTTTGAGCCCTCCTATGTATAAACACGGTATGTCTGTCTATTTATTTACACAATCTCTAAGGTCTTGAAATAAAAGGTGTGACTTCTGCATATAAATTATTGCACATTATTTGTTTGAATTATAGTGCCATTGCTATTAAAAGTGTTTCTTTTTAAAAATTACTTTTTTCTGTATGGTGGTTATGCAAAAAAATTAAACACAGAATTACAATATGATAATATCCAGCAATTCCACTTTTAGGTATGTAACCAAAAGAATTAAAAGCAGGGACTCAAACAGATATTTGTAAACCGCTATTCATAGCAGCATTATTCCCAATAGACATATGTGAGAGCTATTCAAATATACATCAAATGTGGTATGTACATAAATTGAGTATTATTTAGCCTTAAAAAGGAATGAAATTCTGACATATGCTGCAACATGGATGGAACTTAAAGACATTACGCTAAGTAGAATAAGCCAGAGGTACCTAGAGTAGTCAAATTGGTAGGCACAGAAAGTACAGTAGTGCTTGTCTGGAGCTAAGAGGAGGAGGGAATGGGGAGTTATTGTTTAATAGGTAATTAAGTTTTGGTTTGAGAAACTGGAGGTGCTCTGTAGTTGATGGTGGTGATAGTTGCACAATAATGTGAATCTACCTAATGCTACTGAAATTTATACCTAAAATGACTAAAATGGTAAAGTTTATATCTGTGTTTTACCATAGTAAAAAGCATATTTTCAAAAAACTGAAATGAATGGAAGTGCAAAGTTTTCAGAATTACTCCTTTTTGTTTTGCTTCTTTTCCTCTGGCATACCCATGTTGCAGATATGGGTACTCTGGCACAGCCCTCAGACTACCTGTCATAAACTTGAGGCATCTAGGTCAATTTCAGTCCATTTTTAATGCCAATTCTTGCATTCCTAGTTTCTAAAAGTTTTACATATTCCTTTTTCAAATGTTCTGGCTATTTTTTGTAGCCCCTCGCAATGTAATAATGTAGATTTTTCCTTTTTATTTATTAAAACACACTTGTATATTAAATGTAACAGTTTTATTATTTGTTTTTAAGGATCTTCTTTTGTAGCTTGTTGTTTCTTTTTGGTTTTGCTCAGGATACATTGTGTTTTGTGGTGTTTTTGAGCTCATGTCTCTAAGGGAACAGGTTGAGGTTTATGTTATATTGCCTTTATCCAGAGAAGATTTGCCTTTGCTTCCCCCAAGTGTCTGGGGGCAGCACCTACCTGAGACTAACATCAACTCTATTATCTATTTTGTGTTTTAATATCAAGAATTAGTGTAAATTCTAGCTTCAAATCCATGTAGGGCAAGGTTGTACTTCTTAAGTCTTCCTACAATCTTAATTTTAATTAATGTTTGTATGTGTGTGTGTGTCTGTGTGAGTGTCTGTGTTTTGATTTTCTACCCAGAGTCAAGGCTGAGTAAAAAAAGCATCATCCCCATTTTTCCCCTAAACAAATAGGATCTACCCTACTGTACATATTAAGTGTTATATTTTAAGACAGTATGTGCCAGAATCTCTGGTCCAATCTTTCACTGTGCTTGCATAAATCTTTGTACCATGCCCCAGATGTACCCATTGAAAACCAAATTCAGGGCCACTAGAAAGAGGTAGATGCCAGCTTCAGTGCTTGCTTGCCTCTCTGGATTTGTGCTTTCTCGTTATTTTCTTTCTGTAAGCATTTTTCTTACTTTCCCCTCAGCCCAACCTAATATTGTAGTCTCTTTTTCTTCTCTATCTGCAACATTGCAGGCGTTCTCTTCTAGGATTTTTTTTTTTGATAGTTTACCATATTGATGGAAAGATTATTCCCCTTTAATGATTTGATATCTTCCTTTAGTTTTGAGAGATGATTTTTTTAAATTTCTTTATTTACATATCATTGTACAGCACTGGACGAGCAACCACAAATGCTCTTTAGAAATAGAGAAGTTATAAATAAAATAATTATGCAATCAGTATGAATAAATAATTTATAATTCCTCATTTAATTAGCCTAATATGTAAGAGGACTAATTTGAAAAATCTTTTAGAAACAGTTTATCTATATGGTTATATAATGGGTGAATTAAGGAAATAGTCTATGTTTGACAAACTAGTTATATTTATATTCTGATTATCTCTTATTCACTCCATTGGTTAAGGAGGGATTCCCCTACCCTAAATAGTAGTAGATAGCCAAACTCATGACACCTGATATTGGACAGATGCAATTGAAGGTAGTTTATTATTCACATATACTCAGCCCAAGAGAAGAGGATACCACACACCACACAGGACCACATGGATGTTATACTCAAGAGCAGAGTGAAATAGCAGAAGCTCTGGGTTGCAGGGTTTGTAGTGACAAGAGGATGGGATAATTCAGTGGGCTGGCAAGGAACTGAAATCCCCTATGTTGAGGATTATGTAGAGTATAGCTGGTCTGGCTGCTAAGAGTACTAGCTGGACAGGGAGCCTTTCCCACTGAGTGGGGAGCATATCTGGAAAGAGCAAGAGAGCTCATATCTAGGTCTTTGGGAGGATGTGAGACTCAAAGATATCAGGTCAGCAGACAGAATTTCAGGCCTTATAATCCTGTTTGACGAGGGGTGTCAAAACCCTAGTACAGTTGCTATCACTCCTCTATTCAGCAACCATGGTATACCTTGCTAATCAATTGCAGTCACATGTATCTGGACACTGAAGATGGCCTTAGAATCCTTCTCAAGACAGCACACTAACCAGACACTGTGGAAATATTTTAGTTACTGAGTCTCATGAAGCCTATTAATCTTTCCTAGTCAAGATTACTCATATGACAAGCACATTATATTAATTTCAGCATCTAGATGGCTTGAACATCTATGCAAGGAAAAATATCTAAGATAAGTAGACATCTCTCTACTTGACTTTGCACATGATTAACTTTTCATCCTCTGGATTTTCGTTTTATGGGTGTGTGGGGGTATGTTGGGGGGTTTTTTTGCGGTACACGGGCCTCTCACTGTTGTGGCCTCTCCCGTTGCGGAGCACAGGCTCCGGACGCGCAGGCCCAGCAGTCACAGCCCACGGGCCCAGCCACTCCGTGGCACGTGGGATCCTCCCGGACCGGGGCACGAACCCGTGCACCCCGCATCGGCAGGAGGACTCCCAACCACTGCGCCACCAGGGAAGTCTGTGGGTATGTTTTAGATAGATAGATAGATAGATAGATAGGTAATGCAAAGTCTACATATCAGTTTTGCATTGAATTGCTTTCCAGTTGAATCATCTTTGGTATAACCATGGTGGTCATTTCTGTCTTAACTGAACTTCCCATCTGAATTTTATGAGGCTTAAACTAACAGTGTTAACATATTTAAAATGTGTATCTCTATAGAAAATCACTTTTAAATGAAGTCACTTGTGCCTATGACCATTGTCGACACATATTATTATAAAGAAATGCTCAGTGAACCTTAAAGCTAGAGTTTTGAAGTTATGATAAAGCCATTTTGGAATCTTTGGGGCCAATAGAATCCTGAAATGTCACTAAGTATCATTCCCCCAGTGCAAAATAACTGCATGTGCTTTATTTTTGCATTTTTGAAAAATATTAATGATGTTGAAATCTCATTTATTTACAGTTTCAATAAAATTCTACCCTAGATACTTATTCTATTTGACAAAAATTTTACTATTTCTCAAAGTACGCTTCATACATACGCCTATGTGCATACAAAATATGCATATATGCATATGTGTGTATATTTGTGTGTGTGTGAGGCAGAAAGAGACAGAAGGACAGAGAGATTGAGAGACAGATGAAAAAGTTGTTTCTAAAATACCAGGAAGCCAGAAAAGCATTTTTAAAGCCTGTGAGGATTGAAAAATACTTGCAGTTTCACGGATCTAAATGAAGTTTAGACTCAGTATATATTTATTTATAAACAAACAATTGAATGAATGATTAAAGGATGGATTGAGAACTTCTGGCCTATAAATTCATTGCTGCTGCCACTGTATGTTATTTTAATGATTTTTTTATGGAAGTATGAATTGTTAGTAATTTACTAAGTATTTGATCCTCTGGCTCCCGACTCAGATACTGAGACCTTTGTGCAGTATGTGCACAGAAGTGCTGACTCAAAATCTAAGAGACTAAGTCAAATATAGAGCAAACAAAACATCCTGAAATAAAGTAAAAATCTCAGTGGAAATCAAAAGGGGCCACTATAGCACTAATGAGGCAGTGTTAGGCTCCCTCGATACGTTTCTGGAAAAAAACAAAAATATTATTGAGAAACTGGGGAATGACAGTAAAGAAATTTTCAGGCATGATGATCTTGTCATCTACTTAAGAAATGTGCTGATAGTACTATGTATACTAAACACTTTAAATGAACGAAAGAAGTCTACTTTGGGGATGGATGTTCTTGTAACTGATAGGATGCCAGATGTTCCTGTAATAAAAAATCTGGATCAGCCGCACTTTCTTTAAGGTTCTTGGATATTTACTAGTGTGGCAATCTCAGTATACAGATATTTTAGGAGGATGTCAAATAACTTTGTTTAAAAATACATATATGCATATAAATTATCAATATTTTTTACTTAAATAAGGAATATTTATTTTTAATGTGTATGAAATCTTTCATTATTGGAAAACAAAGTCTTGGGAAGACATGTTTAAAATATTTATCTGTATAAGAATAGAACTGGCAGACATTTTTAATTTCCTACACAACTATTCCAAGTTTGTGAATTCATATATAAATTTAAGAAGTATTACTTGAACGCACATGCTTTAGAGCATTAGAATGTAATAAGTGACCTCTCTTAGAAAAAATAGTAAGAAGAAAACTTTTCATACTGATGGTCATAAATTTTCCCGTTTGTGCAGTATTTCTCAGTTCACAGGAACCAATCAACAGCCAAGGGTGAATACTGTAAAATGCATGGCTGCATTTTACAAATTCCAGAGGAAACATATAAAAATTTCTTTATTCTTCTTAAAACACATGGAATAGGGAAAAACATCTTCTTGGAAAGCCTTGTTAGTACACTGTACTGAGGAATAAATATATATCACCTCTGTTTCAGCTAGGGATTTGTCATACCTAATTTGGATTTAACAGAATATGATGATCATTAATAACACTTGCCAAACAGTTATGGACCTCCCTGCTTCTTGGATTATGATGGGATAGTCTTTCTGTTAGTTATAGTATATAATTTAAATCTGAAAAAATATAAATCTTTACTTCAGCTGTATTATCCATAAATTGTCTATACAAATACAGTTAGCCAGTCAGTATGAAAGGCTAGTAAAGGAATGTGAACTCTGGTTGGCTGATCTCTTCTAGGCAGTATAGAAGCAACCATACCATATGTATTAGAATTGTCCTAATTTATATTTTCTTGGCATTCATCATGTTGGGCTATAACTTGCCTGGAGGCAGTGGTTTAAATTAGTGTAAGAAGCAAATGCCAATGCATATAGACAAGTCAGTGTAAATATTTCTCCTCCATTTTGATTGTATTAGAGGTGGAAATAATGAGAACATAAATAGCTGCACAACAGTTCCAAACATTAATAAAGTGCTAGCCTTTCTCAGGGGCAGTAAACAAGCAAGCATGAGGCATCGTGCTGGGCAATAATTTTTAGTCTTAGAGGATTTTAACTATCTTGCACTAACATCAAAATTATTTGGTCAAATTTCGGTGCATTTTTCAGCCTTTGGGAGAATCATGGATATATATAGAGATTTTATCTTAAGTTTGAATCCTACTTAAGCTATATTTTTCATTTTATAACCCATTTTTAATATTTTGTTATATGTCAGACACCATTTTAAGTATTGTATAAGAATTATTTATTTTATCTTCATAATGATTTCATAAGGTAGGTGTAATTGTCCCTGTTTTTTTGATTGAAAAACAGGATCATAGATATTAATACAAGATCATTTAGTAAATGACAAATGTCTAATGCAAAGCCAAGTCTTTATAAATCCAGAATCCATATTCATGGCCACTGTGCTCGACTGTCTCTTTGTCACTGTGCCATTTTTATTAGTATACATCTTCTTATATCTAAGGGAACTGCCATTACTGAATAGTGAGCCCCTCCTATTAAGGAAAAGAGAGAGAGAGAGATGGACAACTGATGGTTCAATATGGGAAAATAATGAAGGATGATAAGATCTTTTCCATGAAAATTAGAATTAAAGAAAGAAAACAAAGAAAAGGCAAACCTAGATAATTGGACTTTCTTCCTAAATCTGTTCTGTGAGACAGAGCATAGACCTCTTTTGATGATGCTTGTCTGAATCTGGGTGGCAGAAGCAAGCATTTTATGATCGTAAAGCCGGTCGGGCTTTGAATATGTTCAGTAACAGAAAAATCTGAAAAATATTTTCTCTTAGTGTATATATGATGTTCAACAAAAATGAATTTACAAGTATTTCATTGAAATTATGAGAGTTTCTGAAACCCTTATGTTAAGAATAAATAAAAGTATTATATTGGGTGTGTTATTACTAAAATAAAAAGCTTAAAATTTCATTGGAAATTCTCATAGTGTGATATTCTTATTCTTTTATTTTTATTTGTGATATTCTTAAGACTAACACAACCCTAAATATTTCCATTGAAGGATTTTCATGAATGCAGTAAACCCAACAGGAAAGGAATTAGAATTGCAAAATCTTAGAGCTAGAGGAGACATTGGAGGTCATAGTCTGATCCATAAATGCATTCTGTGATTTGATCAAACTCTGTAATCACTCCAGGGAAAATGACCTAGGGGTTACTTTTTTGAATCAGTGACTTGCCCCTCATCCAGTTTTCCTGTCCTCCCATTCAGAGCCATAATTTCCACTTAAGTCTGATGCCTTACTCCTCTGTGGGCACTTTGCTATTTATGCCTACTCCCCCTGGCTTCTTGGTCTGCTTCCCCACACCTACCCCGCCCCAAGCCCTTTTTTCTGTACTCCTACAAGTTCCATCAAGTATGTCCATTCTATTTCCCATTTCCCTAGATCTTGTTCTGGAATAAAAGTAATTTTTAGAAAGATGTTGATTAACATTGGTTTATTGTTTCCATAACCACCAATTACATTTCCATTTTTATAGATACTTTTAAGTTACAAATACTACAAAGTGCCTTTTCCCGAGATCATGGGATTTGAGGCTGGAATTTGGGGTATGTCAGTTTGAAAAAAAAATGTGCATTGGGAACAAGAAAGGTAAAAATATTGGTGATATGTATTCACTGAGAAACAATGAGGAGCTTCTTTCCAGAGAGATTAGGAAACCATAACTAAAAATATGCAGTAAAATATGGGGTTCATGGTCATAGGTGCCATCATAGGCACCTACCTAATTCAATTTTTAAAATTTCTCACATCCACAATGACTTTTGCTCTGGGATGTCTTAAAGGCACAATTAGGCCTCTGACAAGAGAAAATAATTCTGAAAAATTTGTGGTTTAGAGAGCTTTAGAATTCCTAACATTAAACTTGATTATTCACAGAAATTATTAATTATAACAGTTTATACAATATAATCTTATGTCATCTACTTTTATGGTAATTAATTACTTATTTATTCACAATTATTAACTCTACTTCCATCATTTTTACCTTTCTTTTCTACTCCATCCCTGCCTCGGGGCTTTTGCATTTCTATTTTCTCTATTGCTTCTCACTGGATTTTGCATGGTTAAATAATCTTCTCAGAGAGGCCTCCCTCTACAATAATTCTATCTAAATATCTTTGGTTCAGGTCATGTGATCTCAAGGAGCAAGAGTGATGGAGCAGGGAGAGTGAGAAACGGAAGGAAGAGAAGCCAATTGAAAGTAGGTTGATTATCACTGTTGGAAACATATTTAAACCTGCTCTGACCCTCCTGCTCCAATGAAACATCTAGACTGTGCCTCAGAACTGTTTCATCAAAGAAAAGGGAGGAGGCTGTGGCACTGATCCATTAATCCTGTCACCTGTCTTAAGGATGTTAACTTTTCTCTTTTGCTTGCATTTCTGGCTTTCCTGCACATAGGTTCAATGGAGTCTGATAGCTTCTGAAG
Organism: Phocoena phocoena; assembly: GCF_963924675.1. Classification (NCBI taxonomy): domain Eukaryota; kingdom Metazoa; phylum Chordata; class Mammalia; order Artiodactyla; family Phocoenidae; genus Phocoena; species Phocoena phocoena. Next base: position 66,227,605 of record NC_089234.1, on the reverse strand, counting down.
ATGCTTTCAGGAGAGCAAATAGAGAGATAGGCAGGTGGATTAGATGGGATGCTAACAGCATGCAAAGGCCCTATCCACCAGAGCAGCAGTAGAGGGAACTGGGGCAGCCCACGAAGAGCACCTGCTATATGAATAGAGTCAAACCGTCCAATCAGTCAATTGTTTTTTAATTATCATGTTTTATTTTCTTTACTGCCCTTACCACTTTCTTAAATTGTTATTTTCAATTAACAATCAACTTCTCCAACTCAAAGGCAAACTTGGTGAAAACCAGAGCATCATCTATCTTACTGATTACTCTATGCCCATCATGTAGAACAACGTTTAACACATAAGAGATACTGAATATGCACTAGCTGAAACAATGAATGAATGAACATCTATAAAGGGAAAAATGGAGTAAAAAATATCCAGGCAAAATTCTGACAAAACTTAACACTAATCATATTGCCTAAATCATAATCCAAGTCCTTAACCTGACAACTAAGCCCCTACAAGAACACATCAAAGTGTTTTTTTCAATCTACTGAAGGCCTTCTATACTTTAGCCATTTCAAACTAATCATTATTACTTAAGAATTTCCTGCTTCTGAGAATTTGCTGATGCTACCCCTTCTCTCTAGTATTACTTCACACTGGTTTCTACTCTTTAAAAACTTACTCGTTCTTAAGTGTCTGTTTCAAGTACACTTCTTGTGTTAAGGCCATCTTACTATCTAATATTACTCTATCTCTCCTTTGTGTTTCCATAACATATTTATCTCCATCACTGTACTTTTCTCATTTTGCTTTGTATACAAGTCTGTGCCCATATCAGATGGACTACTGAAAGCAAGAACATGGTCATATCACTTAAAATTGTTTCTGAAAAAAGAGGGATAATAAGTAATTGTTAGTCATCTTTATATCTCACTTCTATATGTCTAGCATAATGAAGGACCTAAGTAAATATTAATTGAATTAAATGATTCAAGTCTGGAGTTTTGAAAGAAATTCCTAGCCGTAAGTTACAAATGATCACCAAGTAGCTTAATCTCTTCAGAGCAAATTATCCATCAGTCTGTTTCTATTGAGTGTCTCATTTCCATTTTTCCCTTTTCTCTTTCTCTGGTGTTTTTCAAACCATATAAAACGCCACAGTCTTGGGATGGGGTTAAATGTTCTCTATTTGAATAATGTAATGGACAGCTTAAAGAGTAGAATGCCATTTCTCCCCTTGGAATTGAGATCTTTTGAGTAGGTAAATGGGTAATGGCATTTCTAAATGACCATTGCTATTTTGTGGCCTTTTTCTTTTCCAGAATTGAGATAACTGTCTCACTCAGTTTTAGCTCATACAATCTGCAATTTGTAGCTAACTCATTAGTGAGGGATTTGGTTATAAGGAAATTAAATGTTGAATGTTCAGTTTGGGGGCAATCTAATAGACTTGGTCTATTGTGGTTGCTTCTTAATAAAGATATTAGACTTGATAGAGTTTCCTCCAGCTATCTCTGTTAAGTATATTCAAACAGAAAGACACTTCATCAGTATTTTAAAGCTTTTGTATTTTTCTTTTGTTTGGAAAATGTTTGAGACATGCTAACAGTAATGAAAAATCGAAGCTATATAACAATTCTAGGAATAGTGCTGCCTTGTCTTTTTCAAGAGGTATGATTTTGTCCCCCTTTTAAATACCTTAAGTTTCTTAACTCCTTTCCCTTAATAAATTTTGAATTTTTAAGCATTCAAATATGAACTGTTATCATATAAGATCTTCCAAATAGCTGAAGACAATGATGACTGCCTTGATCCCTCCATCTAACTATTTTCTCCAGAAATAGGGAACAAGGAGGGAAAATACAACACCACCAAAAAAGCTCAGTAACTTCAAGACAAAAGATGCTCAAACACCAAATTACCTAAAAGTAAAGATAGGAAAATGCCAAGTTCTGGCATGTTATCTCTAATGCTCCCACCCAGTGCCAATCTTTGAGGCAAGCAAAGGCAAATTGAGAAAAATGCAGGGAATGGAGAAGGAAGTAAGCAATAGGACCTATGTTTGATCTAAAACCACTGTCAGGAAGACAAATTCACCCTAAGTATAAAAATACTAAAAAATATCAGGGAAGATGTGACAGAAAATAGGTAAGATAATTAAAAGTATATGCAATCTTAATAAAACTTTGTAGCTTCTGGAGGAGGAAAAAAGTGGAAGGGGGGAATTAGAAGCACCTTTTGGTAACTGAGTGGTTAAGGGAAGAGAGAAAAAATGTGAGAAAATGTATGGTCCTGAAAAGCAAAAGAGAACTGAAAATTCAAGAGGTACAATTTCTCCATTCACCAGAAGAAGAAACAAAATTCATTAAAGTACATTGATCTTGCTGTATTTAGAGGAGAGTCAAGAATTTTGAACCCTCCTCGTAAGAAAAAAATCAGGAAATGACTAATAGATTGATCAGAAAATAAAACTCAACATACATCAATTAAGGAAAATTCCTCCTTAACCATAAAGCAGAAGAAAACTGTAAGAAATATGCCAAAGAAAAATAAGTATACTAAAATAAATAAGTAAACTCTATGAAAACCCACTTGAAATTAGAAATTAGTACACTAAGGAAAAAATGGACAAAGTATAGGAAAAAATGAAAATAGTATTGATTAAATACAGGAAAGAAAGGGGTGAAAATGACACAATTATCTTAGAAATAAAGAATAAATTGCAAAATAAATAAAGAATCAACTTATAGATACAGAATGAATTACCTAAAATAGAATAGACTTAAGTGAAAATTTAATTTAAAAAAATTGAAGAAAGGCACAAAATAACTAAGGCAATAAAAATAAGATAAAGAAGTAAAAAAGGGTCTGAAAGAAAATAATGAAAATGGAAGACAGGCAAAGAAAAGATAGCATGTGTTTTATTGGAGACCCTGAAAAAAAGAAAATAGGACAAAAATGCATACTTAAAACTTTAATTCAATAAAACCTTCCAGAATTAATGAAATATTTAAATATACATATTTGAAAGGTCCATCAGGTACCTGGAAAACTAAAATCAAAACAAACTACTCAGACACATATCCTAGTAAAATTATTAGATTAAAAATATGCAACCTATAATAACTTCAGGCAAAAAAAAAGAAAAAGAAAAAAATGGCTTAAAATGGCAAAAGATTAATGAAAAACAACATGGACAAGAAAGCAGCAATTGGGCCGTATTTTTTAACTCAAATAAGGTCTGAACCTTATTTATAAATTTAGTGCTTTATAACCTTATTTATAAAGTATTTTATATATAACCAAACTGTCCTTCAAGTATCAAGGCTATTGGGGAGAATATATATATATATACACACATACACACACACACACAAAAGTAAAATGAAGGAGGGAAAAAGGTGGAATTTTTTTTCACCCTGTCATATTTTAACTGATGTAAATATCATTGACTTTTGCACTGGACACAGATAACTCTTAGATTTGCCAACAAAATCCCTTGAAGCAATTATGAAGATGTCTCTGAATTGATATTCACGTTCTGACTCACTTGAAAAATAGCAACAGGATTCAAAGAAGGATCAAAATATTACCACTATTGCTGGTAAACCAAGTGAGAAAATGTTGCCTGGGTCTGTCATCACTTTAAAGATTTCTAGAATTCAGGGCCTTCATTAGAGCCCCTCTGCAAAGCTAAAACTCTACTAAATATTTGCATAGAACATGAGGGGCTGACTTTGCCCTGCTCTCTTTCCTGGTGCTAGAAGTCAGAAACTGGACCTAATCTATGTGCCTGTAACAGAGGAGAATATTTCTGTGTCCCAGCAAAGTATCTAGAAAAATAGAGATCAGAAAGGACTAACTCAACAGGGTCATTTGTTTTCCAGATCTTACTGATCAGACGAGTCATTCTTCCTTCCTTATGAAGTTACTGAGTAAGGAGTAAGGGCAAGTATTCTCAAGAAGACTTAGTTTATATTTTATCTATTAGCAGGAACCTGGGAGGGGGTAAAGAATTGTTATCTGTAGTTAAATTGGCCATATATCCTAGCTTGCACAATAATATATCAGTTTCCACAGGAATGGATGAAATGTTACATAATATTCTTGTGAATATTTTTTTCTTCAGGCAGATCATCAGCTTTTCACTTTATCTGTAGTTTATGAATTATTGCTAACAGTAATCAAAATGAGCCATTAACCAATATGATGGTAAAACTTCTTGTCTGGATTAACTATTTGATTAAAAATAGTTTCTTAGTGTTCTAGAGACTTGGTTTTCGACACCAATCCCCTCCTATTTTGTTGCTCTATAGAGCACTCTCTGACCCTAGGTAAGGAAGAAGACAAGTGTGCTCACTCTCACTATTCCTATTCAACATAGGACTGGGAGTTCTAGTTAGAGCAATCAGGAAAGAAAAATAAAGGCAACCAAATAGGAAGGAAAAATGTATAATTGTCTTTGTTTGCAGATGCTATGATCTTACACATAGAAAATCCTAAAGCACAAAATTGCTAGAACTAGTTAATATATTTAGTAAAGTTGCAGGATACAAAATCAATGTACAGAAAGCAGTTGCTTATACATCAACAACAAACATCAGAAAAAGAAATAAAGGAAATAATCCCATTCACAATAGCATCAAAAATAAGAAAGTACTTAGAAATAAATTTAATCAAGGAAGTAAAAAATCTATAAACTGAAAAGTACAAGATTTGATGAAAAAATAGAAGAAGACACAAACAAATGGAAAGCTATCTCCTATTCAATAGTCAGAAGAAATAATATTGTTAAATGTCCATATTACACAAAGCCATCTGTAGATTCAATGAAATCCCTATCAAAACTCCAACGACGTTTTTCACAGAAATAGAAAAAACATTCCTAAAATCTGTATGGAGCCACAAAAAAACCCAAAAGCCAAAGCAATCCTGAGTAAAAGGAATAAAGCCAGAGGCCTCACAATTCCTAATTTCAAACTATACTGCAAAACTATAGTAATCAAAATAATATTATGTTGGCATAAAAATAGACACTAGACCAATGGAACCCAGAAATAAACCCTCCTGTATATGTCAACTAATATTTGATAAGGGGGCCAAAAACACACGATGGAGAGAGGATCATCTCTTCAATAACTGGAGTTGGGGAAATTGGATAATCACAAGCAAGAAAATGAAACTGATCCTTTATCTTACACCACTCACAAAAATTAACTCAAAATGGATTAAAGACTTAATCATAAGACCTGAAACCATAAATCATAAGGCCTTAAATGCAAGACCTGAAAGTGTAAAACTAGAAGGGAACATAAGGAAAATCTCTTTGACATTGGTCTTAGCAGTAATTTCCTGGATTTGACACAAAAAGCACAAGCAACAAAAGCAAAAATAAATAAGTGGGATCACATCAAATAAAAAAATCTCTGCACAGTGAAAGAAACAATCAATAAAATTAAAAGGTAACTTACAGAATGGGAGAACATATTTGCAAATCTTGTATCTGATAACAGTTAATCTCCAAATATATAAAGAACACATAAAAGTCAATAGCAGAGGAGACCTTCAGGATGGCAGAGGAGTAAGACATGCAGATCATCTTCCTCCCTGCAAATACATCAGAAATACATCTACATGTGGAACAGCTTCTACAGAACACCTACTGAATGCTGGCAGAAGACCTCAGACCTCCCAAAAGGCAAGAAACTCCCCCCGTACCTGGGTAGGGGAAAAGAAAAAAGGAAAAAGAGACAAAAGAAAAAGGACAGGACCTGCACCTCGGGGAGGGAGCTGTGAAGGAGGAAAGGTTTCCACACACTAGGAAGCCCCTTTGCAGGCGGGGACTGCGGGTGGCAGAGGGGGGAAGCTTCGGAGCCGCGGAGGAGAGCGCAGCAACAGGGATGCGGAGGGCAAAGCGGAGAGATTCCCACACAGAAAGGATAGGTGCCGACCAACACTCACCAGCCGGAGAGGCTTGTCTGATCACCCGCTGGGGCGGGCGGGGCTGGAAGCTGAGGCTCGGGCTTCGGAGGTCAGATCCCAGGGAGAGGACTGGGGTTGGCTCTGGGAACACAGCCTGAAGGGGGCTAGTGCGCCACAGCTAGCCAGGAGGGAGTCCAGGAAAAGTCTGGACCTGCCTAAGAGGCAAGAGACCATTGCTTCGGGGTGCGAGAGGAGAGGGGATTCAGAGCACCACCTAAACATGCTCCAGAGACGGGCATGGACAGCAGAGAAGGGCATGAGACCCTAAGGCTGCTGCTGCAGCCACCAATAAGTCTGTGTGCAAGCACAGGTCACTATCCACACCTCCCCTCCCAGGAGCCTGTGAAGCCCACCACTGCCAGTGTCCTGTGATCCAGGGACAACTTCCCCGGGAGAACGAACACCTGGCACACCTCAGGCTGGTGCAACAGCACGCTGGCCTCTGCCGACGCAGGCTCGCCTCGCATTCTGTACCCCTCCCTCCTGCTGGGCCTGAGTGAGCCAGAGCCCCCGAATCAGCTGCTCCTTTAACCCCCTCCTGTCTGGGCAGGGAACAGACACCCTCAGGTTACCTACACGCAGAGAAGGGGCCAAATCCAAAGCTGAACACCAGGAGCTGTGCAAACAAAGAAGAGAAAGGGAAATCTCTCCCAGCAGCCTCAGGAGCAGCGGCTTAAATCTCCACAATCAACTTGATGTACCCTGCATCTGTGGAATACATGAATAGACAATGAATCATCCCAAAATTGACGTGGTGGACTTTAGGAGCAACTGTAGACTTGGGGTTTGCATTCTGCAAATAATTTGTGTCTGGTTTTAACTTTATCTTAATTTAGTATTTAGAGTTTATTATCACTGGTAAATTTGTTTATTGATTTTGTTGCTCTCTTCCTTTTTTATTAATGTATATATATATTTTTTTTCCTTTTTCTCTTTTTGATACTGTGTATGTGTATGCTTCTTTGTGTGAGTTTGTCTGTATAGCTTTGCTTTTACCATTTGTTCTAGGGTTCTGTCTGCCCATGTTTTTCTTTTCTTTTTTTTTCAGTATAGTTTTTAACACTTCTTATCATTGGTGGATTTGTTTTCTGGTTTGGTTGCTCTCTTCTTTCTTTCTTTCTTTTTTTTAAATTTTAAATTATTTTTATGTTTAATATTTTTTTATTTTATTTTATTTTACTTTATTTTTTTCTTTCTTCCTTTCTTTTCTTCCTCCCATTTCTTCTGAGCCATGTGGATGACAAGGTCTTGATGCTCTGGCTGGATGTCATGCCTGTGCCTCTGAGGTGGGAGAGCCAAGTTCAGGACATTTGTCCAGCAGAGACCACCCGGCTCCATGTAATATCAAACGGCACAAGCTCTCCCAGAGAACTCCATCTCAATACTGAGACCCAGCTCCACTCATTGACCAGGAAGCTACAGTGCTGGACACCCTATGCCAAACAACTACCAAGACAGGAACACAACCCCACCCATTACCAGAGAGGCTGCCTGAAATCATAATGAGGTCACAAACACCCCAAAATGCACCACCAGATGTGGTCCTGCCCACCAGAAAGAAAAGATCCAGCCTCATCCAGTAGAACACAGGCATCAGTCCCCTCCACCAGGAAGCCTACACAACCCACTGAACCAACCTTAGCCACTGGGGGCAGACACCAAAACAATGGGAACTACGAACCTGCAGCCTGCGAAGAGGAGACCCCAAACACAGTAAGTTAAGCAAAATGAGAAGACAGAGAAACACAACGTATGAAGGAACAAGGCAAAAACCCACCAGACCAAACAAATGAAAAGAAATAGGCAGTCTACATGAAAAAGAATTCAGAGTAATGATAGTAAAGTTGATACAAAATCTTGGAAATAGAATGGAGAAAATACAAGAAATGTTTAACAAGGACATAGAAGAACTAAAGAGCAAACAAACAATGATAAACAACACAATAAATGAAATTTAAACTTCTCTAGAAGGAATCAATAGCAGCATAACTGAGACAGAAGAATGGATAAGTGACCTGGAAGATAAAATAGTGGTAATAACTACCACAGAGCAGAATAAAGAAAAAAGATGGAAAAAACTGAGGACAGTCTCAGAGACCTGTGGAACAACATTAAACATACCAACATTGGAATTATAGGGGTCCCAGAAGAAGAAGAGAAAAAGAAAGGGGCTGAGAAAATATTTGAAGAGATTAGAGTTGAAAACTTCCCGAATATGAGAAAGGAAATAGTCAATCAAGTCCGGGAAGGGCAGAGAGTCCCATACAGGGTAAATCCAAGGGGAAACATGCCAAGACACATATTAGACAAACTATCAAAAATTAAATACAAAGAAAAAATATTAAAAGCAGCAAGGGAAAAGCAACAAATAACATACAAGGAAATCCCCATAAGGTTAACAGCTGATCTTTCAGCAGAAACTCTGCAAGCCAGAAGGGAGTGGCAGGACATATTTAAAGTGATGAAAGGGAAAAACCTACAACCAAGATTACTCTACACAGCAAGGATCTCATTCAGATTCAACGGAGAAATTAAAACCTTTATAGACAAGCAAAAGCTAAGAGAATTCAGCACCACCAAACCAGCTTTACAACAAATGCTAAAGGAACTTCTCTAGGCAGGAAACACAAGAGAAGGAAAAGACCTACAATAACCAACCCAAAACAATTAAGAAAATGGTAATAGGAACATACATATCAATAACTACATTAAATGTAAAAGGATTAAATGCTCCAACCAAAAGAGACTAGCTGAAGGGGGGAAAAAAAAACAGACATAGACTGGCTTAATGGAAACAAAAACAAGAACCATATATGTGCTGTCTACAAGAGACCCACTTCAGACTTAGGGACACATACAGACTGAAAGTGATGGGATGGAAAAAGATATTCCATGCAAATGGAAATCAAAAGAAAGCTGGAATACCAATTCTCATATCAGACAAAATAGACTTTGAAATAAAGACTATTACAAGAGACAAAGAAGAACACTACATTATGATCAAGGGATAAATTCAAGATGAAGGTATAACAATTGTAAATATTTATGCACCCAACATAGGAGCACCTCAACACCTAAGGCAAATGCTAACCACCATAAAAGGAGAAATTGACAGCAACACAATCATAGTACGGGACTTTAACACCCCACTTTCACCAATGGACAGATCGTCCAAAATGAAAATAAATAAGGAAACACAAAGTTTAAATAATACATTAAACAAGATGGACTTAATTGGTATTTATAGGACATTCAATCCAAAAACAACAGAATATACATTCTTCTCAAGTGCTCATGGAACATTCTCCGGGATAGATCATATCTTGGGTCACAAATCAAGCCTTGGTAAATTTAAGAAAATTGAAATCCCATCAAGTATCTTTTCTAACCACAGTGCTGTGAGACTATATATCTATTAGAGGAAAAAAACCTGTAAAAAATGCAAACACATGGAGGCTAAACAATACACTACTCAATAACCAAGGGATCACAGAAGAAATCAAAAAGTACCTAGAAACAAATGACAATGAAAACACGACGACCCAAAACATATGGGATGCAGCAAAAGCAGTTCTAAGAGGGAAGTTTATAGCAATACAATTCTACCTCAAGAAACAAGAAACATCTCAAATAAACAACCTAACCTTACACCTAAAGCAATTAGAGAAAGAAGAAAAAAAAACCCACCAAAGTTAGCAGAAGGAAAGAAATCATAAAGATCAGATCAAAAATAAATGAAAATGAAATGAAGGAAACAATAGCAAAGATCAATAAACTAAAAGCTGGTTCTTTGAGAAGATAAACAAAATTGATAAACCATTAGCCAGACTAATCAAGAAAAAGAAGGGAGAAGACTCAAATCAATAGAATTAGAAATGAAAAAGGAGAAGTAACAACTGACACTGCAGAAATACAAAGGATCATGAGAGATTACTACAAGCAACTCTATGCCAATAAAATGGACAATCTGGAAGAAATGGACAAATTCTTAGAAATGCACAACCTGCCAAGACTGAATCAGGAAGAAATAGAAAATATGAACAGACCAATCACAAGCACTGAAATTGAAACTGTGATTAAAAACCTTCCAACAAACAAAAGCCCAGGACCAGATGGCTTCACAGGTAAATTCTATCAAACGTTTAGAGAAGAGCTAACACATATCCTTCTCAAACTCTTCCAAAATGTAGCAGAGGGAGGAACATTCCCAATCTCATTCTATGAGGCCTCCATCACCCTGATACCAAAACCAGACAAAGATATCACAAAGAAAGAAAACTACAGGCCAATATCACCCATGAACATAGATGTAATAATCCTCAACAAAATACTACCAAACAGAATCCAACAGCATATTAAAAGGATCATACACCATGATCAATTGGGGTTTATCCCAGGAATGCAAGGATTCTTCATTATATGAAAATCAATCAATGTGATACACTATATTAACAAATTGAAGGAGAAAAACCATATGATCATCTCAATAGATGCAGAACAAGCTTTCAACAAAATTGAATACCCATTTATGATAAAAACCCTCCAGAAAGTAGGCATAGAGGGAACTTACCTCAACATAATAAAGGCCATATATGACAAACCCACAGCCAACATTGTTCTCAATGGTGAAAACCTGAAACCATTTCCTCTAAGATCAAGAACAAGACAAGGTTGTTCACTCTCACCACTATTATTCAACATAGTTTTGGAAGTTTTAGCCACAGCAATCAGAGAAGAGAAAGAAATAAAAATACAAATCAGAAAAGAAGAAGTAAAGCTGTCACTGTTTGCAGATGACATGATACTATACATAGAGAATCCTAAAGATGCTACCAGAAAATTACAAGAGCTAATCAGTGAATCTGGTAGAGTAGCACATACAGTATTAATGCACAGAAATCAAGGAAACACTTGTACCGTTTACCACTGCCGCAAAAAGAATAAAATACCAAGGAACAAACCTACCTACAGAGACCACAACCTGTATGCAGAAAACTATAAGACACTGATGAAAGATATTAAAGATGATAGAAACAGATGGAGAGATATACTATCTTCTTGGATTGGAAGAATCAACATTGTGAAAATGACTATACTACCCAAAGCAATCTACACATTCAGTGCAATCCCTATCAAACTACCAATGGCATTTTTCACAGAAGTAGAACAAAAAATTTCATAATTTGTATGGAAACACAGAAGACCCCAAATAGTCAAAGCAATCTTGAGAAAGAAATATGGAACTGGAGGGATCAGGCTCCTGTACTTATACTAGAAAGCTACAGTAATCAAGACTGTATGGTACTGGCACAAAAATAGAAGTATAGATCAATGGAACAGGATAGAAAGCCCAGAGATAAACCCACGCACATAAGGTCACCTTATTTTTTTAAAGGAGGCAAGAATATACAATAAAGAAAAGACAGCCTCTTCAATAAGTGATGCTGGGAACACTGGACAGGTATGTTTACAAGAATGAACTTAGAACACTCCCTAACACCATATACAAAAATAAACTCAAAATGGATTAAAGACCTAAATGTAAGGCCAGACACTATAAAACTCTTAGAGGAAAACATGGGTAGAATGCACTATGATGTAAATCACAGAAAGATCCTTTTTGACCCACCTCCTAGAGAAATGGAAACAAAAATAAACAAATGAGACCTAATGAAATTTAAAAGCTTTTGCACAGCAAAGGAAACCAAAAACAAGATGAAAAGACAACCCTCAGACGGGAGAAAGTATTTGCAAATGAGGCAACTGACAAAGGATTAATCTCCAAAGTTTACAAGCAGCTCATGCAGCTCAATATCAAAAAACAAACAACCCAATTCAAAAATGGGCAGAAGACCTAAATAGACATTTCTCCAAAGAAGAAATACAGATTGCCAGCAAACACATGAAAGGATGCTCAACATCACTAATCATTTAAGAATTGCAAATCAAAACTACAGTGAGGTATCACCTCACATAGGTCAAATGGCCTTCATGAAAAAATCTACAAACAATAAATGCTGGAGAGGGTGTGGAAAAAAGGGAACCATCTTGCACTGTTGGTGGGAATGTAAGTTGATACAGCCACTATAGAGAACAGTATGGAGGGTCCTTTAAAAACTAAAAATAGAACTACCATATGACCTAGCAATCCCACTACTGGGCATATACCCTGAGAAAACCATAATTCAAAGAGAGTCATGTACCCCAATGTTCATTGCAGCTCTGTTTACAATAGCCAGGACATGGAAGCAACCTAAGTGTCAATCGACAGATCAATGGATAAAGAAGTTGTGGCACATATATACAATGGAATATTACTCAACCATAAATAGAAACGAAATTGAGTTATTTGTAGTGAGATGGATGGACCTAGAGTCTGTCATACAGAGTGAAGTAAGTCAGAAAGAGAAAAGCAAATACTGTATGCTAACACATATATATGGAATCTGGAAAAAAAAAAAAAGGTTCTGAATAACCTAGGGGCAGGACAGGAAGGAATGAAGATGCGGACATGAGAATGGACTTGAGGATACGGGGTGGGGGAAAGGTAAGCTGGCATGAGTGAGAGAGTGACATGGACATATATACACTACCAAATGTAAAATTGGTAGCTAGTGGGAAGCAGCCACATAGCACAGGGAGATCAGCTCGGTGCTTTGTTACCACCTAGAAGGATGGGATAGGGAGGGTGGGAGTGAGATGCAAGAGGGAGGAGGTATGGGGGTATATGTATATATATGGCTGATTCACTTTGTTATAAAGCAGAAACTAACACACCATTGTAGAGCAATTATACTCCAATAAAGATGTTAAAGAAAGAAAAAAAAGTCAATTGCAGAAACAAAAACAAAACCTCGATTAAATCCTGGGCATGGGACCTGAATAGACAGTTTTCCAAAGAAGACATTCAAATGGCCATCAGGTACAAGAAAAGGTGCTCAACATCACTAATCATCAGAGAAATGCAAATCGAAATCACAGTGGGATATCCCCTCACACCTGTTCGAATGGCTAGCAATAAAAAGACAAAAGTGTTGTGGAGAATATGGAGAAAAGGGAGCTCTTGTGCACTGTTGGTGGGAATGTACATTGGTACAGACATTTATGGAAAAACAGTATGAATATTCCTAAAAATTTTTTTTAAAATAGAACTGCCGTGTGATCCAGCAATCCCACTTCTGGGTATGTATCCAAAGGAATTGAAATCAATATCTCATAGAGATATCTACAACCCAGTGTACCTTGCAGAATCATCTGTGAAAGCCAATTGGAAGCGATGTAAGTATCTGTCAACAGATGAACAGACAAAAAAGCAGTAGGATATACGTACAATGGAATACTATTCAGCCATGGGAAAGAAGGAAATCCTGCCGTTTGTAAAAACTTGAATAAAATTTGAAGGTATTATGCGAAGTGAAATATGTCAGAGAAAGACAAATACTGTATATCACTTATATGTAGGATCTAATACAACCAAACTCAGAGAAACTGGCAGTAGTGTGGTGGTTACTAGGGGCTAGGGGTTGGGTGAAATGGGAAGATATCAGTCAAAGGGTACAAACTTTCATTTATAAGATTATCAAGTTCTGGGGATCTATTGTACAGCCTGGTGATTATAGCTAATAATAATGTATTACATACTTGAATGTTGCTGAGAGTAAATCTTTATAATGTTCTCACCACAAAAAAGAAATGGTACTTGTGTGCCTGGATGGAGGTGTTAACTAATGCTGTGCTAGTAATCATTTTGCAATGTATAAATGAATCAAATCAACACCTTGTATAACTTAAACATATACAATATTCTATGTCAATCATACCTCAATAAAGCCTGGGAAAAAGTTAAAACAACTCTGTAAGTTTCTGATTACAAATACAATCAGTCCCCCGTATCTACAACTTCTGCATCCATGGATTCAACCATCCTTGGATCAAAAATATTTTTTAAAAATTCCAGAATATTTCAAAAAGCAAAACTTGAATATACCATGCACTGGTAACTATCTGTATAAGATTTATATTGTATTTACTACTATTTATGAAACATTTACATTGTATTAAGTATTATAAATAACCTAGAGATGATTTAAAGTATAGGGGAGAATGTGAATAAGTTATATGCAAATATTATGCATAATTTTATATAATGGCATCCTCAGATTTTGGTATCTGTCGTGGGGTGGGGTGGGTCCTAGGACCAGTCCCAGAGGATACCAGGGACAACTGTAAATTACATTATATTGGAGGAAGTATCTAACAGTATCTAAATAGGTATATGATAATCATATCCACTGCAATAATTGAAAATCATTATTCAGTGTGCATCGGGTCATATGTCCTAGGGTTCATTGAGAAATAAGACACACATGGTCTTTAAAATTAGTATGTGGATGTAATTATCTTGGACATGTAAGTGCACAACAGAGGCAAAGTGTTAGATGACTTTGTAGGAAGAGAGAATCAAATAAGCTGTGAGGAAATGTGACACTACATCAGGTGTATATTTGTGACCGCATAGTGTTTAAATTGGCCATTTGGTAACATAATTATGGAATTTTGCTGAGTGCCCTTAAAAGTATGTTAACCAAAATGAATAAAGGTTTATTCTCTATCAGAATCATGATTGAGTAGTTTGAAGGTGTCCACCTAATTTATTTATCTGCCACTGATTGAGAAAATAAAATGTGTCAAAAATGGTTCTATAAACATACAGAAATGTTCTTTACCTCAATACATTATAAATAGAGAAAAAATAATGATTGAGACCCCAATATGGTATGAGAGCTATATACAATTTGTTACCATTAGGCTCAAGTATACTTAAGTCTACATAAGCATAATGATATGTTAACATGTATATAACATCAATATGATATTAATTTTCTATTATAATTCCAGAGAACTTCCTACACCAAACTTAAGTATGGGAAAGAGTAAGCTCAATTGCATTTCTAGGCCAATTTATTTGCTCACATTTTCCAAGTTCAAATGATCCCTTCTTGTTGGCCCATCTCTTTTTTCTTGTCTCATATTGTTTGGTACCAGAATGAGCACTTCTGTTATCAAGGTCTGCATTTGCAAGCGAGTTTAACCTTATTGTAAAGCAAACAAATTAACCAGAGGAGATCAGGAAAGAATGCAAAAAAATTTCCATACATATGCAGAGGAAAGAGAACAAAGGGAAACTTTTTAAAAATTAATTAATTAATTTGTTTATTTATTTATTTATTTTTGGCTGCGTCGGGTCTTGGTTGCTGTGTGCGGGCTTTCTCTAGCTCCTGCAGGCAGGGGCTACTCTTTGTTGAGGTGCGCAGGCTTCTTATTGCGGTAGCTTCTCTTGTTGCGGAGCACAGGGTCTAGGCGCGCGGGCTTCAGTAGTTGTGGCATACGGGCTTAGTAGTTGTGGCTCGTGAGCTCTAGAGCACAGGCTCAGTAGTTGTGGTGCACGGGCTTATGTTGACATGTTGCACATGCTGCTCCATGGCGTGTGGGATCTTCCCGGACCAGGGCTCGAACCCGTGTCCCTTGCATTGGCAGGCGGATTCTTCTCCACCAGGGAAGCCCCGAGGGAGACTTTTAAAACTAAAATATTTCTAACCTCTCATAATTTAGCATTTATAGCCTGGAAGCTCAGTTTCATAAACAATTGCTGGTCCCACGATGAAATTTGCCATCTTTCCCTTGCAGGTTTAAAGGGTATTTTTCATTCTGTTTCTTTCTCTTTCTAACACAAGCAAAAAGTTACACAAGCTGAGAGTGAAGCAAAAATCAAAGCCTAGAAGTATGTATCCTTCCCTCCAAACCATGGTTAATCACTAATTTCCTCGCAATAGTCAGCAGAGACATTAAATACAGCAGAGGAGATGGACTTCCAGAATGGCAACATTAGGACCCGAGTAAGTTGTCCTCCCAGAAAAATAATGAAATTACTGTCGAAACACTGAAATTAACTATTTCAGCATTCAGGAAATTAACCAACGAAACAGAATAAATTGAAAAATCCTTTATTCAAGAAAAATTACTGAACCTCTGTAAGAGAGCATTGCTTGTGGTGTTTCAACTTGGGTCTATTCCCATGGCCTTTCAGTTTCCCTCCTACCCCATCTCTCAGGTGCAGTAGCTCTGGAAAACTGATAGACTCACAGCCAATGGGGAGCGCTAACCTCTTTTGGATCTCAATTATAGGACCCACCTCCCATTAGCAGTGAATTTTTCCATTGAACTCCGTTTCCAAGATATGTGGCTGTTTGACATGACTCACAGCTCATTTCAGTAGGAAGGGAAAAAAAGCCCTATCTCCTGGGCATTACTAAAAAGTATAGCAATCACCCTGAAACATCATGGATGTTTAAGGCTGTGATTTCTGTTGTGGTAAACAAAAACCCAGCATTCCCCCCAAAACATTAAAAGAAGGTAGTAATGAATTAGATAATCACAGGGGACTTTACAAAGCTTCAACGTATTCCTGCAGATCTAGAAGGCTACGCATAGGCAAAAGGTTGTACACATTTCCAGGATAGAACTGGGATAGGAAAAGACCACTGTCATTTACCGCTGGCTGACCTTGAGCCATACCCAAGCAAGAAGTGAAAGCTAAAGCTGGCTTATAAACTGCCTGAAGTTCAAAGGTGTGCCTTCACACAGAGAACTCTTTGGCAAAAGATGGAAATCAAGGCTTTTAAGGAAATTTCCTGACCAATTAATGAATGACCACTAAATTATAGTGACCCAATGAACCCAGGAAGCCAGGCTTAAAAATTTTTTTAATGCAAATATTAAAAAAAAAAAGGAAAACTCCATGCTGTGTACCACAGACAATGCACAATATACAGAATTCATACAGAAGAGTGGCTAAACAAACAGAAGTAACAAGAAAAATAACAACAACAAAAATAAATATTTATTTATTTTAATAAATTTATCTGAGAACAAACCTTGGAGGAAGGGATCTGACACTAGAATTGTTAAAATATATTACAAAAATGTCCAGTTTTCCAAAAAAAACAATTACATGATACCCAAAGAAACAAGAAAGTTTTCTACATACATGGCAAAAAAAAAAAAAAAAATAGCCAACGGAAAACGTCCCTAATCTAAAAGTGTGTGAGCTATATTTTTAAAATGGAAAAATTTTATGGTATATAAATTTTACCTCAATAAAACAATAATATAACATATACATTTAGATGTTGAAATTAGGCTTACTTTACACTAACATCATTGCATAGAATTACAATTGTGCCTAAACTAAGGATAATGAATTATATATAATTTTCAATAGCCCATGTCAAAAAGAACATAGGGATTTGCAAAGGTTTATGTTTTAAACATTACAAAGCCATAAAACGAATGTATACCAACCTTCCGTCTGCTACCATTTAGGTGAGCATTTCAATTGACACTTTTTGCTTAGTGATTTTCTAAAACAAGAGTAAATTAGACCCCTTAAACACTGAATATGCATTTCTATGCTTTAACACATAGACTAGCCATCCATTTTATACTTTTGGTAGACAATTGTTTTCATACATGAGTATGTAAAAGTAACACACAGTTTCGATCCAGTTTTGCATTTTAAACTACGGTGGAAGGTGGATTTTTTTTTTCCTAAAGGAACATATCAATCTTAAAATGTACCACACTGTAAATAGTGTGCGTAAAATTGTGTCTCAGCAGGATAACCAGACTGAAAGTTTGGGGACTGATATGTTCCTCTGGTAAAAATGCCGCTCAATGAGTTAGCAAAATTTAAGAGTAGAACAATAAGAGATAATGTAACATGTTCTAAGTACATTGTGAAAAAATAATGTTCTCCTTTTCACCTCCACCATGTAGTCCGTCATCTGTGTACCTAGCTATACTAATCAGAGACATTTGTTCAAAAGGCAGTGATGGTGAAATGTAAACATACATGCCAAGCTGCAGAGATATAACCATGCAAATCCAGATCATGTGCAAGATAGTTATCATACATAGTTATCATTCACGGGCCATTTGAACAAAGAAATAAGTTTTTCTTTTAAAGAAAATAAAGCTGTAAAGTTATATCTGAATTATAAAATGAAAGTTAAAGCTTGATCTTTGCATTTGAAAATGTCCGAAATTATTTAAGGCACCTGGAAGTCAGGTAAAAAATATACCTCAAGCCCCCAGGAATACGGAGAAAGTATTTGGAAAATGGAGGCAGCGGCTTGCAAGATATTTTAATGGATTTATAAAAGCTCATGTCTGTAAGAGACTTTTCTTTACTCAAGAAAATGTCATGGAGATGTAGTTACAGACAGTGGTTATGAACAATAGAGTAATTCATAGCTTTCTTTCTGCAATTCCTGTGGTCTCTTTGTCAAACTGCTTGTTTACATGTATGATTGTCTCCAGACATATGAAGTTAGGTGACAATACATGTGAACTTGTGTTGCTCATACAGCTTTCACACACCAACTAGCTTAGAAGTATCCTTAATCTAAAGAATCTTTATGTAGTTGTTCAGCTAAAGTTTGTAAGAAAAAAATGTAGATAGTTTAAAATTAGCCGTGGATTGAAAGTAAGTACATAGCTGTAATTCACTTATTAAACTTCTCACTTGCCCTCTTGACATTAAAAAAGAATATGTTTATTTGAGTGGAAATGTGTTGATAATTTACCTTAAATTAAGTAAAATAGAAAATAAGAGAGGGACAAAGAGGCAGAGAAAACAGTCTAGTAGCTTTATGGCTTAGATGTGCTTCCATAAGTGTATTATTTGAAGGACTTTTCTCCCTGGCATTTATAAGGAAGGAATTTAGTTCAGTAATTTCATCATTAAGACCTACAGAGTCTTAGACAAATTCAATTTTGATACTTCTTTCTAAAGCTTATTAAGTGTATAAAAATTTAACATTTATTAAATGTATTTAAATTTTTCATTCTTATTTTTACCATGAATAATACTGTGTTAATAACGGTGCACAGTTAGGTGGGTGTAAAGTCATTGTAACAATACCTGATGCATAAATTGTTGGTATGATTATTATTATTAAGGTAGTTCACCCCTAAGTGATGTGTTAAAATAAGTGAGGTTTGCCTTAGTGCTCTCTCATCTTCCTTTTTATCAGTCTTTTCCTTTCTATTCCCTGTCCCTCAATACTTTTCTCTTGATTACTTTGTATTTATTTAAGGATATTGATCTCCCTGGTAACTATTTCCTTTATCCAAAAAAAAAAAAATTAAGAAAACAATTCCATTTACAATAGCATAAAAAAGAATAAATTATTTAGGAATGAATTTACCCAAGAAGGTAAAAGATCCATACACTGAAAACTACAAAACTTTAATGAAGGAAATTGAAGAAGACACAAATAAATGAAAAGATACCTCCTTGTTTGTGGATTGGAAGAATTAATATTGTTAAAATATTTCTAATACCCAAAGTGATTTACAGATTCAAAACAATTCCTATCAAAATTCTAATGGCATTTGTTCACAGAAATAGAAAAATCCTAAAATTCATATGGAACCACAAAAGACCTCAGATATCCAAAGCAATCCTGAGAAAGAAAAACAAAGCTGGAAACATCACACTTCCTAATTTCAAATTATATCACAAAGCTATAGTAATCCAAACAGTATGATAATATTATAGACATATAGGCCAAAGGAACACACTAAACAGCTCAGAAATAAACCCATAAGTATACAGTCAACTAATTTTTGACAAGCATGTCAGAAATACAAAATGGGGAATAGATAGTCTTTTCAATAAATGATAATGGGAAAACTGTATACCCAGGTGCAAAAGAATAAAATTAGACCCATACCTTATATCATACACAAACATCAACTCAGAATGAATAAAAGGCAAACTTAAGACTTGAAACCATAAAATTCCCAGAATAAAATGGGGAAAAAACAACTTGACCTCAGTCAGCTATAAAACAACATGGATGAAACTTAAGGGTATTATTCAAAGTAAAATAAGGAGTCACAGAAGGACAAATACTGCGGATTCCACTTATGTGGCATTTAAAGTAGTCAAACCCATTGAAGCAAATAATAGAATGCTTCTTGGTAGGGACTGGGGATAAGGAGAAATGGGAGTTGTTAATCAATGTGAATTAAATTTCAGTTGAACAAGTGAGATCTGTTGTATAATGCTGTGCCTATAGATAACAATACTATATTATACACTTAAAAATCTAAGAGGGTAAATCTACTCTTAAGTGTTCTCAAGTAAATAAATATTTTAAAAACTTTAAAAAATAATTGGAAACAAAATTACTAATGGCAATAAAGAATTACACATGAACATGATTGAAAAGTGATTTGAAGATGTATGTCTAGGCCTGGCACTCTTAATCTTAGGCAAGTCATTTAACTGCCTAACTCCCATATCTTCATCTTTAAATAGGATAGAAAAAGTGGATTATCTAAGGCCTATGTTATAAAATTGAGAGTTTATAACTATCATTTTATAAGTACAAAATAAGAACAATCCACATAGGGAATATGTTTCTTTTATGATAAATGTTGACATTTTTAATATTGTTATAAAATACTTTTCCTTTCTGGAAGGACAGTTGTAGATCAGGATAGCTACCAATCTAAGGCACTATTTTAAAGCCAAGTGAGACACATTTTCAAAGATAAAAATCCTGTACAATTCTGGTAGGAAAAAAATTGTGATTTTTCACTTATTACAGGGAATACTGAGTGTTGAGCAATATGGGTATCCTCTATCTGATCCTAGGAAAATCCTAGAATAAACAAATACGAATAGACAGTAAGTGGCCGTTATTATTAATACTATTAATAATTTCTCTTCTTTAGTTTATATGATTTCAGTAACTTATGCCACTGAAATATCTTACCTATTAAAATGATAATATGATAAGTCTTTTTGTGTAACGCCTCAGCAACAAATAACCTCATATTTTCAGTGTCTAGTAAGACAGTTTATTTCTCACCCATATAATATGTTATATTTTATGGATTGGTTGTAGATATGATTTGCAAATCCAGCACCCTTGATACTGTACATGCTGATTTTGTAGCATAGGAAAAGTGCAAGGCAGATGATGGAAACATAGTAGCTTTTAATGCTTCTACTTAAATGTTGTGTATGTCACGTGTGTTCATGACTATTGGCCAACATAAACCATGTGACTAAGCCCAATATCAGTTGGGTAAAGAGGTACACCACTTCCTAAAGAGGCACTACAAAAGGGATTTCAGGGCTTCCCTGGTGGCGCAGTGGTTGAGAGTCCGCCTGCCGACGCAGGGGACACGGGTTCGTGCCCCGGTCCGGGAAGATCCCACATGCCGCGGAGCGGCTGGGCCCGTGAGCCATGGCCGCTGAGCCTGCGCGTCCGGAGCCTGTGCTCCGCAACGGGAGAGGCCACAACAGTGAGAGGCCCGCGAACTGCAAAAAAAAAAAAGACATGTCAATGGGTAGGTATGATGCTTTCAAACGAAAGGGGATAAATATTTGATCAATAACAACAATCTACCATGGCTACTTTTCCCCAACTTAATCAATATTCTTAAGTAGGCACAATTTCAATGGTATCGTATGTATTACTTCAGAGGTGTAGATTTTTGTTTATCCACTTATAAGGTCTCAACTTATAATACCTACTGAATTTGAATTTGTGCTAATGTTGCTGATTTGATATGGATTCAGAAATTTAATTTAAAAGTGCAGTTTTGGATTTAAAATACTTATATTTCAAGATATTCCTGACACACATTTGTTATAATTGACATATTAAAGAAATTAATTTATCTAAAACCTGAGGGTATCTTAAATTTTGTACGCTTCTTATTCTTTAAATGGAAGAAGTAGTATTTCTTCTTGAGGGATTAGAACCAAAAGAGAATTTGACTCAACTTTCTTTCATTTGACTTTGAAGAAGGAAGTCTAAATAAGAGAAACTATGTCCTGGAATTGTAGGCTCTGAAGAAGAAATTAATACATCAAATTTTCACAGAAATTATTTTAATGATAATCAGAGAGTTAGCAAATTCAGTTTATGTCTGATTTTCTTTTCCCCCCTAAGGCAAGCACACAGCACATACTTAGAGTTGTAAATATAAGCCTTAAAATGTAAATTTCTAAGCAGAGTATGGCAAAATAGATGAAAGGGTTCCATTAATGTCAGTGGGAGCCATGGAGGTAAATCCTTTTTCCATTTGCGTCAAAAACGAAGCCCTAAGCAAGTTTTGCAAATGGCAAGTTTTGCAAATGGCAAGAGAAATAACAGTTTAGTCATGAAACTATTGCTCTTAGTGTAAATGTATTAATTCATTATACCAACTTCTCTGCTAAAGTCATTTTCTAAATGGCTTCTCAGCCAAAATGCCTGGCATGATGAAAATCTAGATTTTGGTTGTTTCCTTTACCCCCATATTTTGGTAATTCTTTAAAAAATACCCTGCATCAAATATCTTTCAAAAAAAAGTCTTTAAAATTTATGACAGTTTTATTATTTGATAATGTTTTTCATGATAAAAAATAAACCGACAGAATGTGAAGAAAATTCACAATTCTATTGTAAATTCTAAGAAAATTTTGATTAAATTGAGTCATTGTGATAGCTCTAGAACAGGGATCAGCAAACCCTGGCCTGCAGTCTGTTATTTAAATAATGCGTCATTTGTTTACATATTATCTATAGGCTCTACTTTCATGCTACAATGGCAAAGCTGAAATAAAGAAAGGGAAGGGAAGGGAAGGGAAAGGAAAGAAAGGAAGGGAAAGGAGGGGAAGGGAAGGGAGGGGAGGGGAGAGGAAAGGAGAAGAGGGGAGGGGAAGGGAGGAGAAAGGAAGGGAAGGGAAAGGGAGGGAAGGGAAAGGAAGGGAGGAGAGGGGAAGGGAGGAGAAGGGAGGGGAAGAAAGGGAAGGTAAAGGAGGGAAGGGAAGGGAGGGGAGGGGAGGGGAAGGGAAGAGAAGGGGAAGGAGGGGAGGGGAAGGGAAGGGAGGGCAGGGGAGGGGAAGGGAATTGGAAGGGAAGTGGAAGGGAAGGAAAGGGAAAAGGGGAGGGGAGGGAAGGGAAGGGCAGGAAAAGAAAGGCAAGGCAAGGCGAGTCTCCTTTTTTTGTAGGACACAGATGCTTGGCTATGTGGCTTAAGCTAAATGATAGAGCCACTCTGTACTCAGCAGATATTTTTTCTTTCTCCCCAGATTCCTACCATCCCATAAAATTGGAACTTCATCCTTTTTAATGGGAACAAGCCTTACCTCTTCCATTCGTTATTCATTGGATGTGTCAGTAATAGGGACATAGTTTGTCAGCCACACCTCTGTTCATATTTCTCTTTGTTAAAATCACACATCTCTTGGTTTCTTTGGCCCTTTTGGGGACACAAGAGTCTGAGATGATAGTACCTTCCATATGGCTCGTTTGAGAAATGTCTGCTATGAAGAACCAAATCTTGCCACATGCAAGCACAAAAGTTAATTTTTGAGGAAAATAATATTAAACTTGATTTTAATCTCCAGTCCAAACCAAGTCCTTCAATTCAGCATTTATAGAAATGTTCAAAATCACTGACGTTTTGATTCCTATTGATTCTTACTGAAATTACTCAGTTGACTGAAAATTTGGAGAGAAGAGAGGAGTGAATAAACATCATTCTCTAACTTCTACACCAACACTTGAACCCCAGCAGTCCTGGAGCTGAGTCTCTCCTGTGTCCCACACCTGGCAAGGAAGAATTGTACTACCAAATGCCCAATCTTTGGTAAAACCAATGTGGTAAGTGGACAAAAATCTGTAAATACACAAAAGGGATATTTCTCTCCTGATAGCACACACTGTGCAGCCCCAAAGCAGGAACTATTTTTTGAAGCATTGAGAAGATAGCTGCTGCTCTTACATCACTCAGATCTGCCCAAGGGACTATTTTGCTTGGTCAGAAAGAGAAAGAGGTCTTATGAGCCTGTGGAGTAAGCCCTTCTTGGTTCTCTATGATTTGCTTTTCTGAACATAGAAGAGGCTCTCCTCTTACTCTCACTTCCTTGAATTATACAAACCTGGATCAAGACCCAGACAAGGCCTAGGTCTCTTCAGACTCTCTTGGGGTCAAGAGCACACTTGACTGACAAGTGAAAAGGTCAAGATTTCTTTTTGTGGCTGCATTAGAAACCCCATCTCCTGGAGTCTGGGGGAGAATGGATACATGTATACATATGGCTGAGTCCCTTTGCTGTATACCTGAAACTATCACAACATTGTTAATCAGCTATACTCCCATATAAAATAAAAAGTTAAAAAAAAAAAAAAG
Source organism: Phocoena phocoena (assembly GCF_963924675.1). NCBI lineage: Eukaryota > Metazoa > Chordata > Mammalia > Artiodactyla > Phocoenidae > Phocoena > Phocoena phocoena. The sequence goes on along the minus strand of NC_089234.1, from coordinate 66,203,383 downwards.
AAAGAAACCCCATCTCCTGATTAATGAATTCCACAATTTACACGTAAAGGATGGGAAGACAGGGCCATTTCATGGATGAGTGACCTATGCAATTGCAGAGGACCCCATGATTAGAAGGGCCCAGTGTTAATGTTCTACTATTATTTTGAATTTCTAAATCTCTTTAAAAACAAACGATGCTGCATTTTCATGATGCATAGAGCCCCATAAATCATGTAGCTATCCTGAAGAGAGGTATTAGAAGTCACACTCTTTTTGTTACCAACTCTTCCCCAACAAGGGTCCTCCTGCTTGGTGTCATTTGACCCAATAGAATGAGATCGAGTTCAGTTCAGAAGCAAAGGGAAGTTTTATTCTTTGATTAAAGAACGGAGAGAGCCTTAGGGTTAGGAATGTCGGGGGAGGGATAAATTGGGAGATTGGAATTGAGATATACACACTACTATACATAAAATAGATAACTAATTAGGACCTACTGTGTAACACAGGGAACTCCGCTCAATACTCTGTAATGACCTATATGGGGAAAAGAATCTAAAAAAGAGTGGATATATGTACGTGTGTATAACTGATTCACTTTGCTGTATACGTGAAACTAACAACATTGTAAAGCTACTCCAATAAAAATTATTTTAAAAAAAGAGAGGGAGGTTTGAGTTTGACCTCTTGAGGCCAGACTGTCCTTGAAAGGCTGTGGGCAGGGCTGCTTTACAGGGTTCTTGCCCGCGGGGCGGGGCGGGGCGGGGCGGGGCGGAGCGGAGTTCCCGGCGGGGCCGAGTTCTCCTGGTGCTGGGGCGCACCTACACTGCTCAAGGCTCCGGATCCTCGGCTCCCAGTGTGCAACGCAGCACATCTCGACGCAGCCCCGGAGCTGTGTCGGTGCAGCCATTTTAGACTAAGAACTCTGGGCTGAAGCGCCGAGACAAAGCCTGTGTGGCACCCTAGGAGCAAGTGAATCTAGATGAAGCGAAAAGGAAAAGGAAAAAGAAAAGGTTAGACTTTATGTTATTACCGAGATTCTATTTTTATTCCCCAGGAATTATTAATGGGCTTTACCTCCTTGGTCTCTTGTCCTGCTCGTCATCCTTGAGAGGAGCTGAGGGGCACTGGTCCGTCTTCTGAAACTGCTTTCTGCTGATTTGGGGTGTTATAGCCGTGGGTAGAGTGGAACTTCCCCCAGCTGCCTTTACATGTGTTTGATTATCATCGGGTCTCAGCCCTGACTATTGCTGAGCGACCACCATTTCTCTAACCTTCTGGAGACAAAGGACACCAGATAATTTAAGATTCATGGACCAGATATTAGCAGGAGAATAGTGGTCACATGCCAAATTTTTGCTAAAAATGCAGGTTTCTAGGTCTTTTGTCTGTAGGCGAAAGTGTGCCCTGATGTGGAGGCTCACTGCCCTGGCCAGAATCTCCCTGGTCACACTTTTGTTGTTTTTTTAGAAGAGAAGCTTCAGGGCAGAGAGAGTAGTCAAGGGGGTTTGTTGCCCCAGGTTGTCTTCCGGAGGTTGGGATGCTCTTCACTCAAGTGTGAAGCACCCACAGAGTGACCCGCTGCAGCTTTGGGGGCAGAGTGGGTGGTTAGGATCACCAAGTCGAGTCTGCTCCACTTAGCAGTGGGCTGGTCTTGAAGGCCACTGGTTTTCCAGGGTTTTAGGTTCACCCAGTCTCCTTGCTGGAGGGGATGTAAGGCCAAGTTAGTGCGTGCCAGCACCCTGTTACCATATTCCATGAGAGCTTTCATGGTTTCTCCTACGTGAAGGGCATACTGAGTTGTTCCATTTCAAGGGGGGTTAAGGTGTCCCTTCTCTCAGGCTTGGGGAATGAGTCTACCATACATGAGTTGAAAAGCACTTAGCTTTAACCCCTTGGGGCTAACTGCATGTGGAGCAGGGCAATCAGAAGTAACTGAATCCAATTTTCTTCAGTTTCCTGTCATAGCTTGGGTAAGGCCTATTTCACAGTCTGACTGGATCTCTCTACTTTCCCTGATGATTGAGGTTTCCAGGCTGAATGCAAAGTCCATTTTATGCCCAGGGCACTCATTAGCCACTTAGTCACTTGAGACACAAATGATGGACCATTATCTCTTTCTAGGGATCCTGGGAGCCCAAACCTGGGGATTATTTCTTTTAGTAATGCTTTAGCCACTTCAGCTGCTGTTTCAGTTCTAGTGGGGAATGCTTCTATCCACCCAGAAAATGTGGCTGCTAGCACCAAAAGATACCTGATATTGCCCAATGCTCTCGGTGTGACAGTGAAATCAATCTGCCAGTCCTCTCAGGATATGTCCCTCTGGTCTGAATAGGCCTTATCTGGGGGCCTCTTATGTTGGGGTTGTTACTTTTCATGCCAGGAGCTAACATGACCTCAACTAACCAGTTATATAGGTCTTCCCTCCTGTAGTGAGTTCCTTGATGAGCCTCCCTGATGGCTTGACAAGCTGCAGGTGGGGGAAAGAAGTATTGCCCATGTTCATTAACTAGCCACCCATGGCCTCCTAGATCTCTCTTAAAGCCACGTTTTGGAGATTTGTCTAATTCTTCCTTGGTGTAGATTGGGGAATAATTGGATGGGACTGGTCTTCAAGGCATGAGGAGTGGTTGCCAAGTTACTGGTTCTAGGGCCACCCTTTTGGCAGTTGTGTCCGCTTTGTTATTTCTCTTTATTATCTCTGCATCCCCCTTTCGGTGACCCCCTACAATGAATCACTGCCACCTTTTTTAGAAGCTGTGCTGCTTCTAAGAGCTTCAGTATGCTTAAGCCATGTTTTACCTGTTTACTCTCCACAGTAAGCATAACATTTAAGATCTTCCCTGGCTCAAGCTCTAAGGCTCAGGTGAGCATATCAGCTCCAACTTTTGGGCAGAAGTTCCCGGGGGTAGGCGTCTTGCTTCTATGACTTGGGTCTGGGAGGTTCCTGCGTATCCCACCAGGCTTTTCCCTCTGTAATGAAACTGCTTCCATCTGTGAACCATTCCTCTGTGATGTTTGGGAGAGGCTCACTTCCTAGGTTGGGGCGACTGGAATAGATCATATCTATGGTTTCTATACGATCAGGCACCAGGGGCCCGTTTCTGTGGGTAGCAGGGTGGCAGAATTTAGCACGTGACAGGTTTTTATGGTAGCCACTGGGTTGTCTAAAAGCATAGCCTGAACTTGAATCAACCTTCTGGGGGATAGCCTTTCTGTTTCCTTAGAACTTGCTAAAGCCTGAACCTTAGCATAGAGTTCATAAGGGATTGGCTGACCAAAGGTTAACCTCTCAGCCTCCTTTAGCAGAGTTGCAGCAGCTGCAATGCCCGTAGGCAAGGAGGCCATGCCTTAGCAGTTTGATCAAATTGTTTAGAAAGATAAGCTACCACCCAAGTAAGCTAATACTCCAAGGGCAATTCCCCTTCTTTCATGAATGTAAAAGTCAAAGGGTTTAGCCAAATCTGGGAGGGCCAGGGCAGGGGGCTGAAGTAATTGCTCTTTTAATTATTGAAAGGCCCCTTCACATTCTGGATTCCATTCAAATGGATCATCATCCTTTCCTTTCCAGTTTTCATATAGAGGCCTAGCTATCCCTAGTTAGGGATCCAGATGTGGCAAAGCCTGGAAACCCCTAAGCTGTCTTCTATTTTTAGGAGGGACAAGGCTACAAACGGCTTCTTTTCTTCCCTGGGGTAGGCTTCTCTGACCTTCTGTGAGAATGAAACCTAGGTAGATAACCCTAGTTTGTGATATTTGAGCCTTTATCTTGGACACCTTATGTCCTTTATTGGCTGGGTGATTCAGGGTAGTTACAGCATTTTAAGTCAGAGGTCTCCTTAGTAGGGCTGGCAATCAGAATGTCACCTGCATACTGGAGGAGGATTCCCTTCTCCAGATGTAGATCTTTTAGGTCTTTAGCTAAAGTTTTCCCAAAGATGGCGGGGGAATTTTTGAACTTTTGGGGCAGGACTACCCAGCAGAATTGTTTTTGTTGTATGTTGAGTCCTGCCACTCAAAAGCAAAAACTTCTTCTGACTCTGGGGCTAATGGAATACAGAAGAAGGCATATTTTAAATCTAATACAGAATATCCAGTTCTAATGGATGGTAGAATGGCCAGCAAGGTGTAGGGATTAGGGACTAGTGGATGTATATCCTCTGTGGCTTTATTGACTGCCCTGAGGTCCTGTACCATATGGTACTCCCCATTAGGTTTCTTTATGGGGAGAATGGGAGTATTGCAAGCTGACTGGCATGGTCTAATAGGACCCTGGTCAGTAAGGCTCTGTATGGCAGGGGCAGTGCCCAACAAGGCCTCCCAACAGAGAGTACTGTTTTCTATTGGGCCATGTGTAGCCGGGATTTAGATGGACTGTCACTTACTCTATTCGTCCCCAGGCCCAGACCTTGGGATTTACTCCAGAGAGGTCGACTTGTTCTGTCCCAGGAGATTTGTCCTCAGTCATTAACATTGTCATCTTGTGCCTTTGTCCAGGGGACGCCAGTCTCCAGTTTGTCTCCCATTAGGTGGATAGTAGCCCCCAATATACATAAGATATCTCTTGCTAGCAGGGGCATAGGGCATTCAGGGACATACAGGAAGGAATGGGTGAGCTTGTGTTCACCCAGTTTACATTCCATTGGCTCTGTGAATGCCTGCTCTTGGGCCTTCCCTGTTACTCCCATAGTTTTACAGCTCTTGCGACCAAGTTTGCCTGATCTGGTGTTTAGAACTAAGTAAGTGGCACTAAGTGTTGACTAAGAATTTGATAGGCTGTGCCCCTATGTCCAACATCAGCTGGACTCCTCTGGGGTCCATTGGAGTGCCAGCTTAGGAACCCGCTGACCCCATAATTTTAATCTATTTGGGCCATCCGCCTTCCAGGGGAGTGGCCAGGAACTGCCATTTCCATCTCCCTTTGGGAGCAGTAGGGAATTCTCTCTTCCAGTGTCCCTCTTGTTTACATATGGCACACTGACTGGGTCCTAATTTCCTTGGCTTGCTATCCCTCGATGGGGGCTAGGGTTGAGAATCTCCATAGGCAGTTAGTCCAGATTCCTATGCCAACCAGTTGACATTGGAGGGCAACAGCCAGTGGGTGGGCATGCCTCTGGGCCTTTTCATCCTCTAACTTTTCCTCCTCTATATCTCAGTTATTAAACACCTGGTAGGCAACCTCGACCAGGTAAGAGGTAGGAGGTATCTGGTTCTATTTCCAGTTTCTGAAGTCTGTGTCTAATGTCAGGAGCACTTTGGGAAATGAAATACAACCTCAGGGTTGCATTCCCTTCCAAGGACTCAGGGGCAATGGTAGTATAAATTCAGAGGCAGTCCCTAAGGCTCTCTAGGACTGTGAAGGGTTTTCTTTTGACTCCTGATTGATTTTCCTTATCTTATCCCAGTTGACAGGTTTCTTTCCTGCTGCCTGGATTCTCTTTAGGATCATATTTTTATAACGGGTCAGCCTCTGTCTTGCACTCCATTCTCCATTGTCTCAGTGGTCCCTGTTAGGTTTGTTATCTGAGACCTCTTGATTCCCCAATCTGAACACAGCAGGACCTGAATCGTTTCTGTTCTCTTTGTTTGCTTCCTCTCCGGCTTTTGAAAAGACCATGGCCTTTTCTTTCTCTGGTAGGGGTACACTGAGGAGGCTCTGGATATCAGCCCAGGTGGGGTCATGGGTCTCAGAGATTCTCCTAATCTGGATCTTTCCTCAACCCTTTACCATGACTTTTCCAGTTACACAGATCAGAAGTGGTAAAGGGGATGTATACCTGGACGAGCCCTCCTTCTCCATTGGGGACCTGCCTCAAAGGGAGTTCTTTTTCTGAATTTCACCCCATTTCTTTTGTCTCTGGCATAGCAGGCCCAATTGTAAAATGGTGTTGTAATTTAGAGACCCATTGGCAGGCCAACTTTCCCCATTTCCCAGATGGTAGAGAGGCCAGGCTGTATTCCATAGGAAGATTCAATGTTTGGGGATCAAGGAGTGATACCCGAAAAACTTCCAGTTCTGGAGGATATACCCTAATGGGCTATCTTTCCTTATGGTAGATATTTGGTTACCCATACCTTAGAGGTTGTTTTGGGTTTGTTTTCATCTACCGAGGGGGTGGCTGGAATAATTTGTTGGCTTGCAAATGTCACAAGATTTAACCCAAATAAGATTTCCAGTTCAGGAAATTTGGAACCAGCGCCAAGCTCCTAATGGATTCCTCAAAAGATCAAAATAGGAGGTGTTCAAATGGCGTGGACTCTGGTATAACTGGGGGTCCCCCTTGAATTCATAACAGCCCGTTCTTGAGACAGCCCCTCCTCAGTCAGAACATCCCACAGGTGGTGAGATGAGACTGCCTCCAGGCCAGAGCAGCTTGGCCATATTAGTTCCTGACCAACTTGGTCCGTTAGGCAGTGGCACAGCTGTCTGAGGAGTGTGTGTGGGGGCCTTCTTTTTCTTCCTTTTGCTTGTAAAGGAGGAGTTTTCAGACTTCCCACTGGGTGAGACCTAAAAGCACAAGGGATTCCCAATGGGTACTTACCAGGTCGCTGGGCAACTGGTATTCTGTGCTGATACTGGGAGGAGAGCCCATGGAATCTCAGTCAATAAAGAATCACCCAAGGTTCACCTCACAAGCAGAGTGGTGGGGAGGGGGGCGGGAGGCAGGCAATGAATGTTTCCTGGTCTTTCCAGCAGCTCACAGGTCTCCCCAGCCCACTTCAGAGAAACTAGCTCTGATTGGAAGAGGTCAGGTCAGCAGTCATGTACCTACCTTGGGACCCTTTCACACTTGGGCATCCACAGTGCCTTTTCCTGAACTGGATTGAGCGTCCTGTTCTGTTTCGTCAGGTGGTCCTTGTTATCTGAGCCTTTTCCCGGTCTTGCCTCTTGGCTCACGGGGCTGGTCATTTTCCTTTACCAAACCAAAAGTGACTATGGAGAGTGCTACCGTTGACGCCTGGAGATTGGCAAGGAGGGAGAAAAGGCCCTGGTGTGGCTGCTACTGACTTGTACAGGGGTCAAGCAGACAGCACTACTGGCAAGACAGTGGGCAAGACTGCTGTGGCTCCCTCTTGTCCACAGGTCCCCAATGTCCCTTGGACATCCGATACTGTGGGAAGGACAGCCAGAGGAAGGGGGCAGACACAAGTGAGTTTTAGTCTCTGATCCCCAGTGATGCCACAGTTTGATCCCCTCATGGGGGTACAGTCTAAATGACTCTGGGGGCTGCACTGTGTGTGTGTCACACCTGAGTGGTTGCTGGGCAGAGCTGCTCTGAATTTGGCCGAAAGCTGCTGCCACTCTACCCCATCAGAGTGTACTCAAAGACCAGAGCCAGTCATCCACATGCAAACCTCCCAGAGCTTCTGCCATCCTCCTGCTGGAGCCCGGGTGAGCCCAGAGCCTAGTAGATAGGTGCGGGCAAAAAGGAAAAGGTCACGGTTCGTACCATCTGGGGTGCCAAAATTTGTTACTGACCCTTTTGAGTCAGGCCCCCACAAGGGTCCTCCTGACTACTGAGCCAATAGAAGGAGACCTAGTTCAGTTCAGAAGCAAAGAAAAGTTTTCTTTTTGATCAAAGAGCCCCTTGTGCTATAGAGTACATGCTCTCCCCGAAAGCTACTCTATAGGTGGAGCTGCTTCATAGGGTTCTTATTAGTGCAGAGGGGGTCCAAGTTCTTGCCAGCCAGGTGCAGGGGTATTGATCACAGCCCTTCAGAATGCAGTGCTGGGCACAGCATCTCTGCACCTGGCCGGGCTGGCCATTTCACACTAGAAACTGGTCTGAAGTACTGTGCTGGGTGCAAGGCCTCTGCATGCAGCACCCTGTGAGCAAGAGAGACTAGACTGAACACAAAGGAAAAGAAAAAAGGGTTAGACTTCATTACCCAGATTCTGTTGTTATCCCTCGGGGATTGTTAATGGGCTTTGCAGGTAACATTTTGTCAAGTTCAACCAGAAATAAAGATTACTTTGATTTCTGTGTTGTCCCCATGTGTATTTCCCAGTTGCCCCATTACTCAGTTGAAAAAGATTGGTGTCCCTCCTGCCTCACCATCGCCAGGAATAGTTTACCCAGAAATCTCAAGTTACGCAGTATGTTCAAGCAGATCATCAAATGTCTGTCCATGAATACCTTCCTATAGTCTCAAACTTGCATAATCATGTTTTTAGAAGTAAATCCCCAGCTCTGCTCTATACACGCTTTCAAGGTTCTATATTTCTTTTACTTTGTCACTGTGCCATTTTTGTAAGGAGTTGTCCTTGACCCAGCGGTTGAGGCTGGCATACTGCTGTGTACACATTCCTGTCCGTAGGTTAGAAAAAGATCTGTCAAAAACGAAAGGCTTCATTTCTGAAGAGGGAACCTGCAAGTGCATGTGTGCCTTTTTCCTAAGGTATTATTTTCCCACTTAGTCATGAGGCTGTAACTAACTATGAGGGGATTAGCAGCTATGGTTCACGTACCAACTAAAAGTGACTTCTCTTAGAAGAGAAAGAGGAAAAGGACGAAGGAGGAGAGGAGAAAGAGGAGAGGAGAAACCATATGAGGGTTATAATTAGTGCTACAGTATCTGAAGTATCGAAGTGTTTATTGTTGCTAGCACATAGTTCTAATAGGGTCCAAAATACATAAAGAATTTAATATGTAAAGCATGGTAGTTAATTGTTAGCATTGTTCTCTTACAAAGTTGGTTGCTAGCAAATAGAAAAATATTACAACCAATGTATTTATTCAATATCCTTTTTTCCTTATTTTTATATTTATACTCTTTCAAGAATTTGGTATTAAAAATATTTTTATTTATAAAATTACAATGATATAGGTTTTGCTTATTATTGTTAATTCCATATTTCTAAAGTATAAGTTGGTAATCCATAGTGGTGCTCTGTTTAAAAAATAAATAAGTAAGGATTAAAGGTACATATGAGCCAAAAACATTGACCAATAATATGAGGAGTAAATGGAATTTTTCTCTCTAATGTGTTTACATCGCACAATGCACCTCTGAAAAAAAATTCCAAGATAAAATCATATCTTTAGAGTATTAAGATAATTTAAGAATCATCTAGATCAAGAAATGACACAGAAGCCTTAAAGAATTTGTGCAAGTTTGTCCAATTTAGTAAAGGCATTTCTGGCCCTAGAACAGTAGTTACCAGCTCTTTTTTTTTCTTTTCTAAAAATATTTATTTATTTGTATTTATTTATTTTTGGCTCCACTGGGTCTTTGTTGCTGCGCACGGGCTTCCTCTAGTTGCAGCAGGCAGGGGCTACTCTTCGTTGTGGTGCGAGGGCTTCTCATTGCAGTGGCTTCTCTTGTGGAGCACGGACTCTAGGCACGCGGGCTTCAGTAGTTGTGGCACATGGGCTCAGTCGTTGTTGCTTGCAGGCTCTAGAGCGCAGGCTCAGTAGTTGTGGTGCAGGGGCTTAGTTGTTCCGCAGCATGTAGGATCTTCCCAGATCAGGGCTCGAGCACACGTCCCCTGTACTGGCAGGCGGATTCTTAACCACTGTGCCACCAGGGAAGCCGTTCATTTTTTTTCTTATTTCATAATAAAAGTAATGCTTCTGTTAAAGCAGTATTGCTCAAAGTACAGAAAGTAGAACACAGTTCCACTGAATATTGTTTTTTACAAAATAAATTGGAGACCATGTCAAATAAGTTCACGAAAAGCTATAGTAACAATTAGAGAATGGAGCTAGCTTGTAGGGCTTTACCCAGTCTTTCCTAAACTAAAATGCGTTGTGAGTCATGAGAGGGATAGAAGACAGAGCATTTCACATAGGTCCCTGGTTTTGAAACATCACTTTATGTTTTCTTTCTGAGAACACATTTTGAGAAATGTTTCTCTCTTGGAAATGGTTTTATCAAGCAGTCAACAGAATTTCAAAAGTCCTATTGTATTAATACATTTCAGATTCACAAAAGCCTTATGATATGCCATGCACCTTATGCGTAATATGCAGCACACTGACAAACTATTAACTGAAAATCCATGGATACAAGTTTAGGGTTCAAGGAGTACAAATCACTGTTTACTTTTTTGTTCTTATGGAATCTTTGTACTAAAGTAAAAAGTATAGTAATTCAGGACACTCACCTTTAAGTTTTTGAACAGCATTTGGTGCATAATATGTGCTAAAGAATACGTAGCATGAATCACTTGTGAAAGCTGCCCACTTTAGGTTTTTAGGATTTGTCATTAGGTGATTGAAAACACTAGAGACACATCTTCCCTCTTAAGTCAATGACAGACAAACAAACAAGACAAGCCACACACACACACAGTAGAGGAGGTGATTGGAACTACAAAGACAATTCATAGCAGGTTATCCCTGTTTCCATTTGTACACATTTTTATCTAGTTTTTCTGATTTAGGGTTTTTTTTTTAATTGGGTCCTCTTTTCCAATGCTCTTGATTTCCCGTTGCTCTTTTTTTTGTAAATGTGCATTACTTTTTTCACTCTATTACCCATAAGTAGAACGCATTCTAATTGACTCACAAATGATCCCAGAGCACAGAAATATCTTTAAAAGAATATTTCTGAAGTTCAGAGGTTTTTATTTTTTAAGTCAAACAATGAATACTCTGTATCTGGGCTTGTTTCACATTTTACAAGAAGATTAATAGAGATGTGATTAGAGTCAGGTAGTAAGTATTTTTTGGAAAGTGGTTTGGTGTTAGTTTCACATCTCCTATTAGCAGATTTGGTTGTTAATAAAGTCCCTCTATTGGGATTTGTCTGATATTTTTCTCATGATTAGACTCAAGTTTTGTGTTTTGGGAAGAAAGTCACTGAGGTAGAGTGCCATTCTCATCTAGTCGTATACAAAGTACATATTGTCGAGATGACTTATTATGGTTCCTATTGACCTGAGAGAGTGTTTGTCAGGTTTAATCACTTAAAAGTTAGGGTTTTTTCCCCCTTACTTTTCTATACTATATTCTTTGGAAAGAAATTACTATTTACAGCCCATGCTTAAAGGAGTGAGATTAATGATCCACCTCTTGAGGGCAAGGCATCTAAATAAATTATATAAAATTGTTCTGCAAGGGAAAAGCATCTCTTTTTCACCACTTATTCATTCATTTATGTCAGTATTGACTCATAGATATTTATTTTATTCTTTAGGTTATACTCCAGTGACATTTGAGTTTATTTTGTTGCTCAAATTGTCCCAGTTTTAACCATTGGGAACTCTCTCAGTTGGTTCCTCTGTCTCCTTAATATACCCCCATAATTGTGGGGTTTTTCGTTGCTGTTGTTTTTGGTTTTCTTGCACAACTCTTATTTTTCATCAATACAAGATACTCTGGTATCATCTTGTGCATTCTCTGCCCAGTCTTAGAATCTGCCATTTCTCCAAGGAGTCCTGATTCATTTTATTGACGAATGGTATTCGAAACTAAAATCGGAATGCTATGTATTTGTACATTATTTGATACAACTACTCTTTCCCCACTTAAAAGTGATATCCCATGTAAATTCTTGCAATAATGCTGGATAGCATTTATTGAGTAGTTGTTGAGTTCTGGGCAATGTTTTGATTACTTTATCTATATTGCCTCAGTCTCTAAAATAATCCTTTGATATTAGTACTATTGCTTTCCCTACTGTATCCAAGATTGCTCAAGCTCACACAGAATAATCAGTTATGTGATAGGTATTCACACCCATGCAGTCTGACTTGTCTGATGTCATTCGAATCCAAAAATGCTGGTTATTTACTATACTTTTTAAAATGACATTTAGTTCTTTCTCTTTCATCATATTACTTTGTATAGATAGCTATCAGCTTATTATATTTAGAAATTAATTTCTAATTTTGTGGAAGCCTTCCCTAGAAACCCCAATAATATATAGAAGTTAGGTGCCATTCTTCTATTTGCAATACTGTGTCACTATATTGTAATTGTACACATTTAAATATCTCTCTTCACCAGTTAATAAACTCCTTAAGTGCTGGAATTCTGGCTTGTATATCCCAAATCCTGTCATAATTTATGGTTGCAGTACATTTGGATAAATGTACATCTTTATGAGGCTGCAAGCAACTAATATAGTTGATTCATATTAATATTTTTAGAAGTAATTTGCAGTCTTTTGGCCAACTTGTAGTTGTTCAATAATTGTTGAGTAAATGAATATGGATTTATGAAATAAGTCCTATCACTCCTTGTGTGGCTAGCATTTGAATTATTTCTCAAATAGAAAATAAATACAGAAGGGCTAGGTCTAATTTCATCTAGGTCTTCATGCTAAGAATTTGTTTCTCTAAATAGTATGTGATCCTTCTAGCATTTGAAATTGTTTTAAGGTTCATGGAAGTTTGTTTTGTTCTGTTTTGGTGTGGAATTAATAATTCCTTATTGACCTAATAAACACAAAACTTGTTTTCCTGTATATTTTAACCAAAGTAAATGAGAATATACTTAAAAAAAACATTGGGTAAATGGTAAATTTAGAAGAGTTAGGAATACTGGAACAGAAGAGAATTATTTCTGGTACTTAAATATTTATTCATGATTTCTTGTCTCTGGCAAAAAGAAAGGGAGGGAGAGTTAAAAATCAAAGTGGATTTAATTCTTTATCATTATTCAACAAATTCAGTGAACAGAAAAATATAATGGATTTTCTAGGAACAACTTTTGTTATTTGGGAAATGTTAAAGTAGGTTAAAAGAAAAATAGTTATTGACCTAAATATCTCCAGTGTTAGAAGAAATAAATACTTTGCTAAAATCTGTAAATAAAATGGTACTGATTTTATATTATATTTGAAGAATTCACTTTTGATGGAGTTGATCAATCCAAGATGATTTTAATCTATAGAAAAAAATTAGAGAATCATGTTTATTAGATGTTTAACTCTGCATGAGAGAGGATTTCTTATTCAAGTTCCTGCCAATTTTTGCACCCTAGAGTGCCTAGCCCATAAAAGTCACTGAATAGGGCTTCCCTGGTGGCACAGTGTGAGAGTCTGCCTGCCGATGGGGGGGACGCGGGTTCGTGCCCCGGTCCGGGAAGATCCCACATGCCGCGGAGCGGCTGGGCCCGTGAGCCATGGCCACTGATCCTGCGCGTCTGGAGCCTGTGCTCTGCAACAGGAGAGGCCGCAGTAGTGAGAGGCCCGCGTACCGCAAAAAAAAAAAAAAAAAAAAAAAAAAAAAAAAAAAAAAAAAAAATTCTTAAGTTTTGTAACAGAAACAAAGCCAGTGATTTGGAAATTTTGTAGTATATTTTTGCCCTTAAATTAATAAATAAAAAATATACTCAGATTTCCTTTTATGTTTACATTATGGACACTATTTTTCTGAAATGCTAATTTCAAGTTCCAGCATCTAGTCCACTAATTAGACATGTATAATAAATATTTGTTGAATTAAAGTTTACCCTACATTAGCATCAGTTTGAGTTAGAAGGGTGATGTTGTAAAGTTCTACAATAAATGATATTAATATTCTCACTGAATTCTAATAAAGTTCTATGCGTAAACTTTTTTACTATTTTAACCACCCTGAGAATCAAAATACTTAGCCCTCATGTATTGTTATTTTAAGTCTCATTCTAGAGACTGGTCAATTCAGTCAAAGCTATTGCTTCACAATCCCAATAAATAAACTTCCTTGTGTTAAAAGAATCTAATGTACCATATAGATTTACACTCAGTGGAAACCAACAAATAAATTCAATATATAAAATTGTTTTCTGATAGTGTGCCCAGAATGTTCTAATATTTCATTTATTATTTCTTTCAATGAGTTGTAGAAATCTAGTTTACAAATCATTACATTGGCTATTAGCATATTATAAGCTTCAACTTACTCCATCATGCATGAAGAAAAAAATGACGTCTTAAAACTAATGCATAAATAAATTCATACCAGTGACTCTAGAAGAAGTAGCAGCATTTGTAATTTTGTAAATAGTCCAGTTTATGGCAATAAGCCCATGTTAAATCATTCAAAAAGGATTTGTTGAGCTTATATTTTCTTTGTGCCTAGCATAGCTATAACATATGATCTCTCCTTCTCCCTCTCCTTCTCCCTCTCCCTCCCTCCCTCCCTCCCTGTCTCCCTCCCTCTCTCCCTCTCTCTCTCTCCCTCTCTCTCTCTCTCTCTCTCTCTGTGTCTCTCTCTCTATATATATATACACACACACACACACATATATACACATATATGTATATATAATCTATGCTTAATATGCAATATATACAAATATATACATATATACTTTGCTCTTTTTATATTTAATATTCCATATTCTTTCACAGGATGATCATCATAATGCTGGTATTTTTCAAGTAAAGAAAAATCCTCTTCTTTCAAGGTCATCAACAGAATCCCCAAACTCTCCCTGAAGCCTTGCTTATTATCACAAGGGAGACCAGGCAAAGACTATTAAGTGCCTCAGCCCTGCACAAAAATCAGTTCAGGGTTCATATTCTACCGAGAGTGAAGCCAGGAATTCCAGAGGGTCATGTTATATTTTATAGTAATGATTCCACTCTCTTTTGCTTTCTGTCTGTGTGTGTATACACACACACACATATTGTACTGGGGAAGAATAGACTAAAAGGATTTTACTAAAAGAAGACTAAATTAGAAAATGTATCAGATTTGCATGTAAGGGGAAGAAGCCAATAATGAAAAAGGGGACTAGCGCTTGGAAATATGGAAATAGCCCTTAGCAAACCATGGTAAACTATTCAATTTTGAATTGACAGTTTTATCTTGGGGTAGGTTCTCAAAGTTGTGGTTTTAGATTCACACCTTTAAAAATCATTATGGATCAACAATACCTTCTGATTTTGTGGGTTATATTTTATTACCTTTACATATAGAAATTAAGACTGAGAAACTAAAATATTTATTATTTAATTTAAAAATAAAATTTAGAAACCCGTTTCACATCAATAAAAATGCGGTTTCTATTAAAAAATAGAATAATAAACAACAAAAATAATTTTATGAGAATAATGACATTGTTTCACATGTTGACATATCTCTTTCATGTATAGCTTAATTTAAGACATCTGGATACTCATACTGCTTTGGCATTCATCCTGCTGTGATATTTTGTTTTGGTTCAAGTATATGAAGAAAATATAAACTCACACATACGTGTGTATATATATATATATATATATATATATATATATATATATATATAGTTGGAACATGGAGGAATATTTTAGTAACCTTGTCAGATAGTTGCAGACAGTCTAATTTGATGTTATATCAAACCTTGATAAATGGAAGTTTCTTAATGGTTAGTTGCTATTTGGAATGTGAAATCATAACAATGAACTCATATTCTGTTAAAATCCATTAATATGTCTCGGACTTAAAATAGTTTGTGTGTGTGTGTGTGAAATCATTGGTCATTTGAAAAATATTGTTTTACTGGGCAATGTAGACTTCCCAAAAGTTGATATATTTCAGGAAAACAAAATTTAAAAATCACATGCTAATATCACTTAGCTCATCAGAAAATTTTTTACATCTTAAGAAGCAATGGTGCTCATGGTGGTAGATAAAAATTTTCCAAAATTCAAATTTTCCCCTGAAATTAAATCATTGGCAACACATACTTTAGCTGTTTGTTTTCCTTGAAGTAACAAGTAGTGTTCCTTCATTTTTGAGAAAATATTTCCTAAGCACAAAATTCTAAATAACAGTCGTTTTTCAGTCATTCTTTTAAATTAAATGGTATTTAACAACAACAGTAAAGTGGTTAGTTCAGCTCACAACTCAAACAATTTCTTGGGTGGGCAGCAGAAGTGCTTTATTGGTATATGTACTTCCCATTTCATCACTTATAATATTAAAAAGACATGTTCTCAAAGTAAATATTTAATAAAATTAATAATTATCAAAGATATTCTTAGGTGAAAACAAGTATTTTTTCCCATGTGTGTGTAGCAGGTAAAGTTACGACATTTTGTACATTTTGGCACCACTGCCTTGAGTTGTGTTAAGACATCAAGTTATCTACACACGACTGCTTTTATGCCATCAGTACAAATATCTACAAATGAAAGCAAATACTATCTTAGTATTGTTAAGAAAAGAATTTTCTTGGACTGCCTGAAAGTGTCTCAGTGAAATCTGAGGACCAAAAACTGCACTTTGATAAATATTGTTCTAACAATATCAACTCAAAGCCGATAGTATTCTATGGAATTGAAAGCAAAGTCACTATTGACTGCAGTATCTCCCATACGTGCACCAAGAAAAAAATTTTGAATCAGAGAGAAATTTGTTTTCTGGGGGGATTTTTGCTTATTGAGCATATTTTGGAGGGTACATTCTTATTATGTGAGTTAAATACAAGGCCATTTGTATCATTTATTACAGGTTCTTTTATGTTTCTATTCACCCCTACTACCTTTAAAGGAACATTTAATTGATAGACATTCAGGGTTCTTATTATAGCTTATTCCTAACAGTGAAACAGTACCTATTTCTCATGACAATAAATAAACTTTACTTACATCTTACTATGCAAAGCCCCTCAACTTAGCAGATACAATGTGGGAGAGCATACCACCTTCTATTTTCAGAATCTAAATTTGTGTATTGAAAGGACTTTAAGAATCAGTTCAGGGCTTCCCGGGTGGCGCAGTGGTTGAGAGTCTGCCTGCTGATGCAGGGGACACGGGTTCGTGCCCCGGTCCGGGAAGATCCCACATGCTGCGGAGGTGCTAGGCCCGTGAGCCATGGCCGCTGAGCCTGCACGTCCGGAGCCTGTGCTCTGCAACAGGAGAGGCCACAACAGTGAGAGGCCCAAAAAGAAGCAGTTCAAATCATTCTTAGGTAGAGCATGGAAAAGAATTAAATATTTATATAAGTTGATAAAATATTTACAGTCAAGTTATAATGTATATACTGTTTTGCTGGAGCCAGCTCATAGTGGCTTACAAGAGTCAAGTGTGTATCTCTCTTCCCAATTCTACATTCACTGATGTTACCAAAACTTAAGCTGAGATTTGCTGAGTTTACCATAAATCAAACCTTTCATTAGGAGATATTCCTGAAGATAAAACATCATTGAGTCCAGAGGAGGTACTTACATGATCATGTTTGATACCTCTACTATTGATGATGATGGTGATGATAATGATGATGATGACAGTAATTTTAATAATATGCACTTTTGCCAAAGCATCTGACACGGGGTTGTGGTGAAGGAATGTGCAGTGTTTATTGAAAGGCCAAGCAAGAAGTACAGGTGGCTAATGCTCAAAAGACAGAACTCTTAGATGGCTTTCAGGAAAATGTGTGGGAGAGGGTTGTGGGGTGTGAGATCAGCTTATAGACATTCTTCTGATTGGTAGTGAGGTAATTGGGAGTCAAGGTCATCAGCCTTCTGGTTCCAGCAGGTCTGGGTCTAGCTGCTTATGGTCAGCATACTGTTTACTTCCTCCACCTGGTGGGGATTTCTGTATTTGCAAAATAGCTCAAGGATATGGCTCAGAATACTATCTATAGCCCTTGAGGAGGAGGTAAAAATCCTTGATTTGTTTAGTGGCTAAACTATTATTTTGTCTTGCTTGACTATTTTCCATTGTTTCTGCATTTTCTTCTTTGATTAAATTTGTTCTTTGGAACTTGGGGAAGGCCTTAGGAGGCTGAAGTTTTTGTACAAACAAGAGACAAGCAGAGGACATGGCTGTGTCTATCCTGAGAAGGCCCCTTAGGGTCCTGCTTGGTTACAATCTCCCCTTTTCTTTGATACTCTCAATCTTGAGGGGGTAACAAGTGCAGGACAAGGGAGTAAAGTTTTGGATATAGAGGTTAATCATAAACTCAGCAGAGGAACTTGTCCTGTATGAGACTTAAATCTTTAAAATAGATGTAAAAATTTTTATTTAAGCATTTTAGCAAATTTTTCCAGTGCTTTGGATGGCATCATAGGTATATTAGGTAATATTTACTAAAGGATGTCAAAATCAAAAACTTTGGAACTTTGGCAAAAATCCAGCTCACTTTTGGCATCAGAGTTTATCCTTTTTTCCAGTTCAAATAAATTGTTGATTATCTTTAGCAAAAATGACTTCTATATCTTCATGGAATTTTGTTAGTGAAGAAATATTAAAAACCCATGTGAGGTTGGTTTAAAAGTAATATACAATAATTCTTTAATAGGGTGAAAAAAATCTCAGTAACTAGAACTGCATGAGAAAATACCACTAGCACAGTTTGTGGTGGTAAATCAATAAATAAATATTGATTAAGAGAAGTTTTGCCTGGGTCTAAAAAAAAAAAGGAAAGAAAATGAGAAGTTGGATCAGTAAACCAAGAGTGAGAGGAGGAATGCTTGGTTAGATGTCAAGATATCCACTGATGTTTATTCTAATTGTGCCATTAACTGTCTATGCTAGTTGTGCCCTTGACCATATGGAAAGTGCTTCTTTGGACCTCAGTTGTCTTAAATTTACAGTGAGAGAAATTGATTGGTTTGATTTTAGTTGCCTTATCTTTCTAAAACCTACAGTATGATTATGGACATATATAAGATGACCAAGGAAATATATATATAATATATATACACACACACACATATGTATACAATAATTATATAAAACATATGTGTATAAATATTATATATACACATGTAATATATAATCTAACAGCTACTACATGAGATATATATATATATCATGATAGTAATTTAATTATATATATATTTGTGTATATATATATTAGATTATGGTTTCAACGGTTATCAAGACTTTTGGTCAAACTTGTTGAGCTGTGATGAGTTTACAGAACAATCTAATCAGATCAATCTCTTGTTTCTGTTCAGAACATGGCATCTGCAGAAAATCCATGGCTAATTTAATCGTAAAAGTTATGACATTGTGGCACTTTGGCCAAAAAATAAGAGAGATTCTAAAATCTCTAGAAATGTTCAGAGTAATTCCACAGGTTTTATTGAAGCATAACAAAGCAGGAATATCTGTCACAATATAGGATTTGGGGAAGTATACGTGTTTCTTTCTATTATATATAATGTTGAGAAGGCATCATCCATAGTACTGAATACAAGATAAAATGAGGCAAACTCTTGGCTTGGTGACTAATATTTATATTGGATGGTTATAATGAAGTGATTCAGAAAGTGTTTAAATTTTAGGAGTATCAGGCTTGTTGGCTATAAGAAGAAAATAGTGATTTAAAGATGTAAAAGCTCTTTTATTAAGACATAAAATAAAGCAACTCATGTAATCGAAAATAATGGGCTATAAACCAAATGCAGTGATTGACATCAGTGTTATCAATAGCTATGTTGCAGTGTAAAATAAAAATAAAAATCACAACTTGGAAGTATAAGACCACATTTCCTCAGAAATCACAAATTGAGAATAAACTTTAAGGACAAACCTTAGACTGAGATATTGGCTGACCTAGATTTTAAGCTCAACTAACCTTTTTCTAAACAGGGAAGCTTCTATCTCCATCTCTTTGTAATAAAGTTCATCTCAAGTAAATAGTGCCAATTTCTCTACTGTGATTTGCTTTTATTTTATTATTATATTTTCTATTCTATATTGTTTGAATTTTGTATAATGAGCATATATTACTTTTATTAAAAAATACATAATGATAAAACTCAAAACAAATACACCTAGATTTTTTGAAGTGGTTTATTTTGAACAATAGGAATTTGAAGAATGATAATGTTCTTTCAACTTTCATGTATTTGGGGGATTTTAATAATTTAAATTAAATTTATTAAAATCATTAATCAAACTGTTACTATAAGCAAAAAATTTACTTTACACATATGATAGCCTAAACACTTTACATAGGTTTTTACTTATCTCATTAAATACTCATAACAACTCTGTGCAACTGAAAATATTATTATCCCGCTTTTAGTAGTTAGAAAGCTGAAGTTGAAAGAGATTAATCTCTCTTCCAAAGTTGTGTTACAGATAAAATTAGATAATAGATTTGCTTTATTTTGCCTATGAGATTTGCACTTTTCATTTTCCGTTGAGTAAAGAGACCAATTAATTCAGTCATAACTACATATTGAGTTGTCTTCTTTGTACATAGCCTTAGGGTTGTGAAAGCCATTTTGATTTGTAACCCATTTCCAGTAAGCAGAATTTCCTTTCTCTTTCTTTTGTGCTTAACAAGAATGTAGAATAAAAGGTGTTTGGGGGAGACTATTGAGAAAGGTTTTAAATATTAGCATTGCCTGAAGTAGATGAAAAGATCTAGGAAACATCTAAGTGTGTTTTTGTTTTTAATGCCTAGAAAAATCAGCACTGGTGGTTTCTGTGTTGTAGTTAAACACTGTTTTATCTCAACCAGCATGTGTGACGGATTATGGTTGAGAAATAAGAAATGATTTCAGCTATAGCACTATTTTACAACATGGCTCCTACACATATGAGATCATATTTTTCGCAAAAGTTTTTATTTTTTTCTCTCAGTTTTCTCTTTCCTCTTCTACTTTATGTGTGACTTAACTTCCTCTGAATACGTTTGGTCACTCTGACCTTTTGCTCCTAGTCAAGGGAAAGCCTGCAAGGGGAATCACCATATTCAGACGTTTTAAATAGAATCAAGTTTGCACCATTTTGGTTTCAGTGAGAGTTAAACCTGAATAGGTTTCCTGCCTGTGATTCATTGTCTGTTGAAAAAGGACATAATATGGAAATGGTGATTAATTTCTCTACAATATGCTCAGGTCAGTGTTTTCTTGATGGTCTAAAAGAACCAGAGAAAGATGTAACTGTGTTTGTATTTCTTTCACGTGTTCTGACATCTCATTTCCTACCTCTCATCAACGGGAGTTCATGGTCTTCTCATTAAAAAAAGAAAAAAAAAAGAAAAAAAATTCTTCTATTTTACCTGCTCAAAATTACAATAATATTTTAAATCTACATTTGAAATGTCACATATCATCTTTAAAATTCTCCTTAAATCATCCTTTTAAATTCTATAACCTTTGAGCAGACCTTTTATAATTTTTTCTTTTCATTGGAAGTTAGTAAAAGGAAAGGAAGGGGAAAATATTAAAGATAGAGAAGCTAAAAAAGTAAAGGACAGGGAAATGAAACTAAACAGAAGGAAAAGGAAGAAAAGAGGGAAGAAAATTTCAGTTTTCTCAGCATATAATTTTCATTATCTTACAGTTAAAATATCTGATAAAGTTATACATATTATATATTATATTTAATTATTTCAATGGGCTATTTTATCCAATTTTTATTTCTAAAATATAATTGCCTTACTATTATTTGACATAATTTTATACTGTTTTATTTTTAAAGGCCCTTGTTATTAGATTTTTAAATCATTAGTGATTAGTCTTTAAAAATGATTGGAATTATTTGTGTATTATATTTGTTCCTCTTCAAATTTTACTTTATTTTATGTTGCTTTTTAAAAACAAACTTAACTTGATAATAAGTTTTTTCTGATAATTAAAATCTTTGAAGATTTAATTTATTTAAGTAAGTATAAATTGACTATGTTATCTAGATCAGTGTTTTCACACTTTCCTATGTCCATGAAACATCTGGGAATCACATTAAATGCAGATACTGGTTTACTTGTCTGAGATTCAGCCTAAGGTTCTGCATATCTAACAAACTTCAGTGTCGTGGTGATTCTACTATTCTGTGGACTGCACTTTGTATAGCAAAGACTGTAACAAGCTGTTTTTAAATTCTCACTTAGAAGTAATCTCTTAATTGTCTTTTTTCTCAATGTATTCTTCCTATAGTCAATTGAATTTTAAGAGAGTATTTCTTAATTTTCAATTAGTATTGATTTGATTTGTTTGACTATTTGATTTCTTATTTTTATTTTTATATTGTCATTAGATGTAAAAGTCTGCTCGTATGTAGCAAGTGTTATTTTGTTAAAGCTGGATTGCCAGATATTGCAAATAGAAATATAGATTACTCAGTAATACGACTTTCAGCGAAACAACACATTTTTTGGTATAAGTTGTGTCCCATATATGGATGTAGCTTAAAATTATTCAGTTTATCTAAAATTCTAATTTAACTGGTGTCCTGTAGTTTATCTAGCAAACACAGTTTGAGGTCTAATGTAGCTCTAATGTTATGGACAGTTATGGACAGCTGAAAATATGAATATCTTCATTTGGAAGAACATAAAATCCAATTTAAACCTACAAATTCTGATTTTTAAATTATGTTTACATTCTCTATATCTTTCTTAGTTTCTTTTCCATTTTACCTAACAAATGTAGATAATGAAGAATCTAAATATTTTACAATTTTATATCTGTCAATTTGTAATTATAATCCTATTTGTTTCAGGAGTTTCACTTTTCTATTTTTTTGTCCAATTATTTTTTCGTTTTTGCCAAAATGTAGTATATTATTAATTTTTTAGTGGCTTTAATGTTGAGTTCTATACCATATAACAAGTTTTATTGTTCTCATTTTCCTTATGTTTGAGTATGGTATTTATTTGTCTAATGATCTATGATAAAATATTCTGAGATTTTCCAGGCTATGTTGCCCCAAATACAAAAGGTCATCATTTAAAATGTATATAGCCTTTTGGACTTTTAATGATGGAATTTGGACAATCTTTTATATCTAGAGTTATACTGGTTACATTTGCAGCCAATAGGTTACAGGTTTTGTCATCCTCATTTTTCTTAATATTGTTTTGCTGTAACTTCATTTTATTGGGTTTTAGGTAAGCATTGTATTTGATTTCCTTTTATCTTTTAAATCAGTTGGTAAGGTTAAAACAGTTTAAACTTACAATAATTTATACTAGTTTCTGTGTTTGCCTAGTCTCACATAATCGAACATAATAACTTTGGATTTTACTTTATTTAAGAGGGGCAAATAGTTGTACCCTTTTGGGCTTCAGTGAGTCTCTCCTTTACCTACATTTCTCATTTCTGTTAATTTAACACCAAATCTAGTACCTCTCTCCTTTATGGGTTTTTTTTTTCTATTTAAATTCTGCATCGCATATTCATTCAATAATTAGAAAAAAAGAGTTATCTTTTGTTAATATTTAATATTATTTGTTACAGTATTAGAAAATATCACATCTCAAAGCTAAGCAGCAATATGCTTTTAACAATTCACCTGAATAACTGAAAACACTACCCAGAAATTGCTTAATGAAAATTTCTACCTTGTATATACTCAAATACTTGAGGCGTCTCAAATAAATGGCTTTTTAATTTTTCTTTACCAAAGTAAGTTTCCTTGGTTCAGAATTTTCCTTCTCCAAGATATTTAAAAAGTGCTGTTGTATTGCATTTTTATGTTGTTAACATTGAGAACTTGGAGCTACTCTGATGTGTAATTGTATTATGTCTGTTTTTATCTACTCATACCTATAAAATCATAGTTTAACATATTATGAAAGAACAAATGATGTATAGACGTGGATCTTCCAATGATCATTTTAATTCGAGTTCAATGAGAGTTTAATTTCTAAAATCAGAACTTATTCTACCAAGTGAAAATGTATCCTATAATACATTTGCATATAAATCCCCTGATTTTTGTTCTATCTTCCACAATATTTTCTTTTGTTCCCATATTAAAGTTCCATGTTTATTTTCTTATATCTAATATATATTGTGATAGTACTTTTATATCTATATAATGTATTGATTGAATTTTCTCTATTGTCAATTCTGCATTTTACTACTTTCACCAGTTAGTCTATTAATATATTATTCTATTATTTGGCTTAAAATATGTATCTGTGTATTCAAATTTAGGCAAACCTTTTCCTTCAGTGTTCATTAAGAAAAGAATTAACATTAGAATTTGTCCTATTTTAAGGAGCTGCTTTTAAGAGATTAATTTATCTCCAAGGACACACTTGTTAAAAAGCATTTTTCATTTGATCTATAAAAGATTTACATTGGTCTTATTTTTAAAATTAATCTTCATTAATATATCTTTAGTTTTAACTAATTGTACTGCAATAGCTGAAAAATTATTTAGATTATTATATTTGCATGTTTATGGAAGAGAAAAAATTTGAGAAAAATGTTGGTGTTGGTTAACATGCTCCAATGCTGGGTGTTTTTTATTTACTTCATGTTAAACAAAACACTAAAAAATAATTAGCAGAGAAACTCCACCAGGCAGTTCAGGCAATTAATCTTTCCAAGGCAGTGTGGAGTTATAGGGGAGAGATCAGGAACAAAGGGAAGATCTAGAATATAAGCCTGGCCATTTTTATTTCACTTTTATTCCAGAAGCATTTTTATTCCAGAGACTTCTACCAATTACGAAAGTGATGTCTAGGAGACTGAGATGTTAAGCAGAGTTTTTACCCATCTTATGAGACTGAGGGACTGAAATAGAAGTTTAGGGCAATTTAAGGAGGCAGGACTCTATTCAACATCCCAGTCTTCTGATTGGAATACCAAAGAGGGCTTCTCTAGAAGAAAGAATATGCTACAACTAGACCAGCACTAACTGTGGCCCAGCTTGCAACCATCTAAGCTTCTAATTGGCTATAAGGACCCTGAATTGATGGAACAACTCTGCTAGCTGAATGCCAGAAGCAAAAGCATACATTCTGTGGGGAAAATGTCATCATCCAGATACTCAAGTTAGCTTTACGTTTTTTTTATGCACAATGCTTGCAATCCAATATAAAATAGCTACTGATAATAGAAGGCAAGTAATGATGGAAGACAGAGAAGGGGAGAGAGAAAAAACAGACAATAGAAACAGGTCCTCAAGTGATTCAAATGATGGAATTATCAAACAAGCTATAAAATCAATGATTAATATGTGGAAGAACCTAAAAGACAGGATGGAAATTTTTGCCATACAATTTGGAATTGTAAAAAAAAAAGCAATTTGAAAATCTACAAAAAAGTCAATATCTAAAATTAAAAACGTCATTGATTAGCTTAACAGCAAATTTGACAGAGCTGAACTAATTGAAGAGCTGTAAGATAAGTCAGTATGATGTATCTATGTTTAGAGAGACAAAGGGAAGGGAAACACGTAAAAGAGCAAAAGAAAAATAGGAGATTCAGCAAAAAGGTCAAGCATAGGCATAATTGAAGGGCTAGAGAAGTGAGAGTTAATGGGACTAAAGACATATTAGAAGGGTGAATAGCTGATAATCTCCCAAAGTAATGAAACCCACCAGCCATCATTCAAGAAGCATGTGCGCGCACACACACACACACACAGCCAATCGAAGTAAGTATAAAGAATATTGCCTCTAGTTCGTCTTTTCAAGACATCACAGAAAAACAGCTTAAAATAAAAATTCAAGTCAGAATAGCTCAAACACTCATTAAGTGTTTGATACCTTAGTGTAATGATCTGTCTGAGAACATTTTAAAAAAATTATATTCTTCTAGCGGTCTCATCGTTAATAGAGGTAAGGGGAAAAGAAATTTACTTTCCAAATATAAATTATTTGCAAATAGCATTTATTGTTTCTCTCTTTCATTCATAATAATTGTTTTATTAGCCATGATCAAAAAGCTTTCTTTTAAATTTTATTTTCTTAAAAATTTACTTTTAACATATTAAAAGAAAAAGACTTTATTCACTTTCAGCCAAGAGGATACATACATCTATATAATTCTCTTTTTGAACTCAAATGATATCCTATAATACATACTCTTCGGTTTCAAAAACATATTTTTTAAGCCTCTTACTGGCTTCTAAGCAAGTTGGTACACTACAATCAAACTCATTAAAATTAGTCAAATGAGAAGTATACATCGTTTCAAGGGTCCATATCATAGCCATATATTATAGTCACAATTTAGAAACTTCTGTCCTTTCTTTTTTCATATTCTGAAAGGATCCTTTTGTTCCACCATTCACTTCTACTTTCAAGAGCTGAGTTTGGTATACTTAATTAAATCAGAAAATAAGGCAGGGTACACACATCCAACAGAGACAGGATGGTAGGAATTTGCAATTATCTGTTTAATGTTTTAATGTAAAACCAAATGTGAATATTAACGTGAAGATCTATGTGAAAGATATATATCTTCTAGAGTGAATTTTTGAACATTTTTTTCCTCTTACTTGATGATTTACTAACATTAATTTTAATACATATATTGCTCCCTCACATACATGCTCTTTATATCCTGGAAATATAAGGGCCCCTAAGTGATAAAAGAGAATGGAATCAGTGAACCCATAGTAAAAAGTTCTAGCTTGATCAACTGTGGGGATTTTAAAAGTGGCATGGGTATATATAGGGTTATTTTCAAATATTTTAAGATACATGTAATTTGATAAGCCTTTAAATAATTAAAATTCCTAAGAGTACCTATCCTGAGCATCACATGAGCAAATATATAAGGGTCCAGTGATAAAAGGGTAAAGCTGGCCTGTGGTTGATAGTATGGCATGATGAAAAATATACACTAAAGTGTTGACCTAGCTACTCAGCTCCAGTATAGTTTTGCCATGAAGGGAAAAGGAAGCACAGTCTCCTGACTCTCTAGATTTTCTAAAGAAATAGGCATTCAGATTCTTATTTGAAGTCTTCAGATTTCTATGTCTCCCAAATGACAGCTGATATTTTATGACTAGTGTTTTAGAGTGTATGTGGTTTATATTCTTATATCTCGGTGGATTCTCATAACAGTCTGGTGAGTCAGGCAAGGGATCAGGGCCCCGGGCCTAATAAAAGACAGTAGTTCAGCAGTAATTCTTGATGCCTAAATTCTGATAACAGTTCTCCCATATGATGCATTAATTCAATATCATTGAGTAAAGAGTCCTTCTGATTTTCTCTAGTTTGTCTAAAAAATTCAGCAAGGACTTTTTTGTTGTTGTTTATTTCCCTTTGCAAAAAGTGTTTTTCCTTCATGCTCAGTAGTTATTTCAATTAAACTGTCAGGATATGTTTCACACTCCCCCAAACCTGGCATCTTACAGCAGAGTGTACACAACCTTTTGTAAAGGAAGTTTGGAGAGCTTGCAATGAATATAGAAATGATTTTATCTAAAAATCTTCTGATCTCTACATAGATAGCACTAAATAAATCTCTATACAGGCTACTGTTACAAGAAAAATCAAAGGCTTAGTTCTAATTATACATAGATTTAAAACTCAGTTTCAATAAAGACTGAAAGTAAAGGACATTACATTTTGCTTTGTAAGCTCTTCCAAGAATGAATTGCATTGGCCTCTTGAAATGGCTCTTAGTCATCACTTTCAAAGACATTTAATGGTTATACTAGATCTAAATCATAACTTACATGTGCATTGATACTTGCTAGCTGTATTAAGACCTGAGTCAGCACTGGCCATGGCTGAGCAAGATCAGTTTATTCAGTGGCTTCCACCTAACTGGAGAAGGGTTGCAGCTTTCACTGTGACGATGATAAACCATTCTGTCTTGTACCCCGATAGAGGAGATTCCTTGAACTTACTATATTGTAGAGTTTTGGGTTATAGTTTTAGATGAACTCCTAAAAGATTTCATTTAAGCTGGAAATTTAAATATTGCTTTTAATAATTAAAAATAATTGTATAATTTTGAGTGTGAATGCAATTGAGAGATAATATAGCCCAACCCCTTATTTTAAAGATAGGACAACCAGGCACAGAGCAGGATGACTGCTCCAGGCCACGTAGCTGGTTAGCAGCTGGAGTGAGAATACGGGACTCCAGAATATAATGCAGGTTGAGCTTCTGTATTTTGTTGCTAAGTACCAAGATTTAGTATTTAGCCATACTAACATAAAAAGAAAGAACAGGAAAAGTGGGGTCAGACTTGGAGATAACACTGATATTCTTTGTTAGTTTAAATTTTCCTATGAATTGTTTCACTACAGCTATGATGTTTTCTTTTTTTTACTGAAAAGCATCTGAAACAATCAGCAATTCTACAAAACAGTCAAAAAGCACACAATATAGAAACAACTACAATAACCTTTCATAAGCAAGGGTTCCTTCCTAAAAGATACACATTTTAATTCATCTGTTTTGCATTCACGCTACTCTTCTAGGTGATGTGGATGTAAATAGTTCCCATAATATGAAGCTTAAAGTTAATAGGAGATGACAGGAGTGCAAAATGATTCTTTCATTAAGTGTTGATTAGGTTCAGGATGAAGTGATATTACTTTTGATTAATATATCCAGCATAGGCTCATGGACATGAAATAATGAAATAATGAACAAAGATTAGGAACAGTAAAGTGGAACACATTTTGAAAGGAAGGTGGGGAGTTTAGTTTGAATCCTCTAAGTTTAAGAAGACACTAGACTCCAAAGGCACAAAACCCTCAGTGAGAGGAACTAGACAGTGGGGATGCATGCATGTCCCAGGTTTGGCTCTGGGAGGAGCAGGAAAACACATTTCTGTGAAACTTTTGAACTACAAATTTGCATTTTGGATTTGGGGTTAAAATCCACTTTCCTTAATGATCTGAAAACCCAAACTAAAAATTATAAAGAAATTCTGATTGGTGGTACCATCAAGTCCGAGACAGTAACAAAGCCAAATACTCTGTAGAAGGAAATACTTTAATTCAAACCTCAATACTGTCTTGACTAGTATAGCTTTATGTGAGTCTTTAAAAAGTTTATTGTGAGTCCTTCAAATTTTTAAAAATTGTTTTGCCTTTCTGTGGGAATTTATATGAGATTTAAAATAAAAAAAGCTGCTGGGATTTTGACTAGGATTACATTGAATATAACTGTATTGAATCTTAAAATCCATTAACTTGTCTCTGTATTTAGGCCTTGTTGGTTGTCTTCCATTAGTGGAAGTATACAGTTCCACTAGTATACTAGTTTTCAGTATACAGATCACATAGAAATTTTGTTCAATTTATACCCAAGTATTTTATTTTTGGTACTTTGTCAACGATATTTGTTTTACAATTTGGATTCAGTGCTTTATTGTTAGTCTGTAGAAATGCAATTGATTTTTTAATATCACTTTGTAGCCTGCAAACTTCACATACAGCTTCTGTAAATTTATTCTAGATTTATGGATTTTCTTTGTAGACAATATCATATGTGAACTGAAATAGTTTTATTCCTTTCTAATCTGGATGAATTTTATTTCTTTTTATTGCCTTAAGTTTTAATGTAGTGCTGGATATGAGCATTCACTTTTTTTTAAGTGAATATTAATTTTTTCCAAATCCTTCTGCATCTATTAAGATGATCATATCATTTTCTTCTGTTAACATGTTGAATTACATTCATGTGAAACTTTTTTAAGATTATTCTTTTTATATGTTACTAGAATAGATATATTAACATTTTGCTAAAGATTTTTGAGTCTATGTTCATGAGTATTATTGCTTTATAGTTTTTTTTTCTATTCTTGTGGTTCCTGGGTGGATTTTGATATTAATGAAATGCTAACCTCATAAAATTTGTTGGAAAGTATTCCTTCCTTTTTAATTTTTCTGAAAAGTATTGCATGAAGATGTGGAATTACTTATTCTTAAATGCTTGAAAGATTTCTCCATTGAAAACATCTGGTCCTGAAGTTACTTGATAGAAAGAATTTTACTAGAAATTCCACTTTTTTTTTTAGTAGATGTGAGACTATTCAGGTTATCTATGTCATCTGAGTAAGTTTTCATAATTTGCATCTTTTGTGAAATTAGTATTAACTATTTGTTGAATATGGGCATAGAGTTGTTTGTGGAATCTCTTATTTAATGGACAGAATAATGCCCCCCTCCCCAAATGTCTGCATCCTAATTCTCAGACTCTGAATATGCTACCTTAATATGGAAAAATTAACTTTACCAGTGTGGTTAAATTAAGGATTTTGAGATGAGGTTATTCTGGATTATCCAGATGGGCCCAGTGTAATTTTAAAGGCTCTCAAAAGAGAGAGAGGGAGGCAAGAGAGTCAGAATTAGAGGTGATGTGATGATAAAAGCAGAGGGATAGAAGGCAATATGAAAATGGAGGAAGATGCCAAAGGAATGCAGGCAGCTACTAGAAGGCAGAAAAAGTAAGGGAATAGATGATGCTTCCTTAGAATCCTCAGAAGGAATATAATCTGCTTGACACTGATTTTAGGGCATCTGGCCTCTAGATATGTCAATTCCTATTGTTTCAAGCTAATAAATTTGTGGTAATTTATCACAATAGGAAACTAGCACATCTTCTTATACTTTTAATGTCTGTGTGGTCTGCATTATGTCCCCTCTTTTATTTCTGATTATTGGTTAATTGTATCTTTTCTCTTTTTTTGCTTGCTCAGTCTGACTAGAGATTTTTTAATTGTAAATTTTTTTTTTCAAAACTCAGTTTCACTGATTTTCTCTATTCTTTCTCTGTTTTAATTTATTTCATCTCAACTTTTAAATTTATTCTTTCTAATTGTTTAGGATTTAATCTTCTATTGTTTCTCTAGTTTCTTAAAATTAAAGCTTAAATAATTGATTTGAGTATTTCCTCTTTTCTAAAAGAAGAAGAAAAAGGAGAAAAAAATTCCTCTAAAAAATTTCGTCTAAGCAATGCTTAAGCTAAATTCTGTACATATTTTGCACTTTTATTTTCATTAACTTCAAAATATTTTTAAACTTATTTTGTGAATTCCTTTTTGACCCATGTCATATTTAGAAATTTTTATTCAAATGTGAAATAATTAGGAATTTTCCAATTATCTTTGTTACTGGTTTTTAACTTAAATCTCTTACTATTGCATAAAACGCACACTACATGATTTCTATTCTTTTAATTTTCTTAAAGTTTGTGTCCCAAAATGGAATTTATATTGGTAAATGTTAAATGCAAACTTCAGAACATGTATTCACTGTTGCTATGGTGTGTTCTATAAATAACAGTGAACAACAAACAGAATAAATTCAAAGAAAACCACTCCTAAACGTATAATAAAAGTGACAAAAACAAAGAAAAAACATTGAAAGCAGCAAAAGAAAAATGACAGAATGCATAACACATGGGAATAATTATTCAAATGACTGTGGGTTTTCTCATCAGAACCACTGAATGACAGTGAAATAACACTGTCAGTTGAAACAGTGAAACATTTTAAAAGAAAAATAAAAATACAGAAATCTATAATGGAAATATTATTCTTACATAAATGCAAAAGGAGAACATTTTCAGATGAAGGAAAACTAGATAAATCAACTGCAAGCATCCCGGCTATATACAAAGATGCTAAAGGGTTCCTTCAGGTTGAAAGGAAATAATGCTAGTGGGCAATTTGGATCTTTGAGAATGAGGGAAGCCCAACAGTAATTGTGACTATTCGGAGAAATATAAAATACTAAGCATTTTTCTTCATAAGCTCTTAAAATTAATATAAATTATTAAAAATATATAATATTGCCTGGTAAGTTTTAACATATATGTGCGTGACAACTATTACATAATGGTTGGTAGAAGAAAAGAATCTACTTGTCTCTAAGTTTTCTACATTTTGTGTGAAGTGATAAATACTAACTCCAGATAGTTCGGGAAGGTTAGGTATGACGAAGAAAGCTAAACTAAAAATATGTATATTAGGGATAAATAAAAAATTTAAGCCAAAAGAAGCCAGGGAAAGGGAAACAGTGGAACAACAATGACAACAATCACAGAACAAATGGGGCAAAAAGAACACAAAGAATAAAATGGTATACTCAAATCCAACCACATCAGTTGTTACACATCAAATGGTAATTATCTAAACACTCAAAAGGAAGGGAGTGGTGGGGCGGATTCAATAATAATAGGGCCTTACTATATGCTGCCTACAAGAGACAAATTTTGAACATAGAAACACAGGTAAGTTGAATGGGATGGATGGAAAATGATAAACCATGCAAACCATACACATAAGAGGACTGGTGTGACTAATAAACAGGGAAACAGACTCTGAGATGGGCTTATTTATTTATTTTTAATCAAAATCTATACTGAAAATTAACACTAAAACTTGAGACATTCTTTTAAATTTAGGAATAAGGCAAAGGTGCTTATAATCAAAGTTCTTCTCTTGTATAGCAACATGTTGGAATTCTTGGTCAACAATAAGATGATAGCATAGAAAGAGAGGTACAGTGTGAGTTTCCAAGGAACAAGACGTACTTGACATATTATTTGCACTAATATGAGTTAGCAAGACTGCAAAACACCAAAACAAAAACATCCATCCCAGAAATAACCAACTCGTGAAGAAAATATTTTATAGTTTTAATTTTTAGTTCTAGTTCAAGTTATGAATTAGTATCTAATTAAGACTACTTTTTATATAAAATGTATGTTGTGAAGTTGGTGTAAATGCTTAGTTACTTCCATAAGTTTCCTCAGGTAACCCAGCACCATTTGTTAAAAGATTTTTCTTGTCCCATTGAATTGCCTTGGCAACTATTTTTGGATTCTCTCTTCTATTACATTGATCTATATATCTGTGTACCAGTATCAAAGTGTCTTAATTCCTGCATCTTTCCATCTTAAAATCAATTAGGATAAATCCTTCCACTTTTTCTTTATTTAAAAGGCTGCTTTGGTTATTCTCTAGGTCTTTTAATTTTCATATACATTTTTTTTTAAAAAAAGCTTGAAATTTTCTACTGAAAAAGCCTGCTGTAATTTTGATTGATATTTGAAACTACAGGTCAGTTAGAAGAGAATTGACATCTTAGGAAATATTGAGTCTTCCAATCTATAAACATGCTATATCTCTCCACTTATTTAGGTCTTTAAAAATATTTCTCCAGATACACTCAGGTAGAGGTCATTGATGCCTTTCTTAGATTTGTTTCTAAACATTTTGTATTTCTAGGCATTACTGTAAATTGAATTGTTTTCTTCATTTTATTTTCCAATTGTTTGCTGCTAATATAAAAGAACCCTCTGATCTTGTTAAATTCATTTAACAGTTCTTGCAGTTGTTTCATAGACTTACTGGGATTCTCTATTTAAACAATGCTGGGCTTCCCTGGTGGTGCAGTGGTTAAGAATCTGCCTGCCAATGCAGGAGACATGGGTTTGATCTCTGGCCCAGGGAGATCCCACATGTCACGGAGCAACTAAGCCAGTGTGCCACAACTACTGAGCCTGCGTTCTAGGGCCCGTGAACCACAACTACTGATCCCATGTGCCACAACTACTGAAGCCTGCGCGGCTAGAGCCCGTGCTCCACAACAAGAGAAGCCACCACAATGAGAAGCCTGCACATCTCAATGAAGAGTAGCCCCCACTCGCCACAACTAAAGAGGGCCCGCGCACAACAACAAAGACCCAACACAGCCAAAAATAAATAAAATAAATTTTAAAAAAATTAAAAAATAATGCTATTCTTAGCAAATAGAGACAATTTTTTTTTCTTTCTGTTCTTGATGTTTCCTATTTATGGAAGTTTGTTTTTAGTCATTTATTTTCTAATATGTTTTACTATATATATTGAACATTAAGGAATGCATTTTGCATCTTTTGAGATTATAGTATCAGTCTTCTCTGTGATCTTTTAGTGTAATGAATTCTATTAATGGATTGTCTATATTGAATCTTATTTGTTTTCCTTAGGTAAAGCTCATTCATTATCTAATACTTCTGTGGAAATTATTGTGCATCAGTGCTTCGTACTATTTGGGCTTATTTTCATTTTCTTTCCCTGTATTGTGTTTATCTATGTTTATTGCTGAAATTATGTATAAATTATATATTCATGCTATCTGAGTTGATACCTCCTCCTCACACTGTTTTGTTTTGTTTTAATGGAGCTACTAAAGTATCTAAAGCAAGAGAGTGGCATTATCATGTTTGCATTTTGTAAAGGTCACTATTTGAAGGCAATAATATTACTAGAATCAGGGAAAGCAGTTGAGTGTTGTTGTTTGTTTTTGTAATAGGAGCTTAAATGATCAGGCAGTGGACGTAGGGATAAAAATTTGAGTTGTCAGATATGGTGAGATGTAGTCACAATTAGGTGGGTGCAAGGGCTAGGAAGTTTACAATTTTCTGGTCCAGGAATCTCTGTGATAAAGCCATTGCTTAGATAGGGAGTATAAGAAAAAATAGTAAGCATAATAATGATCCCGACAATTTTTGATGTGGCTATGATTATTGGTAGTCATTTCGGATTTATAGGTATAGAGCTCAGAGAAGAATGTAATTTTAGAGATTTCTGAGAGAGGTTAGCGATCATGTTTTTAGCCATAAAAACAGGGGAAAATATTCAGCTTTGTTAGCAATTTGGTAGAAAGCAAGAGTTCCATGAAATGAGAGTAAATTAAGAGTTGTGAAAACTATGATTTAGCCTTGGTTTTTATTTGTTTTGCCATAGCTTCTTGAATCACTTCTTAATGAACTGTGTTTCAGGGTCAATGTACTAGCAGCTCCAAATCTGAGACCTTAAAATTAAGGAGTTAAAGGAATCACCCAAATTCCTTATAGCTGAGTGATGCAGCTGGTAACGTGACTGCAATCTGTCTTCCATACTCACACTCTTGGCTTTCAGGCTACAAAAGAGTAACCTTCCTAGACAGCGCAAATGCAATAGGCTTTTCCTTTGCAAATCTGATGTGTGATTTTTGATGAAGTAGTTTGGGGAACTATCAAGGACTCCAGTGTAAAAGGTAAACATAAATGCATGATATTGGTTAGGATTCTCTGCACCTTTGTAGACTAATAATAACTGCCCTCCCAGGATTGTAATGTTGACAGGGAAATAGAGTTGAGTGTGAGCACAGCTCTAGTAAAAGCCTTTGTTAAATGCCTTAACACCTTGTTATATAAAGAGAACATAATCCCTATTTTTTTTTTTTTTTTTACGGAAAATGTATCCAAGCAATTCTTGTTCTTGTGCAAATGAACATTAATGCTTTATTCTTCAGATTTCACCTACAAAAGAAGCATCATGTAAGCCCCTTTCTTTTCCTAAAGTGGCTGCTATGGAAACAAGCCCTGATGCATGACAGAGGAAGAAATCTAGCTCTACTGTGCTTAAACAAAGAGGAGAAATTTCCACAAGATTTCCAATTGTATGTGGAGCCAATAAAGTAGTGACTGGGAATTACACTGCACTGCAAATCTAACGAAGGGATTGCTAATTCAGCTTCACAATATACATTTTCTCAAGGCCTGTAATTAAAAGTGAGCTTCAGGGCACTAGCAGAGAAGTCAGATTTGCTCTGAACCTCAGGGGCTTATAAACTGGCTGCTTTTGCAAACTGCTTTCACTCTTTTAGGTCAAGAGGGTAAGAATTAATGCCTTCATGTGGTGGAATAAATGCTCCCCTCGTGGCTTCAAAGAAGAGATTTGCCTCCCTAAAGCTCAGATTACATACTGATACAAGGGAGAACTGGCTTTGGAAGAAGTTAAATTTGCTGCAAAAAGTTACAGGTATACCGGATTACAACCCTGTGCTTTGCATTATCGTCACATGCCTCCAGTTTTGTCTTCGACATGCCCTTTATTGTACTGCATAATATGGAAATTAACAGACACATTTATAAAGTTTATGTGTAAAAGTCTAGGCCAAAATATACTGTGGGCAGCAGAAGTAAGAAAAGGGGAGTGGTCTCAAAAATCCAAGAATATTTTGAAAAAAATCTTGGAATCAGTTTCCCTAGGATATCACAGGGTTGGTTTAAAATCTAGTCACAATGACAAGAGGCCAGACAGCAGAAGAAAGAAGAACTACAATCCTGCAGCCTGTGGAACGGAAACCACATTCACAGAAAGATAGGCAAGATGAAATGGAAGAGGGCTTTGTACCAGATGAAGGAACAAGATAAAACCCCAGAAAAACAACTAAATGAAGTGGAGATAAGAAACCTTCCAGAAAAAGAATTCAGAATAATGATAGTAAAGATGATCCAGGACCTCGGAAAAAGAATGGAGGCAAAGATCAAGAAGATGCAAGAAATGTTTAACAAAGATCTAAAAGAATTAAAGAACAAACAAACAGAGATGAACAACACAATAAATGAAATGAAAAATACACTGGAAGGAATGAATAGAAAAACTGAAGCAGAAGAATGGATAACTGTCCTGGAAGACAGAATGGTAGAATTCACTGCTGCGGAACAGAATAAAGAAAAAGGAATGAAAAGAAATGAAGACAGTCTAAGAGACCTCTGGGACAACATTAAATGCAACAACATTCACATTAAGGGGTCCCAGAAGGAGAAGAGAGAAAGGACCTGAGAAAATATTTGAAGAGATTATAGTTGACAACTTCCCTAAACATGGGAAAGGAAATAGCCACCCATGTCCAGGAAGTGCAGAGAGTCCCATACAGGATAAACCCAAGGAGAAACACGCCGAGACACATAGTAATCAAATTGGCAAAAATAAAAGACAAAGAAAAATTATTGAAAGCAGCAAGGGAAAAATGAAAAATAACATACAAGGGAACTCCCATAAGGTTAACAGCTGATTTCTCAGCAGAAACTCTACAAGCCAGAAGGGAGTGGGATGATATATTTAAAGTGATGAAAGGGAAGAACGTACAACCAAGATTACTCTACCCGGCAAAGGTCTCATTCAGATTTGATGGAGAAATCAAAAGCTTTACAGACAAGCAAAAGCTAAGAGAATTCAGCACCACCAAACCAGCTCTAAAACAAATGTTAAAGGGACTTCTGTAAGTGGGAAACACAAGAGAAGAAAAGGACCTACAAAAACACACCCAAAACAGTTAAGAAAATGGTAATAGGAACATACATATCAATAATTACCTTAAACGTGAATGGATTACATGCTCCAACCAAAAGACACAGGCTCACTGAATGGATACAAAAGCAAGAAGCATATATATGCTGTCTACAAGAGACCCACTTCAGTCCTAGGGACACATTCAGACTGAAAGTGAGGGGATGGAAAAAGATATTCCATGCAAATGGAAATCAAAAGAAAGCTGGAGTAGCAATACTCATATCAGATAAAATAGACATTAAAATAAACAATGTTACAAGAGACAAGAAAGGACATTACATAATGATCAAGGTATCAGTCAATCCAAGAAGAAGATATAACAATTATAAATCTATATGCAGCCAACATAGGAGCACCTCAATACATAAGGCAACTGCTAACAGCTCTAAAAGAGGAAATCGACAATAACACCATAATATTGGGGGACTTTAACACCTCACACCAATGGACAGATCATCCAAACAGAAAATTAATAAGGAAACACAAGCTTTAAATGACACAGTAGACCAGATAGATTTAATTGATATTTATAGGACATTGCCTTCCAAAACAGCAGATTACACTTTCTTCTCAAGTGCGCACAGAACGTTCTCCAGGATAGATCACATCTTGGGTCACAAATCAAGCCTCAGTAAACTTAAGAAAACTGAAATCATATCAAGCATCTTTTCTGACCACAGCACTCTGAGATTAGAAATGAATTACAGGGAAAAACACGTAAAAAACACAAACACATGGAGGCTAAGCAATACATTACTAAATAACCAAGAGATCACTGAAGAAATCAAAGAGGAAATCGAAAAATACCTAGAGACGATAATGAAAACACGATGATCCAAAACCTATGGGATGCAGCAAAAGTAGTTCTAAGAGGGAAGTTTATAGCTATACAAGCCTACATCAAAAAACAAGAAAAATCTGAAATAAACAATCTAACTTTACACCTGAAGGAACTAGAGAAAGAAGAACAAAAAAACCCAAAGTGAGCAGAAGGAAAGAAATCCTAAAGATCAGAGCAGAAATAAATGAAATAGAAGCAAAGAAAACAATAGCAAAGATCAATAACACTAAAAGCTGGTTCTTTGAGAGTATAAACAAAATTGATAAACCACTAGCCAGACTCATCAAGAAAAAGGAGAGGACTCAAATGATTTAAATTAGAAATGAAAAAGAAGTTACAACAGACACTGCAGAAATACAAAGCACCTTAAGAGACTAGTACAAGCAACTCTATGCCAATAAAATGGACAACCTGGAAGAAATGGAAAAATTCTTGAAAGGTATAATCTTCCAAGACTGAACCTGGAAGAAATAGAAAATATGAACAGACCCATCATAAGTAATGAAATTGAAACTGTGATTAAAAATCTTGCAACAAACAAAAGTCCAGGACCAGATGGCTTCACAGGTGAATTCTATCAAACATTTAGAGAAGAGCCAACACCTATCCTTCTCAGACTCTTCCAAAAAATTGCAGAGGAGGGAACACTCCCAAACTCATTGTATGAGGCCGCCATCACCCTGATACCAAAACCAAAGATATTACAGAAAAAGAAAATTACAGACCAATATCACTGATGAATATAGATGCAAAAATCCTCAACAAAATACTAGCAAACAGAATCCAACAATACATTAAAAGGATCATACACTGTGATCAACTGGGATTTATCCCAGAGATATAAGGATTCTTCAGTATACACAAATCAATCAATGTGATACACCATATTAAAAAATTGAAGAATAAAAACCATATGATCATCTCAATAGATGCAGAAAAAGCTTTTAACAAAATTCAACACTGATTTATGGTAAAAACTCCAGAAAGTGAGCATAGAGGGAATCTACCTCAACATAATAAAGGTCATATATGACAAACCCACAGCAAACATCATTCTCAATGGTGAAAAACTGAAAGCATTTCCTCTAAGATCAGGAACAAGACAAGGATGTCCACTCTCACCACACTTATTCAACATAATTTTGGAAGTCCTAGCCATGGCAATCAAAGAAGAAAAAGAAATAAAAAGAATACAAATTGGAAAAGAAGAAGTAAAACTGTCACTGTTTGCAGATGACATGATACTATACATAGAGAATCCTAAAGATGCCACCAGAAAACTCCTAGACCTAATCAATGAATTTGGTAAAGTAACAGGATACAAAATTAATGCACAGAAATCTCTTGCATTCCTATACACTAATGATGAAAAATCTGAAAGAGAAATGAAGGAAACACTCCCATTTACCATTGCAACAAGAAGAATAAATACCTAGGAATAAACCTACCTAGGGAGACAAAAGACCTGTATGCAGAAAAGTATAAGGCACTGTTGAAAGAAATTAAAGATGATACCAACAGATGAAGAGATATACCATGTTCTTGGATTGGAAGAATCAATATTGTGATAATGACTATACTACCCAAAGCAATCTACAGATTCAATGCAATCCCTATCAAATTACCAATGGCATTTTTTAGAGAACTAGAACAAAAAATCTTAAAATTTTTATGGAGACACAAAAGACCCTGAATAGCCAAAGCAGTCTTGAGTGAAAAAAACGGAGCTGGAGGAATCAGACTCCATGACTTCAAACTATATTACAAAGCTACAGTAATGAAGACAATATGGTACTGGCACAAAAACAGAGATAAAGGTCATTGGAACAGGATATTAAGCCCAGAGATAAACCCATGCACCTATGGTAAACTAATCTATGACAAAGGAGGCAAGAATACAATGGAGAAAAGACAGTCTCTTCAATAAGTGGTGCTGGGAAAACTGGACAGGTACATGTCAAAGAATGAAATTAGAACACTCCCTTACACCATCCACAAAAATAAACTCAAAATGGATTAGAGACCTAAATGTAAGCCCAGGTACTATAAAACTCTTAGAGGAAAACATAGGAAGAACACTCTTTGGCATAAATCACAGCAAGGTATTCTTTGATCCCCCTCCTAGAGTAATGGAAATAAAAACAAAAATAAACAAATGGGGCCTAATGAAACTTTAAAGCTTTTGCAAAGCAATGGAAACTACAAACAAGATGAAAAAACAATCCTCAGAATGGGAAAAATTATTTGCAAATGGATCATCAGACAAAGGATTAATCTCCAAAATATATAAACAGCTCATGCAGCTCAATATTAAAAAAGCAAACAACCCAATCAAAAAATGGGCAGAAGACCTAAATAGACATTTCTCCGAAGAGGACATACAGTTGGCCAAGAAGCACGTGAAAAGCTGCTCAGCATCACTAATTATTAGAGAAATGCAAATCAAAACTACAATGAGGTATAACCTCACATCAGTTAGAATGGGCATCAGAAAATCTACAAACAACAAATGCTGGAGAGGGTGTGGAGAAAAGGGAACCCTCTTGTGCTGTTGGTGGGAATGTAAATTGATACAGCCACTATGGAGAACAGTATGAAAGTTCCTTAAAAAACTAAAAATTGCCTTGTGTCCCAGCAATTCCACTACTGGGCATATACCCAGAGAAAACCATAATTCAAAAAGACACATGTACCCCAATGTTCACTGCAGCACTATTTACAATAGCCAGGTCATGGA
The DNA here is from genome assembly GCF_963924675.1 of Phocoena phocoena. NCBI lineage: Eukaryota > Metazoa > Chordata > Mammalia > Artiodactyla > Phocoenidae > Phocoena > Phocoena phocoena. Next base: position 66,163,182 of record NC_089234.1, on the reverse strand, counting down.
AGCAACCTAAATATCCATCAACAGATGGATAGGTAAAGAAGATGTGGTACATATATACAATGGAATATTACCCTTAAAAAGGAAAGAAATTGGGTCATTTGGTGAGACGTGGATGGATCTAGAGACTGTCATACAGAGTGAAGTAAGTCAGAAAGAGAAAAACAAATATTGCATATTAATGCATATATGTGGAACCTAGAAAAATGGTACAGCTGAACTGCTCTGCAGGGCAGGAATTGAAACACAGATGTAGAGAACAAACATCTGGACACCAAGGGGGGAAAGCAGTGGTGAGTGGGGGTGGTGGTGTGATGAATTAGGTGATTGGAATTGACATGTATACACTGATGTGTATAAAATGGATGACTAATAAGAACCTGCTGTATAAGTAAATAAATAAAATTAAATTAAAAAGAAAAGATTTTTACTTATGTACTTGTCTTCCATGGCTGGATTAAAAAAAATAATAAATCTAGTCACATTAATATTTATAGTCCATATTTCCAAGGCTTTTCTCCCTTCTGATATGGTGGGATCTCTATCCTCAAGCTATGTCTTACATGTACTAATAAATGATGCCTGTGGCCTCCCACAAAAAGTCCACTCCCACTCTCGCCTACTTTCAAGATGTACCTGACAATCTTGCTGACTTCAGTGCCTAGAATCTAGGTGCCTTGCACGTGGCTTTGCCTCTGCTGATGGACACTGGTGCCCTTAAGAGTCCCAAAGCGCCAAAGAAAATTTGAGAAACCTAAGAGAATCTGGTGTGGCAAAACCTCTTGTGGTCCATGCAAAAGATAGGACAATGTTTCTCTTTCAGGTTACCCTTATACACAAATGGATAATAAAATTGATGGGAAGCACTTTTTTGTTTGCTTAATTTTTATTTTATATTGGAGTATAGTTGATTGACAGTGTTGTGTTTGTTTCAGGTATACAACAGAGTGATTCAGTTATACATGTATCTATTCTTTTTCAAATTCTTTTCCCATTTATGTTTTTATAGAGTATTGAGCAGAGTTCCCTGTGCTATACAGTAGGTCCTTGTTGGTTGTCTGTTTTAAATATTGCAGTGTGTATGTGTCAACCCCAAACTCCCAATCTATCCCTCCCCTCACCCTTCCCCCTGGTAACTGTAAGTTCATCTTCTAAGTCTGTGAGACTTTCTGTTTTGTAAATAAGTTCATTCGAACCCTATTTTTTGGATTCCACATATAAGCAATGTCATATGATATTTGTCTTTCTCTGTCTCTTGTATTGACTTGCATTTTCCAGCACTCTTCTGAAACCTCTCTAGTAACACCTTATTTAATCCTCACCACAGCAGCACTGTGAGGCAGGGTTTCAGCCACGGTGGACATGGGTTCAGAGAGATGGGATGTGTTCCTTACTCATAAGGCTCTCCTTTTCTGTTCTCTCCCCCGAATGTCTTGTATAAAAAGTGCTCTTCATTCTGACTGGTATGGAAATTTAATATCTCCTAGCATTGCTCAACTTTGAATATCTCTAACTTACCCTAACCCCACAGCACCTGCTCTGGTCTCCCTTGAACATGTGAAGCTCAACTTTCAGTGAAATATTCCTGGGGGAACCCTCACACATTGTCCTGGGGCGCAGTCTCTGCACTGTTCTCTCCCATTGCTAACCCTCCCATTGAAGTCCCTTCAGCAAGCCTGACCTCTGATATTTGCCACCTAAGTGCAGCAGGATTGCAGAAGTTGGTTGGAAAACTTTCACTGGGCAGGGAACCTGCCAGGGAAATTGGTAGAGCTCACCCCGTGCATTTCCATTTTATCCAGGATTGCAGCCTAGGTTGGCCTATTTTTCAATGCCTAAAAGCAGTTACCTCATCTATTTTGTCTGTTTTACAGTTGTTTAGTTGTTAGTCAATACCAGTTGGTTTTTCTTGGCCAGAACTATAGCTTCTTAATTACAGAGTAAGGTATAATTTTATTCTGTTTTTCCCTCGAAGAATGAAAGATACCAATGGGCTAAAATTCTACAACTGTTCTTCATTTTATTGTTAAAATCTCTGCACTAGATGCAAATGTCACTTGAATTTTTTTAAAGCATCTTTATGTATTCTGTGTTGAATCACCCGAAGGACAGGGGCTGGGGTATATGCATTGTTTAATACCCAGATCCTGGCACAGAGCCCAGCACTGCAGTATTTGGTGAATAATTAATTGGATGTATAAGTAAAGTATTCACAAGGTTTTAAAATGTAAAATAAATGTTAGTATAATAAATTTTGTAGCCGTTCTTTGGAGATAATATTTTCTTTTTCTGAGCCATAGGATTTACTACTAAGAGTTTAGAATGAGAAGTGCAGGAATTATGGCTTAGTGTCAGAAAAAAAAAACATTTGGAATTTTCTCCATGGTAAAGCATTATGTGCAAAAAAAGACTAGAGACCACGGAAGCTAAAGCAATTTAAAATCAGAGACTTTAAATCATATTTCCATATTGATATCGTATTTTGAATGACACTAATGGCATCTTTTCATTGATATGGCGTCTACTCACAACCTCTAAATGTAGAGCCCAATTCTGAATATCCTATCTATGGCCTTCTTTACTTCTAGAGTTAGTTTTCCTTAAAACTTCTGTGTGTTGCTCAAGATCACTGGGTAATAAAAGACTGGGCTGGAATTGGAAATACCAGTGTGGAGGAATTAGCATCCTATATACATATCAAAGTTAGTCTGCATATTTGTAGGTATTAAGCTTGCATAAGGACAACACTGGCTGTGTAGTTTAATAAGGCAAATATCACTCTTAATGTACTTCAGAAGTAAGAGTCTTTGGCATGATTTGTGCATCTAAAATTACATTTTAAACAGTACTATCTGATTCAATTTCATTTAAAATAGACTTATTAAGAGCTTTTAAAGAAAAAAAAATACTGAAATTAGAGTTGGAGAAATAGGTTTGTATCTTTATTATTTCATGATTTTTGTGTGACGTGATTTTTTGTGACCTTAAGCAAATTTTAAAACATTTCCTTAGTTTTCTTCATGTTTAACATCAGAATTAAATCAAATAGTAAATTTGAGAAAATGTAATAGATTTGTTCAACATGTGTTTGTAGAATGAATAAATGAATATATATATTATGTATATATACAAAGCAACTCAAAGGTAAATTCTTTTTTTGTTGTTGTTTCTTTTGTTTTTTTGTTTTGCAGTACGCGGGCCTCTCACTGTTGTGGCCTCTCCCATTGCGGAGCACAGGCTCCGGACGCGCAGGCTCAGCGGCCATGGCTCACGGGCCCAGCCGCTCCGCGGCAAGTGGGAACCTCCCGGACCGGGGCACAAACCCGCGTCCCCTGCATCGGCAGGAGGACTCTCAACCACTGAGCCACCAGGGAAGCCCCAAAGGTAAATTCTTAATATTACTTATTCTGAATACCTCTACATGTTAAACCTTAGTATGTCTTAGAGTAAATGCTTCACATTTCTGAACACAATGAAGGAGAGAGTATTATAATCATCCAGGGAATTATTTTTGCCTTGAATATTTACAAGATAATTGCCTAATCTAAATTTAAGCATTTTTCTGATTAAGTTCTCCATTTTCCTTTGTATATTCATAATCACAAAAGCTCTTTCTGTTAAAGTCTAGTATCTGTTACCCCGGGATTCATCTTCAAAGGTTCTTATAGTGACTTAACTCAGAGTTGTTAGGTCCTAAGCCCCAGCCAATGTCAACAAACATAAAGCAGTGGTATCAAGAAATAAATTCAAATGATGCTATCACATAAACAGTGAGAAAATACCTTAAATGTGATACTCTGATTATGTAAAAGATTTAAACAGAAATATTAAAAACCTGAAGTTTATTCTGAAAATTAAAGTTAGCCAAAAAGGGAAGGAAAAATACAGTCTACAGGGAGGTGAACTTTAAAAACTGAGCAGGGTGGGGGAAAAAAAGAAACTTACTAAAATATTTGAATTATTTTCTTGACTTTCATTTAATTATTCTGTTTACAAAGGCTCTTTTAAAAGTCTATAGGCAGAGCTTTAATTAACATTTCCATGAAGTGTGTTTATCATCTTTACACATTCCCAGCAAATTTTCTCTTCCAACACAAAGCAAGCTTTTAATCACATAAACTAGAAGAAGGAAGCATTATGATATTTCATTCATCCTGCTGATTATATTAACCCTCAATTAAGTTAAATGAAATTACTGCTCTGCTCAGGGCTTTCTATGTTTTCTCATATCAGAGAGAAAGGCAAAGTCCTCACAGTAGCTGCAGATTTCCATATACACCTTTTCCCTTTGAGCATGAGAGAACTTTTTGGTATAAAGGTAACATTCTCTGTCTTCATTGGATACTGGTTGTTTGAGTGGTTATATTGCTTATGATCCAGGAAAAAGTTTTCAAAACACATTGGTTTATCTTAAATAGGTGCATTTTATTATATAAGTTTTATCTTAATAAAGTTGAGTAGACAAAATGGAGAAGGAGAGAAAGGGAGGTGAAAAGGCACCAAACTCAAATACATTTTATTTGATCTTCTTAATAAAAGGCAAAACTCTCCTTTTTATTCAGATTCTTGAATAACAAGGAAGGAGGTATATATCAACTTATAAATAATATTGTAGATAGTTTAGAAATTATCGGAAGTTATAAAGAATACAATTAAAGTCACGGTGCTAAACTATTTAAATTTGATGTATATTACAGGTATCCCCCACTTTTTGAAAGTTTGCTTTACACTGCTTCGCCTTTAAGAAAGACCTACTCTAGTACCTGTTTTCACTAACTGAAAGAAATCCGAAGTTCCTCCAAGCTCCTTCCCAGGAACTACAATAGCATCTCAGCATTAAGCTGCCATAGCTTCGAACTGTGTCTCTGAGCATCTCTGCTTTGTCTGGATTTATTTTATGCATCCATTAGCAAGATGTGTCCAAAGGTAATTGCTTCTTTACTTTATACCATTTCAGCTTATGAAAGGTTTCATAGGAAAACTCTACTTTCTGAGAGTGGGGGACACCTTTACTTTGTTTTTTCCAATGCTTTTATTTTCTTTTGTTGCAGTGATACTAAATCTATGCTATGCTCTACTTCTTTCTCCTTAATTTTAGAATTTTTATATCATTTACAATGAATGAAAGGGTACAACTCCTGAAGACTCTGAAAGCCCAGCATTGGGTGTCAGGTAAAATACAGAATACAGATTTCAATCTGACCACCCAATAATTACTGAGACCCACTCAATAATCATGAGTAGGTCTCTCCACTTACAACCATTGACTTATATCAGATTTTCCTGGGAAGCATCAAAGCCATCTGTCAACAGCAATATAAAGTTCTGACTTGGGTCTAATGAAATATTTTTGCTGTAGTCTGTTTGCAAAGTCAGTCTTATTCTTGGATTTTTCTCGGGAGGTTATCCCCCAAAGTCTGAGCTGTTACCTGAGACTAAGAGGAAATCCTACTACTAGCAGGTATAATACACTCACTGTTCTCTCTATACCATTTTGTCAAAATGATACATTTATAGCATTGTAATTTATGATATATCCCATTGGATTCATCCATGTACTGCAAAAAACTTTATCTCAGAATCTAGTTATTATTGTGATACGTTTTAAATTTTGCCAAATAATTCTTTCTAAAATTTCAGAAGTAAATCTTTAATTCTCAAAGCATTTATCTTAGGAGTAACTTCTACAGACATATAAATAAAGTTTTATTATTTTAAAAAAGTAAATGTTGATAGTATATTCTGGGGATGTTTATTTTACTAGAAAAATACATCTTATTCAGGATATAAACCAAAGAAATGTTAGGATTTACTGCCACACTGACTTATATAAGAGATCTTATCAAATTATCATTGATTGATCCCTTGGGTTTCTAGTGATTAATTATTCATTGATTATTTAGAAAATCACACCTAAGTTTCCTCTGAGAAGGGAAAAATAGGAAAAGAAACAAGGTGCTCTAGAAAAAATGTATATACTTATATGTCTGGGCTTATCAAAGTGTACTGTGCATATAAATCAATCTAGACAACTTGTTAAAATGCATTTTCCAAGGCCCCTTTTCCTTGGAAACTCTGATTCTCTAGGTCTTGGATAGAATCTAAGTACCTACAAATTAAATAAGTACCTGAAGTGATAGTATCTTGGAAAGTCTGTTGGCAACAGTTAGAAAAACTGAATTAGCTGTTCCCTGAAAGTCTTCCTTAATTCTAAAATGCTGTGACTTAAAATCCACAATGAAAACCAGAACTGAGAAAGAATCAGTAATCTAAATGTAATTAAAACATTGAAATCCCATCAGTAAATTTCTGTAATCAATAAACTGTTTATTTTAAAAGGAGTTTTGGTTCACAGCAAAAAAGAAAAGAAGGTAGAGAGTTCCCATATACCCTCTGTCCTCACACAAGTGCAACCTCCCCCACTATCAATGTGTGGTATTGATAGTGTACATTTGTTACTACCCGCTGGGATACCCACTGTAGTACATTTGTTACAATTGATGACCTACAATGGCACATCATCATCACTCAACAGTCCGTAGTTTACATTAGGCTTCACTCTTGATGTACATTCTATGAGTCTTGACACATTTATAATTACATGTACCCATCATTATACAGAATAGTTTCACTGCCCTAAAAATGCTCTGTGCTCTGAATCAGTAATCTAGATATAATTAAAACTTCATTGCAATTCCATTAGTAAACTTAAAAAATGAATTACACTTTAAGTATATCTTAAACTTTTCTTATCCATTGGTATTAAAACATTTAACAATATTTTAATTCTTGGGTTCCAAAAGTTATGCAAGAGCTTGATAATCCTAACAACCCATGCTATCTTTTGTCATTTAATAACAATGCTATATAGAAGTTGAATATCAGATGGCCAAGTTAGTTCACTAGGCTTGACACAGCAACTGCTCATCATGTCAGGATTTTTATCTATAGAAGTCTGAATACCAACAAAAATAATAACCATCATTGTTTTGCTCACATAAAGGATTTTTTTAAATCCTCAAAATTGTCTTAGGTGTTCTACAAAAATTTTCTCTGGTTTTTGAACAAATTACCTCCAGTGTATTCTAGTTGATGACTGGTAAACTGAAATAGCTTGGAGTTTGCTGATTTTGAAGATCACAGAGGTCCAGTAACTTGTCCACAGCTCCTCAGTGATTTCACTGTGCCATGGCTAGGCTATCAGCTAGACAATGTCACGGCGGCGTATTTAAATATCAACAATTTAAAGTCATCTTTGATTCTTCTTTCGATAATACGAGTCTTTAAACCGTCGAAACAAGGATATCTATCTATAAGTAAAATAACAATCTCTAGCGTTCTCTCACCCTTTTCTTTCTTTCAGTTTTCAGATCCTGATCTTTTTCCCATTTTACTACTCATTGACATATTGTAAACAGAGTTTATATTAAATTTAACTTAAGGATACTAGAAATACTTAGTACTGAAGATTTCCTTAGCATACCTAAAAAATATAGTACTTTTGCAGCTCTCAAATCACAGAATTATTGACTCATAGTCTGGAAATACGGCCTACGTCTATTCAGATTAATAATGAGAATTTGGGGCTCTGATACCATTTGGAAGCACACTGTTTAGATTGGTTGGTTCTAGAATCAAACAGCCTCTATTCATTTCTTAGTTCCATTGCTTGATTGCTTTTTACACTTCGGTAAATTATTTCCAACCTCTTAGATTCAGTTTCCTCATCAGCATAAAGGACAGGATCATAATAGTACATACCTCATAAGGTTTTCGGTACATTAAATTCGTGTACATAAAACTCTGCTCATTGTATCATTTTTATAAATTGTGGCTAATATCAATTTATTCAAAAGTTAAGCAAAAACATATATGTTGTTCTGTGAGTTTCAATAATTCACTCTGTAATTTGAATTCAATTTATTATTTGTAAGTTGAATATAGGGTTTTGGATATCTTCTGAAGTTCAGGTTACAATTAAATTGCTGATTATACAGGGTCACTAAAGGTATTTGTGCTATGTGAAGTAGTCTGTTATCCATTCCATTCTAGTTTTTCAACGTCAGCTGCAATCCCTCTAAAAATGTTGAAGTCAGCCTTTATTTTAAAAATGCTTTAAACACTTCACTGAAATAATTCAACGTCCTGGTATTAATGTAATTCTCATGGTACAGAAGAATAAATGGGTTGTTAAGAATATTGAAAGGATTAGGGAACACTGAATTTAAAGTGCCCTCTTCAACTATTTTCAGACATTATAAATGTAACCAATAATACGCAGTTTCCTACTAAAGTTCAACATACTTGAAAGATATTTTTTTTCTTTTATGATTTAAAAATGGTAGTTACAATATGTTGAAAGGATAAACATTCGTTTTTTTATATATGAAAGCACTCCCAAATCATAACTGGGACATTTTTTCCTATAGCTCTAAATTACCTATTTAATAAAAGACCAAAAAAATTTGGCGTACAGAACTGGTCTAAAAGTGTCAGTAAATGTTAGAGTGGATTTTGGAAGCCTTTCAAAGTATATACTTATTAAGTATAAGGTTGCTTTGGAGAATATAATACATTAGAGTTTTACCTCATAATAATATCATTTATTAAATATGTACTATAAAAGGTACTAAGTATGTTACATTATAATCTTATCTAATATCTCAATGACCAGTTCTGAGTTGTCTTACAATTAGCATCAGCACCATCTAAATTCTCCTCAGCTTCAAGAAATAACAAGAACCAAGTTTTACTGAATTCACTTATGTGTGTGGTTCTGACCTAGTGTCTGAAGTGAGAAATCTTGTCTGAGACATAAAAAGCAGGAAAGACAGACCATTATTCTCCAGAGACAGCTGCCCTTTGGGAAGATGTAAGGTTCAAGGCACCTTTTAGATAAGCTTCTTGAGAAGAACTTGCATCATTGCTGCAGTCTGAAACCATCTAGAGAAGCTTTCCCAGAGCTGTTGAAATTTGCCATGGCTTTGGGCAAAGCTCCTCATAACCATCTACTTCTGTGCTGTTGACTGACACTGATGATGGTGGCTTCCCTGACCTTCATTTCCTCAGACACCCCAGCAACTGTTTACACATTTAAAACCTTCCTACTTGTAATACATAAGGTGGCTTCTCTTTTCCTGATGGAAATTTGATTGACACAAACCTTATGTGGTCAGGTATCATTATTCCCCGTAAACAACTCAGAGATGTTAAGATCAAAAAGGTTAGATAAAATGTACAAATATCACACAACTAATACTTGGCTACTGACATGTGGCCCTGTTTATTCAAAGGTGGTTTTGCCGAGTGAAGAACACTTGCCATTGCGTTCTGGGGTTGGTTCTAAAAGTGGTGTGTCTTATACTAAATTACTCTATACTGCATCTATTATTAAACACAAAGAGGGGAAAAAAGACTATACGTGACAGCTATATATACTAATATAAATTTCATTCAGTATAAATTGATTCTATATCAAATAGAAGGGCAGCTTAAAAAATAACTTTATTAGGCAAACTTCATATATGCTCAGTTTTATCATCCAAATTTTCCTAGGCTTAACCAAGCTTAAATGCCTAGTGTGCCCTGAGTCTGTTGGTACTAATATGTGAAGACCCTTTCATCATACAGCAGCCCGTGCAGGAGACCTTGGGACCAGACACATGAAGATTAAGAACTTTGCACAGAAGATAATGACCAGAAGCTTAAATTTTCAAGGAGGGTAAACAGAATGAATAAGAGTATGTCTAGGGCTTCCCTTGTGGTGCAGTGGTTGAGAGTCTGCCTGCCGATGCAGGGGACACGGGTTCGTGCCCCAGTCTGGGAAGATCCCACATGCCGCGGAGCGGCTGGACCCATGAGCCATGGCCTCTGAGCCTGCGCGTCCGGAGCCTGTGCTCCGCATCGGGGGAGGCCACAGCAGTGAGAGGCCTGTGTACCGCAAAAAAAAAAAAAAAATAGTATGTCTAAGAAAGTTGAGTCCAAGAACACAGTTTTATAGAAGAGGGCAAGTGGGACTCTCAGTTTATATGTTTTAAGTGTTTCCAATGTTTAATTGTTTCCTTTTATCGGAATATTCTTTGGGTGAAGCTCTCTCCTCTCTCAGGCTAAGTTCAATAATGCTTCTTCTAAAAATCTCTTTACTTATTGTTATATCTAATAATTTGCTTGCTTTTAAATGTTTGAACATTGAATGTCCATTTGTAATGGAAAATTTTTCAAAGTCTGCAAATAAATTTGATCTGGGCCTCTCATATTTTAAAAGAAAAATTTTAACATCTTTATTGGAATATAATTGCTTTACAATGGTGTGTTAGTTTCTGCTTTATAACAAAGTGAATCAGTTATACATATGTCCCCATATCTTTTCCCTCTTGCATCTCCCTCCCTCCCACCCTCCCTATCCCACCCCTCTAGGTGGTCACAAAGCACCAAGCTGATCACCCTGTGCTATGCGGCTGCTTCCCACTACCTACCTATTCTACGTTTGGTAGTGTATATATGTCCATGCCACTCTCTCACTTTGTCCCAGCTTACCCTTGCCCCTCTCCGTATCCTCAAGTACATTCTCTAATAGGTCTGTGTCTTTATTCCCATCTTGCCCCTAGGTTCTTCATGACCTTTTTTTTTTTTTTTTAGATTCCATATATATGGGTTAGCATACTGTATTTGTTTTTCTCTTTCTGACTTACTTCATTCTGTATGACAGACTCTAGGTCCATCCACCTCACTACAAATAACTCAATTTCATTTCTTTTTATGGCTGAGTAATATTCTATTGGATATATGTGCCACATCTTCTTTATCCATTCATCTGTTGATGGACACTTAGGTTGCTTCCATGTCCTGGCTATTGTAAATAGAGCTGCAATGAACATTTTGATACATGACACTTTTTGAATAATGGTTTTCTCAAGGTATATGCTCAGTAGTGGGATGGCTGGGTTGTATGTTAGTTCTCTTTTTAGTTTTGTAAGGAACCTCCATACTGTTCTCCATAATGGATGTATCAATTTACATTCCCACCAACAGTGCAAGAGTGTGCCCTTTTCTCCACACCCTCTCCAGCATTTATTGTTTGTAGATTTTTTGATGATGGCCATTCTGACTGGTGTGAGGTGATATGTCACTGTAGTTTTGATTTACATTTCTCTAATGATTAATGATGTTGAGCATTCTCTCATGTGTTTGTTGACAATCTGTATGTCTTCTTTGGAGAAATGTCTATTTAGGTCTTCTATCCATTTTTGAATTGGGTTGTTTGTTTTTTTGATATTGAGCTGCATGAGCTGCTTGTAATTTTGGAGATTAGCCCTTTGTCAGTTGCTTCATTTGCAAATATTTTCAGTTTTTCTGAGGGTTGTCTTTTCATCTTGTTTGCGGTTTCCTTTGCTGTGCAAAAGATTGTAACTTTCATTAGGTCCCATTTGTTTATTTTTGCTTTTATTTCCATTACTCTAGGAGGTGGGTCAAAAAGGTTCTTGCTGTGATTTATGTCACAGAGTGTTCTGCCTGTGTTTTCCTCTAAGAGTTTTATAGTGTCTGGCCTTACATTTAGGTCTTTAAACCATTTTGAGTTTATTGTTGTGTATGGTGTTAGGGAGTGTTCTAATTTCATTCTTTTACATGTAGCTGTCCAGTTTTCCCAGCACCATTTATTAAAGAGGCTGTCTTTTTTCCACTGTATATTCTTGCCTCCTTTATCAAAGATAAGGTGACCATATGTGCGTGGGTTTATCTCTTGGCTTTCTATCCTGTTCCATTGATCTATATTTCTTTTTTTGTGCCAATACCATACTGTCTTGATTACTGTAGCTTTGTAGTATAGACTGAAGTCGGGGAGCCTGATTCCTCCAGCTCCGTTTTTCTTTCTCAAGATTGCTTTGGCTATTCGGGGACTTTTGTGTTTCCATACAAATTGTGAAATTTTTTGTTCTAGCTCCGTGAAAAATGACATTGGTAGTTTGATAGGGATTGCATTGAATCTGTAGATTGCTTTGGGTAGTAGAGTCATTTCCACAATGTTGATTCTTCCAATCCAAGATTATGGTATAACTCTCCATCTATTTGTATCATTCTTAATTTCTTTCATCAGTGTCTTATAACTTTCTGCATACAGTTCTTTCGTCTCCTTAGGTAGATTTATTCCTAGATATTTTATTCTTTCTATTGCAGTAGTACATGGGAGTGTTTTCTTAATTGCACTTCCAGAATTTTCTTCATTAGTGTATACGAATGCAAGAGATTTATGTGGATTAATTTTGTATCCTGTTACTTTACCAGATTCATTGATGAGCTCTAGTATACTAGTTTTCTAGTAGCATCTTTAGGATTCTCTATGTACAGTATCATGTCATCTGCAAACAGTGACAGCTTTACTTCTTCTTTTCTGATTTTGATTCCTTTTATTTCTTTTTCTTCTCTGATTGCTGTGGCGAAAACTTCCAAAACTATGTTGAATAATAGTGGTAAGAGTGGGCATCCTTGTTCCTGATCTTAGTGGAAAAGGTTTCAGCTTTTCACCTTTGAGGATGATATTGGCTGTGGGTTTGTCATATATGGCCTTTATTATGTTGAGGAAAGTTCCTTCTATTCCTACTTTCTGGAGGGTTTTTATCATAAATGGGTGTTGAATTTTGTCGAAAGCTTTTTCTGCATCTATTGAGATGATCATATTGTTTTTCTACTTCAATTTATCACTATGGTATATCACATTGATTGATTTCTGTATATTGAAGAAACCTTGCATTCCTGACATAAACCCCCTTGATCATGGTGTATGATCCTTTTAATGTGCTGCTTGACTCTGTTTCCTGGTATTTTGTTGAGGATTTTTGCATCTATGTTCATCAGTGATATTGGCCTGTTTTTTTCTTTCTTTGTGACATCTTTGTCTGGTTTTGGTATCAGGGTGATGGTGGCCTCGTAGAATGAGTTTGGGAGGGTTCCTCCCTCTGCTATGTTTTGGAAGAGTTTGAGAAGTATAGGTGTTCGCTCTTCTCTAAATCTTTGATAGAATTCGCCTGTGAAGCCGTCTGGTCCTGGGCCTTTGTTTGTTGGAAGATTTTTAATCACAGCTTCAATTTCAGTGCTTGTGATTGGTCTGTTCATATTTTCTCTTTCTTCGTGGTTCAGTCTCGGAGGGTTTTGCATTTCTAAGAATTTGTCCATTTCTTCCAGTTTGTCCATTTTATTGGCATATAGTTGCTTGTAGTAATCTGTCATGATCCTTTGTATTTTTGCAGTGTCAGTTGTTACTTCTCCTTTTTCATTTCTAATTCTATTGATTTGAGTCTTCTCCCGTTTTTTCTTGATGAGTCTGGCTAATGGTTTATCAATTTTGTTTATCTTCTCCAAGAACCAGCTTTTAGTTTTATTGACCTTTGCTATCCTTTACTGCATTTCTTTTTCATTTATTTCTGATATGATCTCTATGATTTCTTTCCTTCTGCTAACTTTGGGGTTTTTTGTTCTTCTTTCTCTAATTGCTGTAGGTGTAAGGTTAGGTTGTTTATTTGAGATGTTTCTTGTTTATTAAGGTAGGACTGTATTGCTATAAACTTCCCTCTTACAACTGCTTTTGCTGCATCCCATAGGTTTTGGGTCATCATGTTTTCATTGGCATTTGTTTCTAGTATTTTTTGCTTTCCTCTTTGATTTCTTCAGTGATCTATTGGTTATTAAGCAGTGTATTGTTTAGCCTCCATGTATTTGTACTTTTTACAGTTTTTTTCCTGCAACTGATATCTAGTCTCATAGCATTGTGTTCAGAAAAGATACTTGATACAATTTCAGTTTTCTTAAATTTATCAGGGCTTGATTTGTGACCCAAGATATGATCTATCCTGGAGAGTGTTCCATGAGTACTTGAGAAGAATGTGTATTCTGCTGTTTTTGGATGGAATGTCCTATAAATATCAATCAAGTCCATCTTGTTTAATGTATCATTTAAAGCTTGTTTCCTTATTTATTTTCATTTTGGATCATCTGTCCATTGGTGAAAGTGGGGTGTCAAAGTCCCCTACTGTGATTGTGTTACTGTCGATTTCCGCCTTTATGGCTGTTAGTATTTGCCTTATGTACTCAGGTGCTTCTATGTTGGGTGAATAAATATTTACAATTGTTATAACTTCTTGGATTGATCCCTTTATCATTATGTAGTGTCCTTCTTTGTCTCTTGTAATAGTCTTTGTTTTAAAGTCTATTTTTTCTGATACGAGAATTGCTACTCCAGCTTTCTTTTGATTTCCATTTGCATGGAATATCTTTTTCCATCCCCTCACTTTCAGTCTGTATGTGTCCCTAGGTATGAAGTGGGTCTCTTGTAGACAGCATATGTTCAGGTCTTGTTTTTGTGTCCATTCCACCAGTCTGTATCTTTTGGTTGGAGCAGTTAATCCATTTACATTTAAGGTAATTATTGATATGTATGTTCCTATTAAAATTTTCTTAATTGTTTTGGGTTTGTTATTGTACATCTTTGCCTTCTCTTGTGTTTCCTGCTTAGAAAAGTTCCTTTAGCATTTGTAGTAAAGATGGTTTCGTGGTGCTGAATTCTCTCAGCTTTTGCTTGTCTGTAAAGGTTTTAATTGCTCTGTCATATCTGAATGAGATCCTTGCTAGGTAGAGTAATCAAGGTTGTAGTAATCCTTGCTAGGTACAGTAATCTTGCTTAACTTACTGTGTTTGAAGTCTCCTTTTTGCAGGCTGCAGGTTCGTAGTTCCTATTGTTTTTGGTGTCTGTCCCCAGTGGCTAAGGTTGGTTCAAGGGGTTGTGTAGGCTTCCTGGTGGAAGGGACTCTTGCCTGTGTTCTGATGGATGAGCCCGGATCTTGCCTTTCTGTTGGGCAGACCCACGTCTGATGGTGTGTTTTTGGGTGTTTGTGTCCTTATTATGTTTTTAGGCAACCTCTCTGCTAATGGATGGGGTTGTGTTCCTGTCTTGCTAGTTGTTTGGCCTAGGGTGCCAAACAATTGTAGCTTGCTGGTCCTTGAGTGGAGCTGGGCCTTGGCAATTAGATGGAGATCTCTGGGAGATTTTCGCTATTTGATATTACGTGGAGCTGGGGGGTCTCTTGTGGACCAGTGTCCTGAAGTTGGCTCTCCCACCTCAGAGGCACAACCCTGATGCCTGGCTGGAGCACCAAGAGCCTTTCATCCTATCGGCTCAGAATAAAAGGGAGAAAAGAAAAGAAAGGAAGAAAGGAAAAAAGAAAGAAAGGAAGGAAGGAAGGGGATAAAATAAAATAAAGTTATTAAAATAAAAAATAATTATTAAGAAAAAGAATTTTTCGGTAGAAAAAAAATTTTTTTTAAGTAATTAAGAAAAAAAAACAGACAGACAGAACCCTAGGACAAATGGTGAAAGCCAAGCTGTACAGACAGACTCACACACAGAAGCATACACATGCACACTCACAAAAAGAGAAGAAGGGAAAACTATATATCATTGCTCCCAAAGTCCACCTCCTTAATTTGGGATTAATTGTTGTCTATTCAGGTATTTCACAGATGCAGGGTAAATCAAGTTGATTGTGGAGATTTAATCCGCTGCTCCTGAGGCTGCTGGCAGAGATTTTCCCTTTCTCTTTGTTCACACAGCTCCTGTGGTTCAGCTTTGGATTTGGCCCTGCCTCTGTGTGTAGGTCGCCTGAGGGCGTCTGTTCTTCACTTAGGGCGGGGTTAAAGGAGCAGCTGATTTGGCGCCTCTCGCTCATTCAGGCCCAGGGGGAGGGAGGGGTATGGATTCCGGGTCAGCCTGCAGCAGCCCAGGCCAACATGATGTTGCACCAGCCTGAGGCGCACCATGTGTTCTCCCAGGGAAGTTGTCACTGGATCACAGGACCCTGGCAGTGGCAGGCTGCACAGGCTCCTGGGCGGGGAGGTGTGGATAGTGACCTGTGCTCTTGCACAGGCTTTTTGGTGGCTGCAGCAGCAGCCTTAACATCTCATGCCTGTCTCTGTGGTCCACACTGATAGCCGCGGCTCGCGCCTGTCTCTGGGGCTCCTTTAAGCGGCTCTCTTAATCCCCTCTCCTCTCGCACCAGGAAACAAAGAGGGAAGAAAAAGTCTCTTCGGCAGCTCCAGACCTTTTCCCAGACTCCCTCCCGGCTAGCTGTGGCGCACTAGTCCCTACAGGCTGTGATCACGCCGCCAACCCCAGTCCTCTCCCTGGGATCTGACCTCCAAAGCCTGAGCCTCAGTTCCCAGCCCACACCCGCCCCGGCAGGTGAGCAGAGAAACCTCTCCGGCTGGTGAGTGCTGGTTGGCACTGATCCTCTATGTGGGAATCTCTCCACTTTGCTCTCCGCACCCCTGTTGCTGTGCTCTCCTCCGCGGCTCCGAAGCTTCCCCCCTCTGCCACCCGCAGCCTCCGCCCACGAAGGGGCCTCCTAGTGTGTGGAAACCTTTCCTCCTTCAGAACTCCCTTCCACTGGTGCAGGTACCATCCCTATTCTTTTGTCTCTGTTTTTTCTTTTTTCTTTTGCCCTACCCAGGTACGTGGGGAGTTTCTTGCCTTTTGGGAGGTCTGAGGTCTTCTGCCAGCGTTCAGTAGGTGTTCTGTAGGAGTTGTTCAACATGTAGATGTATTTCTGATGTATTTGTGGGGAGGAAGGTGATCTCTGCGTCTCTCTTCCGCCATCTTGAAGCTCCTCCCCTCTCATATTTTTTAAGATGGTCTATATCCAAACCTGGAATGAAGACATACGGTTATTCTTTAAGCTAATCTGTTAATATCCTTTATAATTTGACAATGTATATAACCTTTAAAAATGCCTCTTCTAGTTCCATCATTACTTCGTTCATTTTTTTAATCACAAAGATTTTGAACATTTTTGTCCTTTAGATTGGTAGAAAGAAATAATATCTTTAGTTTTAGAATGCTGAGAGCCTAGAACAGCACATGGAACAGTATTGGTGCTTAATAAAAGGTAATGATAATGATAGTATTATATTATTACATATGCAGAGTTTTGAAGAATGACACCAAGACTGATACAAAGCATACTGTAGCTATGACTGATGAATTATTCAGAGCTGAAAAAGTTGAGCCATAAAGAGACAAGGTTACCTTCTGCTTTCTGGATAAGCCGTTTCTGGAGAGGTCCTGGGACACATGCACCAGAGGGTCCATTTTTTCCATTGATACAACAGGGCCAGAGAAAGCGAGTTGAGCATCAGAAGAATAAAGAGTATAACAACACAAAATGAACAGAAAGGCCAACTAGAGACACTCGGTGGCCTTTCCCAGCCCACCTAGTGTTGCATGAGTTACCCTGATGTTGTACCAGGAGGGATCTCTGAGGGAGTTGGAGATTAGGGTTAGACAAGCCCACCAGTGGAACACTGCATATTTGGATTCCAAGGAATTCTGAGTTGGAATTCAAAGCGGAGAGATTTGATTTCCCAAGAACAAATGTATGGTGGGGAACAAAGTTACCTGTGCACTTATTTCATATCATTTAGAACTGTTTTATATTGTAACTCATTTTAACAACAGCTTTATTTCCACAAACCATACAGTTTACCTATTTAAAATATACAATTTTATGGTTCTTCATATATTTACTCAGTTGTGCAACTATCATCACAATCAATTATAGAACATTTAATCACGCCTCAACAAAATCCTGCACACATTAGCAGTCACACCCTTTTCCCCTCATCTTCCACACCACCCATCCACATCACCACCTCCACCACTACCACTAAGCCCTAGGCCACTTCTAACTTACTTCTCATCTCGATAGATTTGCCTATACTGGACATTTCCTGTAATGGAACTATATAATATGTGGTCTTCTGTGATTAGCTTCTTTCATTTAGCATACTTCTCTCAAGGTCCATCCTGTTGTATCATATATCAGTATTTCACTCATTTTTATTTCTAAATAATATTCTATTATATGGATATACCATATTTTATTTATCAGCTGATTAACATTTAGGTTGTTCCTACTTTTTGACTATTGTGAATAATGCTTATATGAATATTCAAATATTAGGGTTTGTGTTTGTTTAATTTTTTACTGAAATATCGTTGATTTACAATGTTGTGTTAGTTTCAGGTGTACAGCAAAGTGATTCAAATATCTATCAATTGATTGATTGATCAATCTTTTTAAGATTCTTTTTAAGGTTCTTTTCCATTACAGGTTATTATAAGATATTGAGTACAGTTCCCTGTGCTACACAGTAGGTCCTTGTTGGTTATCTATTTTATATATAGTAGTGTGTATATTTTAATCCCAAACTCCCAATTTATCACTCCCCCACCTTTCCCCTTTGGTAACCATATGTTTTTTTTCTATGTCTGTGAATCTATTTCTGCTTTGTAAATAAGTTCATTTGTATCATTTTTTTTAGATTCCACATGTAAGCCATGTCATATGATATTTGTCTAACTTACTTCACTTAGTATGATAATCTCTAGGTCCATCCATGTTGTTGCAAATGGCATTATTTCATTCTGTTTTATGGCTGAGTAACACACCATTTTATATATATACGTGTGTTATATATATATATATTATATGGTGTATATATATATATATATATATATATATATATATATATATAAAACACATCTTCGTTATCCATTCATCTATCAGTGGACACTTAGGTTGCGTCCATGTCTTAGCTATATAAGTAGTGCTGCTATGAATATTGGGGTGCATGTATCATTTTGAATTATGGTTTTCTCCAGATATATGCCCAGGAGTGGGATAGCTACATCACATGGTAACTCTATTTTTAGTTTTTTAAGGAACCTCCATACTGTTCTCCATAATGGCTGCACCAATTTACATTCCCACCAACAGTGTAGGAGGGTTCCTTTTTCTCCACACTCTCTCAGCATTTATTATTTGTAGACTTTTTGATGATGGCCATTCTGGCTGGTGTGGGGTGGTACCTCACTGTAGCTTTGATTTGCATTTCTCTAGTAATTAGTGATTTTGAGCATCTTTTCATGTGCCTGTTGGCCATCTGTATGTCTGCTTTGGAGAAATGTTGATTTAGATCTTCTGCTCATTTTTTGATTGGATTGTTTGTTTTTTTCAATATTGAGCTGTATGAGCTGTTTGTGTATTTTAGAAACTAATACCTTGTCAGTTGCATCATTTACAAATACACATATTAGTTTTTAAATAGACATGTTTTCATTGGATATACACTTGGGTATATACTTAGGAGTGGAGTTGCTGGATCATATGGTATCTTTACATTTAACCTTCAGAGGAACTGACAGACTGTTTTCCAAAGCAGTTGCACCATTTTCCATTCCCACTAGCAGTATATGAGGGTTATTTTTTTCCATATCTTCACCAACACTTACTATAATCTGACTTCTTTGAGTCTACTTATCCTAGTGGGTGTGA
This sequence comes from Phocoena phocoena, assembly GCF_963924675.1. Taxonomy (NCBI): domain Eukaryota; kingdom Metazoa; phylum Chordata; class Mammalia; order Artiodactyla; family Phocoenidae; genus Phocoena; species Phocoena phocoena. Next base: position 66,143,806 of record NC_089234.1, on the reverse strand, counting down.
AATGCTATCATATTCTGGTTTTGATTTGCATTTCCCTGATTATTAATGATGTTGAAAATCTTTTCATGTGCTTATTGACCACTTGTTTATCTTCTTTGGAGAAATGTCTATTTAAAGGCTTTGACTATTTTTAACAGGGTTGTAGTCCTTTTTTTATTGAGTTGTATGTATGTTCCAGATATAAGTCCCTTATCAGATACATGATTTGCAAATATTTTTTCCCATTCTGTGAATTTTCTAAATACACAAAGATTATGTGTGTGTATATATATATATGCAAATTATCTATTTACCTGATCATGTCATTTACAAAATATACATACTTCTTTGCCCTAAAATACAGATGTTTAATTTATTTTCTTGCCTAATTGCCCTGGCTAGAACTTCCAGGAGCACTGAACTGTAATTTTGACAATACTATAGGACATAAATTGCTCCACAGTCTGATCTGATTAGATTTGAGCCCCTTTGCACGGGTAGCTGGGGCAAGTCTTTGAGGTTCATTCTGACTCTAGAAGAGCTCTTTTTAGCTATCTGTTTCCCTGATTTTCTCAGGTAAATCAACTGCCTATGGTTTACCTTGTTGCTCTACTGTAGTTACCAGTTTCTTGTTAATTGTTTATCACCAAAACCTTTATTGCTTTTGAGAGTGCCCTTCGGATTAAACTCCCCATAGGCTGTATCAAATCAAGCCAGTTTCCTTGCAGAAGGCTTCAGAGCTCTCTGTTGCTATGGAGTGTCTCTTTTTCCTGGGCAGAATCTCTGAGCTTCAGCCTCAGAGCTGGGGCAGGGGCATTGGTCTACTTTTCTCAGTGATAGCCTTGCTTTGTGATTAGTGTTCTGGATGCAGGCAGTAGAATCTTGTCTTCTCAGCTTGCCAGTGCTTCCTCACCCTCAATGAGACCTCTTCCCTACAGCTAGCTGAGGTGGGAGAGATCAAGGCCACAGCATTCTTGGCATGTCATACCCAGGGTCACTACCCTGTCAGTGTGGACCGGGTATAAGGAAAGAGTCTCCGACCTCTTGGCAACACTCACCCAGAATTTAGCTTCTGCTACTGGGGCTGGGGGAGGGGAGTGTGAAATTCTAATATTCTTTGATTAGACCTAATAAAAGAGGGAGCCATATTTTCTTGGCCACACCTTCCTGGATTCTTTCATCAGACTGAAAGGGATGAAGAAGAAAGGTGTGGTGTCTGGCTCCAGTTTCAAAGAGTTTCACTGTTTTACCAAGATTTATTAAATTAAGACAAATATTTACTTAAGTATTTTAACCTTCTGGATCTTTAATGTATAAAAATGCTCATTTTTACATACCAAACAATATAGACGTAAAAGAAAATATTCATGAAATTCTTTCTTAATCCTACATCAAGCTAATACTTACAATGTGACTTTTTTATACCTTTATTCATACATGTGTATTTACTTTTTGTTTTTTACAAATATGAGCTAATCATGTGTTACATTTCACTGATTTTTGTTTTATTCTGTTAACAGCTTTATTGAGGTATAATTTACATATTATAAAACTACCCAATGTATGTGGACAATTTTGTGATTTTTGGTAAATTTATAGAATTATGCTAGTATCACAACAATCCTTTATTAAAACATTTTCATCAACCCACAAGTTTCCCTCATGCTCTTTCACAGTTAATCTCTGCTCCCACCTCCACTCTAGGTAAACATAGATCCATTCTGTGTCTCTCTATATATGCTTTTTCTGTACATTTTTTAATAAATGAAATCATATAATCCATGATCATCTGAGTCTTTTTTTCATTTAGCATACTGTTTTTGAGGTTCATCAAAATAAAAAACCAAAACACCCAAAAACTGTTTTAGCATGCATCAGTATTTCATTTCTATCTGTGCTGAATCATATTCTTTTGTATGGATACCACATTTTATTTACTTATTCATCCATTGAGAACATTTGAATCGTTTTCATTTTTTGATTATTATAATAACACTACTATATACATTCATATAGTGTGCTTCTGTGGATGTATGTTTTCTCTTGGTTAAATTTTAGGAATAAAATTGCTGGGTCACATGGCAAGCTTATGTTTAAATTTTTTAAAAACTGCCAAATTGTTCTTCAAAATGGCTTTTTCATTTTACTTTCCTCTTTACACTATACTCGAGTTCTAGTTTCTCTACTTCTTTGCCAATACTTGTTATCATCTGACTTTTTAAAAATTACAGTCATTCTATTGGGTAAGCAGTAGTATTTCATTGTCTTAATTTGCATTTCCTTAATGACTAATGATGGTTAGACCGTTTTAATGTGCATATTGGCCATTTGTGTATCTTCTTTAGTAACATATATATTCCAAATATTTTGCCCAGTTTTAAATCGGTTGTTTTGTCCTCTTATTTATAAAGTTGTGAAAATTAGTATATATCCTGGATACTACTTTATCAAATATATGATTTGAAAGTATTTTTTGCCAATCTGTCACTTGTATTTTCATTTTCAAAATGGTGTTTTTGAGGTGCAAAAGTTTTTGATAAAGTCCAATTTATCCATTTTTTTCTTATATGGATTCTTCTTTTGCTATTATAACCAAGAATTATTTGCCTACATTAGGTCATGAAGATTTCCTCCTTTTTTTCCCCAGATTTTTTTTTTATAGTTAAACCTCTAACATTTAGGCCTTTGATCCATTTTTAATTTTCTATATGGTGTTAGGTACAAGTGTAAATTCCCTTTTATTTTATTTTATTTTTTTAAATTTATTTGAATAAGGATAAATAATTTTCCCAGCACCAATTGATAAAATAACTGTCATTTCTCCATCAAAATTGTTTTGTACCTTTTGCAGAAGTCAGTTGACCATAAGTATGAATTTAATTTATAGACTGTTAATTCTGTTCCATTAGTCTATACACCAGCTCTTAGTGCCAGTACCACATGATATTGATTACTATGGCTTTATAGTTTTTACTTTCTTTTACCATTTAATATATCATGGCTAATATCTCAGTCAATGCTCATGATTTTGAATAATTTAATGTCTTTCTGATATTTTTATAATAAAAAATGAATAAATTATAACTTTTCTACTAATTCCCTATGAGTTCATGAAGATAATCTATGTTTTCTTTTAAAAACTTTATTGTGTGGAATACACATATAGTCTATAACTCATTTGGAATTGATTTTTTCATAGCATAAATTAGAGGAATGATCATTTTCATATGAGTACATAAATGTTTCTGAATCATTACTTGAAAAGACTGTAGATTAGTCATTGCTCTGTAGCATAACCTTTGTCATAAATCTATATCTTTATACCTTTTTAAATTCTTTTTTTTTTTTTTTGCGGTACGCGGGCCTCTCACTGTTGTGGCCTCTCCCGTTGCAGAGCACAAGCCCCGGACACGGAGGCTCAGCGGCCATGGTTCACGGGCCCAGCCGCTCTGCGGCATGTGGGATCTTCCCGGACCAGGGCACGAACCCATGTCCCCTGCATCGGCAGTTGGACTCTCAACCACTGTGCCACCAGGGAAACCCCTTTTTAAATTCTTTCATTAAATGTTTATAGCTTTAGTTATTGAACTCATGTACATCTTTTGTTAAATTTATTTCTACTTAATATGTTCATACTATTATAAATTATACATTTTTCTTTGTACTTCATTTCTGAATATTGCATTCATAATTTTCAAACATACACGTAATTCTATCATATGAATTTTAGGGATTTTTGTCTCTATTCCCAATCTCTATACTTTTAATTTATATTAGTTCCTTACAGAATTTTCCAATATTGAATAAAGTTGGTAATTTTGAATATCTTTTCTTGTCCCTTATTGTATATCGATTTCAATATGTCACTTTTAGTATGAAGTTTTCTATAGTTTGTTGTTGTTATTCTTTCCTTGTTTCATTGTTGTTATTTTGGGGAAATAGTCTTTATCCAATTAAGAAAGTTTTATTCTGTGGTGGTAAGAATTTTACAAAACATTTAAAAGAATCTATTTAGAGGAACAAATAATTTTTCTTCTTTAGTCTCGTAATATGATACAAGTTGTTGAAGTACCATAAGTTAAACATTGCCTTTTCTAGTAGAGAACTTAGTAATGTTGTTGAATACTATTTATATATATAGATGCATTATATTTGCTAATATTTAGGATTTTATATCTAATATTTCTTTATTTAATTAATCTATAATTGTACATTACTTGTCAATCTTAGTATCCAGGTCATGATTGCCATATAAAATAAGTTAAGTGTTGGGTCCCCGTTCTGGTCTCTGGATAATTTGCTTAAGATTTGAATTATATTCTCTTTAAGTACTTGGTAGATTTCCCTAGTGAAGACCTCTGATAAAGGAGTTTTCACTCTGGTAAACTATATAATTACTAATTTGATATCTATATTAAGTACAAGATTACATACGTTGCTGGCTTGTTTTCATTTTTAAGATTTTTTTTTTTTTTTTTTAGTTAGTATATCTTAACCATACAATATAGTATCTTACATACCATAATCTTATGGTATATAAGATTATATAAATTGCTGATTTGTTTTTATATGTACATTTTGTTGGAATAAGTTTTCACACAATATCTTAAATTCCCTTATTTGATGTAAACGATGGAAATATTTGGAGGTACATTTTATGGGATTTGGTGAAGTCGTGGACATTCAGGATGAGGAAGGGGATTGAGTCAAGGATGACTGTTTTCTAGATTTTATCAAGAGAGGTATGGAGATGAGGAGGACAAGTCTTGTAAGTGATAGCATCATAGAATTTATTTGCATGTGTTAAATGTGAGTTGCCTTTGAGAACTGGGTGGGAAAAAAAAGACAAATTTCAAGTGTGCTTGTTTATATCCATGCACAATTTGAAGCACAAAAGAAACTTCTCAGCTGGAGATACAAAAATGAGGGCCATTTGTATGTGAATTGAAAGCGTGGATACAGATGCAATTATTTAGAGAGATTTTGGGAATGAATAGAGAATAGGTTCCTGAACTACAAGGACAAAATAATCACTAATGACAACACGTTGTATAGTTTATTGCAAATTGTGTATCTTTTCCTGGGAACATGTTTTAGGCTCTTTGGTCATTTTTTTTTGTTGAAGACTTTTCTTATCAATTTTTATGTGTACCTACATGTTTTAACAATTATATTTAGATCAGATGTTGTTTCTAACTTGCTATTTACCTTTAATTATACTTTAAAATGCATATCTTCTGTGCCCAGGTACTAAAAGTTTATGAAGTCATATCTATTGTCTTTGTTTTTTAATATTTATTACTTATGAATAAATTATTATATTTATATTATTTTACCAACATCTAGAAAAAATGTCCTCATTAATGCTTACGTAAACTTTCTCTTTCCATCTTAAAATTTCCCATTCACTTGGCTTGTAAAATGCATGATATGAAATGTCAATCTTAACTAACTGATGTTAATTGATTATCAAATACCTACCCAATTCTCTTAACTCAGTATGTTGAGTAATCTACCTCTTAGTCACTGAGTTTTACTTCTACATTTTATTTATATGAATCTTTTATACATACTAAGGCTACTCCTAAATAATCTGTTCTGTATCTTTGATTCTGTCTATTTGTTCACTACTTTATCATTTTGAGGAAATGAATGTTCTTTGAACGGTGTGCATATATGTGTGTGTGTGTACATAATTTTCCTCAATGTAATTTTTAGTAAAGACTGTATTAATGGAACAAATAACTGAAAATGGAAAAATTTGAAGTAACTTGATTAATTGACTATATTTATAGTCTTTAATGAACTATTTGTTATTTATAAAAAGTAAAAAATTAAAATAGGCAATGTTGAGAAGATGAAAGCCAGCTTTGCTCTTCTTTCTTAAGGTTGCTTTGGCTATTTATGGTCTTTTGTGGTTCTATATAAATTTTAGAAATATTTGTTCTATTTCTGTGAAAAACGCCATAGGAATTTTGTTGAGAATTGCATTGAATCTGCAGTTTGCTTTGTATAGTATGGTCATATTAACAATATTCATTTTTCCAACCCATGAACACAGTATATCTTTCCATTTATTTGTGTTGTCTTCACTTTCTCTCATCAGTGTCTTATGGTTTTCCAAGTACAGGTCTTTAATCACCCTGCTTAAATTTACTCCAAGGTATTTTATTCCTTTTAATGCAGAGAAAGCTTTCATTTATGCAAAATTTTTGGAGAATGTTCATGTTCATAAATACATTTGCTGTTAAACTGTGTAACTTCTGATAAACAGAGTCTTATGTTTGCCTATATAAGTGAGTTCTTTAAATCACTCATAACATCAATTTAGGCTTACACTTAAAAGTCTTGAAACAAATACCTTCTAATTAGTACCTTTCAAAAACTGATTTTCATTTCCAGTCATGAAATTAATATTTATTAATGAATTATTCCATTTATTTATATTTTAACATATTTCAGAAGATTGAATTCCTTTAACTTTCTATATCAGTTAGCTAACCGAAACAAAAATCATTTTAATCAATTAAGTAAAATAATCTGTTTTGTCTATATCTTTTATCAGAGAAGTTAATTGGCCTTTATTTTTATTTGAATAGTTGTGCTCAGATGAGCACAGTTTTCCCCCTTCTATAGTAGTACTATACACTTTAACGTGAAATATCTTGTTCATATTTTATGAATATTTAAAATGTTACAGTCTTTACTATATTAATTTAAGCAAAAATAATTAATGATAAGAAAATTATAATTGTTAATTATAAACAATGAACAGTTTATTATAGCCTTCAATTGCATGAAAATATTTTCTATATTTTAGAATCCAGTATATTATAGAATAGAGCTTTGATTTTGAGTTTTATTGTTTCATGACATTTCTAGCAGTTCTGCCTTTAAAACAGAATGATTACACAGTGGAAATTCAAAGAATTTACGCTGTAGAATTATTCTGTTTCAAGCCTATAATCTTATAAATTACTTTCCCACATTATACATAAGAGAAAGATTATTAGAAAGAAATAAGTTTTCTCTAACCTTGGTTTTGAAGAGAGAGGCATTGTGGGCAAGGGAGTGGTGGCCAAGAATGTCTTTCCTGAGGCTGATAATGTGCTGGTCAATGATAATTGCCCTGTGGAATTTCTATGTGAATTGAATCAAAAGTTGAGAATATATAATTGCTGAATAAAACACTCATCTCAAGGGAATTGATCTGGAATTTAACAGAAAACAGCTTGATCTGTCTATGCAAGTGTCTTCATTTTAATAATATTCAAACATAGAGTTTTCCCTGACCTCTGCAAGCACTTGAAGAGTACTTTAAATAATATACGCATTCATACTGAAACCTGAATCACTTTAATTGGATTCTATGACAATGATTCCCAGGTGTCTAAATTTCTATAAAATTCTGTTAGCAGGTGATTCTAATGCAGGGCTGTGATTAACACAAGAAAATGAGTAACACAATACAGCTAAGAATGCATTTCTTACTACCATTTTATAAATCTAGTTGAAAATTACCTGTAATTTTATTAGAAAAGCTTAGAAGAAATAAAGTAGAGTGAGTGTGAAGAAACTGGTATGATAGAGCATTGGAATGAGAGTCAGAGGACTGAAGGTTTTCTTTCCCATTAAGTGTCTAGTTCTGCTTTGACTCTATATCCTGACCCATAAACACAATAGTGTACAAGATAATTGTAGCAGACAAGTTCTTGCCTCCTAATTTCCACTTTTTCCTTTCCGTTTTCCAACAGCTCTAGTCTTCTCTTTGACAATCCACATAGTTACGGGGAAGTTGCTCCCAATACCAGCTCAAGAGGCATGGCATGTTGTCCTTTCAAAGACCATCAGTATATTCACCTCCCCTGGCCACAGGTATGGACATAAAACTCAAGCAAGAGCAATCAGGATCAATATTTAACATTTTGCTTGGAATTTTAGGGAAAAGGACATTCTCTATTTGTTGGAGAGTGTAGTATATGTACGTAGGGCCAGGAATTGTGTAAGGTACTTTTGCCACTGTTAAAAAACAAAATTCAACTGAGAAAATTTTAAAGGTCTTATTGGCTTTATTCAATGCTTTTTGAATCTAGCAGCATCCAACCTAGGAGACAGAAAAGAGCCCTGAGGAGTTGTATAGAAAGACCTTTATAGGCAGAATGAAGCAGGAGCAAGGAAGTTATACAAGCAAAAAGTAGATGGGATGTGGCAAGGTCACTTTCCTTTAAGCTATGGCAGGAGTCTGTTAGGCAGATTAGCTAACTAGTGCTGATCAGGCAATTCCTGACTGGTTTAAGATTCCATTTCTGGCAGAGTGAAAACTATATATTTCCATTTGGTGATGTGGGGCTTAGCATAAGTGACTCCATTTTGATCCTGTTGGTTTGTTTGTAACACTACCAAAAGAGAAGGCAACTGGAGAAGAAAGCCAAAACACAAAGAAGGGCAAGACCAAAATAATTATATAAAAATAGTCTTGTTGGTACAGTAGGCCTCTGTGTAAAACTGTATGTGAGAGGGACCTTCAAGATGGCAGAGGAGTAAGACGTGGAGATCACCTTCCTTCCCACAGATACATCAAAAATACATCTACATGTGGAACAACTCCTAAAGAACACCCACTGAATGCTGGCAGAAGGCCTCAGACTTCCCAAAAGGCAAGAAACTTCCCATGTACCTGGGTACGGTAAATGAAAAAAGGAAAAACAGAGACAAAAGACCTGCACTTCTGGGAGGGAGCTGTGAAAGAGGAAAAGTTAACAGACACTAGGAAGCCCCTTCACTGGTGGACAGGGGGAGGGGGGAAGCTTCAGAGCCATGGAGGAGAGTGCAGCAACGGGTGCACAGGGCAAAGCAGAGAGATTCTGCATAGAAGATCGCTGCTGACCAGCACTCATCAGCCGTGAGGCTTGTCTGCTCACCTGCTGCAGCAGGCGGGGACTGGGAGCTGAGTGTCAGGCTTTGGAGTCGGATCCCAGGGAGAGGACTGGGGTTGGCTGCGTGATCACAGCCTGAAGGGGCTAGTGCGCCACAGCTAGCCAGGAGGGAGTCTGGGTAAAAGTCAGGAATTGCCTAAGAGGCATGGGACAATTGTTTTGGGGTGCACAGGGAGATGGGATTCAGAGCACCGCCTAAATGAGCTCCAGAGATGGACGCGAGCCATGGCTATCTGGGCAGACACCAGAGATGGGCATGAGACGCTAAGGCTGCTGCTGCAGCCACCAAGAAGCCTGTGTACAAGCAAGGGACACAATCCACACCTCCCCTCCCAGGAGACTGTGCAGCCCGCCACTGCCAGGGTCCCGTGATCCATGGACAACTTCCCACAGAGAACACACGGCACACCTCAGGCTGGTGCAATGTCACACCAGCCTCTGGCACCGCAGGCTCACCCCACATTCCACACCTCTCCCTCTTCCAGGCCTGAGTGAGCCAGAACCCCCTAATCAGCTGCTCCTTTAACCCCATCCTATCTGGGTGGGAACAGATGCCCTCAGGTGACCTACACTCAGAGGCAGGGCCAATCCAAAACTGAACCTCAGGAGCTGTGTGAACAAAGAAGAGAAAGGGAAATTTCTCCCAGCAGCCTCAGGAGCAGTGGATTAAATATTCACAATCACCTTGATGTACCCTGCATCTCTGCAATACCTGAATAGACAATGAATCATCCCAAAATTTAGTTGTTGGACTCTGGGAGCAACTGTAAGACTTGGGGTTTGCTTTCTGCATCTAACTTGTTTCTGGCTTTATGTTTATTTTAGTTTACTATTTAGAGCTTATTATCACTGGTAGATTATTGATTTGTTTGCTCTCTTCCTTTTTTTTTTTTTTTTTTTTTTTGCGGTACGCAGGCCTCTCACTGTTGTGGCCTCTCCTGTTGCAGAGCACAGGCTCTGGACGCACAGGCGCAGTGGTCATGGCTCACGGGCCCAGCCGCTCCGTGCCATGTGGGATCTTCCCGGACTGGGGCACGAATCCGTGTCCACTGCATCGGCAGGCAGACTCTCAACCACTGTGCCACCAGGGAAGCCCCCCCCTTTTTTTTTTAATATATATGTTTTTTTTTTCCTTCTTTTTCTTTTTGTGAGTGTGTATGTATATGCTTCTCTGTATGATTTTATCTATATAGCTTTCCTTTTCCCATCTGTGCTATGGTTCTGTCTGTTTTTTGGGGGAGGGTTAGTATAGTTTTTAGCACTTGTTATCATTGGTGGATTTGTTTTTTGGTTTGGTTCTTTTATTTTTATTGCTTTTGAATTTTTTTATTTAATAATTTTTTAATTTAATAACTTTCTTTTCTTTCTTTCTTTCTTTCTTTCTCTCTCTCTCTCTCTCTCTCTCGCTCTCGCTCTCTCGCTCTCTCTCTCGCTCTCTCGCTCTTTCTTTCTTCCTTTTTTTCTTTTATTTTCTCCCTTTTCTTCTGACCCAAGTGGCTGACAGGGTTTGGTTAATGGCCAGGTGTCAGGCCTGAGCCTCTGAGGTGGGAGACCAAAGTTCAGTACACTGGTCCACCAGAGAGCTGCCAGCCCCATGTAATATCAAATGGTGAAAGATCTCACAAAGATCTCCATCTCAATGCTAAGATACACCTCCACTCTACACCAGCAACCTACAGTGTTAGACACCCTATGCGAAACAACTAGCAAAACAGGAACACAAACCCACCCATTAGCAGAGAGGCTGCCTAAAATCATAATAAGGTCACAGGAACCCAAAACACACCACAAGACATGACCCTTCCCACCAGAAAGACAAGATCCAGTCTCCTCCACCAGGAAGCCTACACAACCCACTGAACCAAACTTACCCACTGGGGGCAGACACCAAAAACAATGGGAACTATGAACCTGCAGCCTGAGAAAAAGAGATCTCAAACACAGTAGGTTAAGGAAAATGAGAAGACAGAGAAATACACAGCAGATGAAGGAGCAAGGTAAAAACCCACCAGACCAAACAAATGAAGAGGAAATAGGCAGGCTACCTGAAAATGAATTCAGAGTAATGATAGTAAAGATGATCCAAAATCTTGGAAATAGAATGGAGAAAATACAAGAAACATTTAACAAGGACCTAGAAGAACTAAAGAACAAACAAAGAGTGATGAACAACACAATAAATGAAATTAAAATAAAATTCTCTAGAAGAAATCAATAGCAGAATAACTGAGGCAGAAGAACAGATAAGTGACCTGGAAAATAAAATAGTGGAAATAATTATCGCAGAGTAGAATAAAGGAAAAAGACAGAAAAGAATTGAGGACAGACTCAGAGACCTCTGGGACAATATTAAATGCACCAACATTCGAATATAAGGGTCCCAGAAGAAAGGGAGAAAAAGAAAGGCACTGAGAAAATATTTCAGGAGATTATAGTGGAAAACTTCCCTAATAGAAAAGGAAGTAGTCAATCAAGTCCAGGAAGCACAGAGAGCCCCAAACAGGATAAATCCAAGGAGAAACATGCCAAGACACATATTAATCAAACTACCAAAATTTAAATGCAAAGAAAAAGTATTAAAACCAGCAAGGGAAAAGCAACAAATAACATATAAGGGAATCCCCATAAGGTTAACAACTTATCTAACAACAGTAACTCTGCAAGCCAGAAGGGAGTGGCCGGACATATTTAAATTGATGAAAGGGAAAATACCTACAACCAAGATTACTCAGCAAGGATCTCATTTGGATTCAACAGAGAAATTAAAACCTTTACAGACAAGCAAAAGCTGAGAGAATTCAGCACCACCAAACCAGCTTTACAACAAATGCTAAAGGCACTTCTCTAGGCAGGAAACACAAGAGAAGGAAAGGATCTACAATAACAAACCCAAAACAATTAAGAAAATGGTAATAGGAACATACATATTGATAACTACCTTAAATGTAAATGGATTAAATGCTTCAACCAAAAGAAATACACTGGCTGAATGGATACAAAAACAAGACCTGTATATATGCTGTCTACAAGAGACCCACTTCAGACCTAGGGACGCATAGAGAATGAAAGTGAGGGGGTGGAAAAACATATTCCATGGAAATCAAAAGAAAGCTGGAGTAGCAAATCTCATATCAGACAAAATAGACTTTAAAATAAAGACTGTTACAAGAGACGAAGACACTACATAATGATCAAGGGCTCAATCCAAGAAGAAGATATAACAATTGTAAATATTTATGCCCCAAACATAGGTGCACCTCAATACATAAGGCAAAAGCTAACAGCCATAAAAGGGGAAATTGACAGTAACACAATAATAGTAGGGGGTTTTAACACCCTAATTTCATTAATGGACAGATCATCCCAAATGAAAATAAATAAGGAAGCACAAACTTTAAATGATATATTAAACAAAATGGACTTAATTGATATTTATAGGACATTCCATCCAAAACCAACAGAATACACTTTCTTCTCAAGTGCTCATTGAATATTCTCCAGGTAGATCATATCTTGGGTCACAAATCAAGCCCTGGTAAATTTACGAAAATTGAAATCACATCAAGTATCTTTTCGGACCAGAACACTCTGAGACTAGATATCAATTACTGGAAAAATACCTGTAAAAAATACAAACACACAAGACTAAATGATATACTACTTAACAACAAAGAGATCACTATAGAAATCAAAGAGGAAATCAAAAAATACCTAGAAACAAATGACAATGAAAACACGACCCAAAACTTATGGCATGCAGCAAAAGCAGCTCTAAGAGGGAAATTTATAGCCATACAATCCTACCTCAAAAAACAAGAAACATCTCAAATAACCTAAACTTACACCTAAAGTAATTAGAGAAAGAAGAACAAAAATTTAAAAAAAACCCAAAGTTAGCAGAAGGAAAGAAATCATAGAGATTAGATCAGAAATAAATGAAAAAGAAATGAAGGAAATGATAGCAAAGATCTCTAAAACTAAAAGCTGCTTCTTTGAGAAGATAAACAAAATTGGTAAACCATTAGCCATACTCATCAAGAAAAAAAGGGAGAAGACTCAAATCAATAGAACTAGAAATGAAAAAGGAGAAGTAACAACTGATACTGCAGAAATACAAAGGATCATGAGAGATTACTACAAGCAACTATATGCCAATAAAATGGACAACCTGGAAGAAATGGACAAATTCTTAGAAAAGGACAACCTTCAGAGACTGAGCTGGGAAGAAAGAGAAAATATAAACAGACCAATCACAAGCACTGAAATTGAAACTGTGATTAAAAATCTTCCAACAGGGCTTCCCTGGTGGCGCAGTTGTTGAAAGTCCGCCTGCCGATGCAGGGGACATGGGTTTGTGCCCTGGTCCAGGAGGATCCCACATGCCGCAGAGTGGCTGGGCCCGTGAACCATGGCCGCTGAGCCTGCGCATCTGGAGCCTGTGTTCTGCAACGGGAGAGGCCACAACAGTGAGAGGCCTGCGTACTGCAAAAAAAAAAATAAAAAAATCTTCCAACAAACAAAAGCCCAGGACCAGATAGCTTCACAGGAGAATTCTATCAAACATTTAGAGAAGAGCGAACACCTATCCTTCTCAAACTCTTCCAAAATACAGCAGAGGAAGGAACATTCCCAATCTCATTCTATGAGCCCCCCATCACTCTGATACCAAAATCAGACAAAGATGTCAGAAAGAAAGAAAACTACAGGCTAATATCACTGATGAACATAGATGCAAAAATCCTCAACAAAATACCACCAAACAGAATCAAGCAGCACATTAAAAGGATCATACACCATGATCAAGTGGGGTTTATGTCAGGAATGCAAGGTTTCTTCAATATACACAAATCAATCAATGTGATACACCATAGTGACAAATTGAAGTAGAAAAACAATATGATCAACTCAATAGGTGCAGAAAAAGCTTTCGACAAAATTCAACACCCATTTATGATAAAAATCCTCCCAAAAGTAGGCATAGAGGGGATCTTACCTCAACATAATAAAGGCCATATATGATAAACCCACAGCCAGCATTGTTCCTAAGAGTGAGAAACTGAAACCATTTCTACTAAGATCAAGAACAAAACAAGGTTCCCTGCTCTCACCACTATTATTCAACATAGTTTTGGAATAATATTTGTATGCTATTCAACATAGTTTTTAGCCACAGCAATCAGAAAAGAGAAAGAAATAAAAGGAATCCAAATGATAAAAGAAGAAGTAAAACAGTCACCGTTTGCAGATGACACGATGCTATACATAGAGAATCCTAAAGATGCTACCAGAAAACTTCTAGAACTAATCAATGAATTTGATAAAGTAGCAGGATACAAAATTAATGTACAGAAATCTCTTGCATTCCTATACACTAATGATGAAAAATCTGAAAATTAAGGAAACACTCCCATTTACCATTGGAACAAAAAGAATAAAATACCTAGGAATAAACCTACCTAAGGAGACAAAAGACCTGTAAGCAGCTGTAAGACACTGATGAAAGAAATTAAAGATGATTCAAAGAGATGGAGAGATATACCATGTTCTTGGATTGGAAGAATCAACATTGTGAAAATGACTAAACTACCCAAAGCAATCTACAGATTCAGTGCAATCCCTATCAAACTACCAATGGCAATTTTCACAGAACTGAAACAAAAAATTGTACAATTTGTATGGAAACACAAAACACCCCAAATAGCCAAAGCAGTCTTGAGAAAGAAAAACAGAGTTGGAGGAATCAGGCTCCCTGGCTTCAGACTATACTATAAAACTACAGTAATCAAGACATTATGGTACTTGAACAAAAGCAGAAATATAGATCAGTTGAACCGGATAGAAAGCCCAGAGATAAACCCATGCACATATTGTCACCTTATCCTTGATAAAGGAGGCAAGAATATACAATGGAGAAAGACAGCCTCTTCAATAATTGGTGCTGGGAAAACTGGAAAGCTACATGTAAAAGAATGAAATTAGAACACTCCCTAACACCATAGACAAAAATAAAGTCAAAATGGATTAAAGACCTAAATGTAAGGCCAGACACTATAAAACTCTTAGAGGAAAACATAGGCAGAACACTCTATGACATAAATCACAGCAAGATCCTTTTTGACCTACCTCCTAGAGAAATGGAAATAAAAACAAAAATAAACAAATGGGTCCTGATGAAGCTTAAAAGCTTTTGCACAGCAAAGGAAACTATAAACAAGATGAAAAGACAACCCTCAGAATAGGAGAAAATATTTGCAAATAAAGCAACTGACAAAGGATTAATCTCCAAAATTTACAAGCAGCTCATGCAACTCAATATCAAAAAAAAAAAAACCCAATCCAAAAATGGGCAGAAGACCTAAACAGACATTTCTCCAATAAGATATACAGATTGTCAACAAACACATGAAAGGATGCTGAAAATCAATAATCATTAGAGAAATGCAAATCAAAACTACAATGAAATATCACCTCACACCGGTCAGAATGGCCATCACCAAAAATATACAACAATAAAGGCTAAAGAATGTGTGGAGAAAAGGGAACCCTCTTGCACTGTGGGTGGGAATGTAAATTGATACAACTTCTATGGAGAACTGTATGGAGGTTCCTTAAAAACTAAAAATAGAACTACCATATGACCCAACAACCCCACTACTGGGCATATACCCTGAGAAAACCATAGTTCAAAAAGTGTCATGTACCACGATGTTCTTTGCAGCTCTATTATTTACAATAGCCAGGACATGGAAGCAACCTAAATGTCCATCGACAGATGAATTGATAAAGAAGATGTGGCACATATATAAATGGAATATTACTCAGATATAAAAATAAATGAAATTGAGTTATTTGTAGTGAGGTGGATAGACCTAGAGTGTGTCATACAGAATGAAGTAAGTCAGAAAGAGAAAAACAAATACTGTATGCTAACACATACGGAATCTACAAAAAAAGAGAAGCTTCTGAAGAACCTAGGGGCAGGACAGGAAAAAAGACACAGACGTAGAGAATGGACTTGAGGACACGGGGAGGGGAAGGGTAAGCTGGGATGAAGTGAGAGAGTGGCATGGACATATATACACTACCAAATGTAAAATAGATAGCTAGTGGTTAGTAGCCACATAGCACAGGGAGATCAGCTCAGTGTTTTGTGTCCCCATAGAGGGGTGGGATAGCGAGGGTGGGAGGGAGATGGAAGAGGGAGAGGATATGGGGATATATGTATATGTATAACTGATTCACTTTGTTATAAAGCAGAAACTAACACACCATTTTAAAGCAATTATACTCTAATAAAGTTGTTAAAAAATGAATTGTGTCTAGGTCAGAGTAAGAGTTTAATAAATATTAATCCATATAAAAAAAAAAAACTGTATGTGAAACCCTCCCTGCTTCTGCACCAATGACTGCCTTTCATTTCTTAAGCCAGTTGAATTTGTCTTCCTATCAATTGTAATTCTTGCAATTGAATTAATTCTGATATAGTAATCCTGAAGGCCTCTTCCAGTTTTAATGCTTTTGACATTATGATACTTAAAATTTAATGTAATTGGTACAACATGAAAAGATTTTTGTCCAGATTAACCTGAAATTCTGTCAAATGAGCTAAAAAGTCAGCGATAGGACACATGTCAGAGATTACCATACCAAAGAGACATATTTCTATTAGAGGTGTGATCTTCAAGTAATCTGTGAGAAACAATTCTGAAAAAAATAGAGCAGTATTTAAACATTCATTAAGTATAATGATAGGTTAAGAGATTTCCAAAATTGCCAGGCTCGGTGTGGCTTTCTTCTGTCCAAAACGGTGTATATTTGAAGAACAGTTGTACACACTGAACACTTTTGGTGAACCCTGCCCACCAGAACTGAAGACCAAACCCTTAACACTGAGTATCAGCTGGAAATGTTTGAGCATTTCTCATTCAGTACTTTGAGACTCCATGTCATTCTCCCTGCAGATAATACATCTTTGGCTTTGTCTAAAATGCTCTATGTTTTGCATGGAATTTAAGCCCAACTCCCAGTGTGACCCCGGGTAGCCCTAAGCTAACGATGGCCTTAGACAGGGTAGGTAGCAAATGCCAGCCTCTTTCCTCATGATCTGACCGACTCTTTGGAGCAATTTGTACTCTGGAGTCCCTAATGAATTAGGCTGAAATTAGTCTCTAAATGAGAATATGCTCTCACCTAAGTATTTTTCCCTGCTCTATTCTGGTACCTCACCTCCCCTTCTCCATTGGGCACTCCCTCAATTAATCATACAAATACAACTCTGCATCTCAACTCAGCTTGTAGGTAACCCTTTCTCCCTGCCTTTTCCCCTGGTTCTAGAGTCTTTACCTGGGGAACATGCTAAGTTCTTTAACTTCCTAAAAATTGTAACCACGACTAGCATTGAACATTTTGTTTTCACAGGCCTGGAGTTCAGATCCAGGTGACTTATTGCCCATTGCCATGCTTTCCCATGTTTCCCTCTGAAACTCTGCTTCTGAACTCTGTTGTTAGTTCATGTTTGCTTTATATCATGAGTTTGGAAGATGCGGGAATGGACTGTGAGAGCCTTAGTCACGAGAAGAAGATATTTTACAGCATTTCAAATGTAATTGTGTTCTCTCAGGAGATCTCTGTGACTATAGTATTGAAATAATTGTAGATATAGTTATAAATCAATAGAAATTTAAACACAGAGATTGCTATATCTCTATCTAAATTCATTTATTTATTTTCTATCTGTGTATTGCATATGGGGAGGGGTGTTTTCTTTCTACTTGGCTTTATGTGAACTATGTACTATTTAGAATCACATACTAAATGTTTCCTTGCTGATACCTTTTTTCAAATTACAAAGCCTCTTATTAGAGTTGGACTTTGAAAGCACCATGAGCAATTGCCCCTTTGGGCTTCTTCATTTTTTGTTTTCTCATTGTGTTTGTGTTTCTTTCCCTATGTGGTACAAGGCTATATTCTGCCCTGAAGCTGTAGGTATATTTTCTTCTGTTCTTGCTTTGTTTAAACCCAGAATAGAAAACATTTATGGGAAGTAAATTGGGTCAATATAAACAATAGTTAGCCAGTAGAGTTTTTCCAAATTGCAATAATTTGTGAAAGGAAGTAGATAGAGAAATAAGCCAACATTTGAGTGAAATACAATTAAGGGGGTTAAGCCATTGGAGGTGGCACTGGAATAGATGACCCTAATGCCCCTTCCAATTCTGAGATTCTGTTATTCCCTAAAATGATATAGAGTAAAAGAGTAAAGATTCTAAGTGGTAAAGCATTGTTATTTTTATTTTAAGTTAAATAAAATCTGAACATTTTCATCCTTTATGTTCCTGACAAATAGGAGAGATATGGTGACATTTAAGTTTGACCCAAATTTCTTAAATCTTTTTATATTTCTCTTATTGTGTTAAAATTTTTTTTTAGCTTACCTCAATTTTGAGAGGAACCCAGAATGTTTCTGACTGATTTTCACTTAAGAAATGATGTGCTTTTAAAGAGCTAGTTGGTGTCCTGAAAACTCTATTAGAGCTTTTTACTAATCCCACTGAGGGGGTGTTTGTTTGGTTTTTGAGACAGGAATACAAATTGTATCAGTTCTTCTTGTAATGGAATTTTTGTTTTTGTTATAAATCCTAAAATCCGTATGTTAGATTTCCCCTTTCTTTGTTAAGCCATAGTTAATTCAAAAATTATTTTCCATTTTAAAATTAACAAAACTAAGATATAGACAGTTTGGGTGAATTTGTGAAAAGCCACAATAAAATGATAATAAGCTCAAAAAAGATAATTAATTGCTTCTAGTTACCCATCAAGCTACTTTCTGGGTTTAAAATATGAAAGCTAAAGTTCATGTAGGTTTTAAATTAAGCAAAATACACGTAAGGTATATTTTCATGTATATAAAAAGGTAACACAATTATTTTGCATTGTGAAACTTCTAAAATTTAATTTCCACTTCTTACATTGGCATAGTACTTTGTTCTATAAATAAGTATATATATGTAGTACCTAAGGAAAAACAACCCTTAAGATATAGCAAACTAAATGACTTTTAAAAAATAAAATTCTAGGGGCTTCCCTGGTGGCGCAGTGGTTGGGAGTCTGCCTGCCGATGCAGGGGACACGGGATCGTGCTCCGGTCTGGGAGGATCCCACATGCCGCGGAGCGGCTGAGCCTGCGCGTCCGGAGCCTGTGCTCCGCAACTCAACGGTGAGAGGCCCGCGTACCGCAAAAAAAAAAAAAAAAAAAAAATTCTACAAGCATAACATTACTTACAACCAAAATATCATAATAATAGAGAATAACATCAAAAATTTAAACTTTTATAGTTTAGAAAATTACTCTATAGTTTTCCATAAAATGTCTGTAATGTAGGTATTATTTTTCTTTTCTCCTTTAATACATTAGAAATCAAAAACTCAGAATAGTTAAGAAATGACAGAAAGTCACATGAAATCACACTGAAATCCAAGTTTTCTCATTCAGTTATGCATTCATTCATTCAAAAATCATATTTATTGAGCACCAATAGTGTTTCAGGCAATGGATTAAATATTTGAGGTTACAAGAAGAATACCATATCTCCTAACCTATTGAAACAAGTAAACTGTTTGGATGTTACAGAACTCAGAAAATAGTGATTTTTTTTTTTTGTTCCCATAAGAAATTTCCAGAGAAGTCATAGAAAAGACTTGCAAAAATGAAATGAGGGAAGTAATCCATCCCATTATTGGCATGATCAGGGCCACTGCCTGGTCCAGGACTATTCCATGACCTACTGAATAGACTCCTAATTTGTTTTCTTTCTTCTTTTCTATCTCCTATAAAGTTCAATCTTCACTCACAACTCAGAGTTATTTTTAGACTATTAGTTCAGTCATAGCACTCTCTACCCTTGATATCACCCAATATATAGATGATAAATCTCAAATGTATTATCATAGAATGTTTTAAACTAATGACAAACTAATCCTAATCAGTCTTCCAATATTTTCCTCAAAGGATTGAAGTTGGCTTATCTTGACCCATATTTTGACTTAAATGGCAGAAACTGATTCCTAATACTCTCCTTTCTGAATCTCAGTCAAGATAATAGTGTATTTTAGAGTAGGAGGTTCTATTGAATAAAAGTTTTTAAATGCTCTACAAATAGGTGCTTTTAACTCTTTCTATATTGTCTTATAAAATAAACAATGAAATTTGCTGTCAACAAAATATACTGGATGTCTCTCCAGATATTTTTGAGACAGGTTATAATTTGTGATTTATATTGATACATAATTTGTAATTTTATATATTTACATTTTTAATATTTGTACTCACATGTATCAATAATCATGCAGGTAAACAAAGCAGAATTTTCTGTTTATTAATATGATCTTTTAAATTATGTACAAAACAAACTAAGTTAACATAGCTCATTAGTTGCCTATATGTAGTATAAAATCAGCTTAGTGGCATCAGATCTTTGTTTTTCCAGTAAATCATTATCTAAAGAAGAAAGCCTACTCTTGCTCTTATGAATTGTGTACTAATTTGTTTAGTGAGAAGCAATGTCTTTCCCTTTACGTTATCACCTCTAATGGGGGGGGGGATTTTGTCATTAAAAAATGTCATGACACATGCTAAGAATGGCTATCAATATTAACATAAGGAATGGTTGAGGATTCATGCACAGAATATTCTGAAAGAGACCTGAGTATTCCCAATGAGGATACAATTACCTCCCAAAGTAATAGGGTCTTTGCAGCCTTGGGAAACAGTGCATGGATGGTATCTGGCAGATGAAGTCATTGTTTCACTCTGGCTGGGACATAAAATTGATAGCTTGCTTAGCTTTCTTTCTATCTTTCCCCATCTTACCTCTTCCACCCCTTACTAATCTTCCCTGGGAGCAATTACTTATTAACCCATCTGAACTTAAATCCCCCTCTCAGGGGCTGCTTCTGGAGAACGTGACTCTAAGGGAAAGAAATATAGAAATCGGAGGAAAGAGGGAGAACAGGTCTGGAAGTCAAATTGTGTAAATTTTTAGCGTGTTTCTAATCAATTAGTAATTGTGTCTATTTTCAGAAAAACAACTGTATCTACATTTATTTTTAGTTGCTAGGGGCCTAATGACAGGATTGTGTTTTTTTTTTTGTTTTGTTTTTTTAAACATCTTTATTGGGGTATAATTGCTTTACAATGGTGTGTTAGTTTCTGCTTTATAACAAAGTGAATCAGCTATACATATACATATGTTCCCATATGTCTTCCCTCTTGCGTCTCCCTCCCTCCCACTCTCCCCATCCCACCCCTCCAGGCTGTCACAAAGCACCGAGCTAATGTCCCTGTGCCTTGCGGCTGCTTCCCCCTAGCTATCTACCTTACTACGTTTGTTAGTGTGTATATGTCCATGACTCTCTCTCGCCCTGTCAAAACTCACCCTTCCCCCTCCCCATATCCTCAAGTCCGTTCTCCAGTAGGTCTGCGTCTTTATTCCTGTCTTACCCCTAGGTTCTTCATGACATTTTTTTCCCCTTAAATTCCATATATATGTGTTAGCATACGGTATTTGTCTTTTTCTTTCTGACTTATTTCACTCTGTATGACAGACTCTAGGTCTATCCATCTCATTACAAATAGCTCAATTTCATTTCTTTTTAAGGCTGAGTAATATTCCATTGTGTATATGTGCCACATCTTCTTTATCCATTCATCCGATGATGGGCGCTTAGGTTGTTTCCATCTCCGGGCTATTGTAAATAGAGCTGCAATGAACATTTTGGTACATGACTCTTTTTGAATTTTGGTTTTCTCAGGGTATATGCCCAGTAGTGGGATTGCTGGGTCATATGGTAATTCTATTTGTAGTTTTCTAAGGAACCTCCATACTGTTCTCCATAGTGGCTGAACCAACTCACATTCCCACCAGCAGTACAAGAGTGTCCCCTTTTCTCCATACCCTCTCCAGCATTTATTGTTTCTAGATTTTTTGATGATGGCCATTCTGACTGGTGTGAGATGATATCTCATTGTAGTTTTGATTTGCATTTCACTAATGATTAATGATGTTGAGCATTCCTTCATGTGTTTGTTGGCATTCTGTATATCTTCTTTGGAGAAATGTCTATTTAGGTCTTCTGCCCATTTTTGGATGGGGTTGTTTGTTTTTTTGTTATTGAGCTGCATGAGCTGCTTGTAAATTTTGGAGATTAATCCTTTGTCAGTTGCTTCATTTGCAAATGTTTTCTCCCATTCTGAGGGTTGTCTTTTGGTCTTGATTATGGTTTCCTTTGCTGTGCAAAAGCTTTGAAGTTTCATTAGGTCCCATTTGTTTATTTTTGTTTTTATTTCCATTACTCTAGGAGGTGGGTCAGAAAGGATCTTGCTGTGATTTATGTCACAGAGTGTTCTGCCTATGTTTTCCTCTAAGAGTTTGATAGTTTCTGGCCTTACATTTAGGTCTTTAATCCATTTTGAGCTTATTTTTGTGTATGGTGTTAGGGAGTGATCTAATCTCATACTTTTACATGTAGCTGTCCAGTTTTCCCAGCACCATTTATTGAAGAGGCTGTCCTTTCTCCACTGTACATTCCTGCCTGCTTTATCAAAGATAAGGTGTCCATATGTGCGTGGGTTTATCTCTGGGCTTTCTATTCTGTTCCACTGATCTATCTTTCTGTTTTTGTGCCAGTACCATACTGTCTTGATTACTGTTGCTTTGTAGTATAGTCTGAAGTCAGGGAGCCTGATTCCTCCAGCTCCTTTTTTTGTTCTCAAGATTGCTTTGGCTATTCAGGGTCTTTTGTGTTTCCATACAAATTGCGAAATTTTTTGTTCTAGTTCTGTGAAAAATGCCAGTGGTAGTTTGATAGGGATTGCATTGAATCTGTAGACTGCTTTGGGTAGTAGAGTCATTTTCACAATGTTGATTCTTCCCATCCAAGAACATGGTATATCTCTCCATCTATTTGTATCATCTTTAATTTCTTTCATCAGTGTCTTATAATTTTCTGCATACAGGTCTTTTGTCTCCTTAGGTAGGTTTATTCCTAGATATTTTATTCTTTTTGTTGCAATGGTAAATGGGAGTGTTTTCTTGATTTCACTTTCAGATTTTTCATCATTAGTATATAGGAATGCCAGAGATTTCTGTGCATTAATTTTGTATCCTGTTACTTTACCAAATTCATTGATGAGCTCTAGTAGTTTTCTGGTAGCATCTTTAGGATTCTCTATGTATAGTATCATGTCATCTGCAAACAGTGACAGCTTTACTTCTTCTTTTCCGATTTGGATTCCTTCTATTTCCTTTTCTTCTCTGATTGCTGTGGCTAAAACTTCCAAAACTATGTTGAATAAGAGTGGTGAGAGTGGGCAACCTTGTCTTATTCCTGATCTTAGTGGAAATGCTTTCAGTTTTTCACCATTGAGGATGATGTTTGCTGTGGGCTTGTCATATATGGCCTTTATTATGTTGAGGAAAGTTCCCTCTATGCCTACTTTCTGCAGGGTTTTTATCATAAATGGGTGTTGAATTTTGTCAAAAGCTTTCTCTGCATCTATTGAGATGATCATATGGTTTTTCTCCTTCAATTTGTTAATATGGTTTATCACATTGATAGATTTGCATATATTGAAGAATCCTTGCATTCCTGGAATAAACCCCACTTGATCATGGTGTATGATCCTTTTAATGTGCTGTTGGATTCTGTTTGCTAGTATTTTGTTGAGGATTTTTGCATCTATGTTCATCAGTGATATTGGCCTGTAGTTTTCTTTCTTTGTGACATCCTTGTCTGGTTTTGGTATCAAGGTGATGGTGGCCTCGTAGAAGGAATTTGGGAGTGTTCCTCCCTCTGCTATATTTTGGAAGAGTTCGAGAAGGATAGGTGTTAGCTCTTCTCTAAACGTTTGATAGAATTCACCTGTGAAGCCATCTGGTCCTGGGCTTTTGTTTGTTGGAAGATTTTTAATCACAGTTTCAATTTCAGTGCTTGTGATTGGTCTGTTCATATTTTCCATTTCTACCTGATTCAGTCTTGGCAGGTTGTGCATTTCTAAGAATTTGTCCATTTCTTCCAGATTGTCCATTTTATTGCCGTAGAGTTGCTTGTAGTAATCTCTCATGATTTTTTTTTATTTCTGCAGTGTCAGTTGTTACTTCTCCTTTTTCATTTCTAATTCTATTGATTTGAGTCTTCTCCCTTTTTTTCTTGATGAGTCTGGCTAGTGGTTTATCTATTTTGTTTATCTTCCCAAAGAACCAGCTTTTAGTTTTATTGATCTTTGTTATCGTTTCCTTCATTTCTTTTTCATTTATTTCTGATCTGATTTTTATGATTTCTTTCCTTCTGCTAGCTTTGGGGTTTTTTTGTTCTTCTTTCTCTAATTGCTTGAGGTGCAAGGTTAGGTTGTTTATTCGAGATGTTTCCTGCTTCTTAAGGTGGGCTTGTATTGCTTTAAACTTCCCCCTTAGAACTGCTTTTGCTGCATCCCATAGGTTTTGGGTCGTTGTGTCTCCATTGTCATTTGTTTCTAGGTACTTTTTGATTTCCTCTTTGATTTCTTCAGTGATCACTTCATTATTAAGTAGTGTATTGTTTAGCCTCCATGTGTTTGTATTTTTTAACAGATCTTTTCCTGTGATTGATATCTAGTCTCATGGCGTTGTGGTCAGAAAAGATACTTGATACAATTTCAGTTTTCTTAAATTTACCAAGGCTTGATTTGTGACCCAAGATATGATCTATCCTGGAGAATGTTCCATGAGCACTTGAGAAAAATGTGTATTCTGTTGTTTTTGGATGGAGTGTCCTATAAATATCAATTAAGTCCATCTTGTTTAATGTATCATTTAAAGCTTGTGTTTCCTTATTTATTTTCATTTTGGATGATCTGTCCATGGGTGAAAGTGGGGTGTTAAAATCCCCTACTATGAATGTGTTACTGTCGATCTCCCCTTTTATGGCTGTAAGTATTTGCCTTATGTATTGAGGTGCTCCTATGTTGGGTGCATAAATATTTACAATTGTTATATCTTCTTCTTGGATCGATCCCTTGATCATTATGTAGTGTCCTTCTTTGTCCCTTTTAATAGTCCTTATTTTAAAGTCTATTTTGTCTGATATGAGAATTGCTACTCCAGATTTCTTTTGGCTTCCATTTGCATGGAATATCTTTTTCCATCCCCTTACTTTCAGTCTGTATGTGTCTCTAGGTCTGAAGTGGGTCTCTTGTAGACAGCATATATAAGGGTCTTGTTTTTGTATCCATTCAGCCAATCTGTGTCTTTTGGTGGGAGCATTTAGTCCATTTACATTTAAGGTAATTTTCGATATGTATGTTCCTATTCCCATTTTCTATATTGTTTTGGGTTCGTTATTATAGGACCTTTCCTTCTCTTGTGTTTCTTGTCTAGAGAAGTTCCTTTAGCATTTGTTGTAAAGCTGGTTTTGTGGTGCTGAACTCTCTCAGCTTTTGCTTGTCTGTAAAGGTTTTAATTTCTCCATCAAATCTGAATGAGATCCTTGCTGGGTAGAGTAGTCTTGGTTGCAGGTTTTTCTCCTTCATCACTTTCAGTATGTTCTGCCAGTCCCTTGTGGCTTGTAGGGTTTCTGCTGAGAGATCAGCTGTTACCCTTATGGGGATTCCCTTGTGTGTTATTTGTTGTTTTTCCCTTGCTGCTTTTAATATGCTTTCTTTGTATTTAATTTTTGACAGTTTGATTAGTATGTGTCTTGGCGTATTTCTCCTTGTATTTATCTTGTATGCGACTCTCTGTGCTTCCTGGACTTGATTAACTATTTCCTTTCCCATATTAGGGAAGTTTTCAACTATAATCTCTTCAAATATTTTCTCAGTCCCTTTCTTTTTTTCTTCTTCTTCTGGAACCCCTATAATTCGAATGTTGGTGAGTTTAATGTTGTCCCAGAGGTCTCTGAGACTGTCCTCAGTTCTTTTCATTCTTTTTTCTTTATTCTGCTCTGCAGTAGTTATTTCCACTACTTTATCTTCCAGGTCACTTATCCGTTCTTCTGCCTCAGTTATTCTGCTATTGATCCTATCTAGAGTACTTTTAATTTCATTTATTGTGTTGTTCATCATTGCTTGTTTCATCTTTTATTTCTTCTAGGTCCTTGTTAACTGTTTCTTGCATTTTGTCCATTCTACTTCCAAGATTTCGGATCATCCTTACTATCATTATTCTGAATTCTTTTTCAGGTAGATTGCCTATTTCCTCTTCATTTGTTAGGTCTGGTGGGTTTGTATCTTGCTCCTTCATCTGCTGTGTGTTTTTCTGTCTTCTCATTTTGCTTATCTTACTGTGTTTGGGGTCTCCTTTTTGCAGGCTGCACATTCGTAGTTCCCGTTGTTTTTGATGTCTGTCTCCAGTGGCTAAGGTTGTTTCAGTGGGTTGTGTAGGCTTCCTGGTGGAGGGGACTAGTGCCTGTGTTGTGCTGGATGAGGCTGGATCTTGTCTCTCTAGTGGGCAGGTTCACGTCTGGTGGTGTGTTTTGGGGTGTCTGTGGCCTTATTATGATTTTAGGCAGCCTCTCTGCTAATGGGTGGGGTTGTGTTCCTGTTTTGCTAGTTGTTTGGCATAGGTTGTCCAGCACTGTGGCTTGCTGGTCGTTGAGTGAAGCTGGGTGCTGGTGTTAAGATGGAGGTCTCTGGGAGATTTCCGCCGTTTAATATTATGTGGAGCTGGGAGGTCTCTTGTTGACCAGTGTCCTGAAGTTGGCTCTCCTACCTCAGAGGCAGAGCCCTGACTCCTGGGCTGGAGCACCAAGAGCCTTTCATCCACATGGCTCAGAATAAAAGGGAGAAAAAGTAGAGAGAATTAGTAGAAGTATGAGGAAAGAAAGAAGGAAAGGAGGAAAGGAAGGAAGGAAGAAAGAAGCAAAGAAGGAAAGAAAGTAGGGAGGGAGGAAGGAAGGAAGGAAGGAAGGAGGGAAAGAAGGAAAAAAGACAGAAAGAAGATACAGTAAAAATAAAATAAAGTATAATATAGTTATTGAATTAAAAAATATTTAGAAAAAAAAAAAGGGACGGATAGAACTTTAGGACAAATGTTGGAAGCAAAGCTATACAGAGAAATTCTTACACAGAAGCATACACGTACACGTTCACAAAAAGAGGTAAAGGGGGAAAAATCATAAATCTTGCTCTCAGAGACCACCTCCTCAATTTGGGGTGATTCGTTGTCTAAAGGAGGGAAGGAAGGAAGGAAAGAAAGAAAGAAAGAACGAAGGTAAAGTATAATAAAGTTATTACAATTAAAATTAATTTTTAAGAAAAAAAACTTTTTTTAAATCCATGGACGGATAGATCCCTAGGACAAATGGGGAAGCACGAGTATACAGACAAGATCTCACACAGAAGCATACACGTACACATTCACAAAAAGAGGAAAAGGGAAAAAAATCATAGATCTCGCTCCTAAATTCCCCCTCTTCAATTTGGGATCATTCCTTGTCTATTCAGGTATTCCACAGATGCAGGGTATATCAAGTTGATTGTGGAGCTTTAATCCGCTGCTTCTGTGGCTGCTGGGAGAGATTTCCCTTTCTCCTCTTCTCATAGCTCACAGGAACTCAGCTTTGGATTTGGCCCTGCCTCTGCGTGTAGGTCGCTGGAGGGCGTCTGTTTTTTGCTCAGACAGGACGGGGTTAAAGGAGCCGCTGATTCAGGGGCTCTGGCTCACTCAGGCCGGGGGTTGGGGGATGGGGGAAGGAGGGGCACTGCGTGCGGGGCAGGCCTGCGGCGGCAGAGGCGGCGTGACGTTGCGGCAGAGGCCGGCGTGACGTTGCACCAGCCTGAGGCCCGCCGTGCGTTCTCCTGGGGAAGTTGTCCCTGGATCCCGGGAACCTGGCAGTGGCGGGCTGCACAGGCTCCGCGGAAGAGGGGTGTGGAGAGTGACCTGTGCTCGCACACAGGCCCCTTGGTGGCGGCAGCAGCAGCCTTAGCGTCTCCCGCCCGTCTCTGGGGTCCACGCTTCTAGCCGCGGCTCGCGCCCGTCTCTGGAGTTCCTTTAAGCAGCGCTCTTAAACCCCTCTCCTCGCGCACCAGGAAAAAGGGAAGAAAAAGTCTCTTGCCTCTTCGGCAGGTGCAGGCTTTTCCCCGAACTCCCTCCCGGCTAGTCGTGGCGCACCAACCCCTTCAGGCTATGTTCAAGCCGCCAACCCCAGTCCTCTCCCTGAGCTCCGTCCAAAACCAAAACCCGAGCCTCAGCTCGCAGCCCCGCCCGCCCAGGCGGGTGAGCAGACAAGCCTCTCGGGTTGGTGAGTGCCGGTCGCCACCGATCGTCTGTGCAGGAATCTCCCCGCTTTGCCCTCCGCACCCGTCGCTGTGCACTACTCTGCGGTCCCGAAGCTCCCCCGTCCGCCTCCCGCAGTCTCCGCCCGCGGAGGGGCTTCCTAGTGTGTGGAAACTTTTCCTCCTTCACAGCTCCCTCCCACTGGTGCAGGTCCCGTCCCTATTCTTTTGTCTTTGTATTTTCTTTTTTCTTTTGCCCTACCCAGGTACGTGGGGAGTTTCTTTCCTTTTGGGAGGTCTGAGGTCTTCTGCCAGCCTTCAGTAGGTGTTCTGTAGGAGTTGTTCCACGTGTAGATGTATTTCTGGTGTATCCGTGGGGAGGAAGGCGATCTCCGCGTCTTACTCTTCCGCCCCAGGATTGTGTTTATATCAGTTTTTGTGGTTTTTTGGTCTGTGTGTGTTAAGTTTCTCCTCTTTGTGTCTAATTTGTATCGAGTTTGTGTACTTAACTACAATTACTTAATGAGAATGGGATTTATTCTTTATTCTTTATATAGGGAACACCCATGGTATAGACTATACTTGGTCATGGGGCTTGACTTTGCCCCATAAACATATTTCCAAAAATTACATATTGTTATAAAGCTTAAGAATATAATGAAAAGGGTTAAAGTTGGTCATTTAAAAACAGGACCGTGGTGAGTTGTCAACTTTACAGACCCAATACCCCATCTTCCACCCTGGCCTTGGACTTGGTTCTCAGA
Source organism: Phocoena phocoena (assembly GCF_963924675.1). NCBI lineage: Eukaryota > Metazoa > Chordata > Mammalia > Artiodactyla > Phocoenidae > Phocoena > Phocoena phocoena. The sequence goes on along the minus strand of NC_089234.1, from coordinate 66,114,878 downwards.
TGTTATTATATACGAAGTCCCTAGGGAGAAGCCACGTGAAAACTGGAGCCAACTGCTAGGGAGAACAGAACCTAATACTTTTTATCTTGATCCATATTTCTATTTTCTGCATCTAAATGTTGCTAAAACCAGTCACTCCCCCAAAGAGATTATATTCTAACTCATTTGGACTGTAGTGTCTAGGACATTACACTTTGTGTTAAATGACACACAAAGTGAGTTGAATTGATTTCTATTGTGACATTAATTTTTAGTTAATGAATTGTGTGTGCATATGTGTGCATGTGTGTGTGTGTGTGTGTGAGCTGAGTATATTACCATAAGTGTTAGTGAGAGCAGGAGGAAAGCAAGACAGAGAGCCTCATGGATGGAAGCTCAAGTCCTGTGATCATATAACCTTGCACTGAATTCTGGTTCTGCCCATCCTAGTCAAGCTACGCTAACCAAATTTCTTAACTCTTTAAAGATTTGTTTTTCTCTTCATCGAATGGGATCTTGCCTTTCATTCCTTCATGTAGGTGTGAGTTTACATCTGGTGTCTTTCATCTTCATCCTGAAGGACTTTCTTTAGCATTCCTTGCATTGAATATTTGCTGGTGATACCTCTCCATTTTTTGTTTTATCTGAAAATGTATTTTCTTTTAATTTCCAAAGGATATTTTTACTAGTTATAGTATTATGGTTTGAGAGGTGTTGTTTTTTCCTTTTCAGAATTTTAAGGTTGTTGATTCGTTGTCTCCTAGTCCTTATATTTTTCTGATGAGAGGTCAACTATCATTTGTATTACTAATTTTCTGTTCGTAATGTGTTTTTTTCTGACTGTGTCCAAGATTTTCTGTTTATCTTCAGTGTCCAGTACTTTGATCATGTATGGCTGTAATTTTTTGTTTGACCCTGCTTGTGTTTTTAAAAAATTCTTTGACTTGTAGGTTGATTTCTTTCTTTCTTTCTTGCTTGCTAAATTTAGAAATGCTATTTATTTATTTATTATTATTATTATTTTTGCTATTATTTTTTTAGTACCATTTTTCATCTGTTTTCAATCTGGAATAAAAATCACATGTATTTTAGACCACTTGATATTTTTCCATGGTTTATTTTTTTTAAATTTCTGTATTTTTTATGTAGTATAGTTTCTATTAATATATCTTTAATTTTATTGCTCTTCTGCTCTCTCCAACCTGCTGTCAAGCCCATATAGTGTTGTTAAATTTCAGTTATTATAACTTTCTGTTCTATAATATCTAATTTGATCTTTTCCATTTTTATTTTCTGCTGAGTTTTCTCTATATTTTTATTCATTAAAAATATTTTCTTTTTATGCTTTTGTAAATATTTATCATGGGTGTTTTAAGGTCCTTTTCTACTAATAATAGCATCTGGTTCATCTTTGGGAAATAGATTATATTTCCCAGTTTTTGCATTTTCAGTAATCTTAGACATTATATTGTACATTATGAATAATATGTTGCAAAGACCCTGACTTTTTTATCTGCCTCTGAAAATTTTTGATACTTGTTAGCAGCATGCAATTTACTTCTGTGAACTCAAACTCCAAAATGTCATTCATGTGATGCACAGCAGCTGCAAAATTCTGTTCTTTGAGACTTCCAGCTGTGACTTATACTTGCATGAATACTTTATGGGTCATTTGAGGGTTTAGTGTGGATATAAACCAATTATGGGACTCACTCTTCTGTGGCTTTGTCTTTTCTTCCCCACTTGCATTCTGCGACTATGCTGGTAGCCTACAACTTGGTCTCTGTCAACTCCAGCTACTTATATTCTTTTTCTTTTTATTTCATTAATTCCAGCCTTCTCTCATTGTGAATGCTGGGGTGTATCTTAAGGCATTAAGCCGTATAAATGCAAATTTACCTGGTGCAACACCTTTCTTTAGGTGGTCATCTTCCCTCTAGTTTCTGCCTGCTTTTGTTCATTCTTCAGGGCTTTCAAATATGTGTTTTTATATTTTGTCCAGATTTTATAATTGTTATCCATGAACGTGTCAGTTCACCATGAGGCACCCCACCATTTGGAAACCATTTAAATATTATTGTATTTATTAAGTTCAATAACATGAGAACACATAATCTTAATAATCACTAATCACAAGATATGTCTGATAAAAAATAGATTGTAAAGATTCGGAATTAAGTATCTGGATTTCCTTTGGGAGGCTGTAAGTATTTTGAGTAAAGAACAGACTGAAGCAACTGAGAAAATACTATCTCACGGAGATAATTGAGTTGATCACAAGCATAGAAATTAGAGGAACTACCTCATATCACTCAGGAAAGGGTATTTCCTGGAGGACAATAAAGAAACATATATTTAATATATATATTAGTGGGGTACTCTTCAAACCGTTTATATATTAAATATTCACTTGTCTTTAATAATTTCATTTAATTCTAAAGTTCCATTTTTGCAAATGAATTGCTTATAAATATATCATGCCACTTTTAAGAAAATAATATAAGTTGAAATCATGAAAAGCAAATTTTGTGTTGCTCAGGTGGGTACGGTGTTATGTTAGTTAGTAAGTATTGTAGCTCTTGGAATGTGAGGGCCATGAGGATCTTCACATTTATACCTAACAGTTTTTTGAGCTACTTATACAGATGCATTAGTCTTACAGTTTCTAACAGACCAAAGTACCTCAGGGAATTAACTTATACTGAAACCTAGTTTACATGTGAATATAATCTGCAATGCTAGATTTAAAAAATATCAAATAATCTTACTAGGCATTATCATATTAAAATAATTAGCTATTATCTAGAGAGGTATCATAATATCTTATATGATTAACTACCAAGTGGATTAAATATGCATACATTTAATTTAGAATTAAATTTTATTAAAATATCTCTAAGGTATTGGATTTCACAGTTTAAAAAAATCTCTGTAGTATATACATATGTCTATCACTGTTACCCTTTAACATGCTAATAATAGACTTCTAGTCAACACTAAAAGAAACAAGAAAAAGAGAAGAAAGAAAAGAAAGAAAGAAAGAAGAGAAAGAAAGAAAAATTAGTAACGTGGCATAAGTATTTGAAAAGACAAATACTCTTCTTGTTTCAGGCAATAAGATTTCCTCCTTAGTAGAGAACAAAAACAACATGAAAGAGGATCAGTCCCTAAACTGTTAGAACTGAATCAGGTTATTGTCAAAATCAGGACTGTTTCCTCTAGCACAGACCTTAATTTTGGTTATTTAAGTTATTCTAAAATAAACTATGAGACAGAAATTTTATGATACCATGAAACCTAGGAACCAAAGTGTTATTCTACAGCTGCCTTATTTTCTTCACCAAAACTCTTGCACAATATTCAGGTAATATTACTCCAGTGATTTTAACCCTTTGCTTGTATGTGTTTAACCCACTGTTTGTACAGATGGAGATCATTTTTTCCTTTTTCAAATATCTAAGTAGATCTGAATTCCAAACCTTTAGATCATGTATCTACAATTTTTTTTCTGTAAAGGGCCAGAATATAAATATTTTAATCTTCACAGGCCTTTAGGTCTCTGTTATAAATATTCAGCACTGCTATTATAGCATGAAAGCAGCCTTAGGCAGTATGTAAATGATGGGCACAGCTGTGTTCCAATAATACTTTATTTACAAAAGCAGGTGACTGGCCTCATAATTTACTCAGTATTGCTTTAGGGAGATGGAGTGAGAGCTCCATCAATAGAATATTGATTTTCCCATCAATAGAATGTCTTCCAAAGGATTTTATCAGATCTTGTTATCACCTCTCCTGGTGTAGATAAATAGACAGTAATAACATCAAATAGTTATTTCACTTTTCTTTAAAGACAAGATTAATAAGGAAACCTCTTGCTCTTCTTTAGTTGCAGCCTAAGTCAACTAAAGATCAAGATGGAATTATCAAGATGGAATAATTTTAGAAGAAAGCTTCTCTCACAACCATGACAAGTGGTTTCAGGATTCATTTGTTTAAGAATGTGATAAGTATTTGACTGAGAAATGTGCCCAAAGATCTAGTTACTTAACCAGAGACAATATTTAGTAAGCTAGATTTGTAATATTAGTGTTTTCCCAATAAAATGTAGAGGAAATTATATGGATTGGACTTCAGGCCACTAAAGAAGAGTTTTGCCAAGGGTCTGTCTGAACAAAACTGACAAGAAAAGGCAGCAAGATGCATATATTAAAACTAATGGATATTTTTAAATTGCAGCAATTACTAATTACTGGATAAATTTTAAAGTTTCATAATAACAAATAATTTTTAAAACCCTAGAAGCAAATGTAAGACATGCAAAAATTATATAAAAATATGTAACTTTACTAATAGATGTAAACAGTGGTAAAATATACCTTGTTTTGGTGGCAATGTCTTGTGGGAAATATGCACATTCTTCTTAAATTTATCACTGAAATTTAACATCACTTAAATTGAAACCTTGATTGAAATCAATCAGGGAATTCCCTGGATGCCCAGTGGTTAGGATTCTGCCTTTACAGTGCAGGGGGCACGGGTTCGATCCCTGGTCGGGGAGCTAAGATCCTGCATGCTGCCTGGCACAGCCATAAAGAAAAAAAAAATCATCAATAAAAATCTCAACCAGGTTTTTATAAGCAGTTGACAAATTTACCTTCAACATAAAATATTTAAGAATAGCTGAGGGCTTCCCTGGTGGCGCAGTGGTTGAGAGTCCGCCTGCCGATGCAGGGGACGCGGGTTCGTGCCCCGGTCTGGGAAGATCCCACATGCCGCGGAGCGGCTGAGCCTGCGCGTCCGGAGCCTGTCCTCCGCAACGGGAGAGGCCACAGCAGTGAGAGGCCCGCGTAACGCATAGAAAAAAAAAAAAAAAAAAGAATAGCTGAGAATTTGGGGGAAGACTTGGAGCAATAATAGCAAGGGCCTAATTTGAAAGACAACTAAACATGTTACAAACAGTGCAAAAATAGAAAAAATTTATAAACAAACAAGTTATGACTCTTATATTTTCACGAAACAAATTCTCAATATAGTAAGGAACTAAGTGTACAAAAATGGAAAATCATACATAAAAGGGTGATTAATAACATTATGGTTCTGGAAGTTCCCACAAAATAAAAATATAAGGAAAAATATGTTTACTACCTCAAGTATTAAGATATCAATATGATAAAATGCTTCACAGATAGTTAAAATGAAAATGTAAGACCCGGAGAAAACATTAACAACCTATATGAAGACAAAGAACCAATCTCTATATTATTTACTTATATAAATAAATAAGAAAAAGACTACTAATAGAAAAAAATGGAAAATGTGAGAAGGTAATTTACAGCAAAAAATGGTCACAAAATTTTAAGGAAAATATGCTCAACCTTATCAATCATCATGAAAATACAAATTATAATAATACGATAATATCCTTCACTCATTTGATGGATAAAATAAAAAAAGGATGATAAACTCCTGGATTAAGGAAACTTTTCCTACTTTTGAGATTTCAAATTAATACAATTATGTGCAGGATAATTTGACAGTATTAGTTAAATTAAAAGTTATATGACACATTAATATTATTATTTCATTCCTCTATATATCTGCTATAAAAGTAATCAATGGTATACAAAGAGACATGGTAAATGGGATTGTTGCAGTACTGGTGAAACAACATCAATATGGATATAGTTAAATAAATTATGCTCTATACTGTATACTGCTATGTCACAGTTAGAACTACATGTTCTGGTGTATGTTAACTAGATTTATTATGATGATCATTTTGCAATATATACCAAATAGCAAATCATTATGTTGTACACCTGAAACTAATATAATATTGTGTGTCAACTATATCTCGATTAGGAGAAAAAACATAAGGTAGATCTTTTTTATTCTAACATAGAAAAATCTCTACAGCACATTGATATGGAAAGCTAAGCATCCAGAGTATGTATGACACAATTCCTTTGTTTAAGTAAATACACCTAAAACATGTTTCTGTAATTGTTTCAAGTTTTGTGTAGTACTATGGAATACTAATACAATGAAAACTGATTATATAATTCAGTTAAAAATAGCACTTTTTAAAAATTAATAGGCAAAAATAAGCACCTAATATATTTTGTCATTTGTATAAAATCTTGTAAATCAAGAAGTAACCTATGCTTTTCTTTTAATCACTGAAAAATTTTACAGCAAAAACCTTTAAGCAGGTAAATATCATCATTACCTACTAATTGTGGTTAATTGGTCTGTTCATTTGGTTTAGGCAAAGCTAGAAGTGACTCGGTATTTACAGAGCATTGAACCAGTGGCCATTTTGAAAAATCCCAAGATGATATTCTGCAGGAGAGTGCTTTTGGTTAATACCACAAAAGGTAAGTTTTCATAAAATAATATATAAAATAAGTCATCTTTATTATAAAATTCCTGCGTTTTTTTAAGTAAACTTGGTATATAACATTATATTAGTTTCAGGTATACAAAGTAATAATTTGATATTTGCATACACTGCAGCATGATCACCACAGCATGTCTACTTACTATTTGTCATCATGCAGTTGACTCCCTTCACACACACCCCCCAACCCCATTCTCCTCTGGAAACCACAAATCTGTTTCCTGTACCTATGAGTTTTGTTTTGTCTGTTTATTTTTAAGTCCACGTATTGATGAAATCATACAGTATTTGTCTTTCTCTGTCTGACTTATTTCACTTAATATAATACCCTCAAGATTTCACTTAGTATAATACCCTCAGGTTGTCACAAATGGCAAGATTTCCTTCTTTTTTATGCCTGAGTAGTATTCAATTGTGTGTGTGTGTGTGCGTGTGTGTGTGCATCACATCTTCTCTATCCCTTCATCCATCTATGGACATCTAGATTGTTTCCATATATTGACTATTGTAAATAATGCTGCAATGAACATAGAGGTGCATATATCTTTCGGGCATCAGACTATATATTTATGATTGGACTCCTTTCTATATTTCAAGATCTGCACTTCGATATAAGAAGTGGCAACAGGAATAGGGTAGATAACTGGACATTGGACACTTTTATGGCAGGGACAGAGAGGGGCTAAACACTGTTAAAAGATCAAGAGGTCATACATATCCCATCCTTGGGGCAAAGGAAACATTGCACATGCACAGAAAGGTTCCTTGGGAGTCAAAAAGGAGGGGGCACAACCCTATAATATGTGATGCTAAGGCTGTCCTATAGGCCTCTGGTCTGTAATTCATCTTGGAAAAAAGTTGTGCATGCATGTTGAGGAGGGTCCTAAGGCAGGTCAGGTGTAGAAAAAGAAACCAGATAATTGGCCAAAGGTAAACAAAGACCCAGAAGAACTGCCCTATATAAGTGACTTAACGGCCTCTTTACTGCACTCCTCCTCATTAGGGAGGACACCCACAGCCTTTCTCTCTGTGTGCATCTCTGCCTTGCTTCTGTCTTAACTAAGCAAACTGTTTCTCTGTGTGCTCTCTCACTTGTTGTTGTGCTGTCTCTAATAATAAACTTTGTACATGTTTTTACAAAAAAAAAATTGTTTTTTGGGGCTTCAGATAAATGACCAGAAGTAAAACAGCTGGATCATACAGTATTTCTATTTTTAATTTCTTGAGGGACCTCCATACTGTTTCCTATAGTGGCGACACTGATTTACATTCCCACCAGCAGTGTACAAGTGTTCCCTTTCTTCACATTCTCTCCAACACTTGTTGTTTCTTGCCTTTTTGATAATAGCCATTCAAGCAAGTATGAGGTGATGACTCATTGTGGTTTTAATTTGTATTTCCCTAATGATTAGTGATGTTGAATATCTTTTCATGTGCCTGTTGGCCATTTGTATGTCTCCTTTGGAAAAATGTACCTTTTTTAATCAAATTGTTTGTTATTTTTGCTACTGGGTTGAGTTCTTTACATATTTTGGATATTAACCCATTATCAGATGTATGATTTGCAAATATTTTCTCCCATTCCACAGGTTGCCTTTTCATTTATTTTAATTTTAAATTTTTATTGGAGTATAGTTGATTTACAAGGTTGACTTTTCATTTTGTTGATGGTTTCCTTTGCTGTGCAAAACTTTTAGTTTGATGTTGTTCCACTTGTTTATTTTTGCTCTTGTTGCCTTTGCTTTTGGAGTCAGATACATAAATTCAATGCCAAGACTGATGTGAAAGATTTTACTGCCTATGTTTTCTTCCAGGATTTTTATGGTTTCAGGTCTTACCTTCAAGTCTTTAATCATATTAAATTAATTTTTGTGTATGGTGTGAAACAGTGGTCCAGTTTCATTCTTTTGCATGTGGCTGTCCAGTTTTCCCAACACAATTTATTGAAGAGAGTGTCCTTTCTCCATTATACATTCTTGACTTCTTTATCATAAATTAATTAACCATATGTGTTGGGGGTTTATTTCTGGGCTCTTTATCTTGTTACATTGATCTATGTGTCTGTTGTTATGCCAGTACCATACTGTTTTGATTACTGTAACTTTGTAGTAAAATTTGAAATTAGGGAGCATGATACATCTAGCTTTGCTCTTCTTTCTTAAGATTGCTTTGGCTTTTGTGGTCTTTTGTGGTTCTATATAAATGTTAGAAATATTTGTTCTATTTCTGTGAAAAATGCCATTGGAATTTTGTTGGGGATTGCATTGAATCTGCAGTTTACTTTGGATAGTATGGTCATATTAACAATATTAATTTTTACAACCCATGAGCACAGTATATCTTTCTATCTATTTGTGTTATCTTTAATTTCTTTCATCAGTATCTTATGGTTTTCCAAGTACAGGTCTTTCACCACCTTGGTTAAATTTATTCCAAGGTATTTTATTCTTTTTAATGCAGTTGTAAATGGGATTGTTTTCTTGATTTCTATTCCTGATAGTTTGTTTTTAGAGTATAGAAATGCAGGAGACTTCTGTACATTAATTTTATATCCTGCAACTCTACTGGATTCATTTATTAGGTAAGTTTTTAGATGATGTCTTTAGGGTTTACTATATATAGTATCATGTCACATGCAAATAGTGACAATTTCTTTTTTCCTTTCCAATTTGGATATCTTTTGTTTGTTTATTTTTTGCCTAATTCCTGTAGCTGGGATTTCCAATACCATGTGCATAAAAGTGGTGAGAGTAAGCATCTTTGTCTTGTTCGTGATCTTAGGGGAAAAAGTTTCAGCTTTTCACTGTTGAGTATATGTTAGCTGTGGGTTTGTCATATATGGCATTTATTATGTTGACTACATTCCCTCTATTCCCACTGTGTATAGAGTTTTTAAAAATCATTCCTTGGGTTATTTTTGTTAGTTTGTTTATCACAAGGAAGATAAAGGTATTTAAAATGATCTGGGACATTAGAATTTTCTATTCTGAATTTATTAGTATATGATCAAATTTTTGAATGGATTCATTTTTTAAAAAGTATTTTGTATTTAGGTATTCAATCAGCTGGTTTATTTCTTAGAGTTTCTTATAAGACTGGAGGATGTCTTCCAGTTCACCCAACACACAAATATTCTGTTAGGTCACTAGAAGTACAAATTCCTCTTTTCAACTCCAAATATATCAATGGCAGCTGCACATTCCATTCTCATTGATCAAAGTCCAAGGCAAAGAATAATCCTTAGTAATCGCTTACTTATTCAATTTGCTTTTTGGCTCAATGTTCTAGCAAGATTCTTTCTGAAAGGTCAGCAACTTGTCTCCAATTCATTTCATTAAATATGAAAAAAGAAAGAAGCTTTTTATAATTTAGTGAGAACAAGGTACATAATCACAAAGTGAAAGGTGTTAATATCTATTCTTAGTCAAAATGAACTGCAGCATTTTTCCTCTTTTATCAGAACTTTAATTGGCACTATAATAAGGGTATCTTATAAAGCAACTGCATAGTAAAGAAGACAATAGCTAGCAAGAATCCCCATTGTTGAAGAACCCTTTTCATCATCTGAAAGAAAAGGAGGATTAAAATAGATTATTAAATGATAACTTTATACATTTGAGATCAGTTGTAAGAGGAGTTCTTTGTAGATGCTGCAGAGCAAGAAGTCATTTAGAATGTAGACTCATTAACAAACTGTACCTAAATTTGAATGAGAGATTGATAGGATTTTATTCATGTGCCGATTTATTCCTTCTCCTACAAAGTCTCATTTCTATTTTCATCTCAAAATCAACCATCTGCTCCAGCCAGCACTGGTTAGTGAGTTTTTAATGGTTAAGGTTTACACCTTGTCATCCACTTATTAGCTACATGATTAGTACCGTTTCTTATCCTCACTTATCATCAGTTTTCTTATACGTAAAATGGGATAATAAAATGCACTCTAGTACCTGTTTCATAAAGTTGTAGTGGGCACTAAACAATTCATGTAAAATGATTTTCACAGGAATACTTTTGTAGTTAATAATCATAAAAATGGAAGTCATTAGTGCCTTTATCCCATAGTGCATCCTTTTTAAATACTTTCCTCTATACTCATGGTACAATAGAAATGGTTTCCTTGCATGCTTTTCTACTCCTCTCCACTAATGCAAATGTTTCCAGCTCCTCTAATGAATATCTCTCTGATCAGCCCTGTGAGTTGGTATTATCAATGCTACGTACTTTACACTTTTAAAAGTCTTTCCTCTTTATTAGAATAATTGCTGTTCCCAAATACATTTACCTGTTCCTCTATATTATAATTTTTTAAGATTTTATTCTTCTTTTGTATCTCAGTTCTTGTTGAGAATATGAGAAAATCTACAAAATATTTCCTGAAAACATGTCATATATATGATAAATATTTTTTCATACATATGTATATTTATATACATGTTTGTACACATATATGATTTTTGCACCCAATTTCATGGGAGTACATAGCCTACATCACATCTCTAGTCCATCTAGATGTCATCTAGGGGTCCATGAAACCAGTCTTAAATATTGTGAATCTCTGTATATGTAGAAATCTTAAACTGGCACACAGCCAATTCTGCATTAGAATATTCCAATTTCCCTTTCCTCAAAATTACAGAAGAATGTAGATATTGTATAAAACACTCGGAAACTCAATGTAAAGTCAACTTGGAAAAGAAAAGTGGAACAAATATTAGCTTGAAAGGAGGGCAGCTGAAGTCTTGTAAGCTAAGGGATATATCAGAACATGAAGACATAGCAAGGGCATATAATAGTGTAGAAAAGTTTAAGATACATTTAAGAAAGAATATATTTCTACCTTGTTTGTGATGGAGGTACAGAGGAAGAGGGGTCCATCATGGATGCCCACCAGGGGAGATAGACAGAGTTTGGGGATGTTTGTATGTGAAGGAAGGTAACTTATGGCAGTGAGTGGTCAGCATATGTAATCAACTCTTTGTTTCTTCATATTGGTCCAAGTTGGCAGATTCCAACTTTGTGTTCAACATTTGGCAGGCTAATGTAAGCGGCCAATAATAATGAACTATCAGTGAAGATTTTCCAAGACTACTAACTCCTTGGCATATCAAAAGAGGTCTATTGGAGATGTTTGCTGCAAGAGATTAATATGAATATCATCCCTCATTTTTCTTTTTGTCTGGCATAGCAACCAACACACAGTGAATGTTGAAAAATCTTTTGTTGAGTATTTTTTTTTACTAGCCAGACATGTGTCTGTGCAAAAACCTGGACAATTCCACCATACACTAGCAAAAGTTGTTCAGCTTATTTCAGCTTTACAAGGAACCTTCTCAACAATGAGAGGTACAGGCTTTTTGGAAATCAGTGTGGGAAAGACAGAGGAGCCAGAGGAAGTGATGGAGTAAAGTGCCCCTATGTCTAGAGCACTCTTGTGGAAAATTAACTGTTCACCATCTGGGTCATTAGAGTGACTTGGGAAGACTCAGGTAGGCTTAGTGATTAGGCTGCTCTAGTAGAAATTCAGAAACCTCAATTTTGTTACTGGCTTTCTGCCTTTTGACCTTTTGAAAAAGTAATTTCAGATCTCATTTCCTCTGGCTCTTAAATAGAATCATACTTGTCTGTAAGGCAATTTAAAGATACTCAGATGAATGATATACATGTTTGAATGCAGTTCTCTACTGATTTACTGGAAGACATATATTTCTTTATTTGGAAAGTATCTTTTATATTTTATTAGCTCTTATATCATATTAAAAAAGTCTTGAAATAGGCAGCTAGTAGAATTGCCACTTTGCCAATATGTAACTGAATAATAGAACTACAAATAAAAGGATCAGAAGTCAGAATCTAAAGTATCATATAGTCATTTAACCCCAAAATGAGAGCGAATAAAGAACTTTGATAAAGCACAATGTTGAACCTTAGATAAGACATAATAATGTCCAGTATATCTAATTTGCGTTAATAACAGTAGTTAATACAAAGCAGTGATTATATGCAGGTACTGTTCTAAGAATTTTACATATATTAACTTAGATAATCTCACCACAGCCTTGCAAGTTATATACTATTGCTATTTCCTTGTTCACTTGAGGAATCTGAGACATAAACTATCTAATATACTTGAGATCAGTAAGTAGCAGAACCAAGATTTGAACCTGGGAAAAATGGATTCAGAATCTGGGTTCATACCACTGTATTATACTATGCATCCAGTTGGATAGCTTTTCAAAACCATTGTTAGGTCACAAATCCAATAAGTCATCTCTACTCAAACATTACCTATCAACTTATTTCAACTATTTTAAAAATTGGTTAAAGATATTTTGGGTTTTTTTCAATACATGAAATAACATATATTTAATTGCTATAATGTGTAAGGGGCTAAATTTTACATCGGTTGGATGGAAAATTGCATAAGACCGCATTGGTTTCTTGTTATTTCTGCATTCTAACCGGAAGATCCCAATATCAGTATGAAAAGGACAAAAGTGTACAGTCAGATATTTACTATTAAAATGGCCATAGTTACCCCAAGACTTATTGACTGTTATGACAGTATAGACAAGGACTAGGACATTGTAAAACATAAATTAACACTTCCATAAAGATTTCATTTTGTTTTGTTTTTGTTTGAGACTCAGAGTTTCACCTGTTCTTCTAAGCTCCACTTAATGCTCACCTGCACCTCAAGCAAAACTATTGGGACGGACACTTTACACTTTAGATATATTCATAATAATAAAAATATTTTCATTGCTGATGTATTAATAGGTGGTTCAAAACACAGTTGACCCAAACCATTTGTTACAAATCAGTGTATAGTTAAACTAATTTAAACAGAGAATATACGTTCAGATTCACAATTCTTAGCCTATAGCTGATCCGTAGTCACAAGCCATTCCTCCTAATCAAAGCTTGGTCTTACACTCTGCTAAAACTTGATAATAGATTTAAAGGAGTCATTATCCATGTAAACTCATCTCAACAAGTTCTTATAAATTTTTTTCTTAAATGAGCCCACGAATATCCTTTATTAAAATGTGGGTGGATTTTCTTTTTTTAATACTCTAATCAGAATGAGTGGCTCAGATTGTTTCATACACCGTATTTTCTAAATCATTTTAGCAGCTGAAAGGTCCTGCCTCTATGTAAGATAATGCATCAATATTATTTTTCATCTAGTTACTTTTGTATAGACCAAAAAAAAGGTTTTTAGGAAATAACATCACCAAAATTGTTTTTGTAAAAGACTATCTATGCTTCATACATTATTTTATATTCTACACTATGCCAAACTATATTATTTGGCTTTCCATTTTGAAATCCTGCAGGTGGAGAAACATGTTTCTTCTCTTTTTTTTTTTTTGGTTTTCCCCTATAAATTTTATATAGCTATTTACTTGAAATTGTGTTCAACTTGCTAGAAATGTGGTGTGACAAATATAACTAACCAAAATTATATGCATATTTGTCTGTCAGAGGTTCAAATTTGTGTTTTGGATACTACTTATGTAGTTTGGATGTATTTATGTGTGGCTTCTAGAGGAAAACGAGAAATTGAGCATCACAATTTCTAAGCAACTTAAATTGCAGTGTGAGACAGGCATTGGTCTTTCTAGGATAATATGTCATATGGTAAATGGCCAGTTAGTCTCTTACTTAGATTATAGATTATTCCACACAGCATAAAGCAATGGAAATGGAATACTTTGATTCAAAATGGTAATTCATTCATGATGTGATACTACAGGTTGTAGGGTTTGAAGTCAGTAATATAAAGGTAAAAATCAGCAGGTAATATATCATATCTGTTTTTCCTTCATAATTCTATCTTTAGAGAAATACAAAGTGGCATGAAATAAATACTCAGTGACTATAAATAAACTAACCTAATAAGACACTTAGGAGTAATAGCCATAGGAATGCAATTTAAATAAATAGGAAAACCATTTGGATACCTAGTATGAAAAATAGGATTAGTTTTACAAAGAAGGATGAAATAAAACCTATGTTACAACACAAAACAAAATAGCCATAGGGTCTAAATTCCCTGAAGTGGCTTCTATGGTTAAAGTAAATATTTATTTCTGCTTGGTGAATAAGGACATGTCAAAATTCTCTAGGCTGCATCTGGGGAAAGTGACATACATTTTCACTTCTGTTACATGTTATAAGTTCATGCCAGTGAAATAGACAGTTGTGTCTTTTGTGGGTTTCTTCTGACAGAATGAACACTATAAAAATGCTAATAAAGACGTTCAAGCCAATTCTTTGTTCCATAGCTATTTCCACCATTGCAAATTAACACGTCTTGGTTTTTCAAATTGGATAGTACTAGTCCCTCAAAGATAATACATCAGTGTTCTCAGTCTGCTCTTTGAATGGGTATATTGAGCAATGCTCCACCAACTACACTTTATAAGGGAAAAAAATGTACCAATTCATATAATAGATAAGATTCTTCTTTTGGACGGGACCAGTGGATAGGGCTGCTGATAGACTTCATGCTTCTTTGCTACACGTACCAGTTATGTTTTCTTTTACAAGATGTTTCTGCAGTTATCCCAAGAGCAGCTTCTTTGCTGTGCTGCAAATATAGAGAGTGATGCTACACACAGAATGGGCATGATATGTTAAATGTGTTCTATTAGCACCTCATAAAAGTTGCATGGACTTAAAGCATCTGCATTCAAGTCCAGTTCTGCCACTTCAAGCTGTATAACATGGGCTAATTTTTCTTATATGGGCAAAAAGGATAATGATACTTTAATATATGGTTATGATGACATGATGGTCAAATGTGGTAATATATGAGAAAGTGACCTTGTGAACTCTAAACTGCTGTAGAAATATATAATGTTATTATTCAGGATATGAACTTAGCTACATAAGTGCCCATTTAAAATTGTACATTTAATTGTATGCTATAAAATGCTTTGCATTTATACAAACTATTTTTCAATGAGCTGTTTTTATTCATGCACGTCTTAAAAGGTTTAATTTTTTAATATTTAAGCATCATTTAACTCTCCCAAATTTTCACTGAGTCAGGAACCAACAAATTATGTAAGTTCATCCTTGCCACAAATGTTTTATGTGCAAAAACAACAACAACGACATTTATCAAGAGTATTTTTCACTGTGAAGGGCCCAAATATTAGATGAACTATTTTCAAAACTATGAATTTATTCTAAAATAGTGTTATTAAGTTCCTCACACATCTAACAAAACAAACATAAAGAGGTACAATCTCATGAAACATTCTCTATCTCAAAGAATTAATTTTTTCACCACCTTAAAACTATTAGCACAATAAGCAAAAGTCAATGGTTATTTCAAGCCAGATAATAGGGCATTCTAAAAAATAGGCACACTCATTTACTTTACTTGTTTCTATGTTTCAGGTAAATGTGACATTGGCCATTTGGTGTCTTTTCTTGAAACTACACAAGAAAATAGTGGGCATCTCTTATTCTACTCAATGGGGTATTAACTTTAGAGCTACCTATCTTTGAGAACAAGATTTGAATAGAACTATTCAACTAGCTGGGGTTTAACTTTTGGTTTCAATTTAGAACTGAAGGGATGCATTCAGGCTGAAAGCCAATTTAGGTCTTACAGGTATCTTGTTCTTGGGACTAGTAGACTTGTATCCAGAGGTAAAGTTCTGTTTTTCCATTGTTTTTACAAAACAGAAAATTAAGAAAATAAATTAAAAGATGTGCTGTTATATTTTCCTACTATTCCCCTGACATTTTACACACACACACACACACACACACACACACACACATACACACATACACACACGATTAAATTCTCTGGCAAATTGCTGTTTTTTTTTAAAGATAGATTCTATTCATTTTTTTAAAATTATTTTACTTTTTTATTTTTGGCTGCGTTGGGCCTTCGTTGCTGCGTGCGAGCTTTCTCTAGTTGTGGTGAGCAGGGGCTACTCTTTTTTGCGGTGCGCAGGCTTCTCATTGCAGTGGCTTCTCTTGTTGTGGAGCACGGGCTCTAGGCACGCTCTTGCCACCCTTTATGCTACTCTGATGGCTTGGGACTTAATGCTACAGTAACTGTTTTGGTGTATCTCTCAACAGAAACAACATTATCAGTACTTGTTTATCCTATATCTCCTATGTGTGAAAAAGAAAAAAATAATATAATACTCATTTTTATGAACAAACTCAAACATTATACTGCTCTGGCAGCATATGTTTTTTTGTTTTTTGTTTATTTTTTTGCGGTGCACAGGCCTCTCAGTGTCGTGGCCTCTCCCGTTGCGGAGCACAGGCTCCGGACGCGCAGGCTCAGCGGTCATGGCTCACGGGCCCAGCCGCTCCCCGGCATGTGGGATCTTCCCGGACCGGGGCACGAACCCGTGTCCCCTACATCGGCAGGCGGACTCTCAACCACTGCGCCACCAGGGAAGCCCCATATGTATTTTTTTAGAGGACATCAAAACTTTCTCCAGAGATCACCAATATGAATTTCTGATAAAAACAGCAGACTAATCGTAAGATATTCTTCGGCAGGAGGGTATGTCTTTCAAATCTTAACGCATATGTTGTCACATATGTAGAGGGCCAATATCATATCTCCTCCGCTTCTACTTATTCTTATTTTTGGCCCCCTCCTGATCCATTTTTCATGTTCATTGGGCCTCTGCAAGTTATTTTTTATGTACTGCATCAAGCAATTCCTTTGAGGTCTGCCTTCTGGTTGAATTTATTCAATGGAAGGCAATTATAGGAGATTAGAACAAGAAATGAGAGTAAGATCAGAATATTTATTATCCATTTCCTCTCTGCTGGGCTATAGTTGTATCCCGTAACCAAAAGCCACAACTCCTATTGGACATCAGGAGAACAATTCTTCTGAATTCTCGTAACTTTGCCATACTGGAGGTTAACAGCTCTTTACTTTTGTTAGCCCTGAGGTGTTTCAGTATCTCTTGTTGGTTTCCAGTAATCTTTCACACACCTCTGAATATCTCTCACGGAAGTCTACTACCTATTGTCATGACACTGACTAACATAACAGGGTGCTGAAAAAACAAAAATTCAGGGACTACCTCTTGAAATAAAGAGAAAAAAATGTTTTCATCTACCACCAACAGTTTTCACAGATGTTCACATGCATATTTTCTTAGTTTCTTAGTCTTTGCTTCTCAATTAAAAAATTAAGATATTAAGAAATGACATATACAAAATTAGCATCAAAAGCTATAAAATTAGGAAGTAAAAAGTGAAAGTTCCATCTAACTACCTACATTCTCACTAATGACATCCCACTTTACCCTGGCACTTCTTCTACTCAGAAAAAGCTATTGTTATGGTAGTATATTTTTTCCTATGCATGTATTCATTTTCACTTTGCTGGTAACAAATTATCGCAAATTTTGTAGCTTAAAACACCCATTTATTATCTCAAAGTTAGTCTAGGTCAGAATTCCCGACCCAAGTTTCTATTCAGAATCTCAAAATAGTGATATCAAAGTGTTGGCCCAGATGTATTCTCATCTAGAAGCTCAACTGGAAAAGGATCTAACTTCACCCTCCTTCTGGTTGCTGGCAGAATTCATGCCCTTGTAGCTAAAGAATTCACGGAGGCTTGCTTCTTCAAGCCAGTAATGAAGAGAAAAAGAGTCTCTTTGGTTTTAAAGTCTCTGACCTCTAGAACATCTTTTAAATGGTTCACCTAATTATGTCAGGCCCACCAAGAATAATCTGTTTTTGTTTATAGTTGACCATTGAATAATGTGGGGGGCTAGGGGTGCTGAACCCCAGCACAGTTGAAAATCCACGTATTACTTTACAACCAGCCCTTTATATCTGGGGTTTTGCATCCAGGATTCAACCAACTGCAGATCCTGTAGTACTGTAGTATATATTTATTGAAAATATCTGAGAATAAGTAGACCTATGCAGTTTAAACTTGTGTTGTTCAAGAATCAACTGTACATTAAAGTCCCAGTTGGGCATTTCTTTAAATATTTATGAGTTGTATACATTTATTATTTATTACTAAAGTAATTCATGTTAATTTCAGGTAAAATGCTTTTAGTGAAACAAACATATGTTTTAAAACTGTCCGATTACTTTTATTGAAGATAAACACAGTTAACATTTGTTTATAATCTGTCAGACATTTTTCCAAGTGTACATGAAATCTGTCAATTTTTAAAATACAAATGCTATCTTAGAACGCATACCTAAACATAGATATTGTTCTATGCCACATATCATTCTATATCTTCATTTTTAATGGCTACATAGTATTGTATTTTACAGAAGTGCCATAATTTTTATACCCAATATCTTTATATGTGGAAATAGGTTTTCAGATATTTAGTTTCCTACTCAGTGCTCATGTGGAGCTGTGTGTGTGTGTGTGTGTGTGTGTGTGTGTGTGTGTGTGTGTATTTCCTTGGGATAAAGTTCTAAAAGCCATTCATAAGTTTTAAGACATTGTATTTATATTGCCAGTTTTCCATTTAGAAAGGTAATACCAGTTTGAATTCATAAGCCATATTCAATAATTTTATTATTCACAGTTCTCTAATTTATCCCTATCTAAGGATGAAAAATCATGTCTCATTTTTAAATTTTGTATCTCTTTGACTACTATTGTGTTTGATTATTTTTCCTATGTTAGCTATCAACTTCTTTACTTAGTATCTGTTCTGACCGTAATTTGATTTTGACTTATAGGAAAAGCATATAAATATTAATAGTATGAAAATACTGTCAAACTTTGCAAATATGTTTCTCTGAGTATGCCATTTAACTTTGTTTACTAACTTGTTTTGTTGTTATTGTTTGTTTTTCCTCTGGATGATTTTGGCCACAATTAAATTCCATGATGAAGAGATATTTTACTCTTTTTTTGACTTTTATTTTATTTATTTATTTTCATCTCTTTAGTCTCTCTTTTTAAAATGTTTTTAGCTCTTTTATTTATTTATATTTAATTAATTAATTTATTTAATTTATTTTTGGCTGTGTTGGGTCTTCGTTGCTGAGCACGGTCTTTTCTCTAGTTGCGGCGAGCGGGACCTACTCTTTGTTGCGGTGTGCGGACCTCTCATTGCAGTGGCTTCTCTCGTTGCAGAGCATGGGCTCTAGGCGTGTAGGCTTCAGTAGTTGTGGTGCACAGACTTAGTTGCTTCGTGGCATGTGAGATCTTTCCGGACCAGGGCTCGAACCCGTGCATCGGCAAGCAGATTCTTAACCACTGCACCACCAGGGAAGCCCTTGATGTTTATTTTAAAGTTAAAATTTTTTCTTTAGCAAGTTTATGTATTTATATATTTTTTCCTAGTAATTTTATGTTTTTCTTTTTCTCTTTTAAAATTTTGCTTAGAAATACAATGGAAAAACACATTAAGTTCAATTTTACCCATATGTTGTTTCACATTAGAAATATATAAACATATACATGTGTACAAATATGCATGCATACATATGCTCGTGTTTCCATGTATGTACATATATTCCCTTTTCACTCATTATATCATAGCCCTAATTGTTAACTTTATTTTGTGTGTGTCATATATGAATTTTTCTTAAATTCATATTGATGTAAATCATCTATGAATGTAAACACACATTCATATTATGCTCTAAATGTTGATCTATAAATTGCTATATTTTTACCTGAAAGTACCGTCATTTATCTATGTCAATTCATTTTGCACTGTTTTTAATGACTGAAATTATACCATTTCATATAATGAATTTATTATAGTTTATTTATCCACCTACTGATTAATATTTAAAATATTTTCAATCTTTAGCTACTGTATATTTATATGTGCTGGTGTTTTTGTTTTGGTAGAGTCAATTCCTATAATGATTTTTAAAAAATACATCTACAAATATATAAAGACCTTCAATTTATTGGATGAGGGTCACCCGCAGTGTGGGGAGTAATCTGTTTTACTTAAAGTCTACCGATTTAAATGTTAATCTCACCTAAAAAATTACCTTCACAGTGATGTCTAGACTGGTGTTTGGCCAAATATCTGGTACTTTTGACACATACAATTAATCACCAGAGAGTCTTAATTCCTTTTATTGGACAATACTTAGAAATCAAGATCTGGGTGCAAGGTGTGTTCATTGCTACTGGGAAATCATTGCCTCTCAGTGAATAGACCTCAAAAATAGTTGTATGTATACTAACCCCATGCACACACAACTAGTCTGTCTGTCTGTCTATCTATCTATCTGAATGAGTTCATACTTACACTTCTGATTTTAGTCCAACACCATCAGTTCATCTTAATCTTCCCATTTCCATATTTTAACTTTTTATCCTCCAACACTGATAAGCCTGGTTCTCATTAACTACAACGTATGTACTTATTTGTTTAATCCTATTGTACACATACAGTCATCTCAGAATTATTTACTCATACCCCTGGGAGAAACAGATTTACTAATTATATTACAGTATGTATGTACAGTTTCTTGTGTCTTAAGCCCTACAGTAGCTAGTGAAAATACTATTTTCTGGTGTTACTTAGATTAGTTATTTTCTGCCTTACCACATATGGTATGGTGATGTTATTCATTGGTAATATGGTTAGCTTCCTTTGTTCCTGTTTTTACTAACTGTTTGGTTATGTCTATTTTTAACTAACACTAAAAAGTAATTATGTAATGAAAAACAGATCTTTTAGATTTAAATTTCTATTTAAAAACTTCCAAAAATCTATATTAATCTCTAAGTTCCAAATACGAGTTTTATTTTACATTTTCAATAAACTCAGTGCTTTATGGGGGTGGGAGTTAAGGGGGAGAAGTCACTGACCTTGCTTGACACATAGATTTTGTTATCTCCTCCTCCAGAAGGTGTAACTTCTCAAGACACTCAACCCAGCATTAATAAAACATATTTTTGTGATAGAAAACAAGCCAAAGTTCTAGCTTATTGTTTGAAACTGCCATGGTAACTCTCATGAATTCTCTAAGACATCTGGTTTGTTAAACTGATTTTCATTAGTTTTTCTATCTAGTGGGAGTTTTCTACAAAACATTGAAACTCTTTAATATGCCTCCTAAAGTTTACTTTGATTCAACAATGATCCTTGATCATATTATTAAAGCAGGTCTGACTTCAGATAAATTGTAAGCAACATTTTTCTATAGAAATCAATTTAAATCAATAAATATTCACATTTTAAAAACTTTAATACTTGTTATATAAGATAAACCTACTGTATGATTTCATTTTTATGGCATTCTAGAAAAGACAAAATTATAGGGTCAGAAAACAAATCACTGTTTACCAGGGCTAGGATTGAATTCAAGTGGGCATAAGGGGATTTTTGCTGTAATGGAAATGTTATATATTTTGTTATTGGTGACAGTTACACGAATGTATATATTGTCAAAGCACATCAACTGCACACTTTAAAACGGTGAATTGTTGTGTGTATATTATATTTCAATTTAAAAATCATGCATAATGCACAAAGCACATAGGCTAAAGTATGGTATATGAAATGTATAATTTAATGGTAGCATTTATAAAGAAGATGTTGGAATTATAGATTACTCAAAGATACATAGTATCTGACCAAAAAGACTAATTTGATCTTAGGCTATTTTAAAAGAGAAACACTGTTCAGGTGAAGGGACATTTCCCATAATGTGTGGGCACTGGTCAAATGGTAACTATATTATTCAGCTTAGCTCTAACCTCTGGGTGTTACACTTAAAAGAGAAATTGAGAAAAATCACCAAATATGGCCTAGAGACTGTACACCCCTGCTACTGAAATCATAGTCCAAGGACCAGCATCAGTAGCATCACCTGGGAGCTTGTTCAAAATTCTGAAGCTCAGGCCCCGTTTTATAAGATTCAAAGATTCTTTTTACTGCAGGATACAGCACAGAGACAGTGGGGTACATGGAAGGCAGAACTCTGTATTGCTTACAATTTCAAAGGAGAAAAGGCTCCAGGCAGGACCACACAGGGGGTTGTACCCAGGAGAAAGGATTATAGAAAACTGTAGCTGTAGGGAGCAGTGTAGATGTGACAAGTAGGATGGAGTCAGCTAGGTTCCCTTTGAATTGGTTTATTTGAATAATTTCGACTGTCTGCAGGGCACAGAGGCCGTCCCTAGTTGTATGAAACGTGGCCCCAGGGTAATTAGGGCAGATGCCTAATGGCCCAGAATATGAGAGCCCATTAATGAAAGCCTTTGGGATGTGGACCTATTTAACTGCTCAAGAAGGGGAACCCACCAGCTTCTAGCCAGTGCCTCAAAGCTGAGTCAAGATAGCATAAAGCAAACACACGCACAACAACAAACTATGTTACAATTGACCTGTTGATGTCTTGAAGTCAATTTTAAGGCTGAGTGTTTGGGATATCTGAGCTGCCCAAATAGTAGAGGAGACTTTTTGAGAGTAAGGCATAAGTCTCTGTAAACAGTATAGAAAACATTTTATTATAAAAAGGAGAAGAACACAGTAGAAGTATAAAGAGCCCTGTGGGCCGGCCCATTACTAAGGTTTCTATTTATATGGCATTAGAAAACAGATGTAAATTTTGGGAGTCTCTAGCATTGTCTTGTAAAGTGTGTTTAAAGTATGAGTTATATTTTTTATGACAATAACATATTAGTGTATTGAATAAAGTTGGAGGTTTCCCAGCTTCATTGTTGGAAGGTATGAACCGACAGTTTAGTAAGGTATATGTAAACGTTAGTAGTATTTGTAACCATGAGTAAGGAGAATTCTTGAGACCAAGGACAGGATGTCATGGTAGCAAGCTGAAGGGAATTAGGAGAAGCCTGGGAAATGGTAGGTCCTGCCCTCAAGAGGTCAAGAGGTGTACTTCTATGAGGCAGTTGCCTACTGAGGAAAGCAATAATTTTCACTTGTTTTTAGAATGACACATTTAGTAGCAACCTCTATAAGCTTTCCCCTTAGGGATGGAGTAGAGTGCAGGAACTAGAGTGTAGTTTTGGCAGAGAACAAGAGATGTGAAAGGATCATGGGCTAAGCAAGCAATAAGCTCAGGAAACGTAATAGAATCCCTAATGTCTGTTGACCTAAAACAAATATACTGCCAGATCTTTCTCCAGCAAAGATGGGTTTATTCAGAATCATCAGAAAATTGCAGTTAGATGTCTGCAACCATGGTGAGCCACCTGTTAAGTCCCCAAAAAGCAAGGGAAGGAGAACACATCTATAGAGAGGAAACGGAAGTTGGGAGGGTTACAGTAAACATAGAGTCCATGGCTTTTCTTTGGTTGAGCCCTTGCCAGGAAAGAAAAAAGGAGTCTTTCTTCTTCCAGTTGGGCTCTGCTATCATTAAAGGGCATCAGAGCTCCCCATTCTGGTCTCTCTGATCTATTTAATTGAGGTTTCTGTTTATTTTTTCATATCAAAAAAGAGAAGAAATGAATTCCCTGTGTCCAATTTGTCAGTGCCTTAGGAGAAGCAGTCTTGAATTAAGAGAGATTAAGACCTATTTAGGGCTTTGTTTTTCATTTTCTTTTTTTCTTTCTTATATCTTTTTGGCTGCACTGGGTCTTCGTTGCTGCGCGTGAGCTTTTCTCTAGTTGTGGCGAGCGGGGGCTACTCTTCATTGCAGTGTGCGGGCTTCTCATTGCGGTGGCTTCTCTTGTTGCAGAGCACGGGCTCTAGGGCACATGGACTTCAGTAGTTATGGTGTGTGGGCTCAGTAGTTGTGGCGCACAGGCTTAGTTGCTCCGCGGCATGTGGGGATCTTCCTGGCCCAGGGCTCGAACCTGTGTCCCCTGCATTGACAGGTGGATTCATAACCACTGTGCCACCAGGGAAGTGCCTGTTTTTCATTTCCTGATCTTATATTGCTTGTTCTTTGGAAACCCAGTTAAGCATCCTAATTAAACCAGCTACCTAGAACCTACCAGAGAGATGAAAGTTCTATAGAATGCCTTTTTTAAGAGCCCAGTAACATGTATTTTGAGAAGTGAAATGTGGGCTGTGGTCACTATCCGTAATTTCAAACTCCAAGGGGAATAAGAAGAGTCCTGGTAAAGCCTTGTATTGTAATATTATTAAATGTGGAGACATTTGTGACTTTGATTTGTATTTGGGGCATCTATTAGGCAAGAGATTCCCAGAATTCCTTACCCTGAAGGGGTAAACTCCTCTTAAGCTATAGCCCAAGAGTTTGTAGAAATGTACAGATTGAACCATTTGCTAACCTGGGCCTCCAGCCTTAAGATGACTCCTTGAACTTTGGCCAAAAATGCTGACCCTTAAGCCCCATCTTTTATCAGGGACATCTCAGTTATTGGTTGGAAAGCAGCAACATTCTACTGAGCTCCAGCATTTATGTCAGTGGCAATGCTATTGGTACAGTGTATGGACTCACTGCTGTTCTCTCAGTTTATCCTAAGGGCCTTCCCAGGTAGGTAAGGGGTCTGGGGATGGAGTGACCTCCTCCAGCACCATTACATCTGGCAAGGACTAAGGACAGGAGAGGCCACTCCCTCCTGCAGGTGGAATATACCACAAGCTCCAGGTTTGCCTCCAGCATTTATTAAGGAGGCCTCAGTAGACCTGCCAAGCTTGTGGTGTGCTGCTTTCATGACTCAAGCAATAACGGACAGCTAGGTATGGAGGGTCACAGAAGAGCCTAGTCTGTGGCCAGCAATTTTTACTCTAACGGTGTATAGCATAAGTCTGAGAGGGCAGTTTTTTGCATGAGAAGCCCATGGGTAATTTATGGCCATCATAGGTGGTCCAGAGACTCCAGGAGGCTGCTAAAGAGAAAAGGCTGCTAAAGTCTTTACAGTGAAGGAGTCTCCGAGAGCACTAACAAGAGTGCCTGTTAATTTTGACTCGGACCAATTCTAGAGGCTTTTTTTGTAAAGTAGGCTGGTTTGTTAGTAGCAGCATCAGTGAAACAAAGCAAAATCTGTAAATGAGGAATATGCTGCCTCTAGAACTCAAAAAGAACTAAAAGATGTTAGATTTGTATGTTTTTAATGCATGTGCCAAATGAATCTCCTTGGAGGAGGATATTGGCAATGTAATGTCATGCCTGTGGTACTAGAGAAAGGTTGGTGTAGTTAAGATCTTGTCTGCAAAGATGTGTGCAATGGCAAAGCTGTCGAGGTAACTTATGTGGAGTCTAGTAGAGGTGTGTTGTGTCCTTGGGAGGTGAGAGTGAACTGTAGCTGAGGGGTTGTTGAAATAAGCATGGAATAGAACACATTAGTTGAATCTATAATGGCAAAATATTTACTAGCTGCTGATTGGATGGAGTTAGTAAATTAAATAATATTGGGTATTGGGGACTTAACAGATGTGAGCACAGCATTAAGGTGGTAGTAATTTACCATGATGCACCGTTTATTCTTTCCATGTTTAAGAACAGGCAGTGGGGTGTCAAATGGAGAAGCGCCCTGAATGCTTCACAGTGAATGAATCACCTATTCATTAATTCGTTCTTAGAAGTTTCAGTCTTTGAAGACCCTTTTAAAATTTGTGTTGGGCTGAACCATTCTAACTAGGGAGTCCACGAGGTCCCGTTTCATACAAGTTGTAAGTGTCAAAAATTTAAGTTTATTATTCACTATGTCAGAGTATTTATGTCTAATATAGGATATTTTAGGGCAAAAGGTACTATGACTATGGAAAATTTAGCCAAGGCTATAATTAAACTGAGGCATAGCTATTTTTTCTCTCATTATATTTATTTTCCTAAGATTATAGGAGATACCATGTTTCAACTTAGTAGAATCCTCAGGTATAACTATAATTTAAGGCCCAGTATTAATTAAGTCCATAAAGCTTTGTCACTGGTGCATTTTAGCAAATGTTGAAGTTAATTTAAAATCTATGTTGTGGAGGCACAAAAACCAGTCAGTATCCTTATATCTTTTTATTATATACATTTTTATTAGTAAATTGTGGATTTCAGTTGGGTCAAATAATTAAGCTTCGTTTTCATTTAATTGTATATGTACCTATGTGTTTATTTTGTTGTTTCCTGCCCACGCATCGTGTTTTTTCCTTTGTTTTTTTACATCCACCTTTTCTCTACCATTTTAAACTTCTAGCAGCCTAAAGCCACAGTTTTTAGTTTCTGTTTCTGTCTGACAAGTCATATGTGGACCTTCTATGTGGTTATGGGAAAGGGAAGCAGAGTGTACCCTGCCTCGTGGGAAGCCATCTCTTGTTCTAAGTCTTCCTAGTACACCTCCCTGGGCTTGGAGTTTACACGTAGGGAGCTATAGCTGTCTCTTGGGACAATGCAATAGCCTCCTTGTGCAAAGTATCTGTCAGTTCAAATGCAGTGGCACTTACCAAGGCTCAGTTATGCTGGCTAGTGTTTTTTCATTATTTAAGCCATTGGGTAACTTTGGTAGGTGTATGGATAGTACACGGATGAGATATTCATCCCCTTGTCCAAGGGGCCCCACTTCCTTTAACCATCTGGCTACTGATCTCCAAAAGTGCAACCCACAATACCCCTGGGGACCTTGGAAGCATGAAGTTAGCTGGCAACAGCAGCAAGGGATGTACTAGCAGAGAAGAGAGACCACCACCACCGGAGGAACATCAACAACAGCACGGGGTGCCATTTTTCCACTGTAAGGAAGTCCAGTCAACACCTTCTTCCTTAGGGGTCACCCGAAACACATGGACAAACCAAAATTCTGCTCCAAATAGTAATAATAATAAACAGTGACACTGAAGAAGTGACAAGCCCCTGAAATAACCCTCTGTCAAACACAGATTATGAGCAGAAACACACCAGAAAGCTGACTCCAGAAAGTACAGTCCAAGTGACCCATTATTTCCACTGCTCTAAGGGATGACCCCACCTGGGCTGGAATCTAACCCCACAGAGTTTAGACAATATTTTGAATATTCCAACACGAAGGAGATTTGGGTAAAGAAAGACATAGGAGCCATTAACAGACTCAGTAAGTTTTCTTTTTCTTTTTTTTTTTTTTAACATCTTCATTGGAGTACAATCGCTCCACAATGGTGTGCTAGCTTCCACTCCACAACAAAGCGAATCAGCCACTCACATACACACACCCCCACATCTCCCCCCTCCCGCGTCTCCCCCGATCCCACCCACGCTACCCCACCCCTCCAGGCTGCCACAAACCACCAAGCCGATCTCCCCGTGCCACGGGGCTGCCCCCCACCAGCTATTTTACGTTTGGTAGTGTATATATGTCCATGCCACTCTCTCACTTTGTCACAGCTTACCCTTCCCCCTCCCCATGTCCTCAAGTCCATTCTCTAGTAGGCCTGTGTCTTTATTCCCATCTTACCCCTAGGTTCTTCATGACCCTTTTTTTTTTTTTTTGGCTTAAATTCCATATATATGTGTTAGAACAGTATTTGTGTTTTCTCTTTCTGACTTACTTCACTCTGTATGACAGACTCTAGGTCCATCCACCTCATTACAAATAACTCCATTTTGTTTCTTTTTATGGCTGAGTAATATTCCATCGTATATATGTGCCACATCTTCTTTATCCATTCATCTGATGATGGACACTTAGGTTGCTTCCGTGTCCTGGCTATTGTAAATAGAGCTGCAATGAACATTTTGGTGCATGACTCTTGGAATTATGGATTTCTAAGGGTATATGCCCAGTAGTGGGATTGCTGGGTCGTATGGTAGTTCTATTTTTAGTTTTTTAAGGAACCTCCATACTGTTCTCTATAGTGGCTGTATCAATTTACATTTTGGATTCTCTATGTATAGTATCATGTCATCTGCAAACAGTGACAGCTTTACTTCTTCTTTTCCGATTTGGATTCCTTTTATTTCCTTTTCTTCTCTGATTGCTGTGGCTAAAACTTGCAAAACTATGTTGAAAAAGAGTGGTGACAGTGGGCAACCTTGTCTTATTCCTGATCTTAGTGGAAATGCTTTCAGTTTTTCACCATTGAGGACGATGTTGGCTGTGGGTTTGTCATATATGGCCTTTATTATGTTAAGGAAAGTTCCCTCTATGCCTACTTTCTGCAGGGTTTTTATCATAAATGGGTGTTGAATTTTGTCGAAAGCTTTCTCTGCATCTATTGAGATGATCATATGGTTTTTCTCCTTCAATTTGTTAATATGGTGTATCATGTTGATAGATTTGCGTATATTGAAGAATCCTTGCATTCCTGGAATAAACCCCACTTGATCATGGTGTATGATCCTTTTAATGTGCTGTTGAATTCTGTTTGCTAGTACTTTGTTGAGGATTTTTGCATCTATGTTCATCAGTGATATTGGCCTGTAGTTTTCTTTCTTTGTGACTTTTTTTTTTTTTTCGCGGTACGTGGGCCTCTCACTGTTGTGGCCTCTCCCATTGCGGAGCACAGGCTCCGGACGCACAGGCTCAGTGGCTATGGCTCACGGGCCTAGCCGCTCTGCGGCATGTGGGATCTTCCTGGACTGGTGCACGAACCCATGTCCCTTGCATCGGCAGGCGGACTCTCAACCACTGCTCCACCAGGGAAGCCCTTTGTGACATCTTTGTCTGGTTTTGGTGTCAGGGTGATGGTGGCCTCATACAATGAGTTTGGGATTGTTTCTCCCTCTGCTATATTTTGGAAGAGTTTGAGAAAGAGAGGTGTTAGCTCTTCTGTAAATGTTTGATAGAATTCGCCCGTGAAGTTATCTGGCCCTGGGCTTTTGTTTGTTGGAAGATTTTTAATCACAGTTTCAATTTCAGTGCTTGTGATTGGTCTGTTCATATTTCTCCCTGGTTCAGTCTCGGCAGGCTGTGAATTTCTAAGAATTTGTCCATTTCTTCCAGGTTTTCCATTTTATTGGCATATAGTTGCTTGTAGTAATCTCTCATGATCCTTTGTATTTCTGCAGTGTCAGTTGTTATTCCTCCTATTTCATTTCTAATTCTATTGATTTGAGTCTACTCCCTTTTTTTCTTGATGATTCTGGCTAATGGTTTATCACTTTTGTTTATCTTCTCAAAGAACCAGCTTTTATTTTTATTGATCTTTGTTATCATTTCCTTCATTTCTTTTTCATTTATTTCTGATCTGATCTTTATGATTTCTTTCCTTCTTCTAACTTTGGGGTTTTTTTGTTCTTCTTTCTCTAATTGCTTTAGCTGCAAAGTTAGATTGTTTATTTGAGGTGTTTCCTGTTTCTTAAGATAAGATTGTATTGCTATAAACTTCCCGCTTAGAAGTGCTTTTGCTGCATCCTGTAGGTTTTGGGTCGTCGTGTCTCCATTGTCATTTGTTTCTAGGTATTTTTTGATTTCCCCTTTGATTTCATCAGTGATCACTTGGTTATTAAGTAGTGTATTGTTTAGCCTCCATGTGTTTGTATTTCTTACAGACCTTTTCCTGTAGTTGATGTCTCATAGTGTTGTGGTCGGAAAAGAAACTTGATATGATTTCAATTTTATTAAATTTACCAAGGCTTGATTTGTGACCTAAGGTATGATTTATGCTGGAGAATGTTCCATGAGCACTTGAGAAAAATGTGTATTCTGTTGTTTTTGGATGGAGTGTCCTATAAATATCAATTAAGTCCATCTTGTTTAATGTATCATTTACAGCTTGTGTTTCCTAATTTATTTTTATTTTGGATGATCTGTCCATTGGTGAAAGTGGGGTGTTAAAATCCCCTACTATGATTGTGTTACTGTCAATTTCCCCTTTTATGGCTGTTAGTATTTGCCTTATGTATTGAGGTGCTCCTATGTTGTGTGCATAAATATTTACAATTGTTATATCTTCTTGGATTGATCCCTTGATCATTACGTAGTGTCCTTCTTTGTCTCTTGTAATAGTCTTTATTTTAAAGTGTATTTTGTCTGTTATGAGAATTGCTACTCCAGCTTTCTTTTGATTTCCATTTGCATGGAATATCTTTTTCCATCCCCTCACTTTAAGTCTGTATGTGTCCCTAGGTCTGAAGTGGGTCTCTTGTAGACAGCATATATACGGGTCTTGTTTTTGTATCCATTCAGCCAATCTGTGTCTTTTGGTGGGAGCATTTAATCCATTTACATTTAAGGTACTTATCAATATGTATGTTCCTATTCTCATTTTCTTAAATGTTTTGGATTTGTTATTGTAGGTGTTTTCCTTCTCTTGTGTTTATTAACTAGAGAAGTTCCTTTAGCATTTGTTATAAAGCTGGTTTGGTGGTGTTGTACTCTCTCAGCTTTTGCTTGTCTGTAAAGGTTTTAATTTCTCCATCAAATCTGAATGAGATCCTTGCTGGTTAGAGTAATCTTGGTTATAGATTTTTCTCCTTCATCGCTTTAAATATGTCCTGCCACTCCCTTCTGGCTTGCAGAGTTTCTGCTGAAAGATCAGCTGTTAACCTTATGGGGATTTCCTTGTGTGTTATTTGTTGTTTTTCCCTTGCTGCTTTTAATATGTTTTCTTTATATTTAATTATTGATAGTTTGATTAATATGTGTCTTTGCGTGTTTCTCCTTGGATTTATCCTGTATGGGACTCTCTGTGCTTCCAGGACTTGATTAACTTTTTCCTTTCCCATATTCAGGAAGTTTTCAACTCTAATCTCTTCAAATATTTTCTCAGTCCCTTTCTTTTTCTCTTCTTCTTCTGGGACCCCTATAATTCGAATGTTGGTGGGTTTAATGTTGTCCCAGAGGTCTCTGAGACTGTCCTCAGTTCTTTTCTTTTTTTTTTTTTTTCTTTATTCTGCTCTGCAATAGTTATTTCCACTATTTTATCTTCCAGGTCACTTATCCATTCTTCTGCCTCAGTTATTCTGTTATTGATCCCTTCTAGAGTATTTTTTAATTCATTTATTGTGGTGTTCATCATTTCTTGTTTCCTGTTTAGTTCTAGGTCCTTGTTAAATGTTTCTTGCATTTTCTCTGTTCTATTTCCAAGATTTTGGATCATCTTTACTATCATTATTCTGAATTCTTTTTCAGGTAGACTGCCTATTTCCTCTTCATTTGTTAGGTCTGGTGGGTTTTTACCTTGCTCCTTCATCTGCTGTGTGTTTTTCTGTCTTCTCATTTTGCTTATCTTACTGTGTTTGGGGTCTCCTTTTTGCAGGCTGCAGGTTCGTAGTTCCCCTTGTTTTTGGTGTCTGTCCCCAGTGGACAGGTTGATTCAGTGGGTTGTGTAGGCTTCCTGGTGGAGGGGAATAGTGCCTGTGTTCTGGTGGATGAGGCTGGATCTTTTCTTTCTGGTGGGCAGGTCCATGTCTGCTGCTGTGTTTTGGGGTGTCTGTGTCTTTATTGTGATTTTAGGCAGCCTCTCTGCTAATGGATGGGGTTGTGTTCCTGTCTTGCTAGTTGTTTGGCATAGGTTGTCCAGCACTGTAGCTTGCTGGTCGTTGAGTGAAGCTGAGTCTTGGTGTTGAGATGGTGATCTCTGGGAGATTTTCACTGTTTGGTATTATGTGGAGCCGGGAGGTCTGTTGTGGACCAGTATCCTGAACTTGGCTCTCCCACCTCAGAGGCACAGCCCTGATGCCTGGCTGGAGCACCAAGAGCCTTTCATCCACACAGGTCAGAAAAAAAATTTTTTTTAAGTAAAAAGAAAAAAAACAAAAAACGGTCGGACAGAACCCTAGGACAAATGGTGAAAGCAAAGCTATACAGACAAAATCTCACACAGAAGCATACATATACACACTCACAAAAAGAGGAAAAGGGGAAAAAGTAATATATCTTGCTCTCAAAGTCCACCTCCTCAGTTTGGGATGATTCATTGTCTATTCATGTATTCCACAGATGCAGAGTACATCAAGTTGACTGTGGAGATTTAATCCACTGCTTCTGAGGTTTTTGGGAGAAATTTCCCTTTCTCTTCTTTGTTTGCACAGCTCCTGGGGTTCAGCTTTGGATTTGGCCCCACCTCTGCGTGTAGGTCGCTGGAGGGCGTCTGTTCTTCCCTCAGACAGGACTGGGTTAAAGGAACAGCTGATTCGGGGGCTCTGGTTCACTCAGGCCGGGGGGACGGAGGGGTGCGGATATGGGGTGAGCCTGCAGTGGCAGAGGCCGGTGTGACGTTGCACCAGCCTGAGGCTCGCCCTGCGTTCTCCCGGGAAAGTTGTCCCTGGATCCCGGGACCCTGGCAGTGGCGGGCTGCACAGGCTCCCCGGAAGGGAGGTGTGGAGAGTGACCTGTGCTCGCACACAGGCTTCTTGGTGGCGGCAGCTGCAGCCTTAGTGTCTCAGGCCCGTCTCTGGGGTCCGCGCTGTTAGCCGTGGCTCGCGCCCGTCTCTGGAGCTCCGTTAAGCAGCGCTCTTAATCCCCTCTCCTCGCAAACCAGGAAACAAAGAGGGAAGAAAAAGTCTCTTGCCTCTTCGGCAGGTCCAGACTTCTTCCCGGACTCCCTCCTGGCTAGCCGTGGCGCACTAACCCCTTCAGGCTGTGTTCACGCTGCCAACCCCAGTCCTCTCCCTGCGCTTCTACCGAAGCCCGAGCCTCCGCTCCCAGTCCCCACCCGTCCCAGTGGGTGAGCAGACAAGCCTCTCGGGCTGCTGAGTGCCGGTCGGCACCGATCCTCTGTGTGGGAATCTCTCCGCTTTGCCCCCCGCACCCCTGTTGCTGCGCTCTCCTCCGCGGCTCTGAAGCTTCCCCCCTCCGCCACCTGCAGTCTCCGCCTGCGAAGGGGCTTCCTAGTGTGTGGAAACCTTTCCTCCTTCACAGCTCCCTCCCACTGGTGCAGGTCCCGTCCCTATTCTTTTGTCTCTGTTTTTTTCTTTTTTCTTTTGCCCTGCCGAGGTATGTGGGGAGTTTCTTGCCTTTTGGGAGGTCTGAGGTCTTCTGCCAACGTTCAGTAGGTGTTCTGTAGGAGCAGTTCCACGTGTAGATGTATTTCTGATGTATCTGTGGGGAGGAAGGTGATCTCTGTGTCTTACTCGTCTGCCATCTTCTCCACACCAGTAAATTTTACAAGATTTCAAGGTTCCTTTGATGGTGGGACACAACACACTGACACTGGGATAGATGAAAGGCTGAACTCTTTGTTACCTATAGCTTCAAATGAGAGAAGGCTGCCAGCACGGTCACATAGTGGCTGTATGTGGAGACCAGGTAACATAAAGTTGGAACTGTGTGGGGCCCCTTCTACATGGCAAATTGGGTGAGGTATCCATTTTTCTTGGCCTTCCTGTGGATTAGCTTATTTGAATAATTTCCCAGGCCCTGGGACAAGGGGGCTGCTGCTAGTCATTTTATAACTGGCCCTGGTCCATTGTTGCAGGTGTGTAACAGCCCAAAGTGTGAAAGTTCAGTAATGGAAGTAGTTAGAATATAGACTAAATTAGCTGCTCAATAAGGGGAGTTTTAACCTCAAAACTAGGTTAAGACATCCTTTAGAAAGCAACTACAACAAACAAAAGGCTATATTACAGGACTTATCCAGGCCTGTTGCATCCGAATCTGCATTTTAATATCTCCACAACCTGCCAACGCACATTCAAGTTTGAGAAGCACTGCTTTAAGCAGTTCCTTTTCAGAGACAGTTGAAACGCTGGAAATACTTAATTTGGAAAAGAAGAAATGTTGAGATGAATATTGGAGGTGAGTCAAAATGCATTTTTAAAATCTAAATATATGAGGGCTCTCATGATATTACTGGTCCCTTAGGAAAGAAAATGAAATATTAAATACAAGTTCAAGAATATCGGTTTTGTTGAGATAAGATCATGATCAACCGACTGTATTGTTGGTGACCCTCTCTATAGAAGAATTACACATCCTCATTCTGTTTAACTTAGGTACAGCAATATAACTTGTCCTGGCCAATGAAATGTGAAAGAAAAAGACATTTGTTGTCTCCATGTGGAATCTTTAAGAACTTCCCACATGGAATATTTCACCATTTTTCCTTTCCTTGCTTCTGGGATCATAAAAATGTAGGTCAAGACAGAGCTTCCCGTAGCCTGTGTACCTCAGGGCATATAATAAGTAGTGTTTTGCTATCTTGCAATGGACATATAGTGTGAACAGGAACCATTTTTGTTTTAAGAACCTTTTTTAAAATTCATTTGTTTCCTTCTTTTAAGCCTCTGAAATTTGGAGGTTGTTTGCTACGAGTGTAGCATAACCTAGGGTGACCTGGCTGAGACAATGAGGAACTTTCTGAAATAAGAAGTATGCAAAAAGGCAATGCACTTTCTTCTGAGGAATGGGAATAAGGCTTTGCAGTCAATTAGACATTGACTGAAATCCCAGCTCCACTGTTCCCAGCCAATTACATGTATATGGTCTGGCACCTCATAAATGTTTCATAAGTGTTACTTTCCCTCCACTAATGCAGCAGTTTTCAAGTAAGTCTGTGGAGCTCCATGTTCCCATAGGGGTGCCTCAGGGATCCCAGTATACCTCTGAGATGCTAAAGGTCCAGAGCTCCAGGTCTACAGTCTCCTGTTCAATCAGTGTGACCCTACATGAATATTTTTACATATTACAGTGGCATTTAAATTTAGCTGACTAAAAATCTCCATAGGAGCATGGGATATAAAACTAGTGCACCAGAGAATTCCTTGTGAATGGGAATGTACTAAACATTTCAGTTAACTATAGTTGAGCAAAGCTAGGGTGGAAAATATGCTAGCTTTCACAGGCCTGACTACTTAATTAGTAATTGTTCCCTTTCTGTGCTCTCAAAAGTTGCACAGTTTGGATAATAAATTATGTGGTAACCCCAATAAAAAGTTGAGTATAATGGCCTTCTGAATAAATGATGATGATGATAATAATAAGCAGTTAACATTTACATAACTGCGCACAATGTACTGAACAGATTTCTTTCCTTTTTCAAAAGTGATTCTTTTTCATCTGATGAATAAATGGACTAGATATACTTTAAAATACATTTCAACTTTGAAATTCTATCATAACATAAACAACAGAAATAGCCTAGAGTAATTCAATCTCTTTAGAGGATGAAGAAACTGTCATTGCTAAAAATAATAAATATTGATAACACCAAATAAATAGAAGCCATGAGAAGCAGAAAATTTTCAATTGGCTATCATTTTTACTATTTGAAAGCATTATGTGGTTCTAAGATATAAGATATATCTTATAAGAATGCAGGATTCCATCATGTTCAAAAATCTTTACAGTTGCAGGGAAAAGTCTACTATATAACTTAAAAGCAATAAAAATAATATCCAACTGAGAGCCAGAGCCATCAGGTACCAGTTATATATTTTAATCTAACTTAAAATATAATTTTTAAATCTAAGGGGCATGTTCAGAATCACCACTTACACCTGTTTTGTGATAGAGTCACTGACAATTATAGAGTTCACATGTATCCTCAGTCCTAACATCAAGGGTTCAGCTGCATCCTAGCCAGTAGTTCCAGTTCTTAAGTACTCAGAAAATCAAGAGCGGCTCCAAACATATTGATTTATGAAAGCAGGGCTTCAAGTTATGTTGGCTTATGTAATTGTGGTGTGAGTGGTAAGCATTTTAAAACTTATGAAGGCTTAGAATCACTTATAAAAAATAAAATTGACTTTATATTATTTTATATGAGGAAATCTAAGCATATATCTTTATATTTTAGCTATTTAAGACAATATGACTTTTAGGGAAATGACTTCAATATATGACTCCAATTTCAAAAATAAATAATTGGGAGTTTAGATTCTAAGTTGAAATCGTCCTAAATTTAAAAACAATATTGGAATGTTTAAGATAACTTAGAATCACTCTACTAAAGTTTTAATATGTCACAATTTTAAGAGTCACCTGAGTGCTTTCAAAAGTTTATCAACCAAATAATGGAGGAACTTAAAAAGGTAATCCAGTATTTCAAAGTATCTGATCGGCGTAAGGACTATATGCAGAACCTAGCATAGTTTAAGTACCTCATATTGTCATTTAAATTGTGTTGGTCAATATAAACCAAATTTAGAAAATTCATCCCTGTATAAGCATCTCTGTGGGGAAAAGAAACAATAACCAAAAGTAGTCCAATATATATAAATGTGTGTTTTCCTAAGTAGCCACACATCCATCCTGTTTCCTGATAACTTCCATCCTTACTTTTCAGGTGTGAAAAATAATGACATGTGGCCACAATGAAGTTTAAGTATTTAAATGTAATCATAAATTTGACAAAATACTAGCCTCTTGTGAGCAATGGGATTTGGGAGTAAATGTAATCTTCTCCATGCAGAACATTATTTCCATATCTTATTAATGAAAATAGACAATTTTCAAATATTTTCAAGCCATAAATGCAACCCAGTGTGAAAAGTCTAAAGCTCAGACCTTGAGTTCTTAACTGATGAAAAGTTTAATCATGAAATCAATATTTTGTGAACAAAACTTCTAGTGAGTTTTGTGCACCTGGGGACAACATTTTTATGGCTCAATGATGCTACTTAGTAAGTGAAAATCATTGAGGAATAATAACCTAAGAATGAAGTTAGTGAAGCAGAATATTCAGCTGTTTTTACAAGATATTGAGCAATGCAAATTATTTTGTCTAACCATTGTGCTCTTTTTAAAGCTTGCCAATTCCTATGTAATGGCCCATTAGGGTACTATAACTTGTAGTTGTGTGTGCTTTTTATTCCCTTGAGTTTATTGATACCTAATTCCATATTTTAAGTCACTGTACATCAGCATTGCCTAAGGTTAAACAAGGTTTTTAGAATCAAAAGAGATTTGGGGTGGAGAAAATTGTGGCACGTCCTTTTCTTTCTTCCTTTTTTTCAAGGAGAAGAAAGAGGCTGAAAGAACTAGCTCCGTGTGCGGTCATATAAGCATCCACAGAGCACTGGGGCAGGAGTATTCACGTTTAATCTTTCCCGTACCTTTCACATGAGGTTTCTATAATTTACCATAACCATGACCTCCCCACATGCCACAAAGCTCCACAGCGATAAGTCATTTTGGTGATGACCAATGTTCTTGCACGGTGACTTCCCTGATTCTAGAAAACACAGCAGAACAATCAACAGGAAGACATTTTCTTTTTCTGTGTAAGAGTGAAAGTAGTGTGGTTAAAAAAATGAAAGAATAAATACAAATATGAATATAAAGGAAATTCTGGTCAGACAAAATGCCACTTACTCAGGGGAAAGATCAAATAATTAAATAATTGGTTGCCTCTCTCTAAGTAGATAAATTGCTATGTTGACCTGATACAAGTAAAATGTACTGCTGATTCTCTCATCTTTTCGTTTTGGGGTTTCTTTCTTTTCTCTTGTTATCCCACTATTCCTATTCTATGAATTAAGGGATCTAGGCTTCCCTAGTAGGTAAGAAGGACACATGTGATATAACTCACCAAAAGCAAGATCTGTTTCAAGTCCTTCAGCAAATTGTGTGTCTGTCGTCTCATTGAATCTAGGCTCAGTTCACTTCTTTTCTAATGCAGCTAGTTAATCTAAGTGTGATAGACACAGTGAGTGCCACCCAGATCCCCCTCAAGAAAGGATTGCCCTGCTGCAGGAGTATTGTCAGCAGAGAGCTTCCAACAGTCAGCTCTATTATGATCAGTTTCAGCTGCAGAGAACAGCTTCATCAGAGGTTGCAACTCCCTGGGAAGTTCATACTGGAAGAATGAGAAGGCTGGGGTATAAATGTGCAGTCATTTCAGCTCAAAATATAACAGCTCTAGTGGATAATACCCCTCCTGCAGGTTTACCAAGTCTTTGTAGGACCTACATCAGACAAACTTCTTCTGTCCAATCCTGCTTCTTCACTTTTTTTCCCCCCACGTCTTGATATCTAATAAATACTATGTACCCAAAACTTCATCTTAGTGTATGCTAAGCCCTCCAACATGTAATGTCAACAAATTCCTATTAAAGTATTGCTAGCAAATAACAGCTTAATACACAATGCTCTGGGTGCATTGTAGCTGAAGAAGAAACCCTTAAAAACACAAAGCCTTTACCTGCAAACAATTTGTAATGCTAGAATTCTCATAACTTGGTAGTGCAGAAGTTTTTGCACCTGTTTGTAGGGCAGGAAAGTCTTCTTCCTAGGTTCATTTTAAGGGACCTCTTTAGTAGGTGACTCAATCTTTATCAACCATTTTACCAATGCAGATAGAATGAGAAAACATCAAATTCTCTCTGAAAGACAAATGATTTCATTGCTGACAGTATTTACAATTATTTTAAAACCAACACTGTATCAGATACTGTATTAAATTATGTACATTTATTATAACTAATCCACTTATGGGGCAATCTCTATTTTACTCTATAGATAAGAAAACTGAAGCTCAGAAAAGATGAATGAATGAATGAAGAGATAGATAATAGATAGGTACATAAATAGTGAAGCAAAGCAAAGCTATCGGCCAAAATATATCTGAAGACTGTGTTTCTGTCTTCCTGGGGGAACAAAAGGATGAGATCTGGGAAGAGGAGATACTGCTGATGCCTCCACTAGTATACCCAGGAGTTGGGAGCAGAGATTCAATAGAAAGAAAGAGAAGGAAAATGTAGAGGCCTGAGAGAATTTCTCAACTATTTATTTTTCCCTTTGGAATTGCCCTAACCAGAGTCAAATACTTCAAAAAATTATTTTTGCATGAAGTTTGACATAAAATAATAAAAATGAAATGTTTTAACTTGAATTCCCTATTTATAAACTAAAACTTTTAAGAATGTAGTAAAGATGAATAAGTATAACCTTATCAAGACCTTTGCTAATAACTGACTAAAAATGTAAATAGCTCAGATTATTGCATATTTATTGAGTCTCTAGGAAATACCATGTGAAGCACAAAGACACATTACCTTGATTGCTTTTATTATTTACTTGCAGTCAGGGTTTTCAGGTATCTAATGATAAACTCCTAAAGGCAGTAGACAGAAGGATGGTTACCTTGGCAACTGAGTCTAACCAACCACAGAAATATTTTAGTATGACAGCAGCACTGTCAATGATAAACAGAACCAGTTTGACAGAGGAGTAAAATTGGCACACGGAACCTGAACAGGACAGGAACACATATAAGATAGACACAAACAAATGCTGCAGTAGGATGTGTTCTAAAATTCTACTTGCAAGAAAAATCATTGCAGTTCAAAAACGTATACTAGTTGCCAGGGGATGTTTAATATTCCATTGTGCCCTGAGTGCTCACAAGGTTGAAGCTATAGTTGACCTGCCATAATATTTAACAAAATTATTGGAAGGTTACACTCAATCAAGTCTAGGCACACAGATGATATTTTGAAGTGGGCTTTCAGGGCACTAGAAAGCTCTTAGTAAAGTGCTCCATGAGTGCCTTTGAAATAAATGGATGCAGAGATGGTTCTGAAAGGTCGAAGCTTAATTCATTGATCTCATCTGTTAAGTAGGTGTGGAGAACTAAGAAAGTGAGAAGACTTCAGTCTTCCTCATGCCTATTCAAACATATCACAGGGGGCTTCCCTGGTGGCGCAGTGGTTGAGAGTCCACCTGCCGATGCAGGGGACGCGGGTTCGTGCCCAGGTCCGGGAAGATCCCACATGCCGCGGAGCGGCTGGGCCCGTGAGCCATGGCCGCTGAGCCTGCGCGTCCGGAGCCTGTGCTCCACAACGGGAGAGGCCACAACGGTGAGAGGCCCGTGTACCACAAAAAAAAAAAAAAACATATCACAGGGACAGTTCCTCCTCTCTTGATTTGTGAGACAGAGTTTAAGTGAAACAGAGTTTAAGTTGATGGCCTTCTGGGAAAGTTCATTGGAATGTCTTTTTTTTATAGGCCAGACTAATCCCTACGGATTGGTTTTGGATCCACAAAATAAGATAACTCAGTTTGCAGATAATATGCTGAACAGTCAACTGAGAATCCTACACTATATTTCAGTATGTACAGGTAGCTGGATTGCATACACCACACTAAAATTACCATATTTGCTCAAAAATAGTCCATTTGTTGAGGCTGAATAAATATGGGCATAACACAACTCTAAAAAAGAATCGTACTTTGTATTTCTTGTATCACTGAGCCCTATTAGAGATAGTGATAATTTCAGTGTGGCCTCCTCTGGCCTGCTTTTTCAAGGCGGGTTAGGTACCCCATTTTTTCATCTGCCTAAATAACCTTATAAAACTATTTATTGAATTATTTTGTAATTTTTGTATACTGGCTTGCATCTACTTTGTACTGAAAGCTCTTTGAGAACAGTAATCCTATTTATATAAATGCATATCCCCAGGATATTATCCAGCATCTAGCTCAGAGTACATGTAAAGTAAATGTTTTTTGACTGCACCAGTAAAATAGTAGAGAACACATGTGAATTACAGTTATTATAGCTAGTGGGACTCCTGTTGACTTCTAATCTCCTCTCTGATGTGGCTGCCTCACACAGAAACTTGGTAACTTGGGCTTTTTTGATCTACAAGAAAATAAACTGTGAGTGAGAGGGCAACTGCTATTTTCCACCACCCCCCTTTTTTTTTGTTAGACTCACATTCACTCTGAATTATCGGTTGTCTAGTGTTGGTTTGAAGTAATCTTACCTACTGGAATTTTCCCTTCCCAGACTCCCCAGACGTAAACCTCAGATCTAAGATCTTAAATTTATCACA
Organism: Phocoena phocoena; assembly: GCF_963924675.1. Lineage (NCBI taxonomy): Eukaryota > Metazoa > Chordata > Mammalia > Artiodactyla > Phocoenidae > Phocoena > Phocoena phocoena. Next base: position 66,073,972 of record NC_089234.1, on the reverse strand, counting down.
TGGACTGATGACTCCCTACACTCCTTGTCTTGACTGGTTGCTGCTTTGAGAAGCAGCTGACTGAGCCCCACTCAGGCTGTTGAATCTTGGTCCCTGAGCTGTGCCTGCCTCCAGATCTGCTTAGTGTAAATTATTAACATTGATGACCAAGGATTTTGTTTTTTAAATTTTGTTCAGTTTCTTTATGCCAAGAGATGCTCAGAAATTACATACATTTGCATCATGAAAAGTCAATCACATAAAACTGAGATCATATAGAATTTGTCTTTCTGTGACAGGCTTACTTCACTCATCAGATTGTCCTCCAGGATCATCCATGTTATCACCAATGAATAGGTTATAATCAACCTGAGAGTATAGATATCTCTTTGAGATAGTGATTTCATTTTCTGTGGATACGTACTCTACTATGTTCTGAATGTTACTAAACCCCCAAATTCCTGTGTTGAAATCCTAACCCCTAAAATTGATGATATTATTAGGTGGAGCCTTTGGGAGGTGATTAGGTTATGAGGGAAGAGCCCTCATGAATGGGATTAGTGCCATTATGAAAGAGACCTCACAGAGACCCTTAGCCCCTTCCATTTTATATGAGGATAAAATGAGAAGTCTGCAATCCAGAAGAGGGCCCTCCATACTGGCACCTTGATCTCACGCTTCTAGCTTCCAGAACTGTGAGAAATAAATTGCTGTTTCTAAGCCACCCAGTCTGTGACATTTTGTTTTAGAACCTCAGCAGACTAAGACATGCACAGAAGTGGCATTTCTGGGTCATATGGTAGTTCTATATTTTTTTGAGGAACCTCCATACTGTTTTTTATAATGGCTGCATAAATTTATATTTCGACCAACAGCATATAATGGTTCCCTGTTTTCCATATGCTCACCAACGTTTGCTATCTTTCATCTTTTTGATAAAAACCATTCTAACAGGTATGAGGTGATATCTCATCGGGGTTTAGATTTGCATTTCCCTGTTGATTAGTGATTCTGCTTCCCTGTTGATATACCTGTTGGCTATTTGTATGTCTTCTTTTAAGAAATGTCTACTCAGGTCCTTAGTCCATTCTTAGAAGCAGAGAGCAGAATAGTGGTTGCCAGGCGTTTGAGGGGTGGGAAAAATGCGGAAATGTTGGTCAAAGGGTACAAAGTTTCAGATATGCAGGATGAATGAGTTCTGGAGATCTAATGCGCAGCATCATGACTATAGTTAACGATACTGTACTGTACACTTGGTATTTGCAGAATAAAAGAGTAAATCTTTATTGCTTTTGCAAAAACACATGTTAACTCTATGAAACGAGGATGTGTTAGTTATCTTGATTGTGGTGATCATTTCACGGTAATACTATATCAAAACACTATATCATGTACACGATTTTTATTTATTAGTTAACACCTCACTAAAGCCGGGGGGGGGTGGGAAGTCTACTAATCATCTTATCGTCTGTTTGAAAAAAATATGTATGTACAGGCACACTACATCTTGATCATTTTTCTTTTTATCAGAGAGGAATATTTACTTGGAAATTACCATTTGATCTTTGTATTAACAGTACCATTGCACTCAAGATAAATATTCTATCCCTCTTTTAGATGAGCAAACTGAGATTCTGGAAGTTGTGAGTGAACTAGCACTTATAGAGCCTGGACAAAAATCCAGGTTTATTTTCTCCTTGTGACCCCTACAGATAACATCCCATATCAGGAAAAACAAAAAAAAAAACCCACCTTACATCTTTATTAATTCCACTTGGGTCATGAAAAAATGCTGTATTATTCATACTGTTCTTAAATAAGAGGGTGTTATGATGATTTGAGAGGATTTATATATGCTAGCAACAACATAGTAGGTGCAGTATAAAAAAAGGCTTTTGTGTATAATTTGTCAAGTTACTATGTTGTAAAAAAGTAGAAAAATCTTTCAGAAATGTTTATTGAAAAAAATCTGGCAAAGATATCTTTGCTTTGCTGTATATGGCATGGTTTGTATGCGTTAAAGGTCTCCTACTTGAAGACACCTCATAATTCATTTTAGGTCACTCATATTAGAAGCTTATCTCTATATTTTTATCCATTGTATCATTTCTCCCAGAAATCTGTGCAGTATTTTTTCTAGGAAAATATCTTCCAATTTGATGAGCTAGGAAGCTACATTATAATAGGCTTCTTGATAGGCATAATAAAAATTTATTTAAGCTCATGTCATGAAGATAAAACAAATGTCATATTTTTTTAAAAAATTACAAGATGACCTTTTGAAGCAAGGCTAGCACTCTCATACCAAGATGCGTACGTGGTATAGCTAATATTACTTCTCATTTGTCATAATGCACAACCACACAAACGACATCTGTATTTGAAAAGGTCAGGATGGATGATGTGATTGCTTACTAAGATTAACACCCGATAAAATTTAAACTAGGCATTTTACAATTGCATTATTGAAAACTTTTAATGGCCATGGGGACAATTGAGAATTGAGTCTGAAATTCTCCCTTTCTAAAATTATCATGGCCATGTGTAATTGTCTATGATTGAGAGCGGTAAAAATGTTAGATCTCAGAATTTTTTTTCTGGGATCATATCTTGGGCCTGCAGAGAAAGCTTGGGAAGTGTGGCTGTATCCCAACAGAACTTTATTTATGAAACTGAGAGTGGCTGAATGGGCTGTAGTTTGACTCTTGATAGAATAACAACATCTACAGTTTTGATAGACAAAAATTATTCTGAAATCTTAGTATACAAGTTACCGAATAATCTATTGTGAACAGTATTAGTCATGGGATTTTCCTTGAAGGAAAGGCACTACCCTCATTTCACCAGCTTCCTATTTACCCGAGCCTTTACTGAAAAAAACAGTATTTCCATGCAATATTATTAGGCTATTAGTAATTGTGTGGTTTAAACTTATGCTAGATTAAAAACAATGTAATAGGCTTTTTGGGAGCAAGAGTTATGGTAATTTTTAATATAACAAAGTGCACCATGAATCTTCAAAAGGGGCAGGAGAGTTTTTCTAAATTTATTTTATGTGTGAGCCTCCTTCTTTAGTATTCTTTTTTTGTTTTTAACAAAACATTTCTCAATGAATAGTTTTTTGTGGGACACAGTTTGTAAGAAAATTAACTTTAGTTTGTGAGGGAGTAGGTAGTGATATGTTCTGTTATTTTAAGTTTTTTGTTGATGTTGTTGTTTCTTTATAGATTTGGTAAGTATCCATCTTAAGAAAGCTGTGAGTTACCTCACAATATATGTCATATAAATCTTTGCCTTTAAGGAAGGTTTGGAATTAAGATAAAATAGAAGAAACATAAAATGACAGTGCTGTCATCCTACTACTCATGAAAACAAAGACAAGTATAACCATTCTAACCTGTCAAAGATTTCCACACAATTAGCATTTCTACATTATAATGCTCTTGGCCATTTAAGTAATACAACTTTCATACATTTTTTCCACTGCAGTCTGTAAGTGAAAACAAGTTTATTAATATTAAAAGTAATGTGAATTCATGAAAGCATACCCAGAATATTTAAATAAATTTTCCTTTTGTTAACTCAATCCCCAGACTTCTAATTGCTTTAATACATAATTTCAAACAGACCTACCTCATATAACTCCTTTCTTTTTTTTTTGGCGGTACATAGGCCTCTCACTGTTGTGGTCTCTCCCGTTGCAGAGCACAGGCTCCGGACGTGCAGGCTCAGCGGCCATGGCTCATGGGCCCAGCCGCTCCACGGCATGTGGGATCTTCCCGGACCTGGGCGCGAACCCAGGTCCCCTGCATCGGCAGGCGGACTCTCAACCACTGTGCCACCAGGGAAGCCCATATAACTCCTTTCTTAATAATTTTTTGTTATAATGACTCTTTCGAAAGTATTCCACTTTTGGAAAACAACTTAAAAAAATAGGTGAGGAATAATAAGAGGTACAAACTTTCAGTTGCAAAATAAATGAGTCATGGGTATATAATGTACAGTGTGGGGAATATAGTCAATAACTATGTAATATTTTAGGATGGTGACAGATCATAACTAGCTTATTGTGGTGATCATTTCAAAATGTACAGAAATATTGAATCACTGTGTTGTGTAACAGGAACTAACATAGTATTGTAGGTCAAATATACTTCAAAAGTAAAAACAAACAACCTCATAGGAAAAGAGATCAGATTTGTGGTTACCAGAGGTGGGGGTGGGGGGGGAGAGGTGTGGACAAGGAATTGGCTAAAGGCAGTCAAAAGGTATACACTCCAGTTATAAGATAAATAAGAACTAGGGATGTAATGTACAAGATGAAAAATATAGTTAACACTGCTGTAATGTTATATCTGAGATTTGTTAAGAGAATAATTCCTAAGAGTGCTCATCCCAAGGAAAATTTTTTTCTATTTGTTTATTTTTGTCTCTATATGAGATGATGGATATTCACTAAACTTATGTGATAATCATTTCATGATGTATGTAAGTCAACTCATGTATGTTAGTTAAATCACTATGCTGTACACCTTAAACATATGCAGTGATATATGTCAATTATATCAATAATACTGGAAGAAAAAATATATATATAATCACATCTTATGCAAAAGACACCAATGTGTAAAGTACGACACCTGGACATTAAAAATTCAAGTAAAGATGCAGTCACAATTTTTTCAACCCGACCCTCTTCATTCACAGAACATCATATGAAATAAATGTGAATGTACACCATATTTGGACAAATCCACCACAGTTTGCCTTGCCTACTTTATCAAGGATGACAAAAAATGACTACACTCTCTTATGACTCTTCTATATTCCTCATCCACCAACCACTGCCCACTGTCAGCTTGTCTGTTCCTCTTTGGTGATTATGTATAAACTCTATGTTTATGTTTAAATTGTTCTTTACAAATATAAACTCTTTTCTGTCTTTTTGTTTCTCCTACTTTTATTGAAATATACTTGACATATAGCACTGAATATGTTTAAGGTGGACAGCATAGTGATTTAACTAACATACATCAAGAACTGATTATCACAGTAAGTTTAGTGAACACCCATTATCTCATGTAGATAACAAAATTAAAGAAATAGAAAAAAAAATTTTTTTTGTAATGAGAACTCTTAGGATTTACTCTCTTAACTTTCATGTGTAACATAAGCAGTGTTAATTATATTTATCATGTTGTATACTACATCCCTAGTACTTATTTATCTTATAACTGGAAGTTTTTGCCTTTTGACCACCTTCAGTAAATTCTCCCTCCCCTCATCCTTGCCTCTGGTAACCATAAATCTGTCTTTTTCTATGAGTTTGTTTGTTTGTTTGCTTATTTTTGAAGTATAATTGACCTACAACACTGTTAGTTCCTGTTACACAACATAGTGATTTCTATACAGTGAATATAAATTCTTTATATGTTCAATTGATATGCTTTTCCTTTTGTGAAAATTGTTTGAATTTCCTTGGTTAGGATAAAATGTATCATTTTCATTTAAAATTGATAATATTTTTCTATTAGTGTTTTTCTTTATTTGCAGAAGAAAGCATTAAAATCATTAAATTGAGGGATAGATGTGATAGATATCATTTCTATTAATGTCTGTCAAATATTCCCAGTTAATTTTAAGTTCTTGGAATGCAGAAATCATGTTCCATTTTTCTAATATCTTCCATAGGACATAATATTATGCTGGGTATCAGGTAGATTGATGGAGTGATTAAACTTCCTCAGAGAGCAACTGATGAGGCTTTCCTATGGCTCATATTCCTTAGGGATTTTTATTTAGAAAAAGCAATCTTCATAAGAAGCAATTTTTATAATAAAAGGTTGGTGTATATTATAATATTAGAACTAACATGGGAAAAGCATAAGATATATGTCCAGGGAACATGAGTTTACGTTTCTGCCATTGTGGTTATTAATAGTATCATTAAAACAACTTAGTTAAATAGTCTGAGCCTCATTTTCCTCATTTTTTGAAAATTTATTTTAATTTTTATTGGAATATAGTTGATTTACAATATTGTGTTAGTTTCTGCTGTACAGCAAAGTGAGTCAGTTATACATATACATATATCCATTCTTTTTTAGATTCTATTCCCATATAGGTCATTACAGAGAATTGAGTAGAGTTCCCTGTGCTATACAGTAGGTTCTTATTAGTTATCTATTTTATATATAGTAGTGTGTATATGTCAATCCCAATCTCCCAATTTATTCCTCACTCCCTTTCCCCCTGGTAACCATAAGTTTGTTTTCTACATCTGTGACTCTATTTCTGTTTTGTAAATTGGTTCATTTGTACCATTTTTTTTTACATTCCACATATAAGCAGTATGATATGATATTTGTCTTTCTCTGTCTGACTTACTTCACTCAGTATGACAATCTCTAGGTTCATCCATGTTGCTACAAATGGCATTATTTTGTTATATTTTTATGGCTGAGTAATATTCCATTGTATTTATGTACCATATCTTCTTTATCCAGTCCTCTATCAATGGACATTTAGGTTGCTTCCATGTCCTGGCTATTGTAAATAGTGCTACAATGAACATTGGGCTACATGTATCTTTTCAAATTATGGTTTTCTCCAGATATATGCCCAGGAATGGGATTGGTGGTTCATATGGTAGCCCTATTTTTAGTTTTTTAAGGAACCTCCATATTGTTTTCCACAGTGGCTGTACCAATTTATATTCCCACCAACAGTATAGAAGGGTTCCCTTTTCTCCACACCCTCTCCAACATTAATGGTTTGTAGATATTTTCATGGTGGCCATTCTGACCAGTGTGAGGTGATAACTCATTGTAGTTTTGATTTGCATTTCTCTGATAATTAGTGATGTTGAGAACCTTTTCACGTTCCTCTTGACCATCTGTATGTCTTCTTGGGAGAAATGTTAATTTAGATCTTCTGCCCATTTTTTGATTGGGTTGTTTGTCTTTTTTGATATTGAGCTGTCTGAGCTGTTTATATATTTTGGAGATTAACCCCTTGTCTGTGGCTTAGTTTACAGATATTTTCTCCCACTCTGTGGTTTGTCTTTTCGTTTTGTTTATGGTTTCCTGTGCTGTGCAAAAGCTTTTAAGTTTAATTAGGTCTCATTTGTTTACTTTTGTTTTTACTTTCATTACTCTAGGGGGTATATCAAAAAAGATCTTGCTGCAATTTATGTCAGAGAGTGTTCTGCCTATGTTTTCCTCTAAGAGTTTTATTGATATAGTATTCAGTCTTACATTCAGGTGTTTAATCCATTTTGAGTTTACTTTTGTGTATGGTGTTAGAGAATGTTCTAATTTCATTCTTTTACATGTATCTGTCCAGTTTTCCCAGCACGACTTATTGAAGAGACTGTCTTTTTTCCATTGTATGTTCTTGCCTCCTTTGTCATAAATTAGGTGACTATATGTGGGTGGGTTTATCTCCAGGCTTTCTATCCTGTTCCATTGACCTAAATTTCTGTTTTTGTGCCAGTACCATATTGTCTTGATTACTGTAGCTTTGTAGTATAGTCTGAAGTCAGGGAGTCAGATTCCTCCAGCTCCATTTTTCTTTCTCAAGATTGCTTTTGCTATTCCTCATCTTTAAATGATAATAACAGAACCAGCTTTTCAATATCACTGTGAAGATTAAGTGAGATAATGAAAGTTCACAGGAGGAGGGAAAATTTAATATGTCGCCATGTTCCAAATAGACAAGACAAGCACAAATTCACAAATAATCACATGAAAAACTAACAAGTAAAAAAGTAGCAAGTAAAATGTCAAAGGGTATAGAAAAGGAAACATTATCTTTAACTAAGGGTGCCCCCCAAAAAGGAAATGGTGTAAGAAATGGGCATTACCCTGTGGACTGTTCTAAGTAGAAGTCAATGAAATACATTTCAAGTGTAGGTGAATATGTGAATAAAGGTGTAAGAGTTGTGGGTAGAGAGAAAGACACATTAGGGAAAAGAACTTAGGTATGTTTGCCAAATGTCTGGAACTTCCTTTGAAGAAAGTTGTAAAGACAAAGTGACATAGATCTGTGCTGACATTAATACTATGATAATTATTTTAGATTTCATTTGATAAAGAAAGAAATGGATGGTACATGCTTCTAAGCAATGGAATCTCCAGGACATAATGATTAACTAAATATGCATTAAAAGAAGGTGAAGTTGGTGTAAAATTAATTTCAAGTTTGCTTGGGGTATAGGTGATGCTAATAACAGGAAGAGAGAGAACAGTAACAGAGCCAGATTTCAACCCAAGAACTAGTAAAACAAAGATTAACAAAGAACATTATAAATATATCTGGGAAATAAAGTAATTTAAAAGCAGATATAAATTGAGTGAAGTCATATATATGACTTGCTTGTGTTTGGAATAACTGAGACCCTTTCACTATGAGCACATTTTGTGATTTCAAGTTTATTTACACAATATGATAGAAATTTTAAGAAGCAGAGTAAAGCCTCAGTTAGATGTTGATCTCAGGAGCTGTGATGAGTGGCCGTCTACTCTCTCCTTATTCTATTTTGCTAATTACAGTAATTAGGAATAAAGTAGCTTTAAATTTTTTGCCTCTGAAAGAAGTTTAAGACGCATAAATATTGTACAGCTGAATTCTTATATCATTCAGTTCAAATTCTTTATTTTATAGAGGCCCAGATGACTTACTGAAGGATTCAGAACATGATTTCCAAATCATGATTTAAAACCATCTTATTTTCTTATAGAAAACATCACAGTTCATGGTGATAAAGTACAGAATATCTTTAGCATTAAGAGAATTCAGAAATCCTGGTCTTCCTTGGTGGCACAGTGGTTGAGAGTCTGCCTGCCAATGCAGGGGACGTGGGTTCATGCCCCAGTCTGGGAAGATCCCAAATGCCATGGAGTGGCTGGGCCCGTGAGCCATGGCCGCTGAGCCTGCATGTCTGGAGCCTGTGCTCCGCAATGGGAGAGGCCACAACAGTGAGAGGCCAGCGTACCGCAAAAAAAAAAAAAAAAAAAAAAAAAAAAAATTCAATCTATAAACTTTAGCAGCTATGTAGTCTTATGAAATGCATCACAGCATCAAAAATATTTTTAAGCTGATTTTTTTGCATATACATGTGCAAAAATGAAAAACATGAGAAAGAGTTACCTAATATAAAAATCAATAGCAAAACAAATGGGCACTTAAAAATGGGCAAAAGACTTGAATAAGCATTTCTCTAAAGGAGACAAACAGGTGTGTGTGTGTGTGTGTGTGTGTGTGTGTTTGGGTGTGTTTCCACTTGCACGTGTGTGGAAATTCACATGCTAATTCAATAATGTATATGGAGATGCAAAGGATATGTAATATTCAAACCAATTTTGAAAAATAACAATGATAGGAAAAAACTATTTGATTTTAAGATGTACAATAAAGAAATTGATATGTGTAATCAAAAGAACAGAAGAATATAAAGTCAAGAAATAGACTGACACATAGGTAGTCATTTGATCTTCAACACAGGCACCAATGTGATTTAATGGTTAAAGCTTAGTATTTTCAATAAATCATGTTGGACAACTGGATATATATCTATGGAAAGAAACTAACCTTGACCCTTGCCTAATATCACATTAAAAAATACTCGCAAGAAATTATAGTCTTAAAGGTAAAAACTAAAATAATGAAACATCTACAGGAAAACAGGAAATAAAATCTTGGTAACCTTGGGATTTGTAAAGATTTCTTAGATCACACACACACACACACACATGCACGCATACACCCCATAAAAGAAAAGCTGATAAATTGGATCAAATTGTGATTTAAATTGTCTACTCCTCAAAAAACACAATAGAGAAGGGAAAAAGTAAGCCACAGACTGGGAGGATACATTAACAGTTACTATATCAAACAAAAGAGTTTTATACATAACATATGAAGAATTCTAATAATTCAATAATAAAATTAACCCTGAGATGTGTAAAAAAATGTTGAAAGACATTTCATAAAAGATTTATGAATATCCAATAAACTCATTCAAAGAAGCTTACATAATTAGTGATCAGAGAATGACTTTGAGATACCTCAAAACACCCACTGGATTGGATAAATTTAAGAAGGCTGGCAATACCAAGTATCAGTGAGGATGTGGAACCAATTGGTGTTTAGAGTGTAAAATGGTACAAACACTCTGGAAACGAAGTTTGGCAGATTTAGCAAAGTTGAAACACACTTATATGAGACACCAATTCCACTTCTACATATTTTCCAAAAAGAAATTAAAACACTTTATTAGCAAACCAAATCCAACAATACATTAAAAGGATCATACACCATGATCAAGTGGGATTTATCCCAGGGATGAGTAATAATTCAATATCTACAAATCAATCAGTGTGATACACCATGGTAACAAATTGAATGATAAAATTATATGATTATCTCAACAGATGCAAAAAAAAGCTTTTGACAAAATTCAACATCCATTTATGATAAAAACTCTCCAGAAAGTGAGTATAGAGCAAATATACCTCAACATAATAAAGTCTGTATATGATAAGCCCACAGCTAACATCATATTCAACAGTGAAAAGCTAAAAGGATTTCCTTTAAGATCAGGATCAAGACAAAGATGCCCACTCTTACCACATTTGTTCAGCATAGTCCTAGCCACAGTAATCAGGAAAAAGAAATAAAAGGAATCCAAATTGGAAAGGAAGCAGTAAAACTCTCACTGTTTGCAGATGACATGATACAATACATAGAAAATCCTAAGGATGCCACCAAAAAGCTACTACAGTTCATTGGTAAAGTTGCGGTATACAAAATTGCTATACATACATCTATTCTATTTCTATACACTTAACAACAAACTATCAGAAAGGGAAATTAAGGAAACAATCCCATTTAAAATCTCATCAAAAAGAATAAAATACCTAGGAATAAGCTTACCTAAGGAGATAAAAGACATATTCTTGGAAAACAATAAAACACTGATGAAAGAACTGAAAATGACACAAACAGATGGAAATCCATGTTCATGGATTAGAAGAATTAATATTGTTAAAATCCCCCCATACAACCCAAGTAAATCTACAGATATAATGCAATCCTTATCAAAATACAAATGCTTTTTTTTTTTTTTTTTTACAGAACTAGAACAAACATTTTTAAAATTTGTATGGAAACACATAATACCCTGAATAGCCAGAAAAATGTACAGAACTGGAGGAATCATGCTCCCTGACTTCAGACTGCACTACAAAGCTGCAGTAATCAGAACAGCATGGTAGTAGTACAAAAACAGACACAGGTCAACAGAACAGAGTAGGGAGTCCTGAAATAAACCCACACCCTTATGGTCATTTAATCTATGACCAATACAATGGAGAAAGGATAATCTCTTCAATAAGTGGTGATGGAAAAACTGGACAACTGCATGTAAAAAAAAAAAAATGAAATTAGAGGCTTCCGTGGTGGCACAGTGGTTAAGAATACACCTGCCAATACAGAGGACATAGGTTAGAGCCCTGGTCTGGAAAGATCCCACATGCTGCAGGGTAATTAAGCCCGTGAACCACAACTACTGAGCCTGCGCTCTAGAGCCTGCGAGCCACAACTACTGAAGCCCACACGCCTAGAGCCTGTGCTCTGCAACAAGAGAAGCCACCGCAATGAGAAGCCCATGTACCACAACGAAGAGTAGCCTCTGCTTGCCGCAACCAGAGGGAAAAAAGTCAGCACGCATTAACGAAGGCCCAATGCAGCCAAAAATAAAATAAATAAGTAAATTTTTTAAAAAATTAGAACATTCTCTAATACCATATACAAAAGTAAACTCAAAATGCATCAAAGACCTGCATGTAAGACCAGATACCATAAAACTCCTAGAGGAAAACATAGGAAGAACACTCTTTGACATAAATCACAGCAATATTTTTTTGGATCTGTCTCCTAAAGTAAAGGAAATAAAAGCAAAAATAAACAAGACCTAATTAAACATAAAAGATTTTTGCACAGCAAAGGAAATCATCAGCAAAATGAAAAGACACCCTACTGAGTAGGAGAAAATATTTGAAAATAACATGACCAATAAAGGATTAATATCCAATATATATAAACAGCTCATACAACTCAACATCAAAAAAAATCAAACAACCCAATTAAAAAACGGGTAGAAGAAATGAATAAAAATTTTATCAAAGTGGAAACACAGATGGCCAACAGGCATGCAAAAAGATGCTCAACGTCACTAATCATCGGAAAAGAAAATCAAAACCACGAGGAGACATCACTTCACACCTGTCAAAATGGCTGTCACCAAAATGAACACAAATAAATGATGGCAAAGATAAAGGAGAATTTTATGTTGGTGGGAATGTAAATTGTTGTAGCCACTGTGGAAAACTGTACAGTTTTCTCAAAAAACTAAAAATAGAACTATCATGTGACCCAGCAATTCCACTCCTGGGTATATATCCGGAAAAAGAAACATGCTAATTCAAAAGCATATATGCACTCCAATGTTCATAGCAGCATTGTTTTCAATTGCCAAGATATGGATGCAACCTGTGTCCATTAACAGATGAATGGACTTGGAGGACATTATGTTAAGTGAAATAAGTCAGAGAAAGACAAATATTGTATGGTATTACTTATATGTGGAATCTAGGAAATACAACAAACTAGTGAATGTAACAAAAAAAGAAGCAGACTCACAGATATAGAGAACAAACTAGTAGTTACCAGTGGAGAGAGGGGGGAAGGGGCAATATAAGGATGGGGGAGAAGCAGGTACAGAATACTGGGTATAAGATAGGCTACAAGGATGTATTGTACAACATGGGGAATATAGACAATATTTTGTAACTACTGTAAATGGATTGTAAACTTTAAAACTATAAAAAATGATTTTTCCTAAAAAATAAAAATAAATAAATACGTACATACATACAAAAAAAAAGATGGAGGCAAGAGGGTCTGACATTATATAATCTTTTCAACAAGGAGATGAAAGTGGAAGTCATTGAAAAGACTTCTAGAAAAATTATTTTAAATGAAGGGGCTTTCCTGCCGTTTCATTTCACTTATTTCTATCTGAAATGCTGATGAGATGGTGTTAGTAAAGCAACTACTATGCAACCACGAGGTAATAAGATGGAGACTATAAACCACCTTCCCAAGATGACTAAGCAGAAGTTTTGACAGTATTGTTTCACTGACCACATTCTCAAACTACCATATCAGCTCCAGATCAAATATCTTTTTAGTTCTTGTTAGATGGGGAAAAATTAAACTGATTTAGATACACTCATTAGTTAGATATTCTGTTACACTCAGGTTTATTCCCAGCTAATGTAGAAAGAAAGTGTTGTCTTATTTATCTTATTTAGTAATCACAACTGTGATCAGTTGTTCCCTCTACTTCCTCACCTGGTTTGTCCCTTAAGATACTTTAGCCCACTACAAGTCATGTATCAAGTCCCTTTTGTAAATCAGGAAAAGATTTCACAGAGTATGTCCTCCTGCATGTTCAAGTCATACCTAGACTTATTCCAGTAGTATCCCTTTGAGAAAAGATTCATAAAAGCATATAAACATTTTTATAATTTATAACAGGAATAGTCCTCTGTCTCTTTTTTAGAGTCTGAAATGATGTCTTTTGTTCTAATCTGTTCTCCTGTTAAAACTTATTTCTTGCTATAATTCAGCTAAACCAACATAGCATAGCTATTTTTAGTTATCGATGAATTTGCTTTCATGTGACTTTTTTCTTTTTTCTACAGTGAACACAGGTCCAAAGAAAGTAATTTTCCAGAAGTTTCATGATGATTTTCCCCTTGGCTTAAGGAATAAATGGCAGCCATTCAGAGAAGCAGAGAAACTAAAATATTGCACATTTCCCAAGAAAAGAAATCATAATATAAAATTAGATATAATTAGACACATTGTCTCTTGCCTGTTAATTATCCATGTTCAAATACAGTTAAAAATACCTTACCCACTTTATTCTTTATTCCTATTTTCATCCAGAGAACAATTAATATCCTAATACGCCATAAAGAAAGACTGCTGTACTATATTTTTTTTGAAGGAATGAAAGCTAAAAGCAGGGGGTGAAATGATTGTTTACCTTGGTCCGAGGTAAAATTGCTTTAATTTTCCCAGCTATGTTGCTGCAGTAATTTAAAAGCCTGAGCACGTCCTCCCAGTATCATTAAAACAAAACTGGAATTAAGACCCAGCCCACTCAATCCATATCATAAAGCAGTCAAGGAAATGCTGATGGTGTTTGAACTATTGACAGTGGGTTGAATTTTATGAACTAATGGAGTATATATCATCACCAATTATGCTGATAATGAATTGATGATGTTATGCTTAAACAAAGAAAAGGGCTTGCCTAAAAGATTTCCTACTTGAGTAATCATTTTTCTTTCACTTCATGCCTACAACACGGATATGGGTAAGAAAAAAATTACCCATGAAAAGAGATATTGTTACATCTGAAACTCAAATGTGAACCATGTCAGCCAGATAGAACGCTTGGGTTCTACAAAAGTATAGTTAGAACATTCCATTTTGTGGTGGTGATGTGTTTATGTGAAGTACTTAGCACTAGAGAGAGATCTCCATCCCTGCAAGAGTGTCTCTGTTTTGAAAATTATTGTTTAGTACCTCTCCTTTAAGTGGTGGTGGTGGTGGTGGTGGTGGTGGTGGTGGTGGTGGTGGTGTGTGTGTGTGTTGGGGAGCAGAAGTGGTTATTGAGGGCTAGCCAGTCAAATGATGATGATTATTAGGGATATCAACAGAGTTGGTATTGAAACCAAAGGAATCAGTGGAGCCAAAATTCAAAGGAGACGCTGTGATCAGTAAAATAAACACACACCTTACCTACAACACAACAATTCCAATTCTACGGAGATAACTACGGACACTCTGGCATAGGAGGCATGTACAAGAATTTTTGTAATATAAGGAAAAAGGGAGGGCTTCCCTGGTGGCGCAGTGGTTGAGAGTCCGCCTGCTGATGCAGGGGACGCGGGTTCATGTCCCGGTCGAGGAGGATCCCACGTGCCGCGGAGCGGCTGGGCCTGTGAGCCGTGGCCGCTGAGCCTGCGCGTCTGGAGCCTGTGCTCCGCAATGGGAGAGGCCACAACAGTGAGAGGCCCGCATACCAGAAAAAAAGAAAAAAAGAAAAAGGGAATCAACCTAAATGTTACCAATATTAGGCTGAACAAATTAATTATTATTTATTCATTCAGTGAATCATATGCACAGTAAAAATGAATCAATAAGCCATATGCATCAGATATGATGAACCCTAAAAATGTAATACTAAGAAAAGGAAGCAAGTTACTTTTGAAACTGTAGTTCAAAAGCAGATAGTACTAAGTAATATAATTCGAAAGGACAATTAACATGAATTTAAGAAGAGCAATTTAAGGGAGCAGTTTTGAAGGGTATGGTGAATGATGGCTAGAAAAAGTTTTCCAAAATACAGTAAATATTCAATTTTTAAACTTGGTTTGGTAGAAACAGGAATGTTTGTTATGTACAAAATGTGAACCACTTTTACTGGCTCTCTTTTCTTGAGCATTGTCTCATGGAATTTTCACAATTTATCATGTATTACTATTATCCTACTTTATGTAAAGGCAAACTTAAGCACGTATGAACCTGGCCAAAGCTGCACAGAGTGAATTATCCAAAATAACACAGCTAGCAACTTTCAGAACTGGGATCCAAATCTCGGTAATTTGACTGTAGAGCAAATGCTCTTAACCACATGATTATAGACCCTCTGTGCCCAGGGCATTATCAAAGCACATGCATAATTTTAATGTAGCTATAATCATATTAGATCCTGCATTTTATATGTAATATCGCATTTAGAGAAACAGTCTGTGTCATTATTACCTTCTGAAAATATACATATTAATGGTTGCATAGTATTTTATCCTGTCTGTGCCATACTTTATATAAAAGACTTAAATTTTAATTTCCAATGTCTTGATATAATAGTGTTTCAGAAACACCCTTGAAAGTATCCATTATTTTCCTAAAGTAAATTTTTAGAAATCTGATAACGGTAAAACATAAAAACACAATTTTTAAACATCCTGTCTAATTACTCTCTAAAGGGTCTTTGTCAACTCATTCTCTTCCTAGCTGTTTATGAGAAAACAAGCATTTTGAAAATTTGACACATTCTGATTATATAATAGTGCTGTTTTAATTTGTATACATCTAATAAGTAATGGAATTTTATGTTCTTTCTGATAAACAATTTTTATTTCTTTTGATGATCTTCCTATAGCTATATTAGCATTTGTTTTAGTGTTTGGTAAGATAGTTTTCTGTAAAAAAAAAAAGAAAAAGGGATTCTCTGTCATATTTGTTTAAATGTTTTATTAGTCCACAGATACCTTCTAAGTTTATTTTTAACCTAAAACTTTTTTAGATTCTTCATAAGTCTATGTGGTGTTAAAATTTTTTTAATATGTTTAGGAGATAATTTTCACCACAAAATGCCATATGTAGGCACCTTTTTTCCTTCTCTTCATATTTTTAAAATCATAAGTTCTCATTGCACCTAAAAGTATATGTTATTGTCAGATGTAAGATAAGGATGTCACTTTTTTCAAAATTATTTCTTAAATTTCCAGCAATGTTTGTATATTTACTCATTTTAATTAATTTGGGTATTTAAAAACTTATGCATGTATATTATATATACAGTGGCCAATTTCTGGGCTGTCATTCTTTTCCATTATTTTCTCTATCATTTCTTGCCCTATTGATTTCTAAATCACTGACTTATCTATCAACTTTTGTACTAATCTCTACTCCTACAAATGTAGTAGCATCATCAATTTCTTGGATGATTACAATGATATCCTCACTGGTTTATCTACTTCATCACTGCCCTCCATCATCAGTTTACCAAGTAGCAGTCGGAGTAAATCTCAGATAAGTCAATCACATCATTTCTCATTGTAAATACTCTAGCAGCTTTTATTTCATTTTTAAATTTAAACTAATCATGGATTGCACATCTCCATAGCACCTGACCTCCTCACCCTGGCCGTAGTTTTTGACTTAATTATCCATTTCTTTCATTCTTCTCTAGTCATTTCTGCCTTCTTAGTATACTAGTGGCAAACCAAGTATACTTCTCTCCATACAAAATGTTAAAATTTAATAACATTTTCAGTACTTCCATGCTTATTTCAGTAGTGATTTGGAGAATAAACCTGTCACTGCTAGCTCTCTTTGTACATTTTAATCAGAAAACACTTTACAAGATTTATAGATCTTAAAATGATGTTGGCATCAATTAAAAATACTATTACTGTCATTTTCCAGTTTCTAAATGCAATAAATACAAAATAATTTGTATTGCTCAAGCAGACTTACCAACAGACTTGGATAAAAACTTTTTTTTTTAACATGAAAGGAGTACCATGTTACTTACTGATGAAAACATCTAAATTGTAGCCCCTGGGTTAAAATCTAATCTCAAAAATGCTGCTCTCTCCGAGATTTGGGAGTGACTACAAGCCCATTTGAAAATTAGGGGTAGGTGAAGCTCAGGAATTTGTGTCAGCACAAGAGTCTCGGGGAAATTAGTTACATCCCACTCCCAACCCTCAATTTTCTTGTGACAAAAACTATAGTGAAAACACATCCAGTAGTCGTATTCTATCTGTTAAAGGCACAGTGTGGTTAAGCAGAGGTCATTGGCTACCCAGTGACTTTCCTGTATTCTTAGTTTATTTTTCTTATGACTCTTTAAAACAGCCTAAGAATGCAGGAAGAGGAAATTATTATCAGGCTTTGTTTACAGATGAAAAGATTAACAAACACATTTTCTTTTCTTTTTTTTTTTAACATCTTTATTGGGGTATAACTGCTTTACAATGGTGTGTTAGTTTCTGCTTTATAACAAAGTGAATCAGTTATACATATACATATGTTCCCATATCTGTTCCCTCTTGCGTCTCCCTCCCTCCCACCCTCCCTATCCCACCCCTCCAGGTGGTCACAAAGCACTGAGCCGATATCGCTGTGCCATGCGCCTGCTTCCCACTAGCTATCTACCTTACGTTTGTTAGTGTGTATATGTCCATGACTCTCGCCCTGTCACAGCTCACCCTCCCCCTCCCCATATCCTCAAGTCCGTTCTCCAGTAGGTCTGTGTCTTTATTCCTGTCTTACCCCTAGGTTCTTCATGATATTTTTTTCTTCTTCTTAAATTCCATATATATGTGTTAGCATACGGCGTTTGTCTTTTTCTTTCTGACTTACTTCACTCTGTATGACAGACTCTAGGTCTATCCACCTCATTACAAATAGCTCAATTTCGTTTCTTTTTATGGCTGAGTAATATTCCATTGTACATACGTGCCACATCTTCTTTATCCACTCATCCGTTGATGGGCACTCAGGTTGTTTCCGTCTCTGGGCTATTGTAAATAGAGCTGCAATGAACATTTTGGTACATGACTCTTTTTGAATTTTGGTTTTCTCAGGGTATATGCCCAGTAGTGGGATTGCTGGGTCATATGGTAGTTCTATTTGTAGTTTTCTAAGGAACCTCCATACTGTTCTCCATAGTGGCTGAACCAATTCACATTCCCACCAGCAGTGCAAGAGTGTTCCCTTTTCTCCACACCCTCTCCAGCATTTATTGTTTCTAGATTTTTTGATGATGACCATTCTGACTGGTGTGAGATGATACCTCATGGTAGTTTTGATTTGCATTTCTCTAATGATTAATGATGTTGAGCATTCTTTCATGTGTTTGTTGGCAATCTGTATATCTTCTTTGGAGAAATGTCTATTTAGGTCTTCTGCCCATTTTTGGATTGGGTTGTTTGTTTTTTTGTTATTGAGCTGCTTGTAAATCTTGGAGATTAATCCTTTGTCAGTTGCTTCATTTGCAAATATTTTCTCCCATTCTGAGGGTTGTCTTTTGGTCTTGATTATGGTTTCCTTTGCTGTGCAAAAGCTTTGAAGTTTCATTAGGTCCCATTTGTTTATTTTTGTTTTTATTTCCATTACTCTAGGAGGTGGGTCAGAAAGGATCTTGCTGTGATTTATGTCATAGAGTGTTCTGCCTATGTTTTCCTCTAAGAGTTTGATAGTTTCTGGCCTTACATTTAGGTATTTAATCCATTTTGAGCTTATTTTTGTGTATGGTGTTAGGGAGTGATCTAATCTCATACTTTTACATGTATCTGTCCAGTTTTCCCAGCACCATTTATTGAAGAGGCTGTCCTTTCTCCACTGTACATTCCTGCCACCTTTATCAAAGATAAGGTGTCCATATGTGAACAAACACATTTTCTATGCATCAAGTACCTTTATACTGGGGATAAATTTTCCCAAGCAAAAAACTCAGCTTTCAAGAAACATTGTCTGTTTTTTTCTCTTGGTTGACTGAAATTTATTTATAATTCAAGGCTTTAGTCCACTAGAAGAAAGTAACTTAATCTAAGTAAATTGAGTTATTTTCTGTGTACACAAGGATCCACTTTCATGACATCTGCTCTTCTACGGATCAAATCTAATTTCCTGATGGGAGTTGCATACAAATCAGGCATTTTGTTTAATATCATTATCCATGGTGATATGACTTGGACACCCAGATTCCCATTAGCTCTCACAATTCACAAGGTCCAGGAAGATCACAGCTATAATCTTTTGACCTCCAACTGCATGAGCATTTTAGATCTTACATTTTTCAGTTATTTTCATGGCCCAGAGAAGACATAAGAAATGATTTCATGCCCTCCTGCACATCTCTGGGGCTATGGAAAAACTCTCTTAAAATTACCAGCTCCTGGGGAAAGAATAGTCTCTTCAGTAAATGGAGATGGGAAAACTGGACAGCCACATGCAAAAGAATGATGTCAACCACTGTCTTACGCCATACACAATAATTAACTCAAAATGGATTAAGGATGTGAACTTAGGACCTGAAATCATAAGACTCCTAAAGAAAATATAGGCAGTAAACTTCTTGACTTAGGTTTTGGTGGTGATTTTTTGAATCTGACAAAAAGTAACTATATCATACTAAAAAAGCTTCTGCAAAGCAAAGGAATCTATCAACAAAATAAAGCAACCTACTCAGTGGGAAAAAATATTTGCAAGTCTTATATCCAAAAAGCCGCTAATATCCAAAATATTTAAAGAACTCAAACAACCCAATAGCATATAAACAATCTATTTAAAAATTGGCAAAGGATCTAAAAAGATATTTTTTCCAAAGAGGACATACAGATGGCCAACAGGTACATGAAAAGATGATCAGCATCATTAATCATCAGGAAAATGCAAATCAAAACCACAATGAGACATCACTTCACACCTATTAAAAAGGCTATTATCTAAAAGACAGGAAGTAACAAGTGTTGGTGCGGATGTGAAAGAAAAATCCTTTTACACAGTTGGTGGGAATGTAAATTAGTACAGCTACTATGGAAAACAGTATGGAGGTTCCTAAAAATATTAAAAATAGAACTACCATATTATGAAGCAATTCCAGTTCTGGGTATTTATCTGAAGAAAATGAAAACACTAACTTGAAAAGATATATGCACCTCCATGTTTTTTGCAGCATTATATACAATAGTCAAGATATGGAAACAACCAAGGTGTTCCTCAGTGGATGAGTGGTTAAACTGTGAGATATATATTTATATGTATGGAATATTTTTCCACCATAAAAAGGATGAAATCTTGCCATTTACAACAACATGGATGGACTTCAACAGTATTATGCTAAGTAAAGTAAGTCAGAGAAAGACAAGTACTGTATGATCTCAGTTATATGTGGATTCTGCAAAACAACAACAACAACAAAAGCTCCTGTATACAGAACACAGTTTGGTTGTTGCCAGAGGCAGGGGAGGGACTGGGGAAAATGGGTAAAGGGAGTTAAAAGGTAAAGAAAAACAGCAACAACAAAAGTAAATATGGTGCAGCATTACTGAACAACAAAAAAGAAAATTTTGAAATGAGAATCTCTGATTATTTCCTGGAAGGTAGGTAGAAGAGGAGAAATAGGGAGGGAAGAAAAAGAGTAAAATATTCCTTGTCTTATTTAAAGATTATGATATAGATTCTGATTAAACTCTAGGGGTGCTTATATAAATATAGTTCTAAATATTTGTATTAAAATTTTAAGGGTAGAGAACTTTCTGAAAAACCAATAAAATGATGGCAAAATATTTTTAAAAGATATATTTCCCAAAAGGGTGGAGAATGGTAAAGAAGACAATAAGTAGATGGACAAGTGGTAAGTGATGCAACAGACTCAAGAAAGCTGAATCTTAGAGCATAAGTTGGAAAGCTGGAAAGGATACCATAGAAAAGGAACATTCAGTGTAAGAAATGAGCATTTGGAAATTAAAAACACGACAGTAGAAATTAAGAGATGGAAACTAAAGTGAAGGAAATCTCCCAGAAAAATAGAACAAGAGATACAAGAATAGACAGTAGAAGAGAAATAGAAGGTAGGAGATCAATCCAGGAGATCCAATAGTCAAATAATTAGTCAAAAAAGAGAAAATGGAGAAGAGGAAATTATTTACAAAACGATTTAATTTGATACAGTTTTCCAGAATTTTTGCCATGATGTGCAGTACTGCTGTGAACACTTGTATATTGTTAAGAACACACCACCATCATTTAGCCTGTGCATATTCTCTCATTTTATGCATTTTGATTTGCTCGTATATGCATTTATTTATATAATGAATTCCCATAAACCCACTACCCAACTAGCCAATAACCAGCTATGGTATTCTTGCCTTTCAATAAACAAACCAACAAATAAATATGACCTCCCATATTTTAATCCCTTATATTGTCCTTTCTACTCTTCTGTTCCCAGAGAGTTAAGAGCTTTGCTCTTTGAAAATCTACTTGGGAAACTGGTCACAAACTCCACACTCATCAATTCTCATAACTTCCTAGAGAATCTGTTCTTCAGTTCATCCATCTCTACCCCAGGAAGCAGTCCTTGTAGTATGGCAGGTCAGAAGCCTTTTTTCTCAGGAAAATATACAGGTGATTAAATCCTTTCTTGCCATCAGACTTCATTTTTTTCTGCCCTTTCTCTAAGTGGGGGAGAAAACTGGCTACTACTAAGGAAGCATTCTTCTATGCTCAGTATTAGCTTATAATGTACATTTATGTCTACAGTTACTATGGGTTGTGGCTTTTGTAATACAAAAGTAATTTTTCTTGAGAGATTATACTTCTGTTGTGATTTTAAAATCCCATTCTGAAACTCAAAAGCCAATACTTGATAAGTTTTGTTCTTCATATTTTTATGTGGTATCTTTTACTGAATGGACCAATTAATCATTCTGAATGAAGGGAAAAGGGCAAAAGACAGGAAAAAATTCTTGAGAATTAAAAAGACATGCATCGATATATAAAAATAGTCTCATTTTAAAATGAAACTACTCAAGAAAATAAAATCAAAGATGGAAGCTCCTGTTTTCCAATTTCTAGTATATTGCATTGAATAAAACTGGCTTCATTGGAATATGGATGATCAGAATGTTAACTGAATCCTAGCCCTACTGGCCATCTTTTGAATTATCTCCCTATCTATCTAATCTCTATCCAGTATTATCTATCTATGGACATGCAAATAAATAAGAAATATAGACACATAAAACTAACACTTGTGATTCACAACTCAGTTGAAGAAGTAGAACATTACAAATAACTTTCAAAACTGAAATACCCTTTGAAGCCTCCTAATTTCTCTCTAGTATCAAATACATTTCTCAATTTTATGCTTATCACTCTTTTGCTTTTCACAATAGTTTTAATGCAAGTGGATGTGTTTTTAAATATGAAACTGAAAATTTCGCTATTTGTATGGAAACACAAAAGACCCCGAATAGCCAAAGCAATCTTGAGAACGAAAAAAGGAGCTGGAGGAATCAGGCTCCCTGACTTCAGACTATACTACAAAGCAACAGTAATCAAGACAGTATGGTACTGGCACAAAAACAGAAAGATAGATCAGTGGAACAGGATAGAAAGCCCAGAGATAAACCCATGCACATATGGACAACTTATCTTTGATAAAGGAGGCAGGAATGTACAGTGGAGAAAGGACAGCCTCTTCAATAAATGGTGCTGGGAAAACTGGACAGGTACATGTAAAAGTATGAGATTAGATCACTCCCTAACACCATACACAAAAATAAGCTCAAAATGGATTAAATACCTAAATGTAAGGCCAGAAACTATCAAACTCTTAGAGGAAAACATAGGCAGAACACTCTATGACATAAATCACAGCAAGATCCTTTCTGACCCACCTCCTAGAGTAATGGAAATAAAAACAAAAATAAACAAATGGGACCTAATGAAACTTCAAAGCTTTTGCACAGCAAAGGAAACCATAATCAAGACCAAAAGACAACCCTCAGAATGGGAGACAACATTTGCTAATGAAGCAACTGACAAAGGATTAATCTCCAAAATTTACAAGCAGCTCATGCAGCTCAATAACAAAAAAACAAACAACCCCATCCAAAAATGGGCAGAAGACCTAAACAAACATTTCTCCAAAGAAGATATACAGAATGCCAACAAACACATGAAAGAATGCTCAACATCATTAATCATTAGAGAAATGCAAATCAAAACTACAATGAGATATCATCTCACACCAGTCAGAATGGCCATCATCAAAAAATCTAGAAACAATAAATGCTGGAGAGGGTGTGGAGAAAAGGGGACACTCTTGCACTGCTGGTGGGAATGTGAATTGGTTCAGCCACTATGGAGAACAGTATGGAGGTTCCTTAAAAAACTACAAATAGAATTACCATATGACCCAGCAATCCCACTACTGGGCATATACCCTGAGAAAACCAAAATTCAAAAAGAGTCATGTACCAAAATGTTCATTGCAGCTCTATTTACAATAGCCCGGAGATGGAAACAACCTAAGCGCCCATCATCGGATGAATGGATAAAGAAGATGTGGCACATATACACAATGGAATATTACTCAGCCTTAAAAAGAAATGAAATTGAGCTATTTGTAATGAGATGGATAGACCTAGAGTCTGTCATACAGAGTGAAGTAAGTCAGAAAGAAAAAGACAAATACCGTATGCTAACACATATATATGGAATTTAAGGGAAAAAAATGTCATGAAGAACCTAGGGGTAAGACAGGAATAAAGACGCAGACCTACTGGAGAACGGACTTGAGGACATGGGGAGGAGGAAGGGTGAGTTTTGACAGGGCGAGAGAGAGTCATGGACATATACACACTAACAAACGTAGTAAGGTAGATAGCTAGGGGGAAGCAGCCGCAAGGCACAGGGATATTAGCTCGGGGTTTTGTGACAGCCTGGAGGGGTGGGATAGGGAGAGTGGGAGGGAGGGAGATGCAAGAGGGAAGACATATGGGAACATATGTATATGTATAGCTGATTCACTTTGTTATAAAGCAGAAACTAACACACCATTGTAAAGCAATTATACCCCAATAAAGATGTTTAAAAAAAAATATGAAACTGTTATACTTTGTATTCTTAAAAATTTATATTAATAAGATTATACTAAATGTATTATTGCCATTTTCTTTTTTCACTCAACATTGTTATTTAATACTTATTTGTGTTATTTCACACAGATCTACTTGATTTTTTTAAATGCTATCAGTATTCCATTGGTTGGATATTCCACAATTTTTAAATCCATTCCAGCATGTTCTGCATGATACCATTTTTTGAACTTTTTTGAGATACGCTTTTTGCCTCAATGCAAAGTAAATTTTCATAAATTTGTTCATGGGCAAGAATATACTTGGGTTGAGATGATTGCATTTAACATCACAGATCAATGATTCTAATATAAAATACAACACACCCTTCTTTCCTCTTCAGTTTCATGCTCTGAAAGCAACCCTGTGCATTGTATTCGTTGGTAGATGTGCCTATGGGGAGATATCAGTCCTGCTGCCATGAGTATTCCAACCTCTTTGGTAGTATTGCTTTTCTCCTTGCAAGCAATATATTGGACTTGTAGTTTATATGTCAGTCTCTTGTGAATCTTACCTGGAGAGAGCAAATCAATTTTCTGGAATGGCAAATTCGAGGATCAAAACCCTTTAGCCTCAAGCAATTTTGTTTCCCTAGAAGACTTTTCATCTTTCTTCTTACTATGCCACACAGTTGCTCAGAGAATTCCTTCTCAGAAAACTATAGGAACCCACAGTAGCTCTACTGTATATTCTCTGAAAAAATGTGTAATCAACGAAGTGGCATATATGACCAAAACAAACAAATAAAGGTCCTCATGATATAATACAACAGTGGTCACTCTTTATTCTTGTAAGATATTGGTTGCAGTATAGATTAACACACAATGGAAAATAAAGTCTCCTTTTTTTTTTCATTTTTTACTTTCCTTTTGTTCCTTATTTTCATCATTCATTTTTTGTTTTTACTTTAATTGCTTTCCTTGTTGATAGTTGAGAAAAGTTGCTAAGGTTTAAGATAGGGTTATGAAGGAAAAGCAGTATAAAATAATCATATGCTATTTTAAAAATTGTAATGTATCATGATAATTCATGAGATAAAGAATGGTAGAAATCTGTTGAAACCTGAGAAATAATATCATTTAAAGATAATTGGTGGGAGCCAAGATAATTTCTAATTAATTAGTGACAGTTAAATAGAGGCAGATAAAGTAAAAACTATGAACTAATTTTGGAGTAAGATTGCCTTTCTAAAGAAGCATATGTTGACTTCCAAAGACTAAATTCTGTCAGAATTTTTTTATCTTTGCGCAAACCAACAATTGAAGTTTCTTGTAGATTTAAGGAAAATTATTACTTAAATATGATGCTAGATCTTGATGAATCTACTGTGTGAATTTACTTGATGAATCAAATTCCTTGCTCTACTCTAATTGTCTTATGTTTGCCTAAGGATTATATTGAATGTTATCATGGTAGTCTGCTTATTCTGATATTCATAAACAGTCTATTTATTCATACATATTAATGCTATGAATCAAATAAGCTGTGTCATTGCCACAGGCAAAATTGTATGAAAAAGGAAATCTGAAAGGGACCTTTCTCAGATCACATTAGTATTGTTCTATGTCTGTCTTATCCTTCATTTGTCTATAGGTAAATAATAAAAATGTAACTTTCAAGGTAATTCCTCTCCTCACAGAATTATTTTCCCAACAATTTTCAAATCATATGTTATAGAAATTAATATTTTCTAATTTCCCCTTTTTTGCTAATTTCTCCACATTTGCATATTTCCTTTGTGAAATACTACATACATGTGATTATCATTGAATATGCCCTGACAGTGCATGTCAGACTCATATTATCTACATGTATGTGTATATATATATATATATATGTATGTATGTATGTGTATATATGTATATATAAAGAGATATATAGATAGATATCCTCATTATTTGCTGATCTCATATTCATATATTTTTCTACTTAGAAAATTTTATATGTGATACTTGGCAGTTCTTCTGCAGTCACTCATGGACATACACAGAGTGGTAAAAAATTTAAGTCACCTAAGGTACATGCTCCCAGCCAAGGTCAAACAAGACGATGCTCTTAGTTTTATAGCTTTCATATTATAAACAAATGTGTTTTTTTCCCACAGTCTGCTTAGTGCCGCATTCTTCACATTTTTGTGCTTTTGGTTGGTTGATGATTTTACTGTTTAAAGTGGCCCACAGGCATAGTGCTAAAGTGCTCTCCAATGTTCTAAGCACAAGAAGCTGTGATGTGCCTTACGGAGAAATATGTGGGTTAGGTAAACTTAGTTCAGGTATGAGGTATAGAGCGAGTTGGCTGTGAGTTCAGTGTTAATCACCTATATATACTTATATTTATATTCATATTTATGTATTTATTTATATTATATAAAGTGTCTTTAAACAGAAACACACATAGAACAAGGGTACTTATAAATCAGTTGAGGAAGATGTGGTGACCAGGCTCACAGGACTCTATCCTTGTGAGACTCTAAACTTTATCTTAGGGCAATGGTTCAGATTTCATTAATTGAGATTTTGCAGAGCCTATAGATTATAATTACTATTATTAAGGAGAATTGACTGTAAATGGATGATAGATGGTTGATAGACAATTATATAGGTGTATGTATGCATACATAAAATAGTGAAAATATAGGTGTTTTAATAACTTTTCTACAATGAGCTCTGATATATTTCCCACAGACACTTTTTTTGACTGTGTATGTCGTGCAAATACATGAACATTACACAAAAATATTTTGTAAACTTATCTATATTCCTGAGTTTCTGTTTTAGCACAGATAAGTTATAATTTCTGTTTTAGCATAGATCTGTGGTTTTCAAAGTGCATTCCCTGAACCAGCAGCGTCAGGATCATCTGGGAAGTCGTTAGAAAAATCTCAAGCCTCACCTCAGATTTAGTAATTCTGAGTCTCTGGAGGTGGGGCTCAGCAATGCTGTTTTTAACAGGGCTCTAGGTGATTATGACACACACCAAAGTCTGTGAAATGCAGGTCTAGATGATTGCAGTGGCCACACAGAGATTTGGCAACATTCTGTTATCACAATTCAAAAGAAGAATCTTAATTTGAATGAAATAGTAGATTTATATCAACTTAATATTTGGCTTCTCTACTTGACTACATTATAAATAAAAATGATGACACATTTCAATTTCTTTCATTGCAGCTACGATTCTTAGGAGATAATCCTTTATAGACAGTCGTAGACACCTTCAGTCAATCATACATAACAACATACCACATGTTCAATAATGCAACATGTCACATGCACATGTACAAACACACACCTAAGCACACACACATTAAGTCTTTATTCAGGCTATTTGATGGCAGGTCTTACCAATGACAAGTAACTTCAAAAATAATTTATTTTTGCTTATGTTACAATAAAAATACGAAAGATACTTTCAAACTACTTATCTCAAGGACAAACATAAACTTATTAATATGGCATTCTTCATTTTCTGAGGATCTTTGTATATGATATAAATTATAGTTCATTTATATTCTACAAACATTATTAATATGGGATTTCAACAAGGAAATTAGATTAACTGTAAACACCCAGAAAAGAAATTCAGATGCTCAAAGATAGTAACTATGCAATATCTTCAGGTATAGAAAACAAACCTACATCTGAGAGATATTACTAAGAAGATAATCCTAGTGTCTGGGCATTTTCCTAAAAGAACACTGATTTCAGAATGAAACACTACAGAATCTGCTTAGGTTCATCTGTCTTAGATATCCACGTCTGCCAGTAACTTATTTTTAAATTTTTTTTTTCACAATTTCCATCATGCCAATGGCAAGTTATATGGTGAAGCCAAACCTTAGCAACTTCTAGGACTAAAATCAGTAAGTCAAGGATCTCTTGTGACTTTATCTGGGTTTTAAAAATATCTTGGACAAGATCATCAGCCTTGACTCTTGACATCTCTGAATGACTTCTCAAAATGTCTTCACACAGACCTAAAGGTAGAAAGAAGGCCTGAAGTAAACGGGAGATACAGTACTGTAGTTAAACCAGTAAAGTCTAAGGTTGCAGCAAGCATAATGATAACCTTGTCTTTTTTTTTTTTTTCCTTTTGCAAGATAATTTGACTTTCTCTCATGGAGTGATTTTTTAGGCTTAGAAATAAACACTAATTTGCAGGTAGTAAATATTTCTCAAAGGGTTTACTGCAGCCCAAAATTAAGAACTGGAGAAAGCATAACTACATGTTGTGTTTACAGAACAAGAAGCTGTATTTTGACCAAATTCTAATATTTCCAGTTTGAAAAAGAATAATTGAAACTGTGCTGCTTACAAATGTAATGAGAGTTTCACTGTATTGTTGAGACGTCTCAGCTTTTTAACTGGTTTTGTTTTTTTTAATGAATTTTTATTTATTTTTTGGCCGCACTGGGTCTTCGTTGCTGCACACAGGTTCTCTAGTTGTGGCGAGGGGGGGCTACTCTTCATTGCAGTGCGCGGGCTTCTCATTGCGGTGGCTTCTCTTGTTGCGAAGCAGGGTCTCTAGGCGTGCGGGCTTCAGTAGTTGTGGTACGTGGGCTCAGTAGTTGTGGCTCACGGGCTCTAGAGCGCAGCCTCAGTAGTTGTGGCACATGGGCTTAGTTGCTCCGTGGCATGTGAGATCTTCCTGGACCAGGGCTCGAACCCGTGTCCTCTGCATTGGCAGGCGGATTCTTAACCACTGTGCCACCAGGGAAGTCCTTAACTGTTAAGTGAACCCCTTTGAGCCACTTTACGGAACAATCTTCTATGACTTTAGTGTTTTTGATTCTTTATCATCAGGATTTGCCCAGAGCTTGAGATCTGCCTAGAACATTTCTGGGCCTGTATCCCAACCAATCATAATTCATACATACATGTAATTCATGAAATTTCCCGAGAGCTGTTCTGCCAAGTAAATCTATTCTGAACCTTGTTATGTATATAAAGGTTGGACTCATGATGTGAGTAGAGAACAAAATTATTATCTTCAGATGATGAGCACAAACATATTTTATTTAAAGAAAACTCCCAGTTGGTGCAGAACTGAGAACAGATGGAACCAGCAAAATTGCCTACTTGCTTAGGCTCAATGCATTAACTATTTCAGATCACTAGGAAACCTCTAAGTAAATTACTGTTCTGAAAAACATCGATGGTGGGATAATACAGCTATGCTAATTAGAATGGTTCAATAAATACGTGGGCCTGAAATCTAGGAGTCTATTGCTAAGTGTCGGTCGTTTAATACAACATGAAGTGATACTGCTTTCTAGGGTATTACTTGCTAACATAATCAGATTTTTCACATTTTAAGGGCAATGTGAGAGCAAGTAAGAATTGAGAAGGGAACGAAGTATGATAACATCTTTGAAAATAAAAATATTTTATTTAAATTCCTTTCTAGAGCTGCTATTATATTAGAGAATACCTCAATGAGATAACTAAGCAGATAAGAAGTCTTAATTTACTTCTTATAGTTTTTTTGATGCTATAAAATGCCCCACATGTTTGCATACATATTTTTTTTTTCTTCTCTGAGAACGTGAATTGCTCTGGTCCATTGCCTGTTTTTGTTTTTTTGGGTATTTTGGAATAAAACACACGTAATGAAAGTTACCATTTGTTATATTTAGTACATTCACAATGCTGTGCAACAATTACCGTAATTGAGTTTGAAAACATTTTAATCATCCCAAAAGGAAATCTCAGACCCATTATGAAGTCACTCTCCATTCCCGCCTCCTACTAGCTCCTTGAATGCACTAATTTGCTTTCTGTCTCCATGGATAGTCTAATCTGAATATATCATAGAGATGAAATCATTTAATGTGTGACCTATTGTGTCTAACTTCTTTCACTTAGCATATTTTCAAGGTTCATCCAAGTAGCAGCATGTACGAGTACTTCATTTGTATTGCCAAATAAGATTTCACAGTATATATCATTTCATCAGTTGATGAACATTTGAGTTGTTTCCACTTTGGGCCATTGGGAATAGTGCTGCTCTGAACACTTGTGTATACGTTTTTGTTTGAGTACCTGTTTACCATTCTTTTCGGTATTTACCCAGGAGTAGACTCAAATGGTTATATGGTAATTCTATGTTTAACTTTTGAGGAACTGCTAAACGATTCTCCAGAGTGCTTGTACCATTTTACATTCCATCAGCAACATACAATTTCTCCGTAATTTGGTCAACACTTTTTCTTTTACAATAGCGTTTGTAGTGGGTGTAAATTGATATCCCATTGTGGCTTGATTTGCATTTTCCTAATGACTAATGATGTTGAGTATCTTTTTACATGCTTGTTTGTGACTTGTAAATCTTCTTGGGAGAAATGTTCATTTATATCCTTCATTCATTTTTTAAAAATTGGGTTGCTTTCCTTTTTGCTGTTGAGTCATAATAGCTCTTTTTATATTCTGGATACTAATTCCTTATCATATATATGATTCACAGATATATTCTCCCATTCCATGGGTTGTCTTTTCACTTTGTTTATAGTGTTCTCTGGTGCATGAAATTTTTAATAGAGCCAGATATATTTTTCTTTTTTACCTGTTTTTTTTATGTCATGTATAATTAACCATTACCAATTCCAAGGTTGTGAATATTTACCCCTAATATTTTCTTCTAAAAGGTTTAGGGTTTTAGCTATTATATTCAAGACTCTGAACCATTTTGAGTTAATTCTTGTATATGGTTTGAAGTAAGGATCCAACCTCATTCCCTTACATGTTCCCAGTGCCATTTGTTAAAAAGACAGTTCTTTCCCCATTGAATGGTCTTCACACCCTTGCCAGAAATTACTTGATCATAAATGTATGGGTTTATTTCTGTACAGTCACTTCTCTTCTATTGACCTATATGTATATCCTTTTGTAATATCAAACTGTTATAATTACGGTAGCTTTATAGGTACTTTCGAAACTGGAAAGTGTAGGTTCCCTAATGTTATCCTTTTTCAAGATTGTTTTGGCTACTTGGGGACCTTTGCAATTCCATACAAATTTTAGAATAGGCTTTTCTATTTCTGCAAAAGAAAAGAGCAGGGGCTGTTGGGATTTTGATGGAGAATGCATTGAAAACATAGATAGCTTTGAGTGGTAGCACCATTTTAACAGTGTTATATCTGCCAATTCATAAATACAGATGTCTTTCCATTTGTTTATTTTCATTTCTTCCAAAGATATTTTGTAGTTTTCAGTGTACATATATTGTAGCTCCATAGATAAATTTATTCTAAGTATTTTATTCTGTTTGATGCTAATTATAAATGGAACTGTATTCTTTCATTGTGTATAGAAATACAATTAAATTTTTCATATTGTATTGTACTCAGCATCTTTGATGAATTCTATTAGCTGTAATAGTTTTTTCATTGATTCTTTAGGAATTTCTATAAATAAGGTCATGTTTTCTGCAAATAGAAAAAAATTTACTTTTTCCTTTCCAACTTGAATGCTGTTTGTTTCTTTTCCTTGCCTAACTTCTTTCACTAGAACTTCCAGTAGAACATTGAATAACAGTGTAAAAATGTGATGCTTGTCTTGGTCCTGATCTTAGGGGTACAACTTTCAGTCTTTTACCATTTAGTAGTATGTTAGCTGTGGGTTATGCATAAATGTTCTTTATCATGTTGAGAAAATTCCTGTATATTCCAACTTCCTTCTTTTTTTTTTTTCATGAACCCATGTCCCCTGCATTGGCAGGCAGACTCTCAACCACTGCGCCACCAGGGAAGCCCTTCCTTCTTTTTTATTATGAAAGGATGTTGGATTTTGTCCAAAGCGTTTTTCTATGTCAACTGAGAGAATTGTGTCAGTTTTCCCTTCATTCCATTAATGTAGTGTATTATATTTATTGATTTTCATATCTTGAACCACCTTTGCATTCTTGAGATAAATCCCATTTAGCCATGAGGAAAAATCCTTTTAATACTTGGCGTTTGGTTTGCTACTATTTTGTTGAGAATTTTCACATCTATCTTCCTGTGTGGTCTATTGTTTTCTTGTGTAATCTTTGTCTAGCTTGGTATCAGGATAATTTTGAACTTACAGAATGATTTAGGGAATGTTTCCTCCTTTTCTATTTGTTGGAAGAAATTTGAGAAGCATGGATGTTAAATCTTTTAAAAATCTCTGAGAGAATTCACTAGTGAAGTAATCTAGTCCTAGTTATTTCTTTGTTGGGATGTTTTGATGAATAAATCTGTCTCTTTATAAGTCTGCTAAGATTTACTATTTATTCTTGAGTTAGTTTTAGTAATTTGTATGTCTCTAGTAATTTTTCCGTTTATGTAGTTTTTTCTAATTTGTTAACATACAATTGTTTATGGTATTCTTTTAATATTGTTTTTATTTTTGTAGGGTTAATAGTAATATCTTCACTTTCATTTCAGATTTCAGTTACTTCTATCTTCCCTCTTTTTGTAATAGTCTACTCTAATGTTTGTCAATTTTGTTGCTCTTCCCAAAGAACTAACTTTGGTTTCATTCCTTCTATTGTTTTTCTATTTTATTTCATTTATCTTCATTCTAATCTTTATTATATTCTTCCTTCTGCTTGCTTTAGGTTTAGTTTGTTATTTTTCTAGTTCTTTAAGATATAAAGTTAGGTTATTGATTTGCCATCTTTCTTCTCTCATAATGTAGGCATTCATAGTTAAAGATCTCCCTCTGAGCACTCCTCAGAGGTGTTAAAGAGTAGTAGAGGGAAAGTGTTCTATGGCCTTCTGATTAAACCTCAGTCTTTAAGTGGGCCTCTTCCTAAGAGCTGTGACCTTCACGAGTTTCTCTTACCTTTTTTTTTTTTTCCCTCTTCTTCTTACCTTAGGTGAGACAGGAAGGTTAGAGCTGGGTGGTTTTGACACCTGTCATCTCTGTGAATTTGACTCCATATTATGTTGTCCGTGATCCTCACGGACTAGCTTATAGCTCTCTTGAAAGTGACTCTTGGCTTACTCCTTGTTTCAGTCTGGGTGCCCTGAATCTCAGCTGATGCATGTCGGGCAGGCAGAAAAACATCCAGAGAAGGGCAATGTCCAATAAATTTAAGAAAAGAGAGTTTTGGAAAATAGGAAATATGAGCATTGACAAATGTAATGGGACTACAAAGAAAATCATGTTTGAGAGGCTTGGCCAAACACACACACACACACACACACACACACACACACACACACACACACAAGGAATGTTTTTGAGGCTCTTTGAGACAGTATAGTACTGGATACACAGACGGGATCATTGATGGTTAGTTTGATTTAATAGATGTGTCTGTTTATTTTTTAATGTTTTTAGACTTGAAGTAATTTGTTTTCTCCCCTTAGAATATGTGTATATCTACAATATTCGCTAATTATCTTTTATTTCTTCAAAAGTAAAAGCAGTAAAAGAAAAATGTCTCAACAAAGAAAATTAAATAAGGAGTAGACATGTTCTATCATAATTCAGAGTAAATGACTATTATTGCTTTCATTAAAACAAGTTTCATAAGAATATCTTGTGAAAGATGATATCTTTGCATGGAAAAGTGACTTTATCTAATTTTTTTTCAAAAGCAGCATCAGTTCAATTGAGAACAAGCTATGAAAACCTGTATAAACACAGTCAGAATGCATTTATAGAAATTTTATTCAAACATCAACATCTAAAAAACATTAAATTACACTTCCCATTAGAGTTGGCACATATCTAACCCTTTACAGGTGCCCATAAATGTCATCTTACATGTATATTTTTCAGTGTCACATATTGAAAATTTAGTGGTAAAAGGAATTTTAGAAAACACCATCATCTATTATGTCTTAATTTGTACAGCCCTCATTTAACATTTATGTTCATGTAATGACTGGGTTCAAACTCACATAACAGTGAAATTCTAGGACATAAAAAGAAGCGAAGTTCTGTAGCAATTCTCATGAGGATGCTAGGGTGACAGTTAAGATAGGTTATAACTGACACTAATTGGTGTTCTGGATTGCTACAGCATTATCTTCTTTATAATAATGTGTGCAGAATAGCTTGATACTTTCAAAGCATCAAAAACATGTCTTTTATGAAATAAACATACTAGTATCTCTAACTGAATAACAGCAACAAATAGAGGTGACATTTTGAAAAATTCATTATTGTTTTACAAAAATATTCAGAGGTAATATAGAAATGCTGTAGATTCCGTATATTTTTTTCTTTCTAAAGTGAATTTTTATTATATTAATTAAAAGATAATCATAAATATTAAAAACTATGCTAACTGAAGCATAACTTCAGTCACAACTATTCTCTATGATGTGTGTAGTTCCTTCAAGTTTTCTTTTTGTAGACAATTGAAATATTAAATATGATTTTAATGCTGATTTTTTTCTTCTCTTATCTTCAACTAATAAATATTTTCCCAGTATATTCCAATAACATTACCTATTAACATTTTCAATGGCCACATACAATTTTAAGTGATTCATCACCATTTACTTATCCTTTCCCCTATGTTTGGAAATGTAAGTTATTTCAGAATTGTACAGTTATAAAAACACACTACCTTTAGTATCTTTGTGCTAATCAATGTTTCCAATTCATAATTATTTCTAAAATAAACAGCTGTAAAATTTCTGGGATAGACACATAAACATTTTAAGTGTGTTGATACAAGGATATATATTGCCAAACTGCTTTATAAAAAGATAAACTCACTTGACAGTCTCAATAAAAGATCTTATGAATACTAACCAGCCTAGGTAAGTTTTTTCTAATTCTGTTTTAAACTGTATTTCTCTTATTACTAAGGAGGCAGACAATTTTTATACATTTGCCTAATACTTGTATGCCAAAGGGATTATCAGTTCCTTATCTTTACTCACTTTTTAATTAGGGTCACAATGTTGCATCTTATTGCTATATAGGTTTCTTATTTAGTAAAATATAAATGTATGTCATGACAATAAATGTATTCCCTGTTTTTGATCTGTGGCTTCTGATTACTATTTTACATATCCAATTTTCAAAATTTTGTGAAGTTAAAATCTATCCATCTTCTGCTTTATATTATCTCCTATTATTTTAATACAAGTTAGTCTATCCAAAATAACTGTATTTTTATCCATTTAGAATGTTTTGGTTTGTGTTGTAAGATAGGACTCTATCATTTTTCCAAGTGGTTTATCAGTTGTCTCTACACTGTTTAATATAAATTCCATTCCTCCTTGATTTATGCTTTCTCTTTTATCATATAATAAGCTGATATGTAATAGGTCCTGTTTCCTGGCTGTCAACTCTGTTTTATTGCTCTGTTTCTCTAATTTTATGTTGTTTCATACTATTAAAATTAGGCATAAAATGGCTAGTGCCCTCTCATTGCCCTTCTATATTAGAATTCTTTTTGCTAGTCTTGTCTGCTTATTTTTCTTGATAAGTTTCAAAAATCATTTGGTCAAAACTCCAAAATAAGGTCTACTGGTTTTTTGTAGAATTGAATTAAATCCATTAGTGAATAGGAGTTAAAATTTGTCTAAAAGTGGCTTCAACCCAAATTAAGGAAGCTATTCTGAATTCATCACTGAGTTTACGAGGATTAGTAGTCAAAATTAAGTTGGTCAATATTTCTTCACCATTGTCCCCCAAGATTTATAAATATTACTGTTAATCCATGTAATTCAGCATTTCTTATATATTAAATGTTACCATTCAGTCCCTGTGAATATTCCAATATGTAGGAATTATGAGACTTTCACTAGTCATCCCGTATGATTTCACTAGTCATGATGCTGGACATGAGGAACAATTAAGCACCGGGATGTAGTACTGAATGTTGCAAAAACATGAATGAGCAAAAAGCAAGGTTCACAGTACAAGGCTTACTTTCCCTGTCATAAGAGTGTCATATATTTTCCCACATTTTGTTACTCATGGGAGGAGAGTGGACTGTGTGAATATTTGCAAGGGGAGGAAGGACTGTTTCTTCTTTCTCTATAAACACTGTTAAGAGTGTCAATTTCTAAGTTATCTGGGAGAAGTTCTTCCCCTAGTTGCATTAGTATATTATATTTCAGGATCCTTCTCCACAAAAGTGAGATTTGAATTCTACATAATACTCAGGTCCTTCAAAAGTAGCCTTGGTGTTGGAAACATTATGTTCATAATATTTATTTGTATTTTTCACATGAGAGATATTATTCATGCATTCTCCTTTACGCCAGAAAAATTTAAAAGGGCAGTTGCAATAGTTTTCCATTTTATTTATTCAATTATAGTCCACTTGATTTTTCATAGGATATGAGGAGTCTTGAATGAATTAAAGTAATTTAGGAGGAAAATTTGATAAAAATCAGGATCAGGAAAAATACAAAAAGAGGAAATGATCAAAAGTGAGGAGCAGTATGAAATTTATATATATATATATATATATATATATATTAAACCAAAGTTCTACAGAATTAAGGTTGAACTGCAAATCCGGCTCAAATAAAATAGATACACTTTCAGCTATGTGACTCACTTTGTTCATCAGGCCCACATATACTGATTTCTCAGAGGAAAAGGATCATTTCCCAGGCTTTTGTTAAGGAAGAAATTTCAGACATGAATCTCATCGTGCAGGCAAGATTGATGATGTGAGAAGTGTTGGCGCCTATATCCATTTAATAAATGGAATAACCAAAGCTGTACAGATTGTTACCGCAGTCTTCAATATTGGTCAATGTGATGGTGTTAAAGTATAGGTCTGTTATCACCCTTTTGGGTGGGGAGCAAAACGGAATGACCAAAGCACCCGGCTTTCTGATAATTTGCCTTGATTCAAGATAATAACAAAAAGATATAGAGTAGATGAACTGTGAATCACAAGCTGCCTTACAAATATATCAATTCTTTCAACCTGACCTTTAACAAAAGTTACAAATCAAACACTTTGAAATCACAATCTTTGGCCTGGTCTATGTTGTTCATTAAAGAAAATTTATATACTTTACAACTATATGAATAAATAACATTATCCTCTTGTGAAAGTAGATAGTAGCTGCTGAGTGAGTGTCTAGTCATTATACCACTGAAGAGGGCTGAGATTTTTTTTCTCAAAACAGAGAGCTTGTTCCTCCACTGGTTCCAATTATAGTTGACCTTGTGTATTGGAACTACATTCTGCTTACATTTTGATTGATTAACTTGTTTCTAATATTGACATTTTTCTGTTTTAAATATTGCTTCAATGAACAGATATCTTATCCCGATATTAAATTACCAGTGGGCATTTTGTTTTCGTTTTATTCATTTTCTGAAAATGTTACCTGAACTGATTGTGATCTACCCCAAAATCTCATCTATAACCACTCTTCAGCATCTTACTACACAGGTCTTTGCTTAAATGTCACTTCCCGAGACACAAGTTCATGAACCCCTTTGTCCAGTGTATCTGCCCACGCTCTCTCTGTCCCACCACTGGCTTTTATATTCTTCAGAGCACTTACTGTAGTATTTGTCCCTCTCAGTAGAATGCAAAACCTATGAGGCCAAGAACTTTAGAACCTAAAACAGACTATAACACACTGAATATTTGTAGGATTGATGAATTAGAGAAAGCTGAATGAATACATGAATAAAATTGTTAATGTAAGTAACATGTGCTGACTTCTTAATTATAATAATGACTGGTAATTGCAAGTAAACATACTTTAGCACACTAAAATGTTTACCTCTGTCTTCTCTAATAATTGTATAATATGAGTATTGGATTTTATCAAAATTTTAATAATATTGATGCATTAATTATTTTATCTGACCTTTCAAAATCATATACTTTACTACTATATATCCCAATCTTCCTTGTGTATTTGGGTAAACCCTACCTAGAGTATCACCTTTAAATATACTCTTCATTTCTATATGCTATTATTACCTCAAGGATTTTTACACCTACACTTCACAGTTTTAATTAGTTTATATTAAACATAAATAGATTCATTTAGTTGTATACCTTTTAAAAATATTAAAATTTTCCTTTCTTGACCATTTTTTCTTTTATTTTGGGTGTGAGCTATAAAATGGTCCATGCAAAGAATGATCTGTTATATTTAGGCGTTCAAGGTGTTATCCCTTAAATTAGCCAATTTGATTGACATCACAGTTAATATTAGATGAAATATATAAAATATTTTCTGAAATATCTGTTTCAGATGGATATTTAAATTTTTAGAGATAAATTATTTTAACTCTAATGGAAATTAACTTTTTAACTGAAGAAGTAAATATTGTGCATATGCTTTTTGTAGAGGGTGTGTGTGTGTGTGTGTGTGTGTGTGTGTGTGTGTGTGTGTCTATTACTTACCTTTCAATGTATCCAAGAAAATTTGGGATATCCATAACTAAAGGAAAATTAACACAATAGATATTGAGATGCAACTAGCACAACTATGTATAATCTATACAAGATTATACATAGATCCCTCAACCTGGGATGCATATTTCTTTGTACTAGATGCAGTGTTAGTTCTTCATATATTTGTGGTAACATGAAGAGAGCCTTAAGGACAAATGACATTTAAGTTAGGCACTGGAAGAAACCAGCCACTCTGCTTTTGTATTGGAGGATGACACGGCCCTTAGGTCTTAGTACATTTTGATATGTTCCACAGGATCTATTTTATTTTTCTAGCCTGCCAATCTCTTGTACTGTGTTAATGCCGATAAGTTACACCAAATATTACGACAAAATGTCTAGTACGCTCAACTGGTGTAATAAAAATGTCCTTGTTTTTTCCTGCCTGAGGTAATGTTCAGTTAAAAAAAAATTCTTCTCACTGAGATTCAGTAGCTAATCATATATATATATATATATATATATATATCTTGTACTTGTTGATGGGCTGTAGAGGAAAAGAAAATTAAAACCCTTTCTTTGAACTTTGCAATTTGGAAATAACCTTTTATTACACACTGATTTGACATATCAGTTAAAAGTGCAAATTTTAAATGGCAGTTATCACTCTCCCATCTACTGAACCTTTTGATACACATACAGAAGCACAGAGAATTCAAACGATGCAGAAAATACTGGAAACTTGCCTGCTTGCTGCTACTTTTATGTGTTGCATCAGAAAATGAAGTTAACCTCTTTGATTCCATCTCATTTTTCACTTATGTGATGTGATAGAGGGAGTTAGCTGCTATTTGTAAAGAGCTTCAAAGCTGAAAACTAGTGTGTAACCAGAGAAAGTGCTTCAATTAGATTTCAGATGATGTAAACACAGCCCAGTGTAAAGCATCTCCTCAAACACCTGCTAACTCTTTTCAAATTAATGTGTTTTTCCACAGGACATGAGTTCATTTGAATTACTTTTTAAAATATATGCTTCATACACATTTTTAGAGTCCTGTTCTATTAAAGAAATTGATTCACATCTCATGTAACTATGTTTTGAAATGACTGAACTTTCCTCTCTTATAATTTGCTTCCCCACTCAAAGAATAAATAAGAAAAAGTATGGACTAAATGAAACAACTGACAAAGCTAAGAAAGAGCTAAAGAATGCCTGTATTGGTTAACCCTAACTACGTTGCCCCCTACATGTGAGATTTAATAAGTAAATGTAAGTTACATAGCATAATCTTTGTGAAATAATCGTTAACGTAAATACAAATACGTTATTACATTTACTGATTAAAATTCTCCAGAAAATTCAGTATTTCACTTTCTTCTTTATGAAGTACATTATCTCCTTGGCATTTTCAAGTTTCCATTTTTAAAGTGGGAAAGCAAGTTCAAGTTTGTGGGATGTTTGTGGTATTCTAAGACAACTTGATCTTGCCCATTGTGAGGCTTGTGAGCAAATGGAAAAAGATTTCTTTTGCATTTTGGAAAACAGTACATATTTACTAGTATTTATTGAATTCATAACAGCTTCTATTTTTTAATGAAAAAGTAGTTCAATTCGTATCTACCTAGTAGTGCTTAAATGCATGTCAATACTTGTAGCTGTTACACAAGCAAAACTCATAGTTGTAGTTCATCCTATAATATTTACTAAAAATACAACTTCTTTCTTTTTAAAAGAAAATTATACCTGAACCATTATGTCAAAATATCCTACCAACAAAATTTCTGGAATTTAGCCCCCATTTAATGGGTTTTTCATTTATGTCTAGTTTCTCAGAAGAAGGCCTTCTGATTCTTGCCTTGACAATATTGACTTTGCAATTCAGAATCCTTGAGATGCTGTCATCTTGCTGCTCAGAGCTGGCCCTCATTAGTGACTACTGCTATCCCTCACACTATTCTTTTTTCTTTTTTTTCTGGTACGTGGGCCTCTCACTGCTGTGGCCTCTCCCGCTGCGGAGCACAGGCTCCGGACGTGCAGGCCCAGCGGCCATGGCTCACGGGCCCAGCCGCTCCGCGGCATGTGGGATCTTCCCAGACTGGGGCACGAACCCGTGTCCCCTGCATCAGCAGGCGGACTCTCAACCACTGTGCCACCAGGGAGGCCCCCTCACACTATTCTTGATTGTTTCGAGGGTAATGAGAGTGTGTTTGTGGTGAGATGGTGCACTGATCTCCTCATCACCTAAAAATTGATGTAGATCTAACTTCTACAAAAGAAGTTTGGATATACAATTAATAAGACCTTACTAAGGATTTGAGGGTAAACCAAAGCACATCACACCACACACACACACACACACACACACACACACACACATACACACATTTTTTACAAAGTAACCTAAATTTGCCGCATAAACCCACACTACTTTAAGAAGCCTTAATCTTATTTCCCTATGTTTCTCACTACATCTTACACCTAGGTTTGGAAATTTGGATAAATTGACCTCAGGTTCTAGATAGAGGCAATATTTTTATTTTAAGCAGATTTTTAAGGCTTGCTTCCAGAAGTTCTTATTTTTTGCCCCTTATGTTTTTTCCAAGGTGACTGGCACTAGGACTGCACATTCCATGAAGGCAAATGTCCACCCTCCCATTATGCACGCTTGCTTTGTGGTCCTGCCAAAATATCATAACACGTTCCAAAGTTGATAATTTCCTAAGGTCTGGATTATTTATTATCTATAGCAACTGTTGTATAGCAGTTTGAAGATTTTGATATAGTGTATTATGTTTGCAAAATGAAAATCACAAATAAAAATTGCATCATTTGTACATTATAGAAATCTGTGAATAGTTGAAAAACATAAAATTATGCAAAATAGTACCAACTACAAGAGTACTGCTATTTTTCATTTTGGAACACTGATCTATCTATAGTAATCAAATAATTGATAATCTACTAATGGTTACTAGATACATATAACACTGTTTTAACCATTTAGAAAATCTTGATAACATAGCTATATATTTAACATAAATAATAAAACTATATGGGTATTTTTTTAAGTTTAATAGGCGTTTTAAGGTATTGCTGTTAATGATTTCATTCAAAACATCTAGAAGGATGTGAGTGTGTGTGTGTGCATGTAGCACACATGTGAGTGTTTTGAAAAGCTAAACAAGTGTGTACCAGAAAAAGAAAGCTTCATACACTGTAACTTCTTAAGGAAATGTTTGTACTTCTTTGTGTAATTTGTACCAGCTTATTGTACATAACAATAGATGTGAGAAAGATAATTCTACTAACATTCTTTTCTAAAAATCTTTAAATGATACTTGCTTTTAGAGAAACTCTGAAGTTGTTGCAGCTCATAGAGAAGTACAATAATTTTGAACAAAAGGTGAAATTGCCAGTATAAGTGATCAGCTTCTAGTTCACAGTGTAATTGAAAACCATTTTTTCTCTTAATTCTTACAATGTTTTTACAAAACTATTGTGTGCAACGCAGTCATTGTGTTTGAAAGATCTAAAAACACAGTCTCTGCTTTGAAAGATATTTCAGTATGGTGGCAGGTTTGTTGAGAGAACAATCCTGAGATTAGGTATGAACGTGAATATAATGTATGCAGAATATGTAAAATGTTCCAAAATATTAGAAGGATTTTGCATGAAGATATTATTACCTTCTGTAGGGGGACTTCAAGAAGGATTAAGGGAATATTTGGATTGTGAGGTTGGGACCCTATTTGAAAGGAGTTACATTTAAGTGAGGTGAATTAGATTTAAAATGTGGAGTTGAGAATGGAGTTTAATTTGTAGCTTTTACACTAGAGATAATTATAACAAAAATAACTACAGCTACAACTCGTAAAGTTGAATTAAGTGCGGTGGGCTAAGGTAAATAGTTGGGAGGCATTATTTCATATAGTTGCAACTAATTCCTTATAGGAAGGCACTGCTTACTATCATCCCCATTTTATAGGTGAGGAATCTGAATCGTAAAGATCCTGGATAATGTTCACAACTTGTAAGAGGTGGACTTGAGTTCAAGAAGAAAAAACCATTTTTGTAAATGTAAAGGCCATGCTCTAAATTAAAACTGTATAGTTTTCCCACATAACAAGGATCAGAACATGGCTTTGGTCATTGAAACAGCATAGGCCTCCTTGGCTCTAAACAGCAGATTCAGAGAAACGATATGGAAAGGTAGACGTTTATAAGCAGGATATACTGGATCTGAGTGTCATAATCTTTTTAGCCCTGATGAGCTCAAATATGTCCCCCCAATAAAAATGATAGTTATAAAATAGATTATGTGAAGAAATGGATTTTCATCCAATAACATTAACTACCTTGCTATAATTATGTATAACGCTTTAAGGTTTTATCTATTGATACTACAATACTATAACAATTAACAAGACATTTAAAAGTATTATATCTCAAATGTTTACTTTTATATTTTATATGCTTTATAATACACATGAAATAGTAGTTCAGGTATATATAAGGAGTGAGTACTCTAAATTATTTTAGACAGACATAATATAATCAAACTAATTTGCAGACCACTGATTAAAGAGGCTGCTATCACAAGGGTCCACATCTAAAAATTAAAATAAAAATATGACTATAATACTTAATTTAAAAAACTTTCCACTTTCTTTCAGCAGAGTAATATTTTAGTATTTGGCTTCACTTTTAACTCCATGAGTAGATTTTTTCAGTAGCCTACTAGGAGACTTATTTCTCATATATAGATTTGCAGTAATTTTCAGTAATTCTTCCCATGACAGATTAAAGAAAAATGCATTTCTGCCAAATGCATGCAAAACATTTTTACTCCCTTCTCCTTTTCATTTTTCCCCTTATCTTTCAAACTGACTGATTTTTGAGTTCCATGTATACCGTAGCATTATTTTAAATGTTTATTGTGAAATGTGATGCAAAATAAATATTCTTCCATTGAATGGCCTTGGAACCCTTGAAAATCAAATGACTGTAAAAATTTAGATTTATTTCTGGACTCTCAGTTCTATTCAGTTGTTCTATATATATCTATCTATATGCCAATACCACACTGTTTTGATTACGATTACATACCTCTGCAGTAAGTTTTGAAATCAGGAAATATGAATCCTCTTTGTTCTTTTTTTTCAATGTTGCTTTAGTTATTCAGGGTCCCTTGCATTTCCATATGAATTTTAGTAGCAGCTTGTCGATTTCTGAAAAAGAAGCAAGTAAGATTTTGATAAAGATTTTGTTGAATCTATGGATCAATTTAGGGAATATTGCCATCTTAGCAATATTAAATATTTCAATTCATATATGTGGGAGGTGTTTCCACATAGTTTGATCTTTAATTTATTTCAACAATATTTTGTAGTTTTCACAGTGCAAATTTTACATTTCTTCTGTTATGTTTGTTCCTAGGTATTTTATTTTTTTGGTATTATTGAAAATTGAATTGGTTTTTTTAAATTTCATTTTCTGATTATAGCTTTGTATCGATATAAAATTATTAATTTTTGTACACTGATCTTGTACCCTGCAACTTTATGGAGCTCACTTTTTTCTAATACTTTTTAGTGGATTCCTCAGGATTTTCTGTGTGCAACATAATCTTATCTGCCAATAGAAATTGTTTTACTTCTTCCTATACAATCTTTATGCCTTTTATTTGCTTTTCTTACCAAATTGGTCTGGCTGGAAACTCCAGTGTAATGATGAATAGAAGTGGTTAACATAAGTGATAAAAACAGAAATACTTGTCTTCTTTTTGATTGCAAAGGGAAAATATTTGGTCTTTCACCATTAAGTATAGTGTATTTTCATAAGTGGCCGTTATCATGTTAATGCCCTCTAACAATTACATAAAT
Source organism: Phocoena phocoena (assembly GCF_963924675.1). Taxonomy (NCBI): domain Eukaryota; kingdom Metazoa; phylum Chordata; class Mammalia; order Artiodactyla; family Phocoenidae; genus Phocoena; species Phocoena phocoena. The sequence continues at coordinate 66,029,216 of NC_089234.1, read as the reverse complement.
ATACTTTCTATTCCTAGTTTTTTCAGTGTTTTCGTCATGAAAGGGTGTTAGTTTTTTTCAAATGTTTTTCTGCATCTGTTGAGATGATCATGTGGTTTTCGTACTTTTATCTACTGATGCTATAATATAACATTCATTAGTTTCATCTCTTAAGGTAATCTTGCATTCTTGGGATAAATCCCACTTCCTCAGGGTGTATAATCCTTTTACTATGTTGCTGGTTTTGGTATTTTGCTGAGGATTTTTTGTTTGTTTGTTTGCTAAGGATTTTTGTGTCTATATTTATGAGATATTGGTAAATAGTATTTTTCCCTGTGAGGTTAAAAAAAAAAAAAACACGTTATTTTCCTTGTTATTGATATAAAGATAATACTGGCCTCAGAGAATGAATTGATAAGGGTTTCCTCTTCTTTTTTTCTGGGAAGAGTATGTTTAAAAATTGTATAAATTCTTAATTAAATATTTCATAGAATTCACCAGTGAAGCCATTTGGTCCTTTTCTTTTGGAACTTCACTTTGCGGGATGCTTTTTCGTTACTAATTCAGTCTCTTTCCTTGTTAAAGCTCCATTCAGATTTTCACTTCCCTTTTGAGTCAGTTTCAGTGGTTTATGTCTCTGTAGAAATTTTTCCATTTTATTTAAATTATTTATTTTTTGACATCCAGTTGTTCATAGTATTCCCTTGTGATTTTTCTATTTCTGTAAGGTTGATAGTGATGTCCTCTCTTTCATTCCCATTTTAGTTATTTGAGACTTTTCTTTTTTCTCTAGGTTAATCTAGCTGAAAGTTTGTTAATTTGTTGATCTTGTCAAAGATCAAATTGTTTTGTTTCATTGATTTTCTCAAATGTTTTTCTACTCTAATTAATTTTTGCTCCAGTGTTTATTATTCCCTCTTTCTGCTTGCTTTATATTTAGTTTACTCTTCTATCTTCAGTGTATTAAGGTGAAAGGTTAGGTGATTGATTTGGGAGCTTCTTTTTTATTTGGGGGGGAATCTTCTTTGTAATATAGGTATTTATACTTACAAATTCCTTTCTAAGCACTGCTTTAGCTACACACAATATGTTTATTATTTTTATGTTATTTCCATTCATCTCAAAGTATTTTCTAATGTGTTTTGTGATTTCCTCCTTGATTTATCTGTTATTTGGAAGTATCTTGATTGCTTTCCACATATTAGCAAATTTCCTAAAGTTCTTTCTGTTACTGATCTCTAGTTTCACTCCATGGTGGTCAGAGAACATACTTTATATGATATCAATCTTTTTAAATGTAATATTTTTATGGCCTAGTATATAGTCTATCCTGCAAAATGTTCCATGTACACTTGAAAATAATGTATATTAGGCTATTGCTTTGTTGAGTGCCATACAAAGATCTGTTAGGTCTAGTTGGCTTATATTTCTATTCAAGCATTTCATTTATTTCTGTGTAGTTATTCCGTCCATTTGAAAGTGGGGTACTGAAATCTTGAGCCATTATTATTGAATTATATATGTCTCAGCTAGATATTGTCAATTTTTGCTTCACGTATTTTAAGTCTCTCTTGTAGGTACTTGCTTATAATTATTATTTATAATGGTCAATTGTTTATAATGTTTCTAACTATAAATATTATTGTATGTTTGTATTTATTAAATATTCTTCATGTATTAACCTAATTATTATTATTAAATCTTATCTCTAGTAACATTTATTTGTTTAAAAGTCATTTTGTCTCATGTTAGTAATGCCATTCCACCTCACTTATGGTTGCTGTTTCCATGGTATATCTTTATTCATCTTTTTATTTTCAACCTACTTGTACCCTTGAATAGCAAGCATGTCTCTTTTAGATGGTATATTGGACCTAGCATTGTGTATGTTTTCTTTTTAATCCAATCTGACTCTCTTTTCTTTGGATTGTTTAATCCATTCACATTTAATACTATTATTAAAATAGTTGAATTTGCCTCTGCTGCTTTTTTAAAAAATTATATCTTATTTACTTTTGTTCCTTTGTTTCTCTTTTATGTTGTTTTCCTTTTGCATTAATGGAGTATCTTTTAGTGTAATATTTTAATTTCTTAATGATATACACTACATTAAAATTTTTTGTTTTAGTAATTTCTCTAAGGCGAACAATATACAAGTTAATTTATCAGAACCTACTTCATATTTACATCACCTTTATTCCAATGAGATATAGAAACATAATTCATAAAGTTCTGTTATCTCATCCACATTTTTGTGCTATTATGGTTATGCATATGACATCTATTTATATTACACACCCAACAATATATAGTTATAATTATTACTTTCTATAATTTTATGTATTTTAAAGAAGCTGGAAAAAGAAAGGATAGAAAGTATATACTTCAGATTTTGTTATATTAACCTTTATACTTAGAATTCTGGGTATTCTTAATTTTCTATTTCAGTTTTAAGGTACAGGCTTTGGGTAGCACACAACTTAAATGTCAGCTGGGATCTCCCCTTGGTATCTTTCTCATGATTTATTCTGTGGTGAAGAACAGCAACATGTGTCTCTTTTTACTCCACGTGAATAAAAATATTAGTGAGAATATATAATTTAGAACACACTATATATTTTATAACACATTGATTTATCCTTTGACCAGAGACAACATATGTTTGATCAACGTTCATATAAGCAATGAATTTGTGTTACTCTTCAGTAATTCATTTGAGGAAATTCTATGCGTGGGATGAACACTGCATGCCATGTATAGACTTAGGTCACCTCATCAGAATTCATTTTACAAATTTCTAATTGGATTGGATGGGACTTAGATTTATTGTTTCTAATCTTTAGTCCTGCTTGGACTTCTGATAATGCAACTACCCCTCTCAAACTAATGGGAAACAGGAAAATGCAGCTGGCAAAAGAAAAAGGCAACTTTAACACTCCCAAACACAAACCTGAAAAAGATTATATAATACTGGCATGTTTACATGAAGGTAACATGTTACTAAAAGACATTAGGAATTTTAGCAAATCAAAGATACCTGTAATTGTTGAATAGCAGGTGGTTTGGCCATTATACTAGTGAGATCCATTTCCTTCACTAACTGTTCTAAATCCATTTCTTCTGCAAAGAGGAAACAGTAGGATGCTGATTATTTCTCATCCTTTCTGGCCTTGTATCACACTTTCAAAGGAAAACTGCCCTTTTAACTATAATTTATAATGCATTATGTAATTTACTGCTACAGTGAACATGCAGAAAGTATTTGTTTAATTTGCAATTTGGGGACTGCTGAGCTTGGACCAATTAGTGTGGCAAAGCAGAAATCTTTCACTTTTGCTGAAACTCCACATTCCACACTCAATACATGAGCAAACTTTTTTTTTTTAACATCTTTATTGGAGTATAATTGCTTTACAATGGTGTGTTAGTTTCTGCTTTATAACAAAGTGAATCAGTTATACATATACATATGTCCCCATATCTCTTCCCTCTTGCGTCTGCCTCCCTCCCACCCTCCCTATCCCACCCCTCTAGGTGGTCACAAAACACCGAGCTGATCTCCCTGTTCTATGCAGCTGAGCAAACATTTTTGATATGTCAACTTAACCATATGTCATTTCCTTTGTAAGTTGAATTCTATCAATCACAATTTTGATTCCCACTTATGAAAACAAGCTCTTTATAATGACTCACATATATCTCAACTTGGCTGCAGGTGTTCCATAATAATAAGTCATTTCCTTTTTTACAGATGATAAGCAAGTTAATAACATTGATCAAGGGTTTTGGTCTTCCTACATTCTAAGCTAATAAATGATGATGGGAGTGCTATATGTGTGTGTGTGTGTGTGTGTGTGTGTGTGTGTGAGTGTGTGTGTATCTCTATATATGTATATATATGTACATATATATGAAAATAATTTTATTAATATTTTCATATAATTTGTGAGTGATCATTAATCCTATTTGAAGCTGACCTACTCTTTAATATATGTGGCCAAATACCTAAGGAATGTTTCTTAGGATTTATCTTATTTCCACCTGATTAATTTGTGAAGCCACAGAATTTAGATCACCAGTAATTTATAAAGGAATGAAAAAACATTATTTGGGCACCTACTTAAAACCCAAACCCCAAAGGCAATACTGGAAACCTCAAGATCCCAAACCATTAGCAGCAAATCAAGACTGACATTAAGAATTATTGTTTCCCAGTTATCCCCCAGGAAGTCAGGCCCCCTGCCTATATTTCCAGAAGTTGTGTACTACCCAGCATTAGGGAACTCTAGTCATATCAGCTTGTGAACATCAGCCATCTTCAGTTTAACTCCATTTGTGACTCTTTGCCCTCAGGAGAGCCAGCAGACCAGCTTCAGGCAGGGTTAATTCCATTTCTCTGATGGGATCTGTTTTATGTAGAATAGAGACATTCACTCTCCTCTCCTTTCCTGCTTCCATCTCCTCTTCTGATACTTTCCTGCCCTACCTCCATATTCAGTATTTCCCAATTGGTAGGGATATCAGAGATTTCTTATTCATGAAGCAAGGGATGTTTAGTCTGTTTTCAGCAGTTTTCTTGGAGATATTTGGCTAATTTAACACTGGGCCCTGTCCCCACCTGGCTAGTGAAGATAAGTCTCTCCTGTTCCTGGTAAATTTTTCGCTTTTTAACTAGTGTTATCTGCCTTGCTCTCAGTTCTCTGAACATTCATTTTTTCATTCAGATTGAGCAAAATATAGATGCACATAATTTAAATATACTTTCTAAAAACCATGGGGGATAGATATTATTATCCCAATTTTATAAATATGGAAACCAAATTTTATAATTCACCCAAGTCAGGCTACTGATAAATGGTAGAATTCTAGTCCCATTCTATCTTATTTCAGTATCTTAAACTCTGTCTGCTAGTTAACAATTTCTTAAGATTGCATTTAGTGTTCTTAATTCTCCCTTTCCATCTCCCTGACTCTTACACTTTTGATCTTGTTGGCAAGCTTTCATAGTAATATCTGGATGTAATATATTTTTCTTTGAGGGCTATGTATTTTCATCAGTTTTCTTCTAAATTGTGTATACCTACCACATTTTGTTTGTGAAGAGGGCTGGATTATAAGCCTTGGGAGTCAGTGACATCTAAAACATTATTTTTTAATTAAAAAGATTTAGGAAGATACCACAATAGGTGAGCACAAAGTAAGAGTAATTTTATGATACTGATTTTCATCAGGAGACCTCATTCCAAGAACCAAATCTGACTGATGCATTGACACATTCTGCTTGCAGATCAGTGTTGCCCTGCTGGATGAAAAGCCCACTTTAAGCCCCAAGTCCCTGAATGCAAGATTGCAGCCTGGCTCTTAGAGTTTAAAGAGTTTTCAGGTAAGGACATTTGGTGTTTCATAGAAATGAGAAATTTTAAATCCTTACAAATAAAATATACCTCAGATGACAATGTCACTTACATGAAGATTGGGAAGCACCTCTGCTTTGAGAGTTAATTTTACTCTGTTTGCTAGAAGAGATTGCCCAGGAAAATCAGAATCTTCGGAGCAATAGTTGAGTTCAAATCTCAATTAGAGTGTGTATTTTCACTCCCATGTTCATTGTAGCATTATTCACAATGACCAAGATATGGAAACAGCCTAAATGTCCTTTGATGGATAAATGGACATCTATCTATCTGTCTACCCCATCTATTTAGATATACATATGTAATGGGCTATCATTCAGCTATATAAAACAAGGAAATCCTACCATTTGTGACAACATGGTTGAACCTGGAGGGTATTATGCTAAGTGAAATAAGCCAGACAGAGAAAGACAAATACTGTATAATCTCACTCTTATGTGGGAATCTATTAAGAAAAAAAGAAGAAGAAGAAGCAAATTTCATAGAAATAGAGAATAGAATGTTGGGAAGGGAAAAAAGGAGGGAGGGGGAATCTGTAGGTCTCAAAAAGTACAAGCTTTCAGTAATAAGAAGAATAAGTTCTGGGGATCTAATGTACAGCATGGTGACTATAGTTAATGATACAGTATTATATACTTGAAAGATGCTGAGACTAGATCTTAAGCATTCTCACCGCACAAAAAAATGTAAAAGTTACCTATGTGAGGTGGTGAATATGTTAATTATCTTAATTTTTATTTAATTATCTTAATTTTTGTGTAATTATTACACAACATACTTGTATATCAAATCAACACATTGTACACTTAAAATATATTCAATTATATTTGTCAATTTTTCGTCAATAAAGTTGGAAAAAAGGGGAAAATAAAAGAAGAGAAGAAACAAACATATGCCGGTAAAACTGAAAACAAAAGAAAATAGCCCACACAGCTTATGTCAATTAATTTGAATATCAATGTGAAATAACTGTTTTGGGGAAAATAAATATTAATGCTATTGACCCAAGAAATCTAAAAAAAAATCATCAAGTTAATTGAAAAGTCAATTAAAGATCTCTCTGTAGTATCCAAGGAACATGTAATTAATGTACTCTTTGTCTCTTAGTACAGAAAAAAATTGGAAAACTCCAAATTCACTTTATGACACTAAATTATGTTGATAATACAATGATTAATGTTAGCCCCCAGAAGAAGTGTACTGGGGGGCCCACAACTGGTGTATTACATTAAGAATATGCAGATTCTGATCTGCTGAAGAAGGCGGCACAAGCCACGCACACGTGGTCAGCGGGTAGCTCCCTCAGCATCCAAGCTCCCCCTTTGGGGAAGTGAAACCCACAGGATCATTTTGATTCAAGTCACGTTTTCAATACACTGACACAAAAGAAATAGTCACAAGATCCCAGAAGCAAAGAGGCTCAATGAGCTGAGTCTTTCCTCCAAGGTCAGAAGTGAGCAGAAGATAAGGAGCAGAATAGAAAGCAAAGATGGTTGGGGTGAGGGTTACTAACTTTTCCCAGGCTTAACTCTGAGTAGTTACTATTTTTTAAAGTGCCCAGGAAAAAGGAAAGCAAGAATTTATGATAGGCATCCTAAATTCAAGTTCTTATCTAAATGTCCAGACTCTGGGTATGAGCAGGGTTATTATATTGTAAAATGCCTAGGCGGCACCTCAGAAAAACAAAAGTTGTTTTTCTCCACAGCTGTTTTTCTCATCACAAAAAAGTTTGTTCCAATTCATTTACTAAATTGGATTAAAAAATCATAAATAGAATGTTAGCAAATAACATTCAACAGTTCTTTAATTCATACTTTGTCCTATCTTAGAAGGCATTATCCCCCCAAAAGTTGCAAGGATGTTACAAATGAAGAATTATTTTTATAATTTACCACATTGTCAAATGTGGTTATTTGAATAGGGAGTGACTATGGGAAAGTCTGGAGGTAGGAGTATGTAATTAGGTATTCATGAGTAGCACTGAATGACCCTGATCTTGGTGACTATCTATGAACAAGAAATATCTGTCAGTGTCATTTTATCAACAAACACCCCTGTGGGTAGGAATAGGCTTTACCTTTGTTTCAGCCATCTATCCCTGCTGAGAAACTATCCTAAAATTTAACAGGAAACTAACTTTCTATTTCTCATGATTCTGCCATTTGTGCGTCACTCAGCTGGGTAGTTTATCTGCTACATGGAGTGTGTTAGGGATAGAACTTCCAGGATGGCTGTATTAGTTCTCTAGGGCTGCCATAACAAAATCCCACAGAATAGGTAGTTTAAACAACCTCAATTTATTTTCTCACCGGTCTGGAGACTAGAAGTACAAGATCAAGATGCCAGCAGGTTTGGTTTCGCCTGAGACCTCTCTCTTTGGCTTGCAGACAAGAGGCCTTCTCAGTGTGTCCTCAGGTGGCTTTTTCTTTGTGCTTATGCATTTCTCATTCTTCCTCTTTTTATAAACATCCAGGCCTATTGGATTATGATCCTACTCTTGTGACCTCGTTTAACCTTCATTACCTCCTTTAAAGGCTATATTTCTAAATATACTCACCCTGGAGGGTTAGATCTTCAACATGAATCCAGGGGTGGGGGTGAGGGGTGGCACACAATTCAGTCCAAAACGGTGGCTTTATTACTCACCTGTTCTAATTCCTCAGTTGGGATGGTTGGAACCTCCGGAGGCTGGTGGGATATTCTTCTCTCTCCAAAACGCTTCTCACTGTGGCTCGCTTGGGATTTCCTACAGCATGGTGGTCTCAAGATAGTCAGACATCCTATATGGTGCTGGCTTTCAAGAAAATAGAAGCTTTGAGGTCTTTTTCTTGAAGGTTAGGCCAGAAACTGATAGAGCATTATTTCTGTCACATTGTATTAATCAAGGTGATTAACAATTCAGCCCAGATTCAGAGTGGGAGGAGTGGAGATATGGGCTCTTCCTTCTTCATGCGTACAAGGGCACACATATGTAAGGAAGAAAGGAATTACTTTTTTAAAGTTTTTATTTATTTTTGACAAATAAATATTGTATATATTTAAGTTATACAATGTGATGTTTTGATATATGTATACATTGCAAAATGATAACAAGTAAATGAATTAACATAGCATTCTGTAGTTACCCCCTCCCCTTTTGTTTTTGGTGTGGTATTAACATGAGATCTACTCTTTTAGCAAATTTCAAGTATATAATACAGTATTATTAACTATAATCACCATGCTGTACATTAGGTCTCCAGAACTTATTCATCTTACAATGGAAAGTTTGTGCTCTTTGATTAATATCTCCCCTTTTCCCCCACCCCCAGGAAGGAATCGATGAGTTCTTTCTTCTAATGCTTTCTATCACACACCTAAAATGAATTAGTGTTCCCAATGTCAAGCAACCTAGGAAGGTTAATCCTGGATAGGGAATAAATTTCATGAAAGAGACATTATACCAACTCAGGAGAGAAGCTTCTTTATTTTCTGGGCAATAGAATAAATGTCCATATTCCAAGCCCTCTGGAGGCCTGAAGCAGTTCTAGAGTTGTTAGAAAGATTGGCTGAAATTGATTAAGAGACCCAAGGCTTGGCCAGAAGTTTTACTTTACTCTTGTGCTGTAATTTCCATTTGTTGTCCATACCCTTTCATTAAACTCTGACTAAAATTACAGCCTGGTATTGGTTCTTCTCTCTGGAGAGAGGAAAGGGTCTATGTCCATAATTGAGATGAAATGATACAAAGGAAAAAGCAGTGCCCTTTGCCCAAAGACTAGGGAGGAAGTATTAGGGGTGATCAGTAACAGGAAACAGCCCAACTAAGACATTGTAATAAGGCAAATGTTATCTATAATACAGACAGTAACAAGGTTACATCAATTAACAGTTCCTAATCTCATGAGAAGCTGTAACCTAGGAAATAATGTTGGTGAATGTTTGTGCCACTGTGATTGGATGCAGAAAGACATCATACTAATCCCTGTTCCGATTTAAATTACTCATGTCTTCTAGTGTATCTGGCCCCATTCATGTATCTGGTTTCATTTAAATCACTCACATCTTAAAGTGCATATAGGATAAAAAGTAAACATCATAGCATAATATAAAAAGTCCTCTGTGATCTTGAGTCCATGGATGGACATAATATTGATGAAAAATTCTTCACAAAATAGAGTATGTGTCTTTTCTGATTAAGACATTTTCCCTCAGATTATTAGTAGAATTCAATATCCAAAAAAAATTAAAAACCACTGTCTTACTACCTTATTTCTCACTGTTATTTCTGTGACCTTCAGTCACATTGTTTGCTATTCCATGAAACTGTTTTGTTTTTCCATATTAGCATGCCTTCGTTCGTTGTCTTTCTGAATCCTGGACTCCCCTATCCTTTCTGTGTTCCCTCAGAAATCAATTACTAAGTTTCAGTGCAAGCCTAACTCTTCAATGAAACATTTCCCAATAATTCTTAGCTCCTGACGGTTCTCCGCTACTATATTGTGAACTTGATGGTAAAGACCACACCTTATATACATCTCCAAGGAAAAATAATAGGAAACATTTTTAAATGATTAAAAGAATGATATAATATCACACTCAGATTTTAAATGGAGATTGCACTGGCTTTCAATCCCATGAAACTTCAATTTTGAAGATACCTGACAAAACAACAAATTAATCTCCATATGTTCTTCTTGGAATGCATATGCATACTGAATCGCAGGGTAAAACCTCAGAATTACATAGGTTCTTAAAATAAATGTGAAAAGTAATTCTAATGATAATATTTTGTGGCATATGTTTTGGTCAAATAAAAGAAACCATAGCAAATATGCTGCAAAAGTGCTTTGGTTCAAAATGTCCTTTTAGATCATCTTTTCCCAGGCAAAGATAAATGTGATTCTAACAGTATTTGGCCAGTAAATGTGCTTTCATTAATGTAGGTTGGCATTTTCCTTTTGTAAACTAAAAATTAATAATTTGAGGGATTGAAAAGACATGGAAGATATGGTAACTGAGAAAAGAGATATGTATAACATCGTTTAAAAGAGTAGAACTTTCATGATATGTTTCTTCTTGGTATGCAGTTATAAAAATGATTTTTTAATGTTCATAGTGTAACAAGTTAGTTTTTTCCCTCTTGATGTTAAAGAAAAATAAAAAAAATACTAGATTCTCCTTTGGAGTGTTATTTCTGATACAAGAAATCAAGTCGACATCAATGCATTTCTCTATATAATCAGATTGCTTTATTGCAATCATCAGAAATTAACTTTGCTTAAGCATAATAGAAAAATTTTGGAAGAATATCAGGTCTTACAGAATTACATTATAGGCTAGATAATCAGGTCCAGAAAATGAACAGACTTCACCACCACTCTCTAGGTTGTTGCCACTGACAGCCTGTGACACTGATATTAATAATTTCTCAATTTTGCTATACCTTTGACTCAGTTCCGAAGAAGTCAAATCTCTAGTTGACCCTGCCTGATGGGGAGCAGGGACTGAAAACATCTTACCTCTTTCTCACTTGTTGTAGGAGGTGGGACGTAGGTAAGGAAGATTTCCCAAAACATAAAAAGAGTGTTGAGAAATTGGTAGCTTTCACATGTATAACTATCTGGTATACATTTTTAATACATCAGAAGATAGACCATATTACACATTTTGGCTCTTTTCGAACTCAATATTTGGCAGTCTCCATGTTAATCTAATATAAAAATAAAGATTGTGAGAGGACTCATTCTTTTCTATTTGAAGTTAATTTTCATAATATACATCTATGTATCATGGGAATAAAAAGATGAAAATATGTTACTGTAGAGTATGGAATCTTCCCTTATGTTAATCAGACTGTTTGTACAGGATAAACTTGACAATTTTAGAGTTGACATAAAAAATAATCACCAGAAGTAAGATTTTTGTTTTAGCGCCCCCAAACTGAGTCATTTACCGACTAGGTGGGGATTCCAGAGATTATGTCATTTGTTTGATGAGAGTTTAAAACCCTGCATACTGTGATCCTGTGCTGACTCTTACTTTTAATGCTGTAATAACAAAGTAAATGCCAATGGTTATAATTCAGAAGATAAAGACATTTCTTATGGAACTGCTGAAGGCAAATCAAATCACCAGAATAGTGTCAAGTGGTGTCAACAGAATGGAGATTATTAAAGAACATGAAAATACTAACAAAGTATCCTCACTGAAGTTTCAGTAGCATGATAATTCTTGAAATGGTGAACAACCATCACAAATAATATGTATCACCACTGCTATTAAAAAGCCATTAGCCTAGATTGGGAAGAACTATTCAAACTTAGAAGTAATAGAAGAAATTACAAACAGAGGTATAGGCATATTAAAATATACAACACTTGAAACTGATATGTATCAAAGTAAACATCACGGGCTTCCCTGGTGGCGCAGTGGTTGCGAGTCTGCCTGCCGATGCAGGGGACACGGGTTTGTGCCCCGGTCCGGGAAGATCCCACATGCTGCAGAGCAGCTGGGCCCGTGAGCCGTGGCCACTGAGCCTGTGCTCCACAACAGGAGAGGCCACAACAGTGAGAGGCCCGCGTACCGCAAAAAAAAAAAAAAAAAAAGTAAACATCACATCACAATTAAAGGCAAATAATATGGTACTTAAAATATTTTCAGTAAATATGACAAAGGATTAATATTCTTAATGCATCAAAAATGCTTTCATATTGATAGCCTTTTAAGATCTCAATATATAGATGGATAAAGAGCATAATTAGAATCAAGAAAGAAGATGCTGAAATAGCTTGTACAAATATAAATATATGTACACATTCCTCAACATTTTTGTAATAAAATAAATACAATTAAAAGCATCATATTTCACATGGAAAGCATCAATTTTTTAAATGATAATATGCATTGTTCAAAAAGTACAGTAATAAAAGGGCACTTTTATTCACTCTCATAGGACCCGAGGATATGATAAGTTTTTTGAAAGCAATATGGCTCTAGGTATGAAAGCAATACCTTCATAAACTTGAACTCAGTAATTTAAGTTATATGGATTTAATTTGTCACAATATAAAAATACTGTTTATCTCTGTTATCTCTTGTAATTAGAAAACAAAAACTAAATGCTTAACAAGAAATAAGTGAAACAAACTATATTCAGATAAAATAGTTCAACCATTAAAATAGTTATGAGACAGTTTTAGCTCCAGAGAAATAGTCACTCCTGTCATTACAACAACAATTTAAAAATGCCTCTTTGACTCATCAGAGAAGTGAGATTTCAGGGCACATTATTTTCATGAAATTTAGAGAGACAGGTGAATTCAGAAAGTCACAGCAGAGATCTGATTACCTGGAAAAAAAGTCATTGGAACCATAAAATGGTAGGAGCACTGAACGGTAATTTTCATTAATTGCTTTAGATTGAATATAGACTAATGTGAGAGAAAGAAACTCCTGGAGGCCACAGTCTTGGTGGAATGTGAGCAGCAAAATGTTCATGAGCTTTACCTCCAGGAACTCCACTAGGTTCTCATGGTTGAATATCTAAGAAAGGACACCTTTTGATTCAATCAACTAGAAAGAAAGAAAAATCATTCTGAAATATTACCACCGCATTGTCTATAACAAAGGCCTTCTCTCCAGGATAAAGACTTTACCAGAGTCTTGTTCCAGAGTCATGGAGGAAGGGTGTTCGTCTCACTGCAGCCCCTTCTATCCTTCCTATCTTACCCAAGTACAGGACTGGAGTGGGAAACTCTATGAGAATAAACACTTGTAAAGGTCACAGGTCACAGACATGAACACACTAAAAGACAGGTTTACCTAGAATGCTTCCAACTCCCACACCTTACCACCACACCAAGAGGGCTCCAGTGTAATAGTGGATTATCAGAGATAGTAGATAGCTAGTATCTCTGAGGAAGGGTATATAAGGAAGACCAAAGTCAATACAGGAGACAAAAGCAAAAACACTACAGGATTTTGAGATCCCTAGGGGGTACAGCTACTGCAAACATTAAACATGGCACAACTCTTAGCCAGATTTTTTAAAAAGCACAGTGGAAGAGACAAATCAGATATTAGAGCCAGATCCAGGTATGACACAAATATTTTTACACACAGGAATTTTAAAACACTATAATTAATATGGTAAGTGCTCTAATGGAAAAAATAGACAATATGCAGGAACAGATTGTAATGTTACTAGAAAGATGGACACTCTAAGAAAGAATCAAAAGAAAATGCTAGAAATAAAAACACCCTACTAGAAATGAAAGCAATCTTTGATAAGCTCATTGGTAGACTAGACATGACTTAAGAAACAATCAGTAAGCTTGAGTTAAATCAACAGAAACTTCCAAGACATAAATGCAAAGGAAAAGAAAAAAAGACAAAACAGAACAGGATATCCAAGAACAATTTCAAAAAGTGCAAAAATGCATAACTGGAATACTAGAAAGAGAAGAGAGAACAAATGAAAGAAATACTTAAATTAGTATTAACCAATGACTATGCAAAATTAATGGCAGACACCAAACCACAGATCTAGGAAGCTCAGAAAACACTAAAACAAGATAAATGCTAAAACATAAACATATGTTTATCTTATTTACATTGTAGAAAAAGACAAAAATCTTGAAAGAAGCAATAGGTTAAGAATAAGGATAGGAATTAAAGTGGATTTTTCATCAGAAACCATAATAGCAAGAAGAGTTGTGTGAAATACTTAGGTGCTGAAAGATAAAGCCCTAAGAAATGAGAATTCTATATCCAATAATATTACTCTTCAAGAGTGGAAAAAAAATACTTTCTCAGACAGACCAAAACTGAATAAATTATTCACCAGAAGATCTGTCCTGCAAGGAATGTTAAAAGAACACATTTGAGGAAAAGAAAAATGAAACTCAAACCTAGAAACTCACACTCAAAACTCAAATGAAGATAAAATAAACTTTTTTACTTTTCTTGTTCTTAATTAGTCTAATAGTTAACTGTTTAAAGTTATAATAGTAATATTTCATGCAGTGATTATAGCATATGATAAGTAAAAGGAATGATAGTAACATCAAAGGGAGAGAAGGGAGGAACTGAAGCTTCATGTAAAATGGTATAGTGTTATTTCAAGGTGGACATATATTAGTTACAAATGTGCAATTGGAAATTCTAGGGCAATCACTAAAACATTTTTTAAAGCATAATTGCTATGCTAAGAGAGGAAGTAAAATGGAATAACATACTCAATAAAAATGCTCAGTTAAAAGCAGAGAAAGGAGAAAAAGAGAAAACAAAGAACAAATGCAATGATTAAAAACCAGTTACCAACGTGATATATATTAATCCTGCTATATCGATAATCACTTTTTTACGATACCTGTATGGAATCAGTTTTTTCTGCAAGACTAAAATAAAATGTGTGTATATTTAAGGAGGTGGCATTCCATAACGATTTGGAACACAGTCTTTAGAATCAGACAGAACTAAGCAGCTCTGTGTCCTTGTGGAAGTTTTCTAAACTATGTCTTCATTACTTCATCCTTAAAATGAGTTTATAATACTTCAAATTGATTTAAATGAGGTTATGCATATAAAGCTTTTATCCCAAAGTCTGGTATGTGGTAAATATTAAATAAATGGTAAGTATTATTATCAAACTTTTTATATTCCTATGGGAAGAAAGTCTCACTCAAGGTAAATTTCACATCACTAACAGAAAATAAGGGCAGACACATTCTATATGGATGTTGCAGAGAGGAATTCATTCATAGGGTAAATTGTTTCTATGTCTTCTCAGTTGAAATGTACAGTGATGTTATGACTTTGGTCTCCTAGTCAGTGTTTTCACTTGTGAATTTCAGGAGGAAATAGAAAAGGCATTATATCAATAATCATTTTAAATGTGAATGAGCTAAACACACCAAATAAAAGAAAGAAACTGCTAGAATGGATAAGTAAATAAGACAACACAGGTATATGTTACATACAATAATGGATAGATCAATATATGGATGGATAGATATATATAGAGAGAGAGAGATAGATGACAGATAGATAAATTAAAACTTAAAGGATGGATAAGATATGTCACACTAACGCTATTCAAAAAAAGTTGGAGTACTTGTATTAATTTCAGACAAAGTACACCTCAGATCAAGTAAACTGATGACATATATAAAGAAAGGAAGTACATGATGATAAAGGAATCACTTATCCAAGGAGATACAACATTCTTAACATATATGCTCTTAACAAGAAAGCATCAGAATATGGGGCACAAACTGCTGGAAATAAAAGGAGCACTAGGTAAATTCACTATTACAACTGAAGACTGCAACAGCCCTCTTTCAATAATTGATACATCAAGCAGGCAGAAAATCAGTAAAGATAATAGTTGACCTTAACAGGACTATAAATCAACTAGATCTAACTGGCATTTATAAAGTACTTAATTCAACATCAAAATACACATTCTTCTTAAGAAACATGAACATTCACGAAGATATACCACTCCTGGTCTATGAAGGACAGCTTAATAAATTTAAAAAACAGAAATCCTATAAAGTATGTTCTCAGACCATAATGGGCCTATATTCAAAATCAATAGCAGAAAGATAGCTGGAAGATCACCAATTACTTGAAAATTAAACAATACAATTCTAAATAATACATGGAGAAAAAGGAACTCTCAAAATAATAAAACAGGGCTTCCCTGGTGGCTCAGTGGTTGAGAGTCTGCCTGCCGATGCAGGGGACACGGGTTCGTGCCCCAGTTGGGGAAGATCCCACATGCCGCGGAGCGGCTGGGCCCATGAGCCATGGCCGCTGAGCCTGCACGTCCAGAGCCTGTGCTCTGCAACAGGAGAGGCCACAAGAGTGAGAGGCCCACGTACCACAAAAAAAAATAATAATAATAATAATAAAACAATATTTTTAATTAAATGAAAATGAAACTACATCTTAGCAAAATATGTGGAATGCAATGAAAACAGCATTTGAAAGGGAATTTATGTGTTAAAGAAATATGTCAGGAAAGAAAAATGATCTAAAAACTATCTTAAACTTCCATCTTAGGAAGTCTTTTAGAACACCAGAGAAAGAAGAATTTAAGTCTAAATCAAGCAGAAGTAAATAAATAATAAAAAACAGAGCAAAAATCAATGAAATTGAAAGCAGGAAATCAATAGAGGAAATCAATGAAATCAAAAGCTATTTCTTGGAAAAGATAAATATAATTGATACACTTGTAGGCAGGTTAACCAAGAAAAAGAGAGAAGACAAAACTTACCAATATCAGATGTGAAAGAGGGGTCATCCCCACTGATCCCACTCTCATTAAAATTATAACAGAGAAATACTATAAAAAGTTCTATCAATTTGATAAATTACACATAAAGTATCAATTCCTTCAAAGACCAAACCACCATAACTAGGTAACCTGAGTTTCCCTCTTTCTATTAAAGAAGTGGAATCAATACTTAATAACCTTACAAAAGAGAAAACACCAGGCCCAGATGGTTTCACTGCTGGATTCTACCAAACATTTAAAGACAAAATGTTATCCACTCTCCACAATATATTTCAGAAAATAGAAGCAAGTAAAACATTTCCTACCTCCTTCTATAAGGCCAATATTACCCTAGTACCATTAAATACCATTATAACCAGATAAAACCATTACAAGAAAAGAAAGCCACAGACGAATATCTCTGTGGACATAGATGAAAAAGATTCTCAACAATATATTAGCAAGTGGACTCCAACAATGTATAAAAGGAATTATACACCATACCCGACCGCATTCATAGTTTTAAGAGGAAAAATCATATGATCATATACACTACTCCCTCAAGGAGATGGAACATAAATCTCCACTCCTTAAGTGGTGGCTACACAAAGTGATTTTCTTCCAAAGAGTACAGTTTGGAAAGTGGGGGAAGGAGAGTAACTATACAATGCAAAATTTGATGAATACCACTTCAGTTAGGTGGTCAAGGTTAACATCAACAAGTATAAATCATGTTGATAGTTTGTACCCTTAATATGGTAGGATGAAAATGGCCTCTTCTGTGGTCTCCTTCCCCAAATCACTTACACTAATCTAATCATAAGAGAAATATCAGACAGATTTCAATTTAGGGGCATTCTATCCAATACCTGACCAGGGATCCTCACACTATAAACATCATTAAAAAAAAAAAAAAAAAAAGTCTGAGAAGTTGTCATAACCAAGAGGATCCTGAGGAGATATGATGACTAAATGTAATGTGCTATCCCAATACTGAAACAAAAAGTATATCAGGAGAAAATTAAGTAACTCTGAATAAAGTGTGGACTTAATAATAATATATCAATACTGTTTTCATTAACTGTAACATGCACCATTCTAATGTAAGATGTTAATAATAGGGGAAACTGCAAGTTATTTGGGAACTCTCTGTACTATTTTGCAATAAATCTTCAAATCTAAAAATTTTCTAATATATAAGGATTATTTTTAAATATGAGCTTTTTAATGATGGGGAGGTATGCTTATATTATGAGATGAAGTGAAATACAGACACAATTAAAAATATAGTAAGATCTCAGCTAGGTTAAACAATGCTCATGCAAAATAATCTGAAGAACATCTACTACAGTATTATCAGCATTGTTTGTTTTGGAGAGGCTGTAGCAAAATAGGTGATGCTTATTATTGTTTTTATACTTTGTACAATTTCAAATAATAATTAGAAAAATGTTACACTAAAAGATATAAATAAAGGTTGATACCTCAACTTTGAATATTTGAAGTCACAGAATATCACACCTCAACATATTTTCTCAGTTTCTGTAACAGGGTCAATGTCAGTAAAAGAATAAAAATTTAAAAAAATTAAAAAAAACAACAACCTCTTTGAACTACTCATGCCAAGTGTTACTATGGCAATATTCTAAATGAATAATTAAAGTACATTTTAAAATTAATAAACATTTGATAGTTTGGAAATGTTCCCACAGTTTCTATGGAGATAATTATTATGCCTATTTGAACAAATATTTCTCTTGATAAATGAAACAGTTTATTTTCAAAATTAAAACTAAGACCTTCTTACTTTAATCTACTTAACACAAAACAGAATTACACAAGTAAAGTACTCTTATCACTGAAGACTAGAAACCACAGAAATTTCTGCACTCTATGCTTTAAAATATGAATATGCTGGATCTTTTATTGCAAGGAAAGAGACACTTCGGGCATTTAGCTTTCCCTGAGAATGAGTTTTCAAAGACTGTAGAATCAAAGATGAACTGAGGTTACTTTTCCAAAATGCAGTGTTCAGTGTTTAGAAGTTTTATATGAAAGAAACAAAATTAAACTTGAGCAGTAGTTTAGGTTAAAGGTCATTATAAAGCAAAGATTTGTTTGATTAAAACATGTCAAGCTTTGTCTTAATCTCTAGCCCTGATAGAAAATATCAAGGATATTTTCTATCTGAACTGAACAAGGAAAAGTTAGAAAGAGTGCCCCCAAGTCTAATATGATGACTTGTAAGGTGATAAATTGGCTGGCTAGTAATTCATATAGCTCTCTACAAACTTACATTATATGAAAGATCTGGGGCGGGCAGTGGGGGTGAATGAATTTGATATTAGGTAGACAAGAAGAACCAATTAGGATTGTCTTCAATTTTAAGCAAAAGACCCAAGTCTCTCTGGACTCCATGTGACTTTCCTATGATAGATTTGGTGGGACCACGATTTTGATTTGTCCTTTCTGACTATTAGCTATAGAATTCAAGTATGCTCAGGAACAACATCAATGCATGTATTATATGAGGAAAGAAATGTGATAATAATATGAAGTATATTATCTCTGAGTTTATAAGAGAGTGAAAATAGCATTTGATATTTTGTGAGAAAACTGCTCAAAAGAAGTTTGAATGCTAAAGGTGCTTAAACATGTCATTTAGAGGCAAAGAAGAAAAAAAAAACATTTTCACAAAAACTGTATGAGAAATCAATATTAAGAAGACAAACAACCCAATCAAAAAATGGGCAGAAGTCCTAAATAGACATTTCTCCAAAGAAGACAGACAGATGGCCAAGAAGCACATGAAAAGCTGCTCAACATCACTAATTATTAGAGAAATGCAAATCAAAACTACAATGAGGTACCACCTCACACCAGTTACAATGGGCATCATCAGAAAATCTACAAACAACAAATGCTGGAGAAGAGGGATCCCTCTTGCACTGTTGGTGGGAATGTAATTGATACAGCCACTATGGAGAACAGTATGGAGGTTCCTTAAAAAACTAAAAATAGAATTACCATATGATCCAGCAATCCCACTACTGGGCATATACCCAGAGAAAACCATAGTTCAAAAAGACACATGCACCCCAATGTTCATTGCAGCACTATTTACAATAGCCAGGTCATGGAAGCCACCTAAATGCCCATCGACAGATGAATGGATAAAGAGGATGTGGTACATATATGCAATGGAATATTACTCAGCCATAAAAAGGAACAAAATTGGGTCATTTGCAGAGATGTGTATAGACCTAGAGACTGTCATACAGAGTGAAGTAAGTCAGAAAGAGAAAAACAAATATAGTATATTAACACATATACGTGGAATCTAGAAAAACGGTACAGATGAACTGGTTTTCAAGGAAGAAATAGAGACACAGATGTAGAGAACAAACGTATGGACACCAAGGGGGGAAAGCGGAGGGGAGGATGAATTGGGAGATTGGGATTGACATATATTCACTAATATGTATAAAGTAGATAACTAATAAGAGCCAGCTGTATAAAAATAAATAAAGATAAAAATAAAAAACTGTGAGAAATGTTTCAGGGTAGAAAAGTTGCAATGATTTTGAGAGGCTCTGAGTCACCTATGGACCTTATTATTGTAGGTTTGATGAAAGTGGGGTTCAGCTCCTCTGTGGGATTGACCTTGGGGACACACTTTGTGTGCCTAACTTGACCTGTTCCTCTAAGCCTTTTGTCTCTTACATTATTCATTTGTTCTCTTACACTGTTGATCAGTTCTTTTTTTCTGTTCTCTTATAGACTTTTAAGCCTGAAACCATAGAAATTCACAATGAGAGTTAAATGTTCATGCTTAATCAAATGCTTTGTCTCTGACTGTTTTTTTTTCATTTTTAACCTTTCCAACATGAAAGTAAATATTAAAATATGTGTATTTTTTAATTTCAATAGAAAGTCATTGGATCTTTTTATAGTTAAGGCCATTTTAGAATCTAGAAGCACAATGTTGTCTTTCTTGGAAGTATTCAATTTTACATCTTAATGTTTTAATACAAAGAACTCTTAGAACTTTCTAAAATCATGGAAGACTTTTTGATTTCTATAGTGGGGTTGATATTTTTGTAATTTATAAAATTAAGTTTCTTGAGATGTGATTTGTATACAAATACAACCATTTTAACGATACTAGGTTTTTTTTGTTTTTATTTATTTTTTTACATCTTTATTGAAGTATAATTGCTTTACAGTGTTGTGTTTCTGCTGTACAACAAAGTGAATCAGCTATACGTATACTTATATCTGCATATCCCCACCCTCTTGCATCTCCCTCCCACGCTCCCATCCCACCCCTCTATGTCATCACAAAGCATCAAGCTGATCTCCCTGTGCTATGCAGCAGCTTCCCACTAACTATCTATTTTACATTTGGTAGTGTATATATGTCACTGCTACTTTCTCCCTTCATTGCAGCTACCCCTCCCCTGCCCCACCGTGTCCTCAAGTCTGTTCTCTACATCTGCATCTTTATTCCTGCCCTGCCACTAAGTTCATCAGTACTATTTATTTTAGATTCCATATATGTGTGTTAGCATACGGTATTTGTTTTTCTCTTTCTGACTTACTTCACTCTGCATGACAGACTCTAGGCCCATCCACCTCACTACACATAACTAAATTTCATTCCTTTTTATGGCTGAGTAATATTCCATTGTATATATGTCTCTTTATCCATTTATCTGTCTATGGACATTTAGGTAAGCATACCAGTTTTGACAAATTTAAATTTTTGAGTAATCACCACCTCAATCAAGACACAGTATTTTCATCCACCCCAAATTTGACTTTCCCAAGGCAATCATCTCCTCCCAACATTGGCTCCAGGCAACCACTGACCATCCTTCTGTCACTACACATTCAATTTACATTTTCTAGAGTTTCATGTGAGTAGAATGATATGGTACATAGTTTTTTGGAGTCTAGCTTCTTTGTCTCATAGTGTTTGTAATATTTACAATCCTCTTGTGTTCCTCAGTAGTTTGTTTCATGTTATTTTGAGAAGTAATCTATTCTTTGAATATACCACAATTTGTTTATTCATTTAACTGTTGGTAGATTTGAGCTATTTACAGTTTGGGGCTACAACAAATAAAACTGATAGGAACAATCATGTAAAGTCTTTGTGTTGATGTAAAGCTTAATTTCTCCTAGAAACATATCTAGGAGTGAAGTTGTTGGGTCATACAGTAATTATAGGTTGAAATTAATAAGAAACTCCAAACTGTTCCAAATTGGTTGTATCATTTTGCATTTCTACCAGCAGTATATAAGAATTCCAGTTGCTGATATCCTTACCAAAACTGGTACAGCCAGTTCTTGTAAACTGAGCCAATCTGTTGATATGTAGTATTATCTGCTTGTGATTTAGTTTGAATTACCACAGTGGCTAAATATCTTTTCATGTGTTTGTCTATATATCTTCTTTTGTGAAGTGTCTGGTTTAAATAGTTTGTCCATTTAGTTTTTTGCGGTACGCGGGCCTCTCACTGCTGTGGCCTCTCCCGTTGCGGAGCTCAGGCTCCTGACACACAGGCTCAGTGGCCATGGTTCACAGGCCCAGCTGCTCCACGGCATGTGGGATCTTCCCGCACCAGGGTACGAACCCGTGTCCCCTGCATCGGCAGGCGGACTGTCAACCACTGCGCCACCAGGGAAGCCCGTTTTTTTAATTGGAGTTTTAGTCTTATTATTGAATTGTTAGTGTTCTTTATACATTCAGCATACAGTTCTTTTATCAAATAAATACACATATATATTTATTTATCAGAATTACATATAAATATACATATTCATATGTCATATATATTTCTTTGAAGTGTGTGATATGCTTTTTTATTTTTTTAGTTGTATCTTTGAAAAAGCCTAAAATTTTAATTTTTTTTAAGTCCAATTGTCAATTTTTCATATTATGTGTGTATTTGTACAGTCTTAAAATCTGATAATATTATGTTCTCCAATGTTGCTATTTTCTTTTTAAATTGTTTATTGGTCCTTTGCAATTTCACATAAATTTTAGAATTGCCTTGTCAATTCCAACCAAATAAGTATGCTGGGATTTTGAGCAGGATTATATTGAATCTATAGATTCAAATGGTGGAGAATCTTAAAAGATATTGAGTCTTCCAGTCCACAAACATAGTATTTCCTCTTTTGCTATATGTTCTTTAATTTCTCGGCATTGTTTTTTTTTTTTTAGATTTTTTTCATTGAATAGGTCTTTAAATATTTTGAAATAATTTATCTCTAACTATTTTAGGTATTTTTATGTTTTATAAGTGTTATTTTGCTTTCAAGTTCCAATTGTTTATTGCTAGGCAATAAGAAACCAAATGCATTTTGTATATTTATTTTGCATTTGGGAAACATTAATCTCACTTATTTTAGTAAATTCTTTGCAAATTTTGTGAGATTTATATCATATAAAATTGTCACCTGCCAGAAAAGACAATTTTGTTTCTTCCTGTCCAATCTGTATGCCTGTTACTTTTTGTTTGTTTGATTGTATTGCACTGAGTAGGATCAATACAACATTGAATAGAAGTGGGAAAAATTGTCTTTCTTTCATTTTACAAATCTTACCAGGGAAGCTTTCATTAAGTATGATGTTAGTTGTAGTATTTTTATTTATTCATTTATTTTTTTATTTTTTGCCAGTTCTTAAAGTGGAAAGCGTGTTTATTAACATTCAAACTCCCTTCATACAAGGCCATATAAAAATTCTTAACATTTTGACTGTACATAAGTCTATATTTTCTACATAGTTACAATAATGTATAATTTAGCTTTTCATAATACATTGTTTAAATACATCATTAATTCTGTTAAACATAAGCAATATTTGCAAATCTAATACTTGAACAATTTGTTCATAGTTTAGCAGGACTAATTAGCATAAGATGCTCTTTTTTAAGAGGTATATAATGTGAGTATTAACAATTACTGAAGTTTGGTATTTCTACACAGCATTTTCTTTTTGCTTTGATCACAATAACACAAAAAATCCTTAAGGATACTGAAATTCAGTAACTAAAGTCCAGAGACATTAGCCAATAAGTCAAGTTCATACATAACACTATAGTATTAAAAACCTTAAAAAAAAAAATTTTGCAATCTGGCCTAGTAGAGACTGTTTCTCTCAGGATAAGACTACTTGGCAATAGAAAGGAAAAAGACAGCTTTGAGTCTCTGTGGTGCTGATCGGAAGAAAAATGCTAACTTACCTTGTAGCCTCTCACTAATGATGGCTGAAATACCAGAACAACCGTATTCCAGCTCAACAACTCTAGGTAACTTTATGGAGATGGGAGTTGGCTTAGCTCATGCTAGGTGACCACAGCACTGACCTTGTGTGTAAAAACATGAAACATTTGCATACTGTGATCTAGGTCTTAATTGTAAGCTATACTGAGGAATTTTTTTTAATGTTTTGGCTATATTTCATTCCAAAAGAAGAGTTGATTTGATGCTTGAGTTACAGCACCAGTCTGTATTAGTTATTAGTGAAATGAAGTACACTCCTGCAGATAAATACCAGGTCAAAAAAGCCTGTTTCAGTAATCTGATTAACCTGTAGAATACTAAAAAATAAGTTATTTCCACAGAAATCTCTGAAGGGAGTAAAATAACTATATGCCTAAATAAACATTTTAAAGGGAAATAACCCAATACCCTCTGAAGGTCAAACAGTGTTTGCTATGTTGTTTGCTATCCTGTTCACCATCAGGCTGCAGTTGGACCACAACACTATGTTCATTAATTTCATTTTCTGCATCACTACTGTCAGTATCTTCATTGTCATCTTCCTCATAGTCTGAAGATTCTGTCACGTTCTGATGTGAGCGGGATTCCGGCAAAGCCCCAAATGACTGGGTGCTGACAGAAGCCAAAGGTCTGAATAAAGGCATATGTTCTGACACTTCATTTTCTTCTTGACTACTATCTGTGTCAGAGTCTGAATCGCCTTGAGAAGGAACAACTTTTTGCTTGCAGACTGGACAGGTTTTTATGGTTTTAGTTAGCCAAGGATCTACACACTTGCAATGATAAGCATGGGAACACAGACGGATTCTGAGCTCGTCTCCATCTTCATATTCATCCAAATCAATGGCACATACATCATACTCATCTCCTTTTTTGAATTTATGTATAGGGAGTTTCTTAAGTTGATCTTTACGAAGTCAGTTTCTTCTAGCTTTATGTCTATCCTGGACAAATTTTGTGATCTGTACTTACTGTCATTGGATCCCATGTTAATGAGGTCATCATAATCAACATTGTGAACTATGGCTGCTTTGTATCCTGCTCTCTGTGCATTTAAAACCTTTTCATCAAAATTACAATCAAGTCTTCTAATTAACACGATGAAAGGGCCAGATGAATTGTCTCTTAGTGGCGGAGGCACTATGGGTTCACAGGCATTCTCTGGTTTTGAGTTAATCAAAAAACCCTTTAAACCTTCAGCTGGAAGTCTATAACCAAATCATGCTGGAAGGTCATCAATGTCTGAGATGCGTTTTCAAAATTGTATGCTAAAATGTCCACTTCTACAGGCAGTAGGTTTAGGAATGCAAAGAGCTGGACAGTCAAGATGGTATAGACTTGTGTGGCCGACAGCATAAGCATCCCTATGGAGAGCAGCATCTCACTGTAAAGTCACCTGGAAGCCTGATGCCACAACACAAATAGGCTCGCCAGGCACGTCGCTGCGGGAGAAGTCCCTAATCCCGACTTCATGACTGAATCTCCGCACCGACCCCCACCCTAGCTGTAGTATTTTTATTGATGTCTATTATCAGAGTGGGAAAAAAAGTCCCTTTTGATCTAAGTTTGCTGAGTGTTTTTATCATGCATGACTGCCAAATTTTTCAAGTGCTTTTCTCTGCAACAATTATCAACAAAATAGGTATTGAGGTGGTCAATTGGACAGAAAGACTGAAAGTACTAATCAAGCCTTTATTCACTTACTGTGACAGTGAATAATGCAAGAGGTTAAAGGAAGCTCTGGCTCCCTGCTATTTTGTTTTTCTTCATAGAATGGCAGGAGAGGATCAGATGGATGGAGCGCAGAAAGGGGTAGCTGTCTCTGAGGAGAGACTTAACAAAAGGCTCTTGTCTCTTCATGGACCATGGGCTGAAGGTAAGGAAAGAAAGAAGGGGTAGGAGTTGGAAGGTACTGAGTTGAAGTAGAGTGCCTCAGCCATGGGCACTGAGATGGAGGCCTCAAAATAGGTGGTCAGGGCTAGGAGTGCCCATATGCCTATGAGGATGCAGATGAGTGGGGTGGGGGAAATCTGAGTCCTTGACTACAACTTTCTTCAGAAAATTGCAGTGTAACGTTGTGCACCAAATCTGGTGAGGGGAAAGCAGCTTTCACTCATGAGGCCTGTGAGGCAAATCTTGGTAATTGCCTATAGTTGGGCCCAAGGATTCCACACAGGATTTGGGGATGGAGCCAGACTCCTCAGTCACAGGTTTTTCTCCTTTATTAAGTCGTGATAAAAACAATACTTTAAGATCATTCTTCTTTCCTAATATATGCATTTGGAGCTTTAAGTCTCCCTCAAACCACCACATTGGCTGCATATCCTGTTATTAGCTATGCCTTGCCCTTTTTTCTGTTTTTTTTTTTTTTGGCAGTTACTCATGGGTTGACATTATGCATCTTTAAATTTTCCAGTTTGCCTTCAGATAATATTGAACCACTTACACAGAATCAAAGGAAAGGCTGAAATGAAAACAGGGATCTGTGATGTATTATTTTAAAGCAGGATACTTTTTAGCTGGCTCGCTGGTCCATGAGATTAGGATAAGTTGAACGTGGAGGTACAAAAGTGTGATGTGTTATAACTGATATGAAGATATGAAGGAGGTATTCAGGAAGGCATCAAGTGCCTAACTGAGTTTGGAGAACACAAATTTGTAATGGCACTTGTGCATAAGGCAGTATGGTTTTCTCCAGCAGATCTCAGCAACCTGAGTAATAAGTGGAGAAACGTGGGTTGGAGTTGAGTAGGACTGATGGGGTAGAAAGAAAAACCTCAAGTATTGATGGTGAAATTAATTGATTGAAATGACACATCATCTTCCCTAAACTGGATAAGAGAGAAAAGGAATTGATGAAGTAGGTGAAAGATCAGGAAACAAGGAAATTCCATATTCAGTCTAACATTTCATTTTCATGATAAGTGTGAGATGAGAAGAAAATGTACAAAAATTGAGGGAGAGAGGGAAAAAAAGAAGCATGAGAAAAATTTTAGATGTAGCAGAATTTAACAATGATATAAAATCTCTATCAGATCCAATTTGCACCATTCTTCACTGTACTCTTTGCCCTGAGAGGATAGCCTGCATAGAATTATATCATCGATAGATTTCCTTTACCTCAAGCTTCTTTCTAGGTTTGAACATTGAGAGGCACTAGCATGAGATCAGAAGACAAGACAGGTCAAGGTAGTTATTCTTCTTGATGCCTCTTTGCCAAGCCGCAGCTCCTGCCAGGATGTTCCTTCAATAAGGCTCCTGTCTACAGATTCTAATATTTATTTCCTTTCTTTGTCCCTTAAGAAGTAGGTTCGTAGCCGTTTCAGGTGCCACATTATTCCCCAAATGCTGCTCACACCTTTGTAGAGCATCTCCTTATTAAATTGACCCTAAACTTTCCAGTTTGAGTGTGCCATCTGTTTCCAGTAGGACCCAGGCTAACACACATGCACACGCATACACAGTAATAGCCCAATGTGATGTCAGATTTCCTTCCTCACTGAAAATCAGTATTTCTCTTGGATTTGTCATACAAGTTCACATGTTATACAAGTTCATGTGTAAGTGGAAAGTATGGCCACCAAAGTGCTATGTCTTGAGTGGACAAACTGTCTGATCTTTATGCCCCACTAATTTTGGTGTCTAAAATCATATTATTAACCACTCTAAAACAAGATAATGAATCCAGAAAAATCTAATCCAACAAATATTTATTTAAATGCTTGGTATGTACCTGGCACTGACCTGATGAAATGAACATGACTCAATGTGTGTCATGAACACTAGTGCAAGTGATTTATATGAATTATCACTGCATTTCTCCAGCACCTAATGTCTTCTTTCTTCTTTAAAACTTCATAGAAAGTTCTGTTTGAAAACATATATTTTAAATGTCTAGCTTAGCTTATACCATTGTTTATCTTTGTATGTCTACATATATATATTTCCCTGTCAGATTCAATGTAATTCATTTTTATGAATTCTGAATTGCCTGTATTTTTCAATACCCTTCATTTGCTACCAATCAACTTAAGACTCATAGAATTTGAACAGTTTTTTTGTTTTTTTTTTTTCAGGATGATATTGAAGATACTCATGTTGTTAGGTCAGCAATCGTATTTCTAACTGCCTCCCCCCAATATCTGCCTTCCTCTTCATATGGCATTCGTCCCCTGTGCATATCTGTGTCCGCATTTCTCCTTTTTATAAGGATATCTGTCATGTTGGATTAGGGGCCAACCCTACTACAGTATTACTTAATCTTAACTAATTACATTCCAATGACCCTATTTCCAAATAAGGTCACATTCTCAGGTACTAGGGGTTAGGACTTCAACATATGAATTTGGCGGGGGGGGACACCATTCAATCCATAACAATACTCAATAAATAAACTACTGCATTATTTGCCAAGTGCCTCAGGTGGACCCCAACTCTGAGACTTAATACATTTATCTTATTATAAAATACTGACAAGAAACTGGTTAGGTATACTTTGCTAATCATAAGGACTAATTTTATTTTCTGTACTCCTGATAGCAATTTATGGAGGTAGACTAGAAGTACCTCGTGAATGAATCCAAAGACTACCTTCAAAGTTTAGAGCACAAAAGGTGGAGTATTAAATTCCAAGCATAGGCACTTGTCTGATGGATGAGTTCTGATCCTTTTCTCCCTTTCTCTGAAGAGGATTTAGGGTAAAGAACTGAGCATATATAAGTACAATCTCTTTTGCACTCTCCTCCTCTCCAGTTCTTCCATTTCACTTCCTATTTCTTTGTGTAAAAGACTTTGGAGAGCCCAAGAGCATAGCAGGCCTTTTTTATGTGTGTTTCAAATCAAAGAGATATCCAGTCAGCAAAAATCAAAGATCACAAGTAGCAAATCTGTCAGGTCTGAGATGTAACCCTGTGTCTTTTTTTCCAAAAGAGACAATTGACCTTCTCAATAAGTCATAACTTATATACTATATACAGAGGTATCAAGGGTTTTGAAAGCACAGCATGTTTAATACAAAAAGGTGTATTCTGCTATCTTTAAGTAACAGAAAATAAGAGAATAAGTGTGACTGCGTCCACTTTAGTCTAATTTTTATGCTAATAATAATGTATCCTAAAGAGCACAGATTGTTTTTCCCTTAGTAGGTGGAAAGATATAGAAGCAGATATAATGAAAGCTAGATAACATAAAATATAATTTTTTAACTACTTATTCATTTCTTTTGTTCTTGAAAATGTGTCACATTCACTACATAAGCGAGAAATAAGTGATAAGAAAGAAGGGCACCCCAAGCTTGAAGAAATAGCAGAACATGGAAATAAGTCTGAGGTGAGAACCATGAAATAAGATTCAGATCAGGGAAGAGAACTATTCTAACTAAAATACACTCTGAAGAATAAATGTAAGAATAAAGGCAATTTTAATCTGTCTTCCTATTTGAAGCTTAAGTCCACGTTAAATCTCCTACTACTGGAAAAAAGGAGGTTTTAAGAAAATACAAAGGAAGAGATTATTGGAAACTGCATAAATTAGTTGATGAGGACTCATGCATAGGAGCTTTCGAAAGTTTCAAACACATATTCTGTATGTGTGTGGGTATTTGTTTGCATAACTCATATTTTGTCAAGTTCAAGACAATTGTGACTCGCAGGTTTGCTGAGGGTCTGAGAGGGAAAAAATGTATCTAAGAACAACTACCATAACAGTTGACATATACTGGAGGATTAAAATTAGAAGTCAGTTTCTGGTGTTGGTTTCATTAGTATTGGCAGCAAAAGTTTTCACTTTGATTAAATAATTTTCTCTTTTATATTCAAAAGCTGGAAAAAGATAACCTACAAAATAACATTAAAGGAGAAAAAGTAGGATGATAAAGCAGCTTGTTCCCAAGAAATCCTTAAATCTCAAAAAAGAGAATGATTGTTGTTTCTTGTTGTTGTTGTGTGTGTGTGTGTTTTAGGAAAACAGCTGTATATATCAGCAGGGGATGATTAGGTTGGGCAGAGGTCATGAGAGAATAAGTGATATGAGAGCATTTTATTTTTATTGTCTGGAACTTTTTTCTCTGGGATGGAGCTTCAAAAATGGAACCCTCTCCCCTCAAGGTTTTCTCCTCATAGATATTTTTTTAAAAATCTTTATTTTAAGGATTTTTTCCATGATGGGTTAAAATAACTACATAAATTATTTTATATAGTTAAAAGGCTCCAGATAGCTGACAGGGAGATTGAAGAAGGAGGATGATATGGTCCAGAAAAACTATTTCCAAGAAAACCCAGCCCCTGAAAAATCACGTGAAGTGTTTGACCATATAGCAAGGTGTTTTAGATTCCTTTTTATTTTCAGTATCTTTAAGGGAAAAGATGGATAGGTAAGCACCTAATGAGGCATTAACTAAACTGGGGTGGAAGGCGGGGAGATGCATAAGAAAGGAAATGTAATCATTATGGTATGTATCTCAATTGTGAATAATACTATGAATTATTACGTATTTCATAATAATGAAAATATATAATACAATTTGCCCCCAAATTTTGATATGATTACATTGGAAGAATACCTTTAAGGTGGAAGGAGCTTTATAAGAGTGCTAAACCCTCATTTTACTGATTAGGAAGGCAGTAGGTAACATATGTAACTGAAAAATAAATACATTGTATTATAAGTGTGTAATTTAAACATATAGTGCAAATACCTCCCAAAATAGTTAGAAACGTGTTTCTCTCTGTGAGTGAGCAAAGGAGATTGGAGGGTGGAAGGTGGGGACTGCTGACTTATACAATGAATCCAAACAATAAAAGCATATATTTTTAAGTCAAGAAAGAAAGAAATGATAAATATAATTTTTAAAAGCTATCTAGTTTTTCAGGAATTCCCTGGTGG
The DNA here is from genome assembly GCF_963924675.1 of Phocoena phocoena. Taxonomy (NCBI): domain Eukaryota; kingdom Metazoa; phylum Chordata; class Mammalia; order Artiodactyla; family Phocoenidae; genus Phocoena; species Phocoena phocoena. The sequence continues at coordinate 65,998,382 of NC_089234.1, read as the reverse complement.
TCCAGTGGTTAGGACTTGGCACTTTCACTGCCAGTGTCTGCGTTCGATCCCTGGTCAGGGAACTAAATCCCACACGTCATATGGTGCAGACAAAAAAAAAAAAAAATTGTCTAGTATTTTATCATAAACTTAGAATAATGTTTGGACACTGTGACTAGATTAAAAAATAAATTGTTTCAAAGATAAAACCTCTACTTGTCTGTATCTTAAATAAGACAGCGGGAAGAAAGACAAAGAATGTGAAAGAATAAAGACCAGGTTGCATTTGTGCATATGAATATGACACAGCACTTACTTTTGACAGCACATATGTAGCTGCATACATACATCTAAACGCTAAGCAGTTCTGCTGCCATATATACGTAACCTATTCACATCAAAGTTAATTAATGTGTTACCATTCTAAAAATAAATACCAGATTTTACCTTATGTGTTTCCCATGTCCAGGCTTCAAGACTTTATTGTGCCATTTATTCCCTTAAGCAATTGCTACTCAGAGGAATATTTAGTTTGGTTTGGCAATTAACAGCATAAAGAGCTTAAGTGGCATTTGTTGAGAACTTTTTAGCCTTGGACAGAAGCCTTCTCCTAGAACAAAGTTTCGTATATATTTTTCAGAGAAATAACACCAGAAGGTGCTCCTTCAAAAGAGTAGTTCCAAGACAAATTATTTTGGAAACAACATATTACACTTTCATTTTGGATTTTGACCAATATATCCTTAATGTTTTCCTCAGCTTGACTACACATTAGATAGGTTTATTCCTGAATCTAGTCCCCTTTTTCTTAGAACAATGGCAGTTAGAAATATGATTGCTGACCTAACAACATGATTATCTTTAATATCATCCAAAAAAAAAAAACTGGTCAAGCTCTATGAGTCTTCAGTTCCCTTTTGCTTAGAACAATTACTATAGAAACCTTGCAATTGTAAGTTCTTTCTCTGTCCCTTTGAGATGTAAATCTTCCCTCAGTCTCTTACCAGTTTTACAAACCAGGAAGGTCTCTCTCAAACATCTGGGAGCCATTCCTGTGAAATGTAGTCATAAAGAAAGATAAAGTCCCCATCTTCCTATCTCTGGGGCAGGTATCACTAGCAAATAGAGATGCCCTGATCACAGTCACCACCCTTCCATATAAAGTCATCTAGTACATTTTCACTAGCTCACCTCAGGGCTTCAAAACTCCTAACTTTTGTTTCAGTAGAGAGGAGTTCAATCTCTCTCCCCTATTTCAATAGTCTTGAATAGTTTTCCCTGCCTGTTTAACGCCACCTGTTGCAGTATTGCTTTGGCAATATTTATAAAATACATTTTATATTAAATGTTTTCAGGAATACTGCAGAAAAGAAACGAACCTACCTGAGGTTCCTAACCAAATGTTCCCAATTCATAGCAAAATGAAAACTTTTATTTGTTAATACATATTCCATTATACCAGTAGTTTTCTTCAAAGCATGGTTCAAAGACCAGCAATATCAGCACCAAATGGGAACTTGTTAGAAATAAAGTTTTCGGGCCCCACCGAAACCTTCTGAATCAGACAATTTGGGGGTGGGGCTCAGTAACCTGTGGGTTACCAAGTCTACCAGGTAATTGTGATGCATGCACACTAAACCAACACATTTTATCACATGTGTTGGGAAATTCAATCCTAGGTAACAGCAATAAAGAAACAAAGGCCAGCTAAGAAAGAGCATTACTCTATTTATTTATTTATTGCATTTTAATAATTGAAATTAACACTCAGACAAATTTCTGTCCTAAAATTTAGAATGCAGAGCAAACAAATATATTTATATTTTATTTATGACTAAAGGCTTTTTAGGTTTCCTTGTTAGCTGTCCTCTCTGCCATGCACTCTTCTTTCCTGCTCCACGCATTATATAAATACATTTTTATTTGTCATTATTCTGGAACTAATATAAAAGTTTTATGATCAAGAATATGGAGGTTGATTTGCACTCATTACTGTTAATTCTGGGAAGTCTTTCTCTTGTCATAGTTTTTGACATCCCATGAAAATACAAAGCAATTCTCCAGCACCTAATGTCTTCTTTCTTCTTTAAATCTTCATAGAAAGTTCTGTTTGAAAACATATATTTTAAATGTCTAGCTTAGCTTATACCATTGTTTATCTTTGTGTGCCTACATATATATATTTCCCTGTCAGATTCAATGTAATTCGTTTTTATGAATTCTGAATTGCCTGTATTTTTCAATACCCTTCATTTGCTACCAATCAACTTAAGACTCATAGAATTTGAACAGTTTTTTTTTTTTCCAGGATGATATTGAAGATACTCATGTTGTTAGGTCAGCAATCATATTTCTAACTGCCATTACTAAACCAAATATTGTTTCTTGTGATTAATGTATTTCCTTCCAGATGCATATATAAATTGCATGCTACATTCAGAAGTAGTACAGAGTCTGCAGAGAAAGCAGAACTCTGAATTAGAGGCGATAGCCCTTACAGAAAGCTCATGTGACTTATTTTTTGGTTTTTTTAGCTGTGGAGAAATGACACTAAATACCCATATTATACAAGGCTGATTTTCTCCCTCCTTTACAAACAAGATCCATTCCCCACCCACATCTTTACCTTAGGTCTTTAGACAATATTTTTAACACTGAAGCTGGAAAAGTTAGGACTGAGAAAGTGGGAAGCTATGATGACTGCATACCAAAGTGTACTTAATAATCACAGTCATGCACAGAGATAAAGTTCACCTTTTATAATAACATTTGTGAATTTTTACATGTACATAAGTGTAATAAGCCTAGCAATTCCTCCAGGCATGCATATTAAATCTTCAAGCAAAGACAGGTATACTGTGTATTTCCTTGCATTTGCATTAATTAATATTTGCCACTTTTTTTCATTGTCCCATCGTGAATCTGTTGGAATCTACTGACTTTCCAGTTGGTTTTGTTACAGCATTTTCTTTTGTTACCAATTTGTCACCACATTATAGATGAGAATAACACCAAATATAACTATCACTGAATGAAATTTGAAATTTTTAGCCCATTGGGAAGGACTGTTGGTTGAAAAATCTACTCATTCCCATTTTCCCAGAAAAATCAATGAGAGGAAATGAATTCAAGTGCTCTTTTTTTTTTTCTGGATTCTTCTTCTAGAAGATATTTAGTCAACAAGCAAACTATTTGTCACAGATTGCTTAGGGTAAATTTTACTCTGAGACAGAGAATTGTCTACATGAGAGCATTAGAATTCTTGACAGACATGGACTATGGAGGAACATCTTTGAACTTGGAAGCTGAAGATCCTGTTTATAAATATAAACCTACTTCATATTTTTGTAAATGTCTCTTCTCTGCTTTTCTATTTTCCTTTGTGTTTTGAAGGTGTTCTGTGCACTGATCTAAAAACTATTGGGGACCCCACTGGGGTTAATGAATAAGTGGAACCAAATACTTTGATGTCATGAAGACACTGATTGGCAGTGATGGTGCTGGCAAAACACTTTCCTCTCTTCTCTAAATTCTCTATGATACCATTTTCTGTTCTATTAGTCACATAACTGTGTGGAGGATAAACCTTTTCAGTTTCTAATTGCACTTGTTGTTTACTGTAAATTACTCTTATGAAAATATTCCCATGTATTTGCCTGTGCAAGTGTGCATGTAATTGCATTTTGGCAAGAGGGCAAAAATACATCCACTTTGAAAATGAAGTCTAAGGGGTGCTTGTACAATGACACTTTTAGCTTGACTCTTAGTTGAAATTTCTTTTGTACTCCTAAAACTGACAAGATGACAGTCTCGTCATCTTAGCTTCTCCAGCCACAAGATAGGTACAAAACTGATGCTTCTAGGTTTTTCCTGACATTGAACCTTTGTCGAACATGCCACATTTAAGGATAAAGGGAATTCTCTTGTAAACTCTCATATCTTGCTGTGGGCATGCATGTGTACCTCTCAAAGCCCATCACCAAGTCATATGCAAATATATTCCAAAAGGTGCCATTGCTGTCATAACAGGGAGGTGAATTGGAGGTTTTTCCAGAATAATGGTAGAAAGCTGAGCTGAAGGACTGCTGTCTGCTTCTACCTATGGATAACCTATCAAAGGTGGCACCCCAGGCAATCAGCTCACTCATGAGCAGATGATAGCTGTCTGGAGTTTCATGTCATAATTACTGAAAAGGAAAACTTCTGAAGTGAAAAAATAGGTTTGATAAATACACAGTCACCACAAGAGTACAGAAAAATTGTCTTTTTATAACTACAGTATCAAAAATAGGCTATACATGTTCCTTCTCAGAATAAGAAGTACTATTATGAGGGTGCTAGAGCTTTGTATAATCTTTGTTTTCCCAGGTAGAGATCATTAGGAATTTTACAGGTTTAAGCAAAGGTTCCTTCTCAGAATAAGAAGTACTATTATGAGGGTGCTAGAGCTTTGTATAATCTTTGTTTTCCCAGGTAGAGATCATTAGGAATTTTACAGGTTTAAGCAAAGTGATCTGGCAATAATAAATGGAAATATGAGTTTATAAGTTCAGCTGTCTTGCCAGGCTGGACTGTCTGCCCATCTCTGGACTATTATTTGTGTAAGAAATAAACTATCTTATTTAAACTACAAAAAAAAAATGGAAAGAGTAGTGAAAGGAGAAAAATGGGCAAACTAATGGTGTTTTTCTTTCGTTATTTGGATCTTTTGAATTTTATTTTATTTATTTTTTATACAGCAGATTCTTATTAGTTATCTATTTTACACATATTAGTGTATATATGCCAACCCCAATCTCCCAGTTCATCCCACCACCAACCCCTCTCCGGCCACTTTCCCCCCTTGGTGTCCATACATTTATTCTCTATATCTATGTCTCTATTTCTGCCTTGCAAACCGGTTTATCTGTACTATTTTTCTAGATTCCACATATATGCATTAATATATCATATTTGATTTTCTCTTTCTGACTTACTTCACTCTGTATGACAGTCTCCAGATCCATCTGCGATTCTACAAATGACACAATTTCTTTCCTTTTTATGGCTGAGTAATATTCCACTGTATATATGTATCACATCTCTTTATTCACCTGTTGATGGGCATTTAGGTTGCTTCCATGTCCTGGCTATTGTAAATAGTGCTGCAAAGAACATTGGGGTGCATGTGTCTTTTTGAATTATGGTTTTCTCTGGGTACATGCCCAGTAGTGGGATTGCTGGGTCCTATGGTACTTCTATTTTTAGTTTTTAAGGAACCTCCATACTGTTCTCCATAGTGGCTGTATCAATTTACATTCCCACCAACAGTGCAGGAGGGTTCCATTTTCTCCATACCCTCTCCAGCATTTGTTGTTTGTAGATTTTCTGATGATGCTCATTCTAACTGGTGTGAGGTGATACCTCACTGTAGTTTTGATTTGCATTTCTCTAATAATTAGTGATGTTGAGCAGCTTTTCATGTGCTTCTTGGCCATCTGTATATCTTCTTGGGAGAAATGTCTATTTAGGTCTTCTGCCCATTTTTTGATTGGGTTGTTTGTTTTTTTAATATTGAGCTGCATGAGCTGTTTATATATTTTGGAGATTAATCCTTTGTCCGTTGATTTGTTTGCAAATATTTTCTCCAGTTCTGAGGGTTGTCTTTTCATCTTATTTATGGTTCCTTTGCTGTGAAAAAGCTTTTAAGTTTCATTAGACCCCATTTGTTTATTTTTGTTTTTATTTCCATTACTCTAGGAGGTGGATCAAAAAGATCTTGCTGTGATTTATGTGGAAGAGTGTTCTTCCTATGTTTTCCTCTAAGAGTTTTATAGTATCTGGTCTTACATTTAGGTCTTTAATACATTTTGAGTTTATTTTTGTGTATGGTGTTAGAGAGTGTTCTAATTTCATTCTTTTCCATGTAGCTGTACAGTTTTCCCAGCACCACTTATTGAAGATGCTGTCTTTTCTCCATTATATATTCTTGCCTCCTTTATCAAAAATAAGGTGACCATATGTGAGTGGGTTTATCTCTGGGCTTTCTATCTTGTTCCATTGATCTATATTTCTGTTTTTGTGCCAGTACCATATTGTCTTGATTACTGTAGCTTTGTAGGATAGTCTGAAGTCAGGGAGTCTGATTCTTCCAGCTCCGTTTTTCTTTTCAACACTACTTTGGCTATTCGGGGTCTTTTGTGTCTCCATAGAAATTTTAAGATTTTTTGTTCTAGTTCTGTAAAAAATGCCACTGGTAGTTTGATAGGGATTGCATTGAACCTGTAGATTGCTTTGGGTAGTATAGGCATTTTCACAATATTGATTCTTCCAATCCAAGAACATGGTATATCTCTCCATCTGTTTGTGTTATCTTTGAATTCTTTCATCAGTGTCTTATAGTTTTCTAAGTACAGGTCTTTTACCTCCTTAGGTAGACTTATTCCTAGATATTTTATTCTTTTTGTTGCAATGGCTAATGGGATTGTTTCCTTAATTTCTCTTTCTGATGTTTCATTGTTAGTGTATAGGAATGCAAGAGATTTCTGTGCATTAATTTTGTATCCTGCAACTTTACCAAATTCATTTGATTAGCTCTAGTAGTTTTCTGGTGGCATGTTTATTTATTTATTTATTTATTTATTTATATTTTTGGCTGTGTTGGGTTTTCATTGCTGTCCGTGCGCTTTCTCTAGTTATGGTGAGTGGGGGCCACTCTTTGTTGTGGTGTTCAGGCTTCTCATTGCGGTGGCTTCTCTTGTTGTGGAACACGGGCTCCAGGCGTGCAGGTTTCAGTTGTTGTGGCATGCAGGCTCAGCAGCTGCGGCGAATGGACTTAGTTACTCCACAGCAGGTGGAATCCTCCCAGACCAGGGCACGAACCCATGTCCCGTGCATTGGCAGGCAGATTCTTAACCACTGCGCCACCAGGGAAGCCCTGGTGGCATCTTTAGGATTATCTGTGTATAGTCTCATGTCATCTGCAAACAGTGACGTTTTACTTCTTTTCCAATTTTTATTCCTTTTATTTCTTTCTCTTCTCTAATTGCCATGGCTAGGACTTCCAAGACTATGTTGAATAATAGTGGCGAGAGTGGACATCCTTGTCTTTTTCCTAATCTTAGAGAAAATGCTTTCAGTTTTTCACCGTTGAGAATGATGTTTGCTGTGGGTTTGACATATATGGCCTTTATTATGTTGAAGTAGGTTCCCTCTATGCCCACTTTCTGGAGAGTTTTTATCATAAATGGGTGTTGAATTTTGCCAAAAGCTTTTCTGCATCTATTGAGATGATTATATGGTTTTTATTCTTCAATATGGTTTATCACATTGATTGATACGCATATATTGAAGAATCCTCGCATTCCTGAGACAATCCCACTTGATCATGGTGTATGATCCTTTTAATGTGTTGTTGGATTCTGATGCTAGTATTTGATGAGGATTTTTGCATCTTCATTCATCAGTGATATTGGTCTGTAATTTTCTTTTTTTGTAGTATCTCTGTCTGGTTTTGGTATCAGGGTGATGGTGGCCTCATAGAATGAGTTTGGCAGTGCTCCTTCCTCTGCAATTGTTTGGAAGAGTTTGATAAGGATGTGTGTTAGCTCTTCTCTAAATGTTTTATAGAATTCACCTGTGAAGCCATGTGGTGCTGGACTTCTGTTTGTTGGAAGATTTTTAATCACAGTTTCAATTTCGTTACTTGTGATTGGTCTGTTCACATTTTCTATTTCTTCCTGGTTCAGTCTTGGAAGCTTATACCTTCATTTCTTCCATGTTGTCCATTTTATTGGCATAGAGTTGCTTGTAGTAGTCTCTTATGATGCCTTGTATTTCTGAAGTGTCCATTGTATATTTTCATTTGTAATTTTATTGATTTGAATCTTCTCCCTCTTTTTTGTGATGAGTCTGGCTAAAGGTTTATCAATTTAATTTTGTTTATCTTTTCAAAGAACCAGCTTTTAGTTTTATTGATCTTTGCTAATATTTTGTTTCTGTTTCATTTATTTCTGCTTTGATCTTTATGATTTCTTTCCTTCACCTAACTTTGGGTTTTGTTTTTTCTTCTTTCTCTAGTTCCTTTAGGTGTAAGTTTAGATTGTTTATTTGAGATTTTTCTTGTTTCTTGAGGTAGGATTTTATTGCTATAAACTTCCTTCTTAGAACTGCTTTTGCTGCATCCCATAAGGTTTGGATCATCGTGTTTTTGTTGTCATTTGTCTCTGGTGTTTTTTGATTTCCTCTTTGATATCTTGGTTATTTAGTAATGTATTGTTTAGTCTCCATGTGTTTTTTTGTTTTTTTACAATTTTTCCCTGTAATTGATGTCTAATCTCATAGCCTTGTGGCCGTAAAAGATGTTTGATATGATTTCAATTTTCTTAAATTTACTGAGGCTTGATTTGTGACCTAAAATGTAATCTGTTCTGGAGAATGTTCCGTGTGCACTTGAGAAGAAAGTGTAATCTGCTGGTTTTGGATGGTATGTACAATAAATATCAGTTAAATCTATCTGGTCTATTGTGTCATTTAAAGCTTGTGTTTCCTTATTAATTTTCTGTCTGGATGATCTGTCCATTGGTGTAAGTGAGGTATCGAACTCCCCCACTATTATTGTGTTACTGTTGATTTCCTCTTTTATAGCTGTTAGCAGTTGCCTTATGTATTGACGTGTTCCTCTGTTGGGTGCATATATATTTATAATTGTTATATCTTCTTCTTGGCTTGATCCCTTGATCATTATGTAGTGTCCTTCCTTGTCTCTTGTAACATTCTTTATTTTAAAGTCTACTTTATCTGATATGAGAAGTGCTCCTCCAGGTTTCTTTTGATTTCCATTTGCATGGAATATCTTTTTCCATCCCGTCACTTTCAGTCTGTATGTATCCCTAGGTCTGAAGGGGGTCTCTTGTAGACAGCATACCTATGGCTTTTGTTTTGTATCCATTCAGCGAACCTGTGTCTTTTGGTTGGGGCATTTAATCCATTTTTGTTTAAGGTAATTATCGATCTGTATGTTCCTATTACCATTTTCTTAATTGTTATTGGCTTGTTTTTGTAGGTCCTTTTCTTCTCTTGTGTTTCCCACTTACAGAAGTTCCTTTAGCTTTTGTTGTAAAGCTGGTTTGGTGGTGCTGAATTCCCTTAGCTTTTGCTTATCTGTAAAGCTTTTGATTTCTCCATCGAATCTGAATGAGATCCTTGCCAGGTACAGTAATCTTGGTTGTAGGTTCTTCCCTTTCATCACTTTAAGTATATTGTGCCACTCCTTTCTGGCTTGTAGCGTTTCTGGTGAGAAATCAGTTGTTAACCTTATGGGAATTCCCTTGTGTGTTATTTTTCGTTTTTCCCTTGCTGCTTTCAATAATTTTTCTTTGTCTTTAATTTTTGTCAGTTTGATTCCTATGTGTCTCGGTGTGTTTCTCCTTGGGTTTCTCCTGCCTGGTACTATCTGTGCTTCCTGGACTTGGGTGGCTATTTCCTTTCCCACATTAGGGAAGTTTTTGACTATAATCTCTTCAAATATTTTCTCGGGTCCTTTCTCTCTCTCTCCTTCTTCTGGGACCTCTGTCATGCGAATGTTGGTGAATTTAATGTTGTCTGAGAGGTCTCTTAGGCTGTCTTCATTTCTTTTCATTCGTTTTTCTTTATTCTGTTCCACAGCAGTGAATTCCACCATTCTGTCTTCCAGGTCACTTATCTGTTCTTCTGCCTCAGTTATTCTGCGATTGATTCCTTCTGGTGTATTTTTCATTTCAGTCACTGTATTGTTCATCTCTGTTTGTTTCTTCTTTAATTCTTCTAGGTGTTCTTTAATTTTTTTAGGTCTTTGTTAAACATATCTTTCATATTCTGGATCTTTGCCTCCATTCTTTTTCCGAGGTCCTTGATCATCTTCACTATCATTATTCTGTATTATTTTTCTGGAAGGTTGCCTATCTCCACTTAATTTAGTTGTTTTTCTAGTGTTTTATCTTGTTTCTTCATCTGGTACGTAGTCCTCTGCCTTTTCATTTTGTCTATCTTTCTGTGAATGTGGTTTTCATTCCACAGGCTGCAGGATTGTAGTTCTTCTTGCTTCTGCTGTCTGCCCTCTGGTGGATGAGGCTATCTAAGAGGCTTGTGCAAGCTTCCTGATGGGAGGGACTGGTGGTGGGTAGAGCTGGGTGTTGTTCTGGTGGACAGAGCTCAGTAAAACCCTAATCTGCTTATCTGCTGATTGGTGGGGCTGAGTTCCTTCCCTGTTGGTTGTTTGGCCTGAGGCATCACAGCACTGGAGCCTACCTGGCTCTTTGGTGGGGCTAATGGCAGACTCTGTGAGGGCTCACGCCAAGGAGTACTTCCCAGAACTTCTGTTGCCAGTGTCCTTGTCCACGTGGTGAGCCACAGCCACCCTCTGCCTCTGCAGGAGACCCTCCAACATTAGCAGATAGGTCTGGTTCAGTCTCCTGTGGGGTCACTGCTCCTTCCCCTCGATCCCGATGCACACATTACTGTGTCTGTGCCCTCCAAGAGTGGAGTCTCTGTTTCCCCGCGTCCTGTGGAACTCCTGCAGCCAAACCCCACTAGCCTTCAACGTCTGATTCTCTAGGCATTCCTCCTTCCATTGCTGGACCCCCCCTGATGTGGGGCTCAGAACCTTCACAACAGTGGGTGGACTTCTGTAGTATAAGTATTCTCTGGTTTGTGAGTCACCCACCCAGCAGTTTTGGGATTTGATTTTATCGTGATTGCACCCCTCCTACTGTCTCATTATAGCTTCTTATTTGTCTTTGGATATGGGGTATCTTTTCTGGTGAGTTCCAGTATCTTCCTGTTGATGATTGTTCAGCAGTTAGCTGTGATTCCGGTGCTCTCACAAGAGGGAGTGAGAACATGTCCTCTACTCCGCCATCTTGAAGCACTCTGTCTTTTTCTGACTTAATCTTCATTCTGCTTGTGACACTATTGCCCTCCCCCTTTATAATCCAATCCTAAAATATCTTGCCAAAGTTTCCCACTTTAATTTTCTGATATAGTCAAATATATTGTTAATATAACTTTATTCTAAATGTGCCTCTTTCTTTCTATCCTATGTGACTTTATTTATCTTGTTTATCTTCTCATTTTGGAAGCCCTTCTAATTGCATGAAAGTTGACGGTGATTGTCCAGAGAGAACTCCTGCTCAGTGACTCTTGCTGCATTCTCAGTTTCTATTTGTACTTGACTGAATGGATGTCTTTCACTCTTATCTAACTGTCCATAAGTAAACATCTCAAGCCTTTCAGGTGGTGGTTCCCAGACTTAAGCTTCTTTACATTCTCTATTATGCTTTGTACAAAGAGAAGGTATCCATATTTCTTAGTAAAGTGTTTTATAATAGGTTTACTGGCATTGTGATTTAATAGCTGACTATTAGGAGGATTCTTCTATCTTATTAAAACTCATGACCACCCATTATCACTATCAGAGGGGGATTAAAACAAAGGGCTATGCTTGCTGATGTTTGTAAAAGCAAGACAAGTGGGAGAAAAAGATATGGAAAAGCTGATTTAGTATATAGAATACTGGTATCATGGTTCAGTTTCAGGGGTTCTGGCAACTAGGGCAGTAGTTATAAAATGGGATGTTCAGTTTTAGAATCAAAGTAGGTATTATTTTAATGCACATTTCTTTTTCTCCTTGAAAATTATTCACATATTGGGAAGAAGAATATTGGAGGTGAGTGGAGTATGCATGTGCATTTTGACAAATATACCCAGTTTAGAAATCCCTGTTATATATTTTCTCCCACAGGTAGGAAAACAATAACATAAGGATAGAGAGCCATAAAAGAAGAGATATAAGACTGATTTACCCCCAGAACTTCACCTTTGTGGTTCCTGGGCCTAGCACAGTGTATGTCATAGAGTAATTGTATAATACATTTGTCTTGTTAAAAAGAAAAAGAAACAGCACTACTTCCACAGTGGCACTGCATACCTACAAACAGTTCTGTAGTCAGATTTGCTTGGGAAATTCTGGTTTAAATGAAGCTTAACCAAGTCTTTCCTGAAGTCTTCTTACAAATGTAAACATGCTTTGTAAGTTTTCAAAAGAAGCCATATGTTTCCCAAACTGATTTTACCAAAGGATCCTATCCCTGTGTTTTTCCAGGGACTCTAATGGAGCTGTGATTCCATGGAATAAACTATTAGAGATACTGAATTAATTTTTAAAAATTAAAGAAAACATATGTTAATATAAAAGATGAAGTCAAGCTAATAGGTCATTTGTGTTATGCTTTAACATTATTTCTCTAAAAATTTACCTCTGTTATTTACCATTTTATGTTTAAAAATATAGTTTAGCTGTTTGCTAAACTATATTTAACAGGATATAGTGAATGCAGGATTTTTTGATTATTCTTTTGTTAGTGAAGTGTGCTTCACACTGACTCACACCTCTTAACCCAACCATCACCTGTAGAAATGGAGATCTTCTCTATTCAGAATTCTATTTTACCTCTGAAAGAACAAGGCCATTAAATAATTGTGCTCTTATAACAGAGCTTGGACTACAACCTGGATGTCAAGTCACCAACAGTGGGTCTTCATATACAATCTTTGATGTCACATTTGTCTACCCCCTGATCTCATGTTTCAAAATTCTCATGAGATACTCCTTTCAAAATTATTAAAAGAAACAATTCATACTGTCAAGTGTTACTGATTTGCCTATGTAGATTCACCACTGCCAGGTTTTCAGATAGTATAATTCACTCCATTAAATTACTGAAAGAGATTATTTCATCTGTATCTATCAAAGAGGAGAGAAAAATACTGATAGAAATTGTAATGCTTTGACAAACATTGTAATGATTTCGTATAGAAATAAACCATTGTTTTGAAATATTTAAGTAATAGAATCTGTCAAAAGTCAGATCCACAATAAATAGCTACCTCCAAAAGTGACATATATACTTTATGCAGTTTTCCATTTTTTAGTAATCATTATGAATTTATAAATTTCTTCATGAAAAAAGATAAATACAAAAAAGTAAAGAGAGTGGTGTAACAAAACATCGTGTATCGCCTACTTCACCTCACCAATACCAATACAAGTACAATTTTGTGTCACCTCAAACATTATACCCTCCCACTACTGAATTATTTCTAAGAAGAAAATCCCAAGCATCATATTTTACTCATAAATTCTTTAGTACCTTATGTAGTTTCATACAATATAAGTGTTGCAATAAATACAATCAGTATTATCCTAATCACATTATTTTCTTTTTTAGTTCAATTCTAATGAGAGCTTCCCCAGGCTGATTTTAGGACACTGGAGGGTCCTAAAAATGGCTGTTCTCTATTTACTCCTAGGACAGCTATTTCCTATCAGGATGGCAATTTCTCATTGTTCTTGTCTTTTTTAATTGAATTATTTTATTTTTACACAGAAATTCCTCTAAGTTTCTGGGGAAATGGAAAATATTACCATCTTTGTAGGAACTCTGGGTAAGGTTAGAAACCTCTGCTTACCCTTCTTTTTTGTACAAAGTTCAGATCCTGATGATTAAAAATGACTCGATTGGGCTTGCCTGGTGGCGCAGTGGTTGAGAGTCCGCCTGCCAATTCAGGGGACATGGGTTCGTGCCCCGGTCCAGGAAGATCCCACATGCCGTGGAGTGGCTGGGCCCGTGAGCCATGTCCACTGGGCCTGCGTGTCCGGAGCCTGTGCTCCACAACGGGAGAGGCCACAACAGTGAGAGGCCTGCGGACCGCAAAAAAAAAAAAAAAAAGACTCGATCATTATTATTCATTGTATATTTTAGGTTATTTGAAATAAATAAATAAGTAGGCCAGAGCGTTCTGCATTTGTTTTGGAAGTAGCTCTTGTACCAAGTCTTTAATCTGAGAGTTGGTTATTTAAGTATTTTTTCCTGTCCTTTCTAGTAGGACCTATATTTCAAGGTAACCAAATAACTGTAAGTGATAAGGAAAAACTCTTCTTACAAAATAACCCCATCTAATATACAGTGAAAGAAAATTTAAAAATTCATCACTTTTCTTACTAAATAATTTCCTCAAGCTAAAACCATTATATTAAGAAAAAGTGTTTAGGAATTGAATATTTACAGTGTCCAAAGTGTCATCTGGAGTAATATAAAGATTTGTAATGGAGGAATTAGAGTGTAATCACCTGAACCCCAAGTTAATTTTATCCAAACTAATAGAAAGATAAATAAGACACACCTGTACACTGATGTGATCCAATATGTAATACACAGCTTCATCTAAAGTATTCTTGCCTAATTTTTAAATCTGAATTCAGTTAAGTCTCTTTATAAGAAATGTAGGGGATAGAGGGATATGTAAAAGGCACTACCAGGATGAATTAGATAAATCCATAAAGAAAACTGATTTTCTCCCAACAAGTTGATGGAGTAAAATACAAGGGAAGAGCAGTGGCGTTTCTAGGTTAAAAGAGATTAAAACGACATAATATCCGACTCTCAGTAATTGATTGTAGAAAGATACGTCAGGTACAATTGAAGAAAAGTGAATATGAATTGAACATCAGATGATATTAAGGCACTACTGTGATTTTGGGATATGATAATGATACTGCTATGAGAGAAAACTGCTAATGTCTTTGTTCATGCATACTAAAGTAGTGGTGAGATATAATGTAATTTATATAATAAATATATAAATAATATTTCTGTTACCCCAGAAGTTGCCCTGGACCTGCTTCAAGTCAATCCATTCTTCCACAGAGGCAACTGCCATCCTAATTCTTATTATCACAGATAAATTTTGCTTGTTCTTTGGCTGCTTATAAGGGTTGTCAAATAGATGTAATTTTTGTATGTGGCTTCACTCAGCATACTGGTATCATGTTCTTTTGTATAGCTGTATTTCTTTTTTATTTCTGGGCCATGTTCCACTGTATGAATATGCCAAAATTATTTTTACTTTGCCCAGAGTTTTTACTTTAAAAGGGAGAAACATTTTATTAAATGTATTTTATACATGTATTTAGATGATAATATATTTTTTTCTTTTTTGGTGATGAATTATATTGAATGACTCTAGGTTCTTTGAATTTTAGGATCAGCCTGTCAGTTTCTATGAAAATCTAGCTGAGATTTTATTTTTAAAAAAAAATTTTAATATTTTTATTCTATTTATTTATTTTGGTCACGCCACACAGCTTGTGGGATCTTAGTTCCCCAGCCAGGGATTGAACCCAGACCCTGAACAGTGAAAGTGCAGAATCTGAACCACTGGACTGCCAGGGAATTCCCTAGCTAAGACTTTAAGTGTGATCTGATCAAACTATAGATCAATTTGGAAAGAACTGACATAACAGTATCGAGCCAATCCACAAACAAGATACAGCTCTCCATTCATTTGCATCCTTACTTTCTCTAAGCAACGTTTTGTAGTTTTCAGTGTACAGATCTTTCATATCTTTTGTTAGAATTATTTTTAGATGTTTCATATTTTGGTGGTATTGTAATATTTTATTTCAACTTCTTATTTTTC
The DNA here is from genome assembly GCF_963924675.1 of Phocoena phocoena. Lineage (NCBI taxonomy): Eukaryota > Metazoa > Chordata > Mammalia > Artiodactyla > Phocoenidae > Phocoena > Phocoena phocoena. Next base: position 65,982,908 of record NC_089234.1, on the reverse strand, counting down.
AATATAGCAAATAGAAATACTTTTTATCTTGACCTTGTATCCTGCAATATTGGTAAACACACTTATTATTTCTAGTAACTATTTTATAGATTTTATCTAATTTTCTTCATAAACTTTAGTGCCATCTGTAGATAAAGACCATTTTATTTCTTGCTTTCCAATCAGGATGCGTTTCATATATTGGGTTGGCCAAAAAGTGCCTTCGGTTTTTAAGCAAAAATGAAAGACACATTTTTCATTTTCACCAAGAACTTCATGGAGCAGTGTATTCACCCTTTTGTTCCACTACCTTCTGCCATTTTTCAGGCAACTTCATAATTCCATTTTCCCAAAACTTTTTTATCTTTTTGAGCAAAGAACTGGTCCAAGTGCCTTTTACAGTCTTCCAGGGAATTGAAATTTTTTCCATTAAGATAATTTTGTAAAGACCGAAATAAATGGAAATCCAAAGGTGCAGTGTCTAGTGAATACGGTTGATGAATCAGAACTTCCCAGCCAAGCTGTAACAGTTTTTGCCTGGTCATCAAAGAAACTTGTAATCTTGCATTATCCTAATGGAAGATTATGCATTTTCTGTTAACTAATTCTGGACACTTTTTGTTGAGGCTGATTTCAGTTGGTTTAATTGAGAGCAGTACTTGTTGGAATTAATCGTTTGGTTTTCAGGAAGGAGCTCATAATAGAGGACTCCTAATCCCACCATATATACAACATCATCTTCTTTGTATGAAGACCAACCTTTGGTGTGGTTGGTTCATTTCGCTTGCCTCGCAGTCTCTTCCATGGCACATTATTGTACAGTATCCACTTTTCATTACCTGTCAAAATTTGTTTTAAAAATGGAATGTTTTATTACATTTAAGTAGAGAATTGCATGCGGAAATAGGGTAAAGAAGTGTTTTTTTGCTTAACTTATGTGGAACCCAAACGTCAAAGTGATTAACATAACCAAGCTGGTGCAAATCATTTTCAGTGCTTGATTTGGATATTTTGAGTATGTTGGCTATCTCCCACATGGTATAACGTTGATTGTTCTCAGTTAATGTCTCGATTTGATTGCTATCAACTTCAACTGGTCTACCCTCCCGTGGATTATTGTCCAGTGAGAAATCTCCAGCATGAAACTTCGCAAACCACTTTTGACATGTTCCATCAGTCACAGCACCTTCTCCATACCCTGTGCAAATCTTTTTTTGCGTTTCAGTTGTGTTTTTACCTTTCTTGAAGAAATAAAGCATAACATGCTGAAAATGTTGCTTTTTTTCTTCCATCTTCAATATTAAAATGTCTATACAAAAATTCACCAATTTTGATAAATCTTTTTTTAAATACGGCTATGACAGCTGTCATAACCTAACAAAATTGTTTTGAATGAAGTAAAAGACAAATAAGTGCTACTAGAGCCATCTTATGGAAAAAAAAAAAGGAAGAGACCTTTTGGCCAACCCAATATTTTTCTACCTGATTACACAGGCTAGAAACTCCAGTACAGTGTTGAATAGAAGTGGCAAGAGTGGATATTCTTGTCTTGCTCTTGCTCTTAGAGGAAAATCATTGAGTTTTTCTATCAGTATTATGTTAGTTAAAGGATTTTCAAAGATACCGATTTTCAGGTTGAGGAAGTTGCCTTCTATGCCTAAGTTGCTAAGGGTAGGTTTGGTTTGTTGGTTGTTTTATCACAAAGGAACGATGGATTTGTCTAATGTTCTTCCTGCATTTACTGAGTTAATCATATGAATTTTCTTTTTAGCTTGCTAATGTGGTGAATTATCTTGATTGATTTTTGAATGTTAAACCAAATTTATATTCCTTGGAGAATCTCCCACTTGCTCATGGTACAATGTTCTTTTTTACATATTGTTGAATTTCTTTGTTCAAATGCTATTTTTAATCTTTTTATCTACATTCATGAAGACATCGATTTGAACTCTTCTTTTTCCCCTCTTTATCCTTTTTCAATCTGATAGAATGAGTTGGAAAACATTCCTTCTTCTTCAATTTTATAGAACAGTTTGTATATAATTGGTATTATTTCTTTCTTAAGTATTGGTTAAATTTGCCAATGAAGGCATTTGGGCCAGGAATTTTCACTTTAGGAAGATTTTTAACTCTAAAGTTAATTTCCTTAGGGGATATAGGACTCTTCACATTATGAATTTTTCTTGAGTGAACTTTTATACCTTGTGTCTTTAAAAAAATTTGTCTATTTCACCTAAATCTTCAAATTTATTGACATAAAGTTAATAATAATATTTCTTCATTATCTTTTTGATATCTGGTGAATATCTCACTTTTTTCATCCCGCTAATGGTGATCTGTATCTTTTCTCTCTCTTACTCTCTTTTTTTTTTTTTAATCTATCTGGCTAGACATTTATAAACCAGTTTTCATGCTTTAAACAATTTTTCTCCATTGTTTCTGCTTTATATTTCATTAATTTTTTATCTGATTCATTTTATTTGTTTTTATCTACATAACTTGGTTTCATTTGCTCTTTTTTGTCTAGCTTCTTAATGTGGAAGTTAAATTCATTGCTTTGAGATCTTTCTTATTTTCTAATACAATAAGTATAATTCTATAAATATTCCCTAAGTATTGCTCTAGTGGCAACTCACAAATTTTCTTGTGATATGTTTTCATTTTCATTCAGTTCAAAACTCTTTCTAATTTCCCTCTGTATTTTTTTTTTTTTTGACCATGCTATTTTGGAATTTTTTTTCCCCTAATATTTGGACATTTTCCAGAGATATTTCTATTTTTTAAAAATTTTTATTTGAGTGTAGTTGATTTAAAATGTGTTAGCTTCTGCTGTACAGCAAAGTGAATCAGATATATATATGTGTGTGTGTGTGTGTGTGTATATATATATATATATATATATATATATAGTCACTCTTTTTTGGATTCTTTTCCCATATGGATCATTACAGAGTATTGAGAAGAGTTCCCTGTGCTTTACAGTAGGTCTTTATTAGTTAGCTATCTTATATATAGTAGTATATATGTGTCATTCCCAGTCTCCCAATTTATCCATCCAGAGAGCTTTCTGTTGATTTCCAATTTAATGTCATTGTTTTCAGAGAACATACTTTTTATATGTCATGAATGCTTTAAAATTGATTGAGATTTGTTTTACAGCCCATAATACGTTATGTACATGTGTAAGAAAAATTTGTATTCTGTTGTTTTGGGTGTCAGGAGAGAGCGTAGAAATGTTAATATGTCAGTGTTTTTTTATATCCTCGTTGATTTTCTCCAGAGTTCTCTGGGCCCTACATAGTCTGTGTAGTGTTTCCCTGAATACATGACGTTTTCTTATAAGTATCCCCAAGGGGCAAGACACCATGTTTTAAGGAGGAAGGCAGGCCAATGCCTGGTCTCCTGACAAGTATAATTCCAGGGATAGATGGTGCTTTTATTAGAAAAAAATATTGTTTATTATTGTTGGAGCCACTAGGTAAATCATTCTTCAGTCAGACAGCAGATTTATAGTGCTTAAGGGACCTCCTGTGGAGCCTCCTAGACAGCTGATAAACCTTAAAGTTCCTCTTCTGTGGTGTATCACACTGCAAATTCAGATCACATCTAGCCCACATCACATCACCCTGTGTGGCTTTGGGCATGAGGAACTCATGAAATGTTCACGGGGAACATGAGAAGCTCTCAGTGTACTCTTCTGGCTGTGAGCAATAAATGGTCTATTCTTCTGAACCAGGGATCTTTTGTATTCTGTCAGTATTCATTAGCCTGCAAGTAAAGTAAGATGTCAGACCCTTCAGTTTCTTACTTAACAGAGGTCTGTTAGGATTCTTGGAAACGAGGAGTTTTGTTTTCATCAAATTTGGATTTTTTTCAAACATTTCTTCTAATATTTTCTGCCTCTTCCTCTCTCCTCTTCTTGGATTCCAATCACATGTACATTAGGTCACTTTAACCTCTCTCACAGCTCACTGATACTCTTTTTTTTTTTAACATCATCATCATATCATTCTCTTTTCTCTTGTTTTGGATGATTTCTATTGCTAAATTTTTCAAATTTACAAATCTCTTTTTCTGCAGTGTCTAATCAGAAGTTGATCTCATCTAGTGTATTTTTCATCTCACACATTACAGTTTTCATATTTGCAACTTAAATTTTTGATCTGATGAGTATAGTCATTGGTGAGAGACAATTCTTTATGAACTGCTTCTACATATCTTGCCAGCAGAGCGACTGACTGTCTTTCTGTTTTCAAGGATGGTTGTAGAGCAAACAGGCTTGGAAAATAGAGATAGTGTCTCTCTGTGGAGTAAAGAGCAGAATTATTTATTTTACTATAGCAAATATGTTTTCCTCTGGGGCAAAGGGCAGGTTTATTTGCACTTCATTATAAAAGATTCTGATTGCCTTTAAGGTTCCTCAGCTGTGATAAAACTCACGGTAGGTACAACTTTCACCTAGGCCCTTTGGTGTGACTCCAGAATTTGGAGGCAAGAGGTATAGATGTCAACATAAGTTCATGGTTTTTTGCTATGAGTAACAAACTCCTTGGTCCCTGACCCGAGTGTCCCATGTCTTGTGAGAGTATCCATAAAACCATGGTAGTCTAACTTGTTAGCTTGCAACTAGTATAAAATTTCAGACCCTTCATGGTTCTTGACAGTTACCATAATTAGTTTAATATCCTTATCTACTAATTCTAAAATCTGTGTCAGTTCTAGATTAGTTTCAATTGATTTATTGTTTCATTTTAGGCTTCATTTGCCTTCTTCTTAGTATCCCTGGTAATTTTTGATTGAATTCTGACACTGATTTTTATATCATTGGGTACTGAATAATTTTATATCTCTATACATACACTTTTTTTTTTACACATATATACATTCTTCTTTTATATTGTTTTATATTATGGTTTATCCCAGGAGATTGGATATAGTTCTCTGTGCTATAGAGTGGGACCTTGTTGTTTATCCATTCTAACTGTAATAGTTTGCATCTACTTACCCCAGACTCCCAGTCCATCCCTCTGCTCCCCCCCACTTGGAAACCACAGTCTGTTCTCTATGTCTATGTGTTCATTTCTGTTTTGTAGATAGGTTCATTTGTGCCATATTTTAGATTCCACATATAAGTGATATCATATGGTATTTATCTTTCTCTTTCTGACTTACTTCACTTAGTATGATAATCTCTAGTTGCATCCATGTTACTGTAAATGGCATTATTTCATTCTTCTTTTATGACCAAGTAGTATTCCATTGTATATATGTACCACATCCTCTTTATCCATTCATCTGTCGATGGACATTTAGGTTGTTTCCATGTCCTGGCTATTGTGAATAATACTGCTATGAACATAGGGGTGCATGTCCTTTTACATACCCTTGAGCTTTGTTCTGGAATGCTGCCAAGTTATTTGGAAGCAATTTGATCCTTTAGGTTTTGCTTTTAATATCTCTAACTTAAGCTAAACTGTAGCAGTTCTCAATCTAAGGCTCTGGCACTCCCATTGCATTTAAAGCCTTATCTCTGTCATTATACTCACCATATTATAGTGATATTTATTAGTTTCCTTTCATATCAGACATACAGCCCTTTCAGGGAAATATCAAACGTGAACATAATAGATACTTAACAAATCTGAGCTCTTCTGCATTTTTATTCTTTTCCTACATTTGTATCAGTATTCTGCATCCAAAAATTCACTTCATCTAGCGCCATCCACCCACTTCCTAAGAGGTAGCTCTCCTCATATAAACAGATCTCTTGGCCATTCTAAAATTAGAAGTTCCCAGTGGAACTGTATATAAAATAGCTAACTAATAAGGACCTACCGTATAGCACAGGGAGCTCTACTCAATACTCTGTAATGGCCTATATGGGAAAGTAATCTAAAAAAGAGTGGATATATGTATAAGCGAATCACTCTGCTGTATACCTGAAATTAACACAACATTGTAAATCAACTATATTCCTATAAAAATTTTTTTAAATGAAGTTCTCAGTGGAATTATCTGAGTCTCTCTCATAGCCATCTCTCAGTTTTACCATTTTGTTTCAACCAGTAGATCTTATGTTAGCTCTTAATTCATTTAAAATGTTGACCTATTATTGGGATAACATGTAAAAACTCCCTCCATATGACATAAATATTAGATATCGTGTAAGTACTAAAGACTAATTCCATAGGAAGAATTAAATCATACCATATATTTATTAGTACTACATCTGATTTTTCTCTACTAAACATTCATTTTTATAGACAATTTTATGGAAAATTTGAAGAAAACGGGCAATATGATATTCAAAGAAGTCGGTCTCCACCTTTTACACTCATGGCACTATATTATGCCTTGGATTCTTTGTTGCTTTCTTAAACTGTGCAGCAAGCACTTTTCAGAGGCTGAAAGAACCTTGGTAGATACATATAATATGCTTTTAAATTCTTTTAGTAGTGTTATAAATAGAGAAGTACCCACCAGCAACAATTTAATTACACACAAGTTATGTGGGTGTTACAGTTTAACTACACCCTGGTGATCTGCTTTGCCTGTGTCAGATTAACAACCTCAAAGACAAGCTAGCCGTGTGCCAGTTACTGAGAGACCTTTCAACACTTAAGACAGTTGCTTCTGCATTTAGTGTCTATTTTGAGCCACACATATATTTTTGAATTGACATTGTATTCAACTTTATACTTTAAACATGGAAAGATTGTAACAGAATGCTCTGGCTGGAATATTTTAAAAAGATACAAATATCTCAGTACAATTAATTTGCTGTCTTCAGAATCATCATTATTGACAGCAACAACAACTACAATATGGCTTTTTCTTCTTTTTGGTTTTACGTTCCAAATATATGCTCTTTTTTTGCAATAGTTATAAAAAAGAAGAGTTGAAGGAGAGCTATGCGATGGGCATTCTCTCTCCTTAAGCTTTCAAGAGATAAAAAGTAGAAACTGGTAGAAGCTGGTAGAAACAGCTTTCTGTTGTATTAAACTTTGTTTCACAAAGAAAATGCAAATAATTTAATAAAAACAATGTGAACAACAAGACTTGTTACAAATGTCAGAAAGTTTAACAAGTAACAAATCTACTAATCATTGCTTTTAAAAGTAGTCACTATCTAAATAAACAAAAGAAAACATATATTAAATATTTTAATCACTGTTTTTTTTAAGACATCAATCCTCCATCCCCAATGAGACCTCTTCCTATATATAACCTTTATGTCATTTCTTTGACATGGATGGTTTACATTCTGGGCATTTTCAAAATCTTTCCTGCTAACGCTCTTGCTTTTCTCTTTGAATTATTTTTCAATTAATGGAATATGCACACAAAAAATTAAAAACACAGCCATTATCTGAATTCTTCTACTATTGCAGTAAATATCATACAAGGTTGTCAACTATGTTTTTCTGAATGATGCAATACTGGAGAAACAAGCCAAGTAAATATTTTTTTCAATTTTATAAATCTGTTTTATATTATCATGGTGCTTAACTGACATTATTGTTCATCATGGTATCTATATTAACATTTTTCCTATGTAACTGTTCTATTAGAGTAGAATCATTATATTTTTCTATAGTGCATAGGTTTTTATTGTTTTACATGTAATCATGAAGGCCCAATTTAAATTTTATTGAACTCTAAGGTATATTTCTAAGAGGTAGGAAGGTAGCATAAATGCAACAAATGCTCAATTTAGTAGGGTCTGTGCAGAATTTAATATGACGAGATCATAATTCCTGACTTCTCAGTATTCATCATCCAGTTAGGGTGAACAAATACCTGTAAGGATAATTTAATAACAGAGTAGAGTGTTATAAATGCTCAATAAAAATGTATTTTCATACAATAGGAGTTTGGAGTGATGGAGATGCTTCTCAGTTAAGGGATCTAGAAGACTTCTCAAGGGAACTATAGATTAGCTTTCTCTGGAATTATAGATAAGACCTTTATAAGCAGATACAAAAATGGAATGGGATTGAGGGAGATTCTGAGCAGAGTGAACCAACATATATAAGCAGAGTAATCAAATTTAGATTAATAATTTTTTCATTATCAAATAGAATTGTTTGTTTCATCATTTCCCAGGTGTGTACTGAAAGTTTGTTGCTTAACTTCTATGAGCTCCTCTAGGTTTTTTCCTCCTATTACTTTGAGAGTAAAGGGTAATTTCATATAAAGTAGTGAGCACAGCACTCAATAAACATTTACTTGTATGTAGTTAGCATTGTTATATTTTGTTAAATTAAAAAATATAAAAACTTTTACGAAAGTAAATTTGACGAGGATTTTAATATTTATCAGGGCAAATCTTCAGCTAAAATTATACTAGCATTATGTACATTATTAACATTCTTTATTTACTCAATTAGTTGAATAATGGTAGGTGACATGTTTCTCCTATTGAATTCTTCCTTTCTCAGTATTGAATGTCCAACATTCCTACATAATTTTAATTTTCATGCTAATTTGCTAAGAATATATATTGAATCAGTGGGCTACATAAGGAAATTGATAAAATCCAAAAATACAGTGGTTGAAAAAGTAGTCATGAAATAGAACATGTTTTTTAAAAAATCAATTCTTAACTTGGAACCATGTATCATAACCTTTTTATATTGCATTAGGGAGAACTTCAGTGTCTGAAAATGGACCAGGGGATTAAAATGGCTAAGAATAGTTTATGGGCTAATTGTAATTGTCTAGGTTATATTAGTTGTCTCTACACTAGCAAAGTTAGGTACAGACCTCAAATCCTCTTATTCATACCAGCCATCCCTGATTTGAAAGAAAATAATAGATTTCCTATGTGTTTGTTGAAACAACTGCTAAGTCATTTCTACTAAGGTCTCTTTCTAGAGAAGGTTAGGGAAAGAGACAGTATTTATCAAATCATTATCATCTTTAGTCAAGTGGGATTTGTTATAATAATTCAGTCCGCTAGTTCATAAATTGTCTCCTGAACTAGCATTATCTTTATCCTGTGTCTCTGCAAATGAAAACTCTTTTTACATTGAAATCCTCTGGAAATTGACATTGAATGAAAACTGACAACATCAGTCTAACTCTTGCAAATGTATTTACACATCTCTGAAGTGGTAGCATTTATGATTTACCACTCATTTAGCAATTAAGGCAGTATTACATTTATTGTGCTTTTGTTCCATATAGGTAATTAGCATTTCCTCTATAGAAGTCCTTTCTCTCCCAATCTAGAATAAATACACTAGAATAAATAAATACAACAAGAGGCAAGAACAACATCAACAGTAACAACACCACTGGAGGGCAAAGGCTACCCATTAGTCTTCAGATCTCCCTACAGCATGAAAATAATGTCCCCTTTGTGTCTTCATATATAGATATCAATTCAGTGAAATCAGAGAGCTGTCCGTTGTTAGTATTTATAAAAGCTCTGATTATTTCTCCTACTTTCATGTCTTTCTATTCCAAAACAGCTTGACACAATTTGTGGGATATGATTTGATTTCTATGACAGTCCTATAATTCTTATTTGATAGTCATCACAAGTATATACTGTACTTTTATTATCAAAGAGAAGCTGTGTTTAGGGATATAACAGAGAACGTCACAAGAATATCTAAATTGTTTTCCTTAACCTCCTGGAAAGCTCAAGATTGGGTGGCTCGCATATAACTGTCAGGCTCTCTAATAAGAGTGTTTTAAGCTGTTGATTCTTTCTTCATTAGTACATGGATAAATGACATAATAAACTGTAATAACTTCAATTACATAAATACATGTTTAGGAACTTTTTAGGATGCATACTTTTGACACAATCCATGCTAATAGCTTCTTCAAAGATCTGTTGTTTCACAGTCTATTTGAAGGTGCTTCCTAACATAAATTTTCAACTCTTTAACATTCATATTACTGACAAAAATGTAACATAAAACTTTTTGTTGTTGCAGTTATTGCTTACAATGAAAATAATTTATGTTCTACTTGAATATCACTAATTTATGGTTTCTCTTTTACAGTCCTTAAATGTGTGTATATGTAAACAGAGATTGAAATGCCAGCAAACAAAACTGGGTGCCTTTTCATAACTCTTAAGTAAGTATTGAGCACATTTTAAAAATATAATCATTTAGCAATATGGCTAAAGTGTAGTTTAATCAAAGGCATATGGCTTTTAATTTAAGCTTAATTAAAATACAATTATTTTAAAATATTTGTATAATTATTTGGCAGTAATATTGTTAAGGATGATTATATAATTTACATTACTTATATAAAATGCAAGCCATTTGTAAAAGCACACATGAAACAAAAGTTGTGCTTGATTAAAATAGTATAAGTGTACCTACATAGCAATCAAATTCCAGATCAGCTTAAGAAGCTGTCACTGGAGTACCCTCATCTAGTGATTAAATAGTTTTGTCACTTTAGTTCAACTCAACAGAGGTCTGAGATATGAATTGCATATGGATCTTATTCTTTTTTAAAATTTTTATTTATTTTTTTTAAAATTTATTTTTGGCTTCATTGGGTCTTCACTGTTGTGCTCAGGCTTTCTCTGGTTGTGGTGAGCAGGGGCTACTCTTCGTTGCAGGTGCGGGATTCTCATTGCGGTGGCTTGTTGCAGAGCGTGAGTTCTGGGTGCGCCGGCTTCAGTAGTTGTGGCATGTGGGCTCTAGAGCGCAGGCTCAGTAGTTGTGGCGCACGGGCTCAGTTGCTCCGCGGTATGTGGGATCTTCCCGGACCAGGGCTCAAACCTGTGTCCCCTGTATTGGCAGGTGGATTCTTAACCACTGTGCCACAAGGGAAGTCCGGATCTTATTCTTAAACATACCTAATTGTTTGGTTAATTTTCAGAGATTCACATTTTCTGAGAACTAGTCTATACATCAGTTTTCTTGACATTTCATGTGTTAGTATGCCAGTGTGATGCTCTCCTTCCTAGCACAGGGTTTGCACTTACATTCTAAAGGTGTTGAAATTGTTTTCTTAATTCCTCAATTATATTTCCTGCCCTCACTTTCCACCTCCCCATACCACACCTTACCACCTGGAAACCAAAATATATCTATTACTAGTATATGTGTCCTTAGCACATCCTGTTTAATTTAACAGAAGTTCTGTTTGATCTGAAAGTCAAAATTGGTCTCAATGATATTTCAAGTGAGATTTTTATTTATTCAGCTACAAACCTGAGGGTTTCCCATGACTATAGTTCAAAAGAAGAGTTTTATACATTGGACAAACTTGGATTTTAATCCCAGTTCTGCCACAGAGAAGTTATTATCCTTAAACTTACTGTTTGAATCTGTAGATGTTGTAAGAATTCACTGAAATCCCATATGTAAAACCCCTAGCTCTATGTTGCCGTGTCTGGGAAAACCTCCTCAATTCCCTTTATATTTCACTTAAATTTTGATATTTAGATATATCATTTCAAACAATGCTACTAAATTTCTCTCTGCAACTCTTGTGTTTGTGTGTTTGTTTGCTTGTTCAGGGATGCCAAAGCATATTGCTTACATGAACTCTCTTTCCATGAGAGGGCATGCTTCACAGCAGCAGATTTTTCTATTCCTCCCCTGAGAAGCTCAGACGTTTTTCCTTCCATTGAGCAGCAAATAGATGCTAATTAGAATTTGGTCCCAAGATAAGGCTTTCTTTTTAAAAATCTCTCATTTACAGGTTAATTTGTATTATATGGAATTTTGGCTCCATTGTCTCAAAAATCACAACACATTATTCTGTCATCCTACCACTGTTCTTTTGTTTCATGGCTTAAAATCAGAGTCAGAAGGCCCTTTAAATATACAGCCCTGGATCCATATTTTGCAGTTGAGAAAAATTTGGAAAACTGGAAGGGACATAATCTAAGTCACATTGGAAGTGGCATAAACAGATTTGAACTAGCAGATGCCTCATTTAATGCCTTTTATCTACTATACAATTTGGCTTCACTGAAAACATTTCCTATTCTATGAATAAACATCCCCATCCCATGCACATACATGCACTACCCCTGTTGCATTCCTAAGAAAGGAACTTCTGAAACCTCATGATCAAATGAAGTATGAAAAGACAAAAACAAACAAACAAAAACAAAAAAGAGAAGACACTGCCACGCCTGTCTACTGCAGACTTTGCTAGCATTCCTTTGGATAAGATCTAGCCCAAAGTGAGGAAGAATCCAATAGCCACATTCACTACAGGGCCTTAATTAGCATTTTACGGGTGAGGTATTTGAATGTGAACATGGCTGAACACTACTGCTGTTGTCCAGTCTCATAATCAATAGTGGGGACAAACCATGACAGACTTCATTATGCTTCCAGATTGACAGCTTGGGAATCTTTCTCTTATATGGACACTTTAGTAAGTCTATTTCTTTTCTTTGTGTTTTTGTTAAAACCAAACACAACTTAGGACTGTTACAGTGACTTATAATAAGAATTTTTCCTTCTGAAGACATTACTTCCTTTCTGTTTAAAGAATATTTACATGAATTAAAGACAGTGAAAAATAAAGAAATAAAGGCTCTGCATCTCCCCCAGAATTACTAAGTTAGGGGGAAAACTAAGACTCTAACAGGGAGTATTTTATACTCTTTCTACAGAAGTGTACTATTTCTACACACCATTTTACTTACTTTAAGTTTCCAATAAATACACTAATTGTACCCAAGTGTATTTTTTATGTTTAGTTGGAATGATTTATTGGATGGTAGTGACATCAGAACTGCATAATATCCCTCAAACACCTCATCTTTATTTATGGCTTAGGCCAGGGTTGATACACTTATTTTGTGAAAGACCAAACAATAAATATTTTAGAGTTATGGACCATATGGTCTCCGTCACACTACTCAAATCAGCTGTTTTATCACAAAAATCAACAATAGACAATTCCTAATGAATGGGCATTGTTGTGTTCCAAAGTCTTTATTTCTGGACACTGAAATTTAAATGTCATATAATTTTCACATATCATGAAATATTCTTTTTTGGAATTGTTTTATCATTTAGAAATTTAAAAATGACTCTTAGCTTACAGACTGTACAAAAAAAGGTGATAAACCGAATTTGGCCAACATGCCATAGTTAGCCAATTCCTACCTTAGACCTGTTTAAGGAGCCTTTTATTGGATAAGGGAGCATTTCTCAAAAGATATGCTTCACAACAGTAGTGATCTATCAGCTGCTATCTTATGTTACTCAAAAGAAATTTTGTCTGGTTAAATTATTTGAAGATTTCACCAATTTTATTCTTTAATAAAGGTCTAGCATACTAGATACTCCAAAATATATTCCAAGAAGGTACTATTTCCTAAACATCTTAAACCAAACCATAAATCATCCTTGAACATTTATCTATTCCATATTTGTTCAGTACTTAATAAGTGCCGGACCAATTCTGGGGTGAGCAAGTAACAAGAGAGAAATGATAACTGTTCTTATGGGTATTAAAGCCTAGTGTTGGATATAGACCTTAAATAAATACTTAATTGATTACAATTTCAATAAGAATCACAAAGTTAGAAGTAAGAAAGTGCTATGAATGTATATAAAAGCGTGATCTAGGATGGTCTGGAAGATCAGGAAAGCCTCCTGATGTTGAAAGGAGTGGTATTTAAGCTAAAAGATAAATATTCTACCAGGCTAACAGAAGACAGAAGAGTGTACGAGTGGAAATAGCTCAAGTGGAAGAATCTGAATCACAAAGAAGCTTAGGATGTTTGAAAACTGATCAAGCAGTATGCCTAGAAAACAAGGGGAAGTTTGGGCACAATGTGTTAAGTGATTAAAGTAATAAGTAAAAAAAAAATGACAGCAATATCACAAGGGACAAGTGGAGGAATTGGGAATACTCTGTTATAAGGTACCTGTGCTGTATGTGAAGTGTCACAGTACTTTTTGAAGATGGAATTAGATTATTTTTAAAGGTATATTGTAAACTCTAGGGGAACCACTGTTTTTTTAAAGGAATATAATTGATATGCTAAGAGAGGAGATACAATGGAACCATATAAAAACTCAATTAAACCAGAAAAAGCAGAAAAAGAAGCCTGTGGCAACAATATAAAACAGTTGCAGACATGGTTGATAGCAATTCAAATACAGCAAATAATAAATTTAAATGTGAATGGCCTAAATACATCAAGTAAAAGATAAATTTTGTTAAAATACATTTTAAAAAGCCCAAGTGTACATTGTCTACAAGAAACCTAATTTAAAGTTTCTGGTACATAAAAATAAAGGGATGGAGAAAGACATATCATGTTAACTCTAATCAAAAGCTAACGGAATAGCTATATTAATTTCAGACAAAGCATAATTCAGAATAAGTAAAATTATAAAGGATAAAGAGGGATGCTACTTAAAGGACTCAATTCTCAAAGAGACATAAAAATCCATAACACGTGTATCTAATGACAGAGTGTAAAAATGCATGAGGCAAAAACTGATAGATCTCTGAGGAAGAGCAGACAAATCCACTATTATTAATTGATAGATCAAGCAGGCAGAAATTCAATAAGCATAAACATGACCTGACCAGCAATAACAGTCAAATTGATGTAATTGTCAGGTATGGGATACTCCATCCAATTAAAGCCGGATACACATTCTTCTGTAGCTTGCATGAAACATTCACCAAGGTAGAACATATTCTGGGTCATAAAACACACATTCACATATTTAAAAGGATACAAATAATACAAAGCATGTTTTCATACTGCAGTTCACTTAAATCAATAACAGACATATAGCTGGGAAATCTTCCAGTCTTTGAAAATAAATAACACTCATCTAACCTAAACCTATGGATAAAAGAAATCTCAAGAGGATTTTTAAAAAATACTTTGAACTAAATAAAATTGCAGTATGATTCATCAAAATTCGTGGGATGGAGTAGAGGGAGGGCTTAAAAAGAAGCTTATAGCTTTAAATATGCATGTCAGAAATGAAACAAAAATGAAATAACCAAATTTTCTACATTAGAAAACTGGAGATAAAAGAGCAAATTAAATTTAAATCAAGAAGGAGAAAAAATAACACTAGCACAGAAATTATTGAAATTCAAAAAAAAAGGAAAATAATATAAAAATCATGACACCAAAATCTAGTGCTTTGAAAAAATCAGGGAAGTTGATGAACCTGTTCCAGTGGACATTAAAACGATAATAAGTAGCATCATGAACAATTTAAGGCCCACAAATTTGATAATATACATCAAATAAAACAATTTCTTGAAAGACACACCTAAATGATTTTTATAACCTCCAAATAGGAAAAATCAGGTCCATATGACTTTCATTACTGGTGAATTCTATCAAGCAATAAAGGAAGACATGACACAAATTCTCTAAATTTCTTCCAAAAAAATAAAAGCAGAGGTAACATTTCCTTATTCAGTCTATGAGGCCAGAATTACCCTACACCAGAACCAGATAAAGATATTACAAGAAATGAAAATTAAAAGCTGTAATACCTATCTATAAATGTTTATGGCAGCTTTATTCATAATCACTGAAAATTGGAAGCAACTTATATATTCTTCAGTAGTTGAATGGATGAACCAAATGTGGCACATTCATACAATGAAATACTATTAAGTAATAAAAAGAAATGATGTATCAAGCCACAAGAAGACATGGATGAATATTGGTGAATACTGTTGAAGATAGATAGCCTGGAAGGTCTACATACTACACTTTTCCATTGTGGAAAAGGCAAACCTGTAAGGACAATAAACAGGGATTATATGTGAAGGGAGGATTAATTGGTGAGGCATAATGGACTATCTATGAATAACCACATGCAGAAAAATGAATCTGGACCCTCATCTTACACCATACACAAAAATTCACTCAAAAAGTATTGAAGACTTGAACATAAAGCCTAAAACTATAAAAATCCTAGAAGAGATCCTAGTAGTGGTAAACTTCTTTACATCAGTCTTGACAAAGTTTTTTGGATTTGACACCAAAAGCAAAGGCAACAAAACCAAAAACAAACAAGTGTGACTTCATGAAACTAAGAACTTTCTACACAACGAAAGGAAACCATCAACAAAATGAAAAGCCAACCTATGGAATGGAGTAAATATTTGCAAATCATGTAAGGGATTAACCAGTATGGAGGTTCCTCAAAAATTAAAAATAGAACTACCATAGGATTCAGTGATCTCACCTCTGGTTATGTTCCCAAAGGAAAATGAACAGTATCTTGATGAGACATCTGCACTCATGTTTATTGCAGCATTTTTCACAATAGCCAGATTATGGAAACAATGTAAATGTCAATAGATGAATATATAAAGAATCTATCTAATATAGATACAGATATATGTCTCACATATATTTAAATATTACAAATATTATCTAGCCATGAGAAAGAAGGAAATCCTGTCATCTGCAAAAACATGGATGAAACTTGAGGGCACTATGCTGAGTGAAATAAGACAGAGAAATTCTTTATGGTATCACTTACATGTGGAATCTAACATAGCTGAAATCATAGAGACTAGAATGCTGGTTCTGGAGGCTGGGAGGGTAAGGAGAATCGAAAGCTATGGATTCAAGAGTACAAACTTCCAGTATTAGATAAACACATTCTGGGGATCTAATGTACAGCATGATGATTCCACTTAATAATTCTGAATTAAATACTTGAATGTTGGTAAGAGTGACTCTTCGGTGTCCTCACTATAAAAAGAAATGGTAATTAGGTGACATGATGGAGATGTTAGCTAAAGCTAGCTATGGTTGTAATCATTTTGCAGTATGTAGGTGTATCAAATCAACACTTTTTTTATTGGCGTATAAAAACATTGCTTTACAACGTTGTGTTACGTTCTGCTGTACAAAGAAGTGAATCGGCTATATATATACATATATCCCCTCCCCCTTGGACCTTCCTCCCACCCCCCCACCCACCCACCGAATCCCACTCATTTAGGTCATCACCATGCACGGAGCTGAGCTCCGTGTGCTATACAGCAGGTTCCCACTAGCTATCTATTTTATACATGGTATTTTAAAAAAATTTTTGTTGTGTTACTTTCTACTGTACAGCAAAGTGAATCAGCTATACGTATACACACCCTCTTTTTTGGATTTCCTTCCCATTTAGGTCACCACAAAGCATTGAGTTCCCTGTGCTGTACAGTAGGTTCCCATTAGTTATCTATTTGATACATAGTATCAATAATGTATATATGTTGATCCCCATCTCCCAATTCATTCCACCCTCCTTACCCCCTTGGTGTCCATACATTTGTTCTCTACATCTGTGTCTCTATTTCTGCTTTGCCAATAAGATCGTCTATACCATTTTTCTAGATTCCGCATATATGTGGTAACACACGATATTTGTTTTTCTCTTTCTGACTTACTTCACTGTTATATATATGTCAATCCTAATCTCCCAATTCTTCCCACCCTCCCCTTCCCTCTCCGTGTCCACCTGTCCGTTCTCTACATCTACGTCTCTATTCCTGCCCTGCAAATATGTTCATCTGTACTATTTTTCTAGGTTCCACATATATGCGTTAATATACGATATTTGTTTTTCTCTTTCTGACTTACTTCACTCTATATGACAGACTCTAGGTCCAACCACATTTCTACAAATGACCCAATTTCGTTCCTTTTTATGTCTGAGTAATATTCCATTGTATGTATGTACCACATCTTCTTTATCCATTCATCTGTTGATGGACATTTAGGTTGCTTCCATGTCCTGGCTATTGTAAATAGTGCTGCAATGAACATTGGGGTATATGAATTATGGTTTTCTCGGGGTATATGCCTAGTAGTGGGATTGCTGGGTCATATGGTAGTTCTAGTTTTAGTTTTTTAAAGAACCTTCATACTATCTCCATAGTGGCTGTATCAATCTGCATTCCCACCAGCAGTGAAAGAGGGTTCCCTTTTCTCCACACCCTCTCCAGCATTTACTGTTTGTAGATTTTTTGATGATGGCCATTCTGACTGGTGTGAGGTGATACTTCATTGTAGTTTTGATTTGCATTTCTCTAATACTTAGTGATGTTGAACACCTTTTAATGTGCCTCTTGGCCATCTATATGTTTAATGACACAAAAACAAAAATAAACGGGACCTAATTAAACTTAAAAGCTTTGAACAGCAAAGGAAAACATAAACAAGACAAAAAGACAACCGTCAGAATGGGAGAAAATACTTGCAAGTGAAGCAACTGACAAAGGATTAATCTCCAAAATATACAAACAACTCAGGCAATTTAATATCAAAAAAACAAATAACCCAATCAAAAAATGGGTGGAAGACCTAAACAGACATTTCTTCAAATCAACACATTTTACACCTTGTTGGAATATGTTACACAACATTACATGTCACTTATATTTCAATAAAGCTGAAAAAGAAAGGATTTTCAGGACTTAACAACGATGTGGGAGATAAGAAAGACGTCAAGAAATGGCATTCAGATTTCTACCCTCTTGAAGAACTAGAATTTGTTCCAAGGAACACATTTTAAGAGTGCTGGAGCTGAGATGAATCATGGTCCTCTTTTACCTACTTAATGTTCTGTCCATAATATTTTGATACTGAATATCTTGATATTGATAAAAAACCATTATATACTAAGCCCTTGAATTTGATACGAGTATTGTTCAGCAATTCTCAAATTATCAAATATAATTTCTCCCATTAAGTACAATAAGAAAAAATTAAATTTAGTAAACTCAAGATACTTCTTCAGTTCCTGATAAGCAATAATGAAAGATCTAAAGTCACATCATGTGGGGATGCTAGGAAGTGACTAAACTCTCACTGTCTTCTCTGTACATACAGTTTCACACCTGCACCTAAATAAAAGGACAAGTTACTTTGGGTTATACATTTTCAAGTTTTCATGTGACTAGTGGTAAATAAAAATATTATCCAGTACAAATAGCCTTTGTAGCAGTTAACATTTTGGAGAGGTAAGCGTTTATTTTACTATTTTTAAAAATTCATTTATTTTATTTATTTATTTTTGGCCGTGTTGGGTCCCCGTTGCTGCACACGGGATTCCTCTAGTTGCGGCGAGCAGGGGCTACTCTTCCTTGCGGTGTGCAGGCTTCTCATTGCGGTGGCTTCTCTTGTTGCAGAGCATGGGCTCTTCTAGGTGTGCAGGCTTCAGTAGTTCTGGCACGTAGGCTCAGTAGTTGTGTCTCATGGGCTTAGTTGCTCCTTGGCATGTGGGATCCTCCCAGACCAGGGCTCAAACCCATGTCCCCTGCATTGGCAGGTGGATTCCCAACCACTGCGCCACCAGGAAAGCTCTGAAGAGGTCAACATTTAAATTAAGCTATACTGGGGCTTCCCTGGTGGCGCAATGGTTGAGAGTCCGCCTGCTGATGTAGGGGACACGGGTTCGTTCCCCGGTCTGGGAAGATCCCACATGCCGCAGAGCAGCTGGACCCGTGAGCCATGGCCGCTGAGCCTGCGAGTCCGCAGCCTGTGCTCCGCAACGGGAGAGGCCACAACAGTGAGAGGTCCGCGTACCGCAAAAAAAAAAAAAAAGTAAATTAAGCTATACTGGAGTTGACTTTGACCCCAAAGTCTCTGTTGTTTCAGAGACTATGAGGAAGATTTAAACTCCCAAACTATGTGAATTATTGCAGCTTACTCTAAAATTTGGGGGGATAACCTGCACTCCAATTTATGTGCTGACTTACCTTCTTTCAGTCGAGAATAAAATGGAATCTTAAAGAAAATATATTAACAATTTTTTAGTCTCTCAAAGGGTAATCAAGTTCATTTATGACATTGACTTTTCTCTCAATATCTAAAGATATTACTTCAGTGTAAAATTCCTGTTAGCTGGGAAGTTAACATTAATACTTATCCGTATATGACTAGTGATTATTAAAGATGTAGAATGAGCAGAAACATTGTGTTCGATCTTGGAAAGAGATTTCTAATTCCACCGTGTACTTTCTTTATAAGAAATGTCTTGAGAAATTCATGCCACTTGCCTGGAGGCAAGCATATCTCAGTCCTGGTGAATAAAGCTCTGAATGAATTAGCCCAATTCCATTATGTTAAGTCTGAGAAGTGTTGCCTTTACCCATTGAAAAGTTTATAATTTATTAAAGCCTCATAATCATACAATTCAGCCCCTTGAAATGGAGCTCAGCTTGATTAATTAAATTGGGAACATATGTCTTTCTTGCAGTTAAATAGAGAAAACACATTGTCTAGAATGCCTAAATTGCTGGTATATGTGTATTTGTGGATGGAAAAGGATAAGCTATCGAATAATCCAGTGACAATTAAAATACTTTCTGAAGAATATTTTGGCTACTTTTACCCTCATTAGGTGGAATTTTACTAAGCTAAGGATTGTCTGTTTGTTCCAGAACCATTGCCATTGGACAAAGTTCAAACCTCTGAAGCTTCAGAAAATTAAATATTAAGTCACAGTTACCGGATTGCTCTTGAAGTACATAGAAACTTTAAAAATGGCCTACGAAGGTAGCTATATGTCCAAGGCAATTAAGCTTAGAGAAAATTTGAATGTCTAGAAATGTCTCTCAGGGTCTAGTCCTTCACTCTCTACCTTGAGCGTGGGAATTTTTTCTCTGTTACACTTTTAGTATTGTGATTGGTAGCCAATATTTTATGTTGCTGAGAATGGATAGAGGAAAACAAGAAGCTAACCTATTAATATGAGAACAAACACTAATCTGCTCTAAAACAGTCAAACTCTGAGCATCTCATCTAATCCCCCAATTCATTATCTCTGCCATCTCAACTTGCTATCTCTACCTCATCATAATCACTTCCTGCCCCCACCCCCACAAAACACAAGTGCAGAAAGCCACAAGGTTGTGGTCTCCATTGTGGTTCTATGGGCTCTAGAAGACCTTTTAGAAATAAACATTCAGCAGTAGAGCAGTAGTCATAGACTGATAAATACAAGAAAGAATAACGTGAACTCTTATTCTGTTCTTTTTGGAACCTTAAGCAAGTCACTTAATTTCTGAGTCTATTTTTTTTCTTCTTTAAAATAGATGTAAACTATCCATTTGTACAACTGATTCTAAAACACCTCCAGATTTGTCCACACCTTTTTCTCTTGCAATGTATTTTTTTCTGAAGATGACTGATTGGCACCATTGCAAAAGAATCCAGTCATGATTTTTCAAAAAAAAAAAACCTCTAGTTATTGAAGGTGAGCTTGCATTCTGCCTCAGCATGAAAATATGTGCATCTCACTTCTCTCATTTTGCAATAAGCTCAAATATACTTCTTTGACAACATAGAAAAACTCATTAAGAATAAAGCCAAATTGGAGGTCACTCTTCATTGTTTCTGTGTGAGAACACACAGATTCTGTCCCTAGAAGACCCAAATACTTGCCAAAAGTAAATTGTCATAAGTTGTGTGCTCATTTACTCTACACTCATATGATGACTTTAAAATAATGAAATAAATGAAGCATTTAATTTAAATGATACTTCATCTGTTAATGGTATTTGTGCCAATTTTCAGTAGCTTTTGGTAGCGTTAATGTTATTTGATTTCTGAATAATTAAGCAATACATTTAGTACTGGCAAAATGATTAATTAGAAACGTTGGACGATGTGCCAAAAAAGTTATCTTTTCCTTCTTATGTTATTTATTTTTGAAGCATTACAGGAGACTAGATTTATATAATTTCAGGCTTGTAGATCTTAGAGGCTATATAGTCCAACTGCCAACCTGAGGCATATACCAGGTCTACATTTTCCCAGGAAAGTAGCTGCTTAAAAGGTATTGCAACATACATTATTACTTTCCAAGGAAAGCTAGGCCATTGTTGAAGGGCCTGAACATTAAAAACAAACACAAAAACAGAACAAAAAAAATTAAACTACTTACACTATCTATCACCCCTAAGTTGCAGAAACTCTATTTGATGCTGGAAATGCAAGGTTGATTTAGGCGAAATTCCTGCTCCCAGAGAACTTGCAGTCCAGTAGGAGATTAACAGGTAAAACAGATAATCCTGACTCAGGACACAAAATTTTTATAGAGGTGTTTGTAGGACACAGTAGGAATATGGAGGAGGGCAGTTAACAAAGATTCAGGATTGAATAAAAGCTTGTCTAAGAGCTGAGGCCTGATCTGAATCTTGATGAAGAATGAATGCCTATAATAACCTAGCAGGATATTTGCAATGGACAGTTGAGTATATAGGCTGAAGTTGAACGGGTTAGAGATATAGAGCTGGGAGTCATTAGCACACACATTTAGAACTCAGAAGCATAAAAGGGGGCTTCCCTGGTGTCGCAGTGGTTGAGAGTCCGCCTGCCGATGCAGGGGACATGGGTTCGTGCCCCGGTCCGGGAGGATCCCACATGCCACGGAGCGGCTGGGCCCATGAGCCATGGCCGCTGAGCCTGCATGTCCGGAGCCTGTGCTCTGCAACGGGAGAGGCCACAGCAGTGAGAGGCCCGTGTACCGAAAACAAAAAAAAAAAGAAGCATAAAAGGGAGTGAAATTGCTCAGTCAACGTGTAGAGAATGAAGAGAAGTACACCAAGAATGGGTAGACAGAGGAGAGGCCTGTGAAGGAAAAGGAATGGTCGGGGGTCTTGTACCCAAATGTATGTAATAGAGAGACCAAGAAATAGCTATCTAGAGTAGCATCAGTCAGGGACCCTGAATGTTACTGGGAAATTGTCCAAAAGCAAACCATCAATTTCATGGAATAAATTGAGAGGCCAATCCAAGTACAAACAAATAGCTTATCAAAAAAACTGGATTAATTCAGGTTTGAAATTTAAACTGCAAAAGCAAAATGAAGAAAAAGGCCAAGATTACATAGTAAATGGGGTTGTCATTGAAAGCGTAAGTGACAAAGCAGGTGGGTTGGGAGGATGAGCAAAAGTCCCTGAGTCAAAAAGCATGTCATTAATTCTAATGTACAGCATAGTGACTTCAGTTAATAATACAATATTGTATAGATGAAATTAGCTAAGAGAGTAGATCCTAAGTGTTCTCACCAAAACAAAAAGTGACTATGTGAGGCGATGAATGAGTTAATTAACTTGATTGCATGTAATCATTTGACAATCTATGCATGTAGGTACCAAATCATCACATTGTACATCTTAAACTTTCTGTTTTTGTATAATTTGTTGGCCATATTAGGGGCATGACCTAGGTGTAGTATAAGTCTTAATGATTGATTTTTTTTTTCATGCAGTTACCTGACTTAAGCTTTGATTGCTGTGGCATCCACTTCAAAGAGGGCTCTCTGAATAAACACACTGTCAACCACATGGCTAGATAAAGAGCCAGGATGTGCCCCCTGCACTCCCCTCTCCCCCACATACATACCCAGACTCTTGGTTTTCGAGATCTTGGTTGATTTTAACAACTGACCATTTGGGCCTCTTGGTTTTCTCTTTCTAAGCTTTACATTTCCACTCTTACGTTTTAAATTCACCAATAAAAAGTGAGCCCACAAAACCCTTATAAAACAAGGGAAATAAAAGAGCATTGCTTACCAACTAGTTCTACAAGGACTGAGTCATTAGTCACTGCAGTTACCAACCAACAGTGCACCCTGAGAAGAATTCAGAATGAAAACCAGGATGAGGCACTCTGTGCTTTGGATAAACAGGCCATATGGATAGTTAGATGCATATCTCAGGAAGAATTCTAATGAACGCAGATTCTTGCATCTTCCCATACATAGAAAAGCACGAAAATCATTAACTTGGGATATCCGTCCTTTGGGACTAGCCGTAATCTTTTACCAAGATGTATGTATGCTGGACTGCATATATTCCCTAGCCAAAAGTTATATACTGGTTTCTCCCCTACTTCTCTGGAGCAATTTCCCCGGAGCTACTGAGAGGCTATCTCCTGGGCTATAGTCCTAGGTAAGATCCTGAGTAAAACCTAAACTCACAACTCTTATGTTGTGCATTTTTCTTTAAGTTGACACCCTAGGCCTCCACCATTCAACCCAATAAAAACAGAATTTCAGGCCTGCGTGTTCTCTCTGTCTCGCTCTCTGTGACCTCACTGTGTGGCCCCAGAACCTGTAAATATGAAACCTTGTCTGTTTAAACGTTTTCAAATGGTTATTGCTGAGGGTATCTTGTAATCATAAGAACAAGGGTTGGTCAAGCCACAACACAGGTTATTCATATGCTGAGACTGTAGGCAGATAGGGTTAGGAGTCCCCAGAAAAAGAAGGGAAAGACATAGCTTTCTTGACATAAGAGAAGCCATTTTAGGCCCCAAGCCATTCTGTGATCTATGCCTGACCTCAATACTTGCCCAAGCACATTTCTTGCAGAACTTCCTGGTTGAAACTGTAGAAGAAGAGGCCTCAGTAGTTAATGATTTTAAAGGAACGAAGAATGCAAGAACAAGCATCTATTACCAGACCAGGAAAATAGTTTGAGCATATCTGAGACAATAAATCAGTCCCACAGACTCCCAGTTCTGTTTGAAAGTAAAGATCAGCCTGACGCACATTGCACATTCTTGAGCTCTTTTGCGGGTTTCAAACCCCTTGAGCACTCAACCACTGGACTAACTGGAGCCTGAGAATCAATGAGGCCAACCCTTACTGGCCCTCATGACTTCAATCAGAGCCTGGACTCTGTCAACCTAGAATGACCTTTACCCCAATTCTATGATGAAATCTCATCTCCACCAGGCAAGCACCCCTAGGACTCTGTCTCTCTACCTGGAACGACTATGCCTTTCCTTCATATAGTATATGCATGCACCCTTAGCTTCAAAGTTCCCTGATCTTGCTATTTGGTGAGACACTACTTTGGGAAGTATCCCTGGTGTTCCCCTTACTTGTTGCAAGGAATAAAATCCTCTCTTCTCTTGCTCCTTAACTTGGTTGTGCCCTCTGACTAGATACTCACCAAGAGGTGAACCCAGTTTTCAGGTAAAAAAACCAGCACAAAACGCCTGGGCCTCTAGAGACATGACTGAAAAAGGAATATGCTAGGTATAGCTTATGGCTGAGTTCTAGAGTGGGTGTGCCCCTCCCCCCCTTTAAGGACAAGATATCTTTTTCTAAAGAATGGACTTTTAGACTTCTTGTGTTTCAACATTCTAATTTGCATCTAAAGCTTGCACTCAGTGCGTTAAAACTTTTATGATATTGGTCAAATAATTGGATAATTCAACTTTTTCCATTAATTTGTGTTTTGAGCTCCGCAATGTAAACAATATTAGAAACTCAATTCCAGAATTCCTCCTAGGGGGGGAATTGTCTTTGCTTTCAGAAATTCATCAATGAGTGATTAAGATAGAAAATTATGCCCTGAATGCCTGAGGGATGGCTGCCAGTAAAGCATCAGAGAAAATGGTTTATAAATAAATAAAGAGATGCATTTATTGCTGACTTGGTATTGTTTTCTCCTAGGAGGAGGGATAGTGTTGAGATTAGAAAAGATGACAGAAAACAAGAGATCACAGCGGGGCTATGAAAGCATGTGCTCTTGGCTGCTGTGGAAAGGTGAAGAGAACAGCCACTGGGTACATGTGAATAAAGAATATTTCACAGAATAGAAATTTCTAATAAACTGTTTCATGTTTTTTTCTTTTATGTTCAATATATGTTATAAATCCCATGCAGCTATTATGCGGTTGAATTATTTCCAGGGGCTAATGAAGCTGAAAACGCTGAGCATTTTATGTCTTTTAGACATGGTACAGGAGTCCACATGGGAGGAACTGCTCAGAGGGAAAGAAGTAAGCTTTGATGGGAAAATGCATAATTGAGGGATTGTGTCAGGCTATCACAAGGTATGACATGGGGCTGAGGTATGGGTGAAAGGTTAAAGATAACTTGATTTTACCAATAGCTGATAAAGGCTATTTTGTCCTAGCTCATAGGTAGATTACATTGTAAGGAAGGATACCTCACATTACTTGTTTAAATATGGAGTTTGATTATTGGCAAAAGACCAAAGAATTGCTGGGTTTTGACTGGTTAAATGTCCTTAAAGTGTGATTGGTCCATAACAAGTGACACACATTTGCCTGACTGGGCTGCAATAACGTATCTTGCAGGGAAGTGTGGTTGTACCAGTTTTATATTTTACTAGGTACAATTTAACTTTTTTAGATTTGCTTTGTTTGTTTGAAACATTTTACAATATCAATTTCAACGGATTCCATAATTAAATTCCTCAAAGAAAAATGCTCCCAAGATAAATGGCTGAAAATGTTTATTTGTATCATATAGATTATAAAAATTATACTGTGAAAATGGAGCAGAAACATGTTCATTGTCAAATTCACATTCTCTTGTTAGACCAAGAACATATTGGTTGTAGTCTAGTGTTAGGCTGATGGTCTACCAAAGTTTCTAGTATAATTCAACACATAGTTCATGACTTATCTTTCATACCACACAGCTGCTTTTTGTCTTTTGAGCTATTTTTTATAAACATAATTTAGCAATTATATTCTTTGTCTTTTTAGGTTGATGTTATACAAAGTCCTAACACTTCTCAAATATCTAAGGCAGAAATAATGAAGGTATATCTTAGTATTGTTGTTTTCATTAATATTTTTATTTCCAAGAAGCTTCCTTTGTGATGTTAAGCTCTGCGCACATAGCTTAATTATCAGGATTGAGAGTAGAGACCAACATTTTCTAAGGATTTCGTGATCAAGAAGAAGGCAGTTAAACCAATACGTAACTTCACTGCAAAACAATTTATCTGAACAAAGAGTTTGCTCATCTGAGAAAACAACTTACTTTTCACAGAATAGTTTACTTACATGGATTCATTTCAGTTCTCAGTTTGCTGTGTCTACCAACCCTAAACTGTTATATTACAAATGTCACCCAATTATGATTTTTTTCCCCTTTAAAGTAAGTAAGTTAAGAAAGTAAGAGCTAAATTTGATTGATCAATAGTTTTTCTGGTGATCTTTTTATGGAAGATGACAGTCATCAACCTTAACAAGTTACTTATGTCAACGTCTCTGTTACATTATTTGTAAATAGAATCAGTATGTTTTTTGTGATTACATGAAATAATTTAAGTAATATACTAATGACAGTTCCAAGAACATAGTGATTGCTCAGTAAAAATTGTTTATTATTAATCAGAAGCATTAAGAGCAATCCCATTGTTCTTAGAAATACATGGACACAATATAATAGTTTGATTTTTTTATGATAACAACATTGTTTCCCCTATAGAAAATTATGTTAAATGAAAACGATGTTAAACTATTTCTTAACTTCTTTTACTTTAATCTGTTTATTTAAACCGGGTGAGGTGGCTTGATATTTTATTGTGCACTAGGTGCAGTTTCCTCAGGTGATAAATTTAAAGAGGAATAAAACATTAACAAATACACTCTCAACCATCCTTTATGTGCGAGGCACCAGGGAAAGGAGTGTAGATATTTCTTGGAGAGAAAAAACCTATGAGAATATGAAAACGTGAATCTGGTTGTAGGTCAATAACATCTAGAGAATCAAGGAACAGAGTGAGAAAGAGTAAGTGATAATCAGTCAAGGAAAATATGTTTCTTTTTCCCTGGTAAAATCCACCTATAAAATTAACTCAGCATCACCTTTCTATTGAACTGTTCAAACATGGCCAACGTGGTTTTATTCTTGCATTAAAAGTGTTTTTTTCCACAGGTTTATACAACAAACCTGACACAACAATAAAGCTTTCACAAACATGTTAGTCTGTCTAAATTTGGCCATTTTTTTTGCTTCAGTATGTTTTCACACTTGTCCAAGTCAAAACCATCTTTAGATTGTGAGGAAATACATTGCAGGAAACTTGTTAAGCTGAAGCCATCTTACCTGTTAACTTCATTTTAGAGAGAGAAAAATGCTTCATAAAATTCTCATAATGACCAATAGAGCAAACATCCTTATTCTATAGTTGCATTAGTGAATTTATTACTTAATGTGTCTCAAACATTTCTGTAGAGGCCTTTGGTTTTCTTTTATTTAAAATTTTTATTGTGAGTCATATGAGAAACTTTGCTGTGTCCTATAAAACAAGTTACCTCAGTTTTCAACCGAGCTAAAATTCTATCTTTAATGTGATGGGAAATGTCTGCATTTTCTGGAGCTCTATCTTTTTATGAATCCCATTTCTTTAATTGCCAAAGAACTGAGTGGTATCTTTATTGACATCACAGACATGGCCACAAGGGACTGACTTTCCAATTCTTAAATTATTTAAAAACAGACAAATGAAATATCTTTGGGTGAGGATGGGTAAAACTTATCACTTAATCATCAGTTGTCTTCTCCTTCTTCCTCTTCCTCTTCTTTTTCCCCTTCCCCATCCCCTTCATTTCCATCATCAGTACAAGCAGCTGTCCTCTTATGGCCACATTTTGACCCTTCTCATTTCATAAGAGTTTTATAGGGTTAAATATAAAATTTATGGAGAATAGAGCCATATTGAAATTTCTGTTTTTGCATAATCAGATAATTTCACTCATTAATCCAGTGTTTATCAAACTCTGGGTCATGATATCAGTGTGAACATTAAATACATAATTAGATTAAATATATCATGATAAGAAAATGAATCATACATAGAAACATTAACAGACTTTTACTTGATTATCTGTTGTAAATGCTCACCTGTATTCATGAGAATCCTGGAACTAAATTTTGTAGAATCTCCTTCTATGCGTTTTTCCTTGTTTAGAGGCTTCAATTAAGAAGCACTCAAGTGGGTAAATTCTGATGACAATTTAGAAAGACTCACCCCTAGGCAGAGTTTGAGCTCTTGAGCATCGTCTCCCTTAAGGATGTGGGCAAATAAAATCTGTGGCAGTGGTGGCCACTCTTGCATACCTAGAGCTTCAAGTTGTTGAAACTGTGGGTAATCAGTCAAATCCATTTCACCTGCTTTCACTAATCAAGATCGTTTTAATTATTGCTACAAAAGACGTGCATGTCCTCCAAGAGGCTCGTAGCCTAAACAATAAGATGTTTGCCTGAGTTGTGTGTTTCAGGAATTTGGAGTCAGCTGTGTCTACTTTGAGCTGAGCTGGTTAAGATTGAAATTGAATGTGAATAGGCCTTGTCGCTTAGTTACGCCTGCGCAGAGCGGTGATTACACACGTTTTCCCAATCATCTTTCCCCACGCTCCCCACGTATCCCACGTTCCCTACGCTCCCTACGCTCCCTACGTGTCAGAACGTCTTTCTTTCTTCCTTCTTTATCCCGTAGGTAGCCCAGGCCCCTTACCTTTGGGACGCCAAAGCTTGCAGTATCCTGACTTGCTGCGCGTTGGGCAAAACAGACCTGGTTGTCTCCGGACTGGTGAAGCTAAGATTTACCATCTACCTTCTAGCATGAGGTTGAGACTGCCTTCAGTCTTCAGCGTCTCCCTCTGAAGTCCTGAGACTCATGGTGGCTTCCAGGTGAGTTCCAATGAGTCATAGCTTTTAAACGCTGCTTTTATATTTTCTAATTCCACCAGCACTCCCAAAGGTATACGTAAATCTAATGTTATGATTTCTCTGACGAACTCCCTTCAATTGCTTTTTAGTTCTGTATTTTTTGTTGTTGGGTTGAATGAGCTGTTTGTGTATTTTGGAAATTAAGCTCGTGTCCGTCTCATCATTTTGCAAACATTATCTCCCAGTCTGTAGGTTGTCTTTTCATTTTGTTGATGGTTTCCTTTGCTGTGCAAAAGGTTTTGAGTTAATTAGGGCCCATTTGTTTAGTTTTACTTTTATTCTATTGCCTTGGGAGATTGACCTAAGAAAACATTGTCGGAGAATGTTTTGCCTATGTTCCCTTCTAGGAGTTTTGTGGTGTTGTGTCTTATGTTTAAGTCTTTAAACCATTTTGAGCTTATTTTTGTGTATGGTGTGAGGATGTGTTCTAACTTCACTGACTTGCATGAGGCTGCCCAATTTTCCCAGCACCACTTGCTGAAGAGACTTTTCCCCATTGCATATTCTTGCCCCATTGTGTATTCTTGCTTCCTTTGTCAGAGATTAATTGACATAGGCATGTGGGTTTATTTCTGGACTCTTTATTCTGTTTCATTGATCCATATGTCTGTTTTATGTGCCAATAACAAATGCTGTTTTGATTACTGTTAGCTTTGTAGTACTATCTGAATTATGGGAGGGTTATACCTCCTGATTTGTTCTTTTTCCTCAGGATTGTTTTGGCAATTCTGGGTCTTTTATGATTCCATATAAACTTTAAGATTCTTTGTTCTAGTTCTGTGAAAAATGTCATGGGTAGTTTGATAGGAATCACATTAAATCTGTAGATTGCTATGGGCAGTGTGGCCATTTTAACAATATTCTTCCAATGCAAGAGCATGGGATATCTTTCCATTTCCTTGAATCAATGTCAGTTTCCTTTATTAACGTTTTGTTGTTCTCAGCATATGTCTTTCACCTCCTTCGTGAGATTTATTCCTAAGTTTTTTGTTTTTTTTTTTCCTTGATTTGATTTTAAAAGGGATTTGTTTGTTTACATTCCCTTTCTGATATTTCATTGTCATGTCCCTTTAGTCCTCCCCAATCTGTGGCATTTCCTCAGTCTTTTTTCATTCATGGCGTGAACACTTTTGAAGAATATTGCCCAATTATTTTGTAGAATGTCCCACAGTTTGGGTTTGACTGATTTTTTTTCTTCATGACTAAATTCAGGTAATGTGTTTTTAGTAGAAATGCCACCAAGTGATGTTCTGAGTCGTCAGCTTCTCAGTACACCGCATTGGAAGGCACATAACATCAATATGCATCAGTATTGGTGATGCTAACCTTAGTAATTTGGTTAAGGTGATGTGTGTCCAGTTTCTCCACTGTCAAGTTACTATTTTGCCCTATATTATTAAGTATATTATGGGAAGATATTTTGAGACTATGCAAACATCCTGCTCATCATATTTTTGCTCACCAATTTTAGAATGCAGTGATGATTCTTGTTGGAAACAATTATTACTGTACTGTTTGCCAAAAGACACTTTTCAATTTCTGACATTCTTTCCATATTTATGAAATTGAATTTTTACTATTAAGAAGAGTTTTCTCCTCTCAATTTATTTATACTAGTATTGTTTTATTCTACTTATATTAGGATGAAATCATAGGTATTTTGTTTACATTATCTAAGATTTCTCCATTGACAGCCCTTTCAAGTTGTTGGCTATTGACATAACACCATTTTTTGAGCATTTCTTACTTTCCATGACTACAAGATATTCCAGGATCACCTTGTGTTTTCCCTGTCCCAGCAGTCTTTATATTAGTCAGTTACATTTAGAAAATAAGATATGAACACTAGATATTCTCATTACCATTCATGTATATTTTGCCTCCAGGCCTTCTAAGCAGATATACATACATATAACTAAATCTATTTATCTATCTATATATACAAGACATGAGTTCATACTGATAGCTCTGAGCGCAGTCTAACTCCATAGGGTTTATTCTAACCTTTATTTATTTATAACTCCTGTATGGAAAATGAGAAACCTGACTCATTTCCTCAGGTATTTCCTTATTTACTCAATCCTGGAGTACTTTAAATTTTTTGTTAAATACCTTCAAAATTGTTAACCTTATTTAACCCTCTGAAAAACGTACTGGCTAAATGGAGTATTTTGTATCCTTCTTTTTGTTTTTAACTTTCCAGTATACAGTCAAAATTCCTTTTTCAAAGTTACTTAGATGAGTTATTTTCTATTCAGCATTCTTCACTGTGATTATGTCATGAATCTGTAATGCAGTTAGGTTCATTTGTAGATCATGGAATCTAGAAAGAGAAGAGAGGGAAATCAGAACAGAAGAAATATTTTAGAAGATACTGTTTGAGAATTGTCCAAAATTAATGATGAATACCAAATCACAGTTCCAAGACACTCATAAGTCACCAAAGCAGGATAAATGCCAACAAAAGCACACACACACACAAAACTAAACATATCATATTCAAGCTGATGAAAACCAAACACAGACAAAAACCCTTAGCAACCATAAAAAAATGACATACAAATAAAAAATATAATAGTAACAGTAGATTGCTAATCAAAATCATGCAAGCCAGAAGAAAATGGAGTAAATCTTTACTGAAATTGAAAAAAAACAAAAAACTGTCAATCAGAATTCCATACTAAGTGAAAATAACTTTCCAAAATAAAGGAGAAACGGATATTTTTTCATATAAACAAAAACAGATAGTTAATTGCCAGCAGACTTCAACTGAAGAATTGTTGAAGGATTTCTTCAGGTGAAAGTAATATATTTAAATCAAACCTAGACCTAAGGGAATGAAGGTGTTGTAAATGGCATAGACGAAGGTAAATAAAACATTTACATTGTCCTTATATTCAATAGTTCTAAAAGATAACTATCTAAAGCAAAAATAGTAGTATGTGCTGTGTTCTTACTGTATATGCAAAATTTAAAGGTATGACCAGATATCACAAATGATTGGTGGAGGATTTTAAATTACAGGTTTTAAGTACCTTACAGGATAAGTGAAGGTAGACGTTGATTTATTAATGAAATATATTGTGTTAGAGTATCCATTAATTTTGTTATTTGTGTATTCATCTACTCTCATTTCCACCTTTGTTTTAGTCTTGAGTCTACACATATATGTTAAAGCATTTACCATCAGTCTTTTTAATGAAGGTTGGATGAAGCTCATCCTCTAGTAGTTTCTTTAAGAAAGACTCAGGGATGCAGAATTCCCCTGGTTCTTTTACATTTAACACCATTTTTTCCAAAGCTTTGATTAAAAGATTTAGGACTTGTAAAATACTCAGAATGGTATCCGACACATAGGCAAGTGCTTCACTGACAGGTGCTTTCATGTTCTGATACAGTGAAATTTTCTGGGACAGATTGGGGTGTATTTGATAAATGGGATCAGGCAAGGATCTAACAACATCCACAGTTCTTCAGTAGAGTTGAATTAGTGAGGCTAGTTTGGACCTGAAGCCAAGGTGTAAGCATTGTACATGCCCTTGGAATGAAAACCAGTCACATCTATACACCCTTAAACACCTACCTTATTTTATTATCACTAGAAAATATGGAAAGGAAAAGGATGGTAAATATGCAGAATTAGCTCAGTCTGCTTACCATAGGGAGAGAGGAAGTACAGGTGTTCATTGTGATTAGGTGCAGGTGGACTCAAGGGACTGTAAAGCCGAGGCATGAACTGTGTGTGATCTTTGATCCCACCAGCCAGCGAAACAAGAGCTGCTGGATATCAAGCTCTCACAAATTAGTTTATTTACTCCTGTTTCTCAGAAGAGGGGTGAAAAGAACATGGAAACTAATTCCAACATTCTCCTTTTCTAGGTAACTTTATTGAGCACTTATTATGTGCTTCATTGTACAAAGCATTTAATATGCGCACTATCCTTCTTATCACAGTAATTCTATAAGGTAGAAACAATGATAATGACTATTACACATGAGCAAACTCTGATGAAAGAAGGTAAAGAGTCATCTACAGCAGAGCTTCTCAAAATTGAGCATATTAGAACCACCCTGAAGGCTTGTTAAAATACAGATTTCTGGGTCCCAACCCTCTGACTTTGATTCTGTGGGTTTGGAGTGGGGGCCCAAAATGTGCATTTCTAACAAGTCCCTGGGTGATGTGATATTGTTCTTAGAGGACCACACACTGAGAACTACTGCTTGGTAGAAACATGAGGGTAAAGTGAGAATACCCTTCTTCACCTTCCAACATTCCCCATGTTTGTTCTCTTTATCTTAACAACCAAGCATGGTACTAATTAGAAACTTGGGTCTCATTAAGGCCATTCCTGTGATTTCTAACAATATTCCTTGGGATTTCTCTGTGATAATCGGTAGAGAATTTAGTTTATGCCCCAAGAAATATCCAAATTCTGTCAAGTCATATTGCACCACAGGTCAGTTATTTACTGCCTTTGCTGTTATGTGTTTCAAATTATACCAACCATGTTTTTCAGTGTAACTCACCAGAGATTACACAGTGAACTCTAGTATATAATGAACAAAAACTCAAATTTGAACAGTATCAAACTCATATTATTCAATTTCCACAGAAAAACTAAAGTAATAAAATAAAATAACCTTAAGCTGAAGTTCAAAGACATTAAAAGCCAAACACTTTTCCTCTTCATTTGTTTGTTCAGTTTCCTCCAACGTATCTTAGCAGATGAAAGCCCAGTTCCTTGTTTCATTTTTCTTCATTTTTTTCCCAGTAGAATAAATTTGGCTTCTCTGAATGCTCCAAATTTGAATAAATCCAATTCCAACCTGATCCTGGCTTGTCTTCCTTTTCCATAGATACTGTTAATGGATTTAATATTAAAAGAGGATAAAATCAGGATTCTCACATAAAATGAACACATTAAAATCTTTATTTTACTCACACTAATGAGAAAACCAGGTAGTTATTACAGCTAGCTCAAAGGAGAATCCAAAAAGACAAACACATTTATAGATCGGAAATATTGAAATAAACTTGTAAATGGATATAAAAGTGACTTTTTCAAGGTGGGAAAAGAGTTTTCCCATGAACAGACAGGATTCTTTTGAATACCTACAAACAAAATTAATTCTACATTGCTGCCACTTATCTGTGATTTACAAAATTGTAAAATAGCTCAAAGGAATTTAATGGCTAGAATGGATAACCCATAAGGCTATGCCCCAACAATGTACATTCTTCCATTGGAGATACCCAGTAATCTTTTTGCTTATTCCAAATGTCCTTAATACTTCAGGGGTCATGGGGTATGTCTATATGATTATGATAACACCTACACACATCTATAAAATTTTGAAAACACACATAATTTTTCAAGTCATATAATAATCATTCCAAGAAATAATTTTTCTCGGACACAGTATAGAGTATAAGACAAATCTCCAATGTCTGAAAATCAGGGGTTATGGTAGAGACTTGAAAAGAAGCCAGAGAGGAAAAAAAAAAATCATTAAAGAGATTTCATTATGTTTTTCAGCCTCTTCATATCAAGAAGTTAATTGAAATACTAAGCTTGCCACGTGATGTTGGAGGAGGTAGTTCTAAATAAGCATGCACCCTCTATTGTCAGAGGGCAGCATTTGAAATCTTTTGCATTTTCTTGAAAATTTTAAACATATATACAGTGGTGACACCCACCTCCT
This sequence comes from Phocoena phocoena, assembly GCF_963924675.1. Taxonomy (NCBI): domain Eukaryota; kingdom Metazoa; phylum Chordata; class Mammalia; order Artiodactyla; family Phocoenidae; genus Phocoena; species Phocoena phocoena. Next base: position 65,947,767 of record NC_089234.1, on the reverse strand, counting down.
CCAGCTTCCCATCTTCTGAGACTCCCCTTTCCCTTTAATACTCATCCCACATATTTAAAACCACTTAACATTTTGCCTTTGAGTCTTAGATATCTGGCCTTCTCTATATACAGGCTTCGTCCCCTTTCCTCATTCCAATTAGAATATCTGATATTTATAACAGGAAACACCATAAGCACAGTTTATTGTCATGCATTTTGCACAGATACAATATGCTGTTCTTCTTTGTGCCCAGAAATGATCTTAATGCATTTTTAGTTGCTCCATACTTGCAGATTCTGCTTCCTTTTCTGTCATTTTTCAAATGCGTAGGTTATTTTTGCCTCAGTTGGAGGATCTCCACAATAACTTGTTGAATTGAAACAACTGGTGATGCTAGAAAATAAATCATCCGTGACAGGCCAACATCCCTCACATTCGCTGTCCCTCAGCTATTGAATTTTTACCCAGAACATACTTTCTTTATACATCTTTTCTTCAAATAATTATCTATAATTCTAATGTTTTACTTCCCCCCTCCCAGTTATTGTAAATAAGTCCAGCTATATGTTTATCACTTCAAACTACTTATTTTAGTTCTTTCCTTCCCCACTTCACTCATACTTTTCACTGGACTTAGAGACCCTCCTTCTTCTTGCTTTCAGGTCCAACCTTTACCTTCTGTCTTATACTCCAGATTCTGTCTTGCAGAGTCTCCTGTAGTGAGACATATAAAAACAATGAGTTTTGAATTTTTCAAAAGCATACACCATTTAAGTAAATTCACATAGCCTTCTTTCTCATGAATACTTGATTTTGATTTTTCATCTCTCTGTGCTTTTATTTAGAATTTATTTAAATTTGCCAATCCATCCTTCATATTAACTCTATTACTTTAAAATGTATTTCATACTTTCAAAAGTATTGTACATTAATTTTCTCAGGACTTCTTCATTCAAATTCATCCAAATGTTAAATCATCTCGTAGCTAATTTAATCATTATGGAGATGGTTCTCAATTGCTTTCATAATTGATTTTTGATTAACAGCTTAAAAAGGAGTCCTCATTATAGATTTCAGGGGTCTTGGTTCCTCTGGAGGAATCAATTAGGCATCTGAGATCTCCTCTTTGTTTTGTTGTTTTCTTGGTTTTTCTATTTTTGTTTTTGTTTTATTTTCAGCTCTAGTGACCCTCCTAACCAAAAACAGCTCAATTTTCTCCTATTCTTAGTTCCGTCTATAAGGTAGGCCTTCTCTTCCCATTTGATAGATAGATGATAGAGTGATCAATCAATTGATAGATATAAAGGTAGATAGACAGGTAGATAGACTAACAGCCTGGTCTCTAAGATCTCAGTCTTTCTCAAAATCACTTCTTTCCATCAGGCAAACCACGTGTCTTTCTTTTTTCCATGTTTCTATTTGAACTGCAAGATCATTTTCGATTTCAATTTATACCATTCATTCTTCTGCTGAACAAACATGGCAACTAGAAGATCTGGGTTTAAGTAAGTCTTTTTTTTTTTTTTAAGTTTATTTATTTATTTTTGGCTGCATTGGGTCTTTGTTGCTGTGCGTGGGCTTTCTGTAGTTGTGGCGAGCGGGGGTTACTCTTCATTGTGATTCCTGGGTTTCTCATTGCAGTGGTTCTCTTGTTGTGGAACACAGGCTCTAGGCACGCAGGCTTCAGTAGCTGTGGCATGAGGGCTCAGTAGTTGTGTCTCGTGGGCTCTAGAGCACAGGCTCAGTAGTTGCAGTGCACAGGCTTAGTTGCTCTGTGGCATGTGGGATCTTCCTGGACCAGGGCTTGAACAGTGTCCCCTGCATTGGCAGGTGGATTCTTAACCACTGTGCCACCAGGGAAGTCCCTAAGTAAGTCTTTTTAATTTCCTTCCAAGATTTTATTTTTGTAAAATTACATTAAATTATTCCTCTACTTCAATCTAAAAAAATGACATATTTCCATATAATAAGGATCCTCATTTTTATCTGTTATTTAATGAGATGTACTATTTGAGCATAATTAACCTACAGGCTATGTCTCTGAATTAAACAGCGATAATCAGAGCTTATAAAATAGAACAAAATTTATACTGTGTACATGTGATTGAAAATAATTGTCTGCATTCTGGTGATGGCATAATAAAAGAAGAGAATGCAAAACAAAACACACTTCCCTAGCCAACCCAACTATGCTTAAATAGCCTATATAGTGATGCTATTCTTTCTTTGAGGTGAGCCTTACCTGGAAATTAACAAAAATAATATTCCTGATAATCTAACATCTAGACCATCTAGGCCTTTAGGAATATCCATGGTCACAGTATAAGAAGCTACTGAACGTGTAGTTTATTTCTTGCTTGCCTTAGGTCTGCTAAAGCCAGTTACAGCACTGGCACCTAAAGCCTGATTCACTATACAGTACTTTGATAAAACCCAAACCAGTGTCCGTGTTTATTCATAAGGATTTCTTGTTAATCTCTCAATATTTGCAGTGGCATGGGGAGATATAAGAGTAAGCCTAATACTCATTCCTCCTTGCTTTGGAGTATAACCAATGGAGAATAGACCCAATGAACTAGGCCTGGAATGGATTTAAATTGGGGATCAATATGTTAGTTTTAATAACTGGTCAGGAAGGTACCCAGCAGCTCAGTACTCTGAAAGAATAAGGCCATCTAATAAAGTTAAATTGTAAAATGCAGCTTGAATCAATAATCAAAGTGGAGGGCTCCTTACTATCTCCCCACATGTAGAACTCAATCATCATTGATGGAAAGAACTGGGTCTGCAGAGATATTATAGCTGTTGACATTGAAGATTTTAGACTTACTTCATCACATAATTGTTGGCAAGACACTGAGAAGAAAGGAGGGAGAAAGGGTCACACACTGTCTTAATGCAGCAATCCTTAACTCCTAGTATAAATGTTAGATGCTCGGTAATAAGAGTAAATCTCTATCTCCCTGTAAGAAGAATGAGTTAATTCGATGAAAAGAGAGGCTCAAAGCATTTATTCTGATAATACACCCTTGTGGGGGAGAAAGAAAAGCCACAAAATGTGAACATGACATAGATGGGTCCTAGTGCATTCCAATGTTTAGATGGAAGGGTTGATGGTCTAAGGGTCATCTTTTTCATGAACATCCACAATTAGTAAAATTGTCAAAAAATGAATAGGTTAGAGAAGTAAAAAAATGATTTCAGTAATATTTTTTTAAAAGATGTCAAGGAAAAAGTATGATCAAAATACACTGGTGTAATTTAAAAAGAGAGAATGGGAAGAAAGAAGATGGAGGCAAGGCTACAGGATTATGTTTGCACAGGAAACATAATTGGAAACAAAACTGGGAGTAGAAACCAGATAGCAGGTGAGGGACTAAATGGAGACAAAGAAAGCACATCCCTCATTTAAAAGTTTGGTAGAGCAAGGGAATGAGGGACATAGTGAAGATGTTTACATGATTGGACAGAATTGCACATGCTTACAAAGACAGATGGATCAAGTAAAGAATTAGTAAAACTACCTAGGACCTGCAGAAAGGATGAAAGGGGTACTCAGTGAGAAGAGGCTTCTTGATTTGGTCCTGTATACTTAACCTTATCAAAAATCTACCTGGTTCCCCAACTACTGTAAATTAAAATAGTTAATTGTAGAAATGAAAATGCCAAGAAGGGATGGTGTCTGGGTGCAGTAATCTTTAGAGGGTATGAGGGAAGACCTTCTTAAACTTAAGGGAAGGATGAGAAGATAGATTTAGAGCTTAGTTCTCTACCTTCGGTGCACACAAGAATGATCAGCAGGGAGTTTTAAAATTCTGATACTCCAGTCACACTTCTGCCCAACTACATCAGAACTTGTGGGAGTGGGAACAGGAATCATTGATTTTAAAATTACCAAAGTGATTCCAATCAGTAGCCAAGATTGAGAAGCACAAACGTAAAGCACATTTCCCAAACATGTTCTATGGAACATTAATATGCTACTTGAAATAGTTCAGATATTGAAATGACTTGGGGAAATTGTCTCCTCTATATTCTCTTTCTAATTCAAAATGTAGTGTAGAATATCAAAAAGCCTGAGAAATCCCACAGTTAAGGAAAAAAGCCAATTCCATATTGATAATCCAGCATTTCCCCCAAGTTACACACCACAGAACTTGAGTTCAATAAATCTCATTTTAGAATTTAGAGGTATAGGGAAAATGGGCTAATTAGAAATGAGATTATGCATAACATTTATAGGTGACATTAATCTCTTTTTTGAAGTAGGTGGCAAGGAAGACAAGAAGACAAGACATATCATGTACTAAGCTAGCATGTGGTGAATGAGATTATGGACATGAAGCCTAGAGAAAAAGGTTTCAAAGAGTAGATATGGGAGTGTGATAAGGAATCAGAATAAGGAAGGGGTGCTATGCAGGGGTATTGCTCTTAACTTTGCTGCTGAGGTAGCATTACTTTTTAATTTCTTAAAAAATTTTTGGCTGTGTTGGGTCTTCATTGCTGCTCATGGGCTTTCTCTAGTTGCAGTGAGCGGGGGCTACTCTTCGTTGCAGTGTGCGGGCTTTCATTGCAGTGGCTTCTCTTGTTGCAGCACAGAGGCTCTAGGCACGTGGGCTTCAGTAGTTGCAGCATGCGGGCTCAGTAGTTGTGGCGCACGGGCTTTGTTGCTCTGTGGCACATGGGATCTTCCTGCACCAGGGATTGAAACCTTGTCCCCTGCATTGGCAGGCAGATTCTCAACCACTGTGCCACCGGGGAAGTCCGGCAGCATTACTTTTCATGAAATAAAACTACATAGTGACAGTATGTCTTCATACATAAATTGAGTTTCTAAGTGGATAAGCCAATGTCACACAATTTATGTTAAATTAAGGATCAGAAGGAAATCTACAGGATATAAATGATTTTGTTTCAAATTTTCAAGCTTAAAACAAGAGTTTTAGTTAGAGCCTTATTTTAGATCTAAAAATTGTAATGAAATTGTGATGTGTGATTATTATTCAATTGTTAGGTAATAAATATGAGAATGATGTTTGTGGTATTTTTAAAACTTGGCCGTTAGTTTTAGGGGGCATAGAGTCAATCATTTGTAAAAGAATATAGGATTCTGCTGTACTTATTTTATGTTGTATGAAATGACGCAGGAACATTCAAAACAAGTTTTCCTAGCTTCATTGATAGTGCTTTTATGCTACCCTATGTTTATATCCTGTTCAAGTACTGAGGTCCAGGGAAGCAATTCAATGATTATATTTCTTGAAGTTTCAATACTAAAAGCAAAATTGAACTGAGCATGTACACTTGTAATTTATTCACTAGGCTTTTGCCAGTAAGATATTAAAGGTATTTGTTTGGTCATGAAATTTTGCACCCCCAAAACAAATTTACCAAGCTAAGAAATATACTGAATAATCTCGATAGTATAATGTTCATGGATTCTTCATCCAGGGATTGTTCATTAATGGAATTCTTAGATCTTTTGTCGAAAGATATTTTCAGTAATGCAATAAACACTCTTATTTGGAAAAGTGGAGGCAGGGACAAGGGAGTTAGAATTTTCTGCTCTTCAAATATTGGATTTTCATCATGTATCGAGGGCCTGTTTTTAAACACTTAAGGGAAAATGAAATACATTGACACCATCTTAAACACTGTTTGCTCTTTGGTAAGTTGATAACTAACCCACTTGTGTCAGTTGCTTCAGGGTTCCTTAAGGGCATAAAATTTTATCACACTGTAGAAGGTGGATAAGAATGATTGGGCTTGAGGGAGATTAACTCAGTGCTCTGTGACAACCTAGAGGGGTGGGATAAGAAGGGTGGGAGGGCTAGAAAAACTTTTTTTTCTAGATAAGGGTAAGGGACCCTGTTTAACTTCTTTTCATGGTGAAGTTATAAATTACAGTGTAAATTACTTCACCGGATGATTTTGTAAAAAATGAATCAAGCTATGTGTATGAAAATGATTTGCAATGTATTGTGTATTATTCAAATGTAAGGCATTTTAAAAACATTATATGGATGGCTTTTTGATATGTCCTATTTGCTGTGAATCTTCATCATTAGAAATAAAAAGATGAGGCAAATTTGAACAAAGTCTGAATCACGGAGTTAATGTGTCATCATTCCCAAGTGTCCTGGGGCCTTATCAGTAATGTATGTAAAAGATTTTTCTGCAAAACATACCAAGAGAATGGCAGATGGTAGCAGACTTCTCTGACCCACGACCCAGGGCCATGGCCACATGTGTTTGCTATCTTTTTGTTCACCTAAAGGGGAGCAAAGTATTTGTCTATGAATAATTCTTAAAAAATCCATTGAGAAACGTTTCACATAAAACCACAACGTGCTGAAATTCCAAAGTAAAAATAAACACGATGTCTTTCTGCAGTTTTTCATAGCAAACCTCATGTTTCTAACTAACAGCAACTTAGAAAATTTTTATGACAGACAAGATCAAAAGAATTTCCCTTTAGACTATTTTTAACAAAACTCTTTGGAGAATTTTTCAGCCAAATATACTCTTTACATGTGACAGTTCTTTCACATTCTAAACAAGTGTCATTTTAATCAAGTATGTGAATTTACAAAATGTGGTATCAGCCTCGACATTTCTGCCACAGAGAACATTTCCTCCTAAAGGAGCATTGACAAACATTGAAAATCATTAAATATGTTTAGGTTTTTCTAGGCAGTAATTTTGAGAGATTATGTTAGAGTGATGACAAAATGAACACAGGTGAGAGCTATATGGCATTTAGACAGCCTTTTGGAGGATAGGGAGCCCTCTGGCTTCACAAAATAGAGCAGTGGCCTGAAAAGGGCAAACAACCGTGGCATGGAACCACACCTTTCTATTCTGGATGATCTGCAAACATTGGTGATAGAGAGAGAGAGTTTACAGTCATTCACATGAAATGCAGAGGCTGCTAAGGGCAAGGACGAAGCACTGTGGGAGAATCACATTTCAGAATTCAGTATTTCCCCATCACATCAGGCCAGGTTTCTTTGCCTGGAGTCTGTGTTTTATAATGAAAGTTTTTGGGGTTTTTTTTTTTTTTTTTTTGTGGTATGCGGGCCTCTCACTGTTGTGGCCTCTCCCGTTGCGGAGCACAGGCTCCGGACGCGCAGGCTCAGCAGCCATGGCTCACGGGCCCAGCCACTCCGCGGCATGTGGGATCTTCCCAGACCAGGGCACGAACCCGTGTCCCCTGCATCAGCAGGTGGACTCTCAACCACTGCGCCACCAGGGAAGCCCCATATCCTTCATTTCCTTTCTCTGATCTGTGAGGGCCAGGGACACATTTATATTCACGGGTAACCCACCACACAGAGGGAGAAAATATAAACACCTGACAAAAGATCTGCGCGAGAAAAAGACTGCAGCAAGGGACAATATCATGCTCTGAGGTTATATCTGGATTTCCTTCATCCAGTTCCCTACGGTTTTTCAAACATGATTTGCCTACTTCTCTCCAATCTCTCTTTAATCATCCTAGTATCTGTGACAGTAAGGGAGAACTAAGTAATATATCCTTATTTTTCTGTTAAATAAATTAAGACAGAGATAAAGTAGCTGACTTATCCAGATTCATACAGGTAGAACATGGCAGAAAGAAGTTATTCTTTTAGAAGACTGAAATCCTGCCTTTTCAGAAATAAAAGAAATACAGCTCATTATCAAAACTTTCTTAATTCATTCTGTCATGTTGAATAAATTCTAATTCTTGTTTTTAATAGAAACACAAACTGGGACTTCCCTGGTGGTCCAGTGGTAAAGAATCCATCCTGTAATGCAGGGGATGCGGGTTCGATACCTGGTCGGGGAACTAAGATCCCACATGCCACAGGGCAACTAATAAGCCCATGAGCCACAACTACTGAGCCTGCACATTTCAACTAGAGAGCCTGCGTGCTGCAAACTACAGAGCCCATGCACTCTGGAGCCTGTGTGCCACAACTAGAGAGAGAAAAACCTACACAACACAACTAGAGAGAATTCTGTGCACTGCAATGGAAGATCCTGCATGCCGCAACAAAGATCCTGCATGCTGCAACTAGGACCCAACACAACCAAAATAAAAAATAAATTAAAAAAATAAATATTAAAAAAAAAATAAAAGAAATAGAAACTCAAGTCAGAATTCCCAAAAGTCTTACAGTGAACAAGTACCATTACTTTATAGTCACAACCCACAAATAATCATTTGGTTTTTCACAAAGTTCTTTCTGTGGTTATAGCACCAAGTGAAATATAATTGTATAGGTTAAACATTCAGGAGGTCAAGGAAGATAATCACCATTGGTTTATCCTGGCAAAAATCCATTCGTTATTTAAAATATTTACTCTTCCCTGATTCTGAATTGCTCTGGATTTTCCTCTGGTGTCTAGATGTAGATTGCTGGCTGAAATACTGAGTTTTAAATTCACATCATGGCAATGTTTGTAGAGAAAATTGAATCTACATCGCATTAGTAAGTTCACGCCCCCAAGTGCCTAGATATTACAGCTTTTGTATGGAATTGGGGAAATAAGAAACCTTGTTTACAGTCCTAATTCATTATGACATTGCTTTGGCCCAGCTGTAGGAGTTCCTTTCAATTAGCACTTTACCCAGAATACTAAAAGTTCTTCTACACTTTGAAATATATTATGGCATTTGACAATTTCTTTACATTTTAAAAAAATTAATTTATTTTTGGCTGTGTTGGGTCTTCATTTCTGTGCGAGGGCTTTCTCTAGTTGCGGCAAGCGGGGGCCACTCTTCATCGTGGTGCACGGGCTTCTCACTATCGTAGCCTCTCTTGTTGTGGAGCACAGGCTCCAGACGTGCAGGCTCAGTAGTTGTGGCTCACAGGCCCAGTTGCTCTGCGGTATGTGGGATCCTCCCAGACCGGGGCTCGAACCCGTGTCCCCTGCATTGGCAGGCAGACTCTCAACCACTGCGCCACCAGGGAAGCCCTTCTTTTCATTTTTGATCTAGTTTGGTATATACATCAATTTTCATTCTAGTTTGTTATATACATCAATTTTCGTTCTAGTTTGTTATGTACATCAATGCATCAGTGTAATACAACTTCCAAACTTATGAAGGCGCCACCTATGACGTTTCAGAAATACCTTATATAAAGTTCAAGGTCTAAACTCCAGGCCTAATTACCATTGTATCCTAGAGCCTCAGTCTGGCATATAGTTTGTACCTAATATTTTTTAATAAATTATTTGGCACAGTGGATATCATCTAACCTGCCATTGTCTCTCAGTTCTAGCAAGAAGTTGATGGGTAGTTTTTAGAGATCAGTGAGTAGAGCCTGTATTTCATGGAAGACTCTAGGCAAGTTTTTGCTCTAGTCTTCTAAATGTTTACAGTCAGTTTGGAATATAAGACTTAGGATTGAAGAAAAATAGTAAAAAAAAAAAAAAAAAAAAAAAAAAAGACACTGAGACAATGATGTAAACATTTTAGAGAATATAGTATATCTCTATGTTTTAAGTATGTTTTAAATTGATGATAAATGTAGCATTAAGTTTAGAAAGAGGTAAATTTTACCTAGGTGAACATTAAGACTGTATGAAAATATTATTTTAAAACATGTTGATAAACCGTTTTTAAAACTTGTCTGCCACCCTTTCCTATTGCATTCCCCCACATAGCATCAGGGGCTCAGAATTTATTTTTTTTTACATAGGAGGAAGACAAGGAGAAAAACAATTAATTTTCATCATTAGACTTTAAGATCCAAGGGACCATTTTAGACACGAAAAGAGTGAAAGCCACAATTTAATTACAGGGAATTTTTTGTGTGCTGTTTTTGTAGAGGTATAGTTGATTTACAATATGATATTTGTTTAATGTGTACAACATAGTGAGTCAATATTTTGAGATTATACTCCATTTAAAATTATTGTAAAATAATGGTTATATTTTTGTGTGCTGTACAATATATCCTTGTAGTTTATTTTATACATAGTAGTTTGTGTCTCTTAATTCCATACCCGTATCTTGCCCCCCTTCCCTCTCCCCACTGATAACCACCAGTTTGTTCTCTATATCTGTGAGTCTGTTTAGTTTTTTCCTACCTTCATTTGTTTTATTCTTTAGATTTCCACATATAAGTGATAATATAGAGTATTTGGCGTTCTCTGCCTGACTTATCTCACTAAGCATAATTCTCTCTAGGTCCATCCATGTTGTTGCAAATGGCAAATTTTCATTCTTTTATATGGCTTAGTAATATGCCATGGTATATATATACCACTTTATTTATTCATCTGTTGATGGGCACTTAGCTTTCTTCCATACCATGGCTAATGTAAATAATGCTATGAATATTTGAGTGCATGTATATTTCTGAAATAGTGTTTTTGTTTTCTTTGGATATATGACCAGAAGTGGAATCAATGGATCATATGGTCGTTCTATTTTCAGTTTTTTGAGGAACGTCCATACTGTTTTTCATTGTGACTACATCAATTTACATTCTCACAGACAGTGCATGAACATTTCCTTATCTATGCATGCTCGTCATCATTTGTTATTTGTGGTTCTTTTTTGATGATAGCCATTATGACAGGTGGGAGGTTCTATCTTGTGGTTTTGATTTGTATTACTCTGATGATTAGCAATGTTGAGTATCTTTTCGTGTGTTTGTTGGCCATCTGTATGTCTTCTTTAGAAAAATGTATATTCAAGTCTGTCCATTTTTTAATTGGGTTGTCTGGTTATTTTGGATATTGAGTTATATGAATTGTTCATGTATCATGTTCATATATCTAATGGTCATATAATTTGCAAATATTATCTTCCATTTAGTAGCTTGTCTTTTTGTTTTGTCAATGGTTTCCTTTGCTGTGCAAAAGCTTTTAAGTTTACTTACATCCCATTTGTTTATTTTTGCTTTTATTTCTTTTGTCTTATGAAACAGATCCAAAAAATACTGCTATGATTAATGTCAGAGGGTGTTCTGCCTATGTACTCTTCTAGGAATTTATGGTTTTGGGTTTTACATTTAGGTCTTTAATCCACTTTGAGTTAATTTTTGTATTTGGTGTGAGGTAATGTTCTAATATTAATCTTTTACACATAGCAGTCCAGTTTTCCTAGTACCATTTATTTATCTGTATTTCTCCATTGCAAATCTTGCCTTCTTTCTCAAAAATTAATTGACCATAAGTGTGTGAGTTCAATTCTGGGCTCTCTATTCTGTTCCATTGATCTATGTGTCTGCTTTTGTGCCAGTACTGTGACGTTTTGATTTCTGTAGCTTTGTTGTATAGTCTGAAGATAGGGAGTGTGATATGCCCAGCTTTGTCTTTTGGTGGTGTTTTTTTTTTCTCCCTCAAGATTTGCTTTGGTTATTCAGGGTCTTTTGTGGTTCCATACAAATTTTAGTATTATTTGTTCTAATTCTTTGAAAAATGTCATGGATATCTTAATAGAGATTGCATTAAATCTGTAGATAGCTTTGGGTAGTGTGGACATTTTAACAATATTAACTCTTCCAATCCAAGAATACAGGATATCTTTCCATTTCTTTGTATCATTTTCAAATTTCTTCATCAGTGTTTTACAGTTTTCATAGTACAAGTCTTTTACCTGTTTGGTTAAGTTTATTCCTATGTATTCCTTTTTGATACAATTTTAAATGAGATTTTTTTTGCTTTCTTTTTCTGATAGTTTATTATTAATGTACAGAAAAGCAACAGACTTCTGTATACTAATCTTTATCCTGCAACTTTAGTGAATTCATTTCTTAGTCTTCTGATGGAAACTTTAGGGTTTTCTATATGTTGTATCATGTCACCTACAAATAGTGACAGTTTTACTTCTTCCCTTCCAATTTGGATGTCTTTTATCCTTCTCTGATTGCTGTACCTAGGGTATCCAATATTCTGTTAAATAGAAATGGTGAGCATGGGCATCCTTTTCTTGTTCCTGATATTGTAGGAAAGAATTTCATCTTTTCTCCATTGAGTATGGTGTTAGCTGTGGTTTTGTCATAAATGGCCTTTATTATGTTGAAACATGTTCCCTCAATACCAAATTTTATGAGAGTTTTAGCATGAATGGATATTGAATTTTGTCAAATGCTTTTTCTGCATCTATTGAGATTATTATGTAATTTTTATCCTTCATTTTGTTAATGTGGTAAATCACATTGAATTGCAAATGTTGAGCAATCCTTGTGTCCTTGGAATAAATACTGTTTGATTGTGGTTTATAATCCTTTTTATATATTGTTGAATTCAGTTTAGTAGTATTTTTTTTGAGGATATTTGCATCTATATTCATTAGAGGTATTGGCCTGTAATTTTCTTTTTTATAGTGTCTTTGGTTTTGGTATGAGAGTAATTGTGCATCATAGAATAATCTTGGAAGTGTTCCCTCCTCTTTATTTTTTTAGAATAGTTTGAGGAGGAAAGGTATTAGCTCTTATTTATATGTTTGGTAGACATCACCTGTGAATCTGTCTGATCCTGGACTTCTGTTTACTGTAAGTTTTTAAATTATAAATTCAATTTTACTACTAGTGATCAGTCTATTCAGATTGTCTATTTTTTCCGATTCAGTCTTGAAAGATTGCATCTTTCTAGAAATTTGTCCATTCTAGGTTATCCAATTTATTGACATTTAACTGTTCATAATATTCTCTTTTGATTTTTTTGTGTGTTTCTGTGATATCAGTTGTAATTTCTCATGTTCATTTCTTACTTTGTTTGGGTCTTCTCTATCTCTCTCTTTTTTTAATGAACCTGACTAAATGCTTATTAATTTTGCTTATCTTTAAAAAAAACTTGGTTTCATTGATCTTTTCTATTCCTTTTTTTATCTTTATTTTTTTTTCCGCTATGGTATTTATGATTTCCTTCCTTCTGTCAACTTTGGCTTTGTTTGTTCTTCTCTTTCTAACTCCTTTAGACAGTCAGTTAAGTAGTTTGAGATTTTTCTTGTTTCTTGAGCTAGGCCTGCATTGCTATAAACTTCCCTTTCAAAACTGCTTTCACTGCATCCCACAGTTTTGGAAAGTTATATTTCCATTTTCATTTGTCTTAAGGTATTTTCTGATTACCTCTTTGATTTCTTCACTGATCCCTTCCTTTTTTAGTTACATGCTGTTTAGTCCCCATGTGTTTATGCTTTTCCCAGTTGTCTTCCTATATATATAATTTATTTCTGGTGTCATACTGTTGTGGTCAGAAAATATGCTTGACATAATTTCTATCTTCCTGAATTTGTTGAGACTTGTTTCTGGCCTAGCATGTGATCTATCCTGGAGAATGTTCCACGTGCACTTGAAATAACATGTATACTGCTGTTTTGGGATGGAAGGTCATGTAGATGTCAATTAAGTCCAACTGTGTCATGTCCGACCATTGTTGTGTTATTGATTTTGACAGGATGATCTGTCCATTGATGTGTGGTGTTAAAGTCCCCTATTATTATTGTTTTGTTGTCAGTTTCTCCCTTTAGGTTTAATATTTATTTTACATATTTAGGAGCCCCTGTTTTGGGTGTATACATGTTAATGAGTGTAATTTCTTCTTGTATTGATTCTTTCATCACTGTATAATGCCTTTTTTTGTCTTTTGTTATAGACTTTGTAAGTATTGTTAACTCTACTTTCTTGTCATTTCCATTTGCTTGAAATATCTTTTACCATTACCTCACTTTTGATCTGTGTGTGTCACTTGCTCTGAAGTGAGTCTGCTTTAAGTAGCATATAGATGAGTCCTGTTTTTTAATCAGATCACCACCACCTTATGTCTTTGATTGGAACATTTAGTCCATTGACATTCAAAGTAATTATTAACAGATGTGTCCTTATTGCCATTTTATTATTCGTTTTCCCGCCCATTTTTTGTAGTTCTTTTTTCTTCTTATTTCTTGCACTTTTTTGGATTATTTTCTAAAGTAGTATGCTTGTGTTCCTTTCTCACTAGTTTTTGTGTATGTATTGAGGGTTTTTTATCGTGGTTACCATGGGGTTTATGTATGTTGACCTATAACTATATCTACTTGCTTTAAACAGGTAGCACTTTAATTTCAAACACATTCTAAAATATCTACAATTTTAATTTCCCTCCCCCACGTTTGTTTTTTTGATGTTGTATTCTACATCTTCACGTTTTTCCCTTTGCTGATTATTGAAGTTATATTTGATTTTACAATTTTTTGTCTTTGATCTTTGGTCTAGCTAATTTAAGTTGTTGTTCTTCAGCCTTTACTATGTATTTGCCTTTACTAGTGAGATTTTTTATTTCCTATGGATTCATTCTCTGGTAGCCTTTTCTTTTCCACTTAGAGAAGACCTTTAACATTTCTTTATGGGTAGGTTTACTATTGATGAACTCTTTTTGTTTTTTCTTGTCTGAGAAGTTCTTTATTTCTCCTTCACTTCGAATAATAATGTTGCTGGGTAGGGTACCCTAGGTTGTAGATTTTTCCCTTTCAGCACTTTGAAGATAACAGGCCACTCCCTTCTGGCCTGTGAAGTTTCTCAGAAAAATCAGCTGACAGCCTTACATGGGTTCCCTTATATATAACTCTTTGTTTTTCCCTTGCTGCCTTTAGAATTCTCTCTTTCACTTTGCCATTTTAATTATAATATGTCTTGATGTTTATTTCTTTCAGGGTTCATCTTGTTTGGGACTCTCTGTGCTTCTTATACCTGGATATCTGTTTCCTTTCACAGGTTTTGGAATTTTTCAGCCGCAGTTTTCTCAAATACATTTTTGACCTTCTATCTGTGTTCTCCTTCTGGGACACTATGATGCATATGTTAGTCCACTTAATGTTGTCCCACAGGTCCCATAAATTGTTTTCATTTAAAATTGTTTTCTTTTTGCTTTTTGACTGCATGATTTCCATTATTCTATCTGCCAGATCACTTATACGTTCTTCTATATCACCTGGATTGCTATGAATTTATTTTTGTGTGTTTTTTGTTTCAGTTATTATATTCTTCAGTCCGACTGGCTCTTTTTTATATTTTCTTTTTCCTTGTTCAAATTCTCACTGTGTTCATCTATTCTTTTTCCCTAATTCAGTTACATTCTTATTACTAATGCTTTCAATTATTTATCTGGTACATTTTTATTTCTGTTTCATTATTCATTTTTTCTAGAGGTGTTCTCTTGTTTTTTCAAATGGGACCAATTCCTCTGTCTTCTCATTTTGCTTAACTTTCTGTTTCTCTATGAAATTAAGTGAAAAAAAACTTCCTATTATGGTCTTGAAGGGGTGTACTTCTGTGGGAAAGTTCCTCTACAGTCTGCATGTGCCCGGTGACTTCAGTGACAGAGCTGCATCTGTTGTGAACACAAGTCACATCTTGCTCAGAGTGTGCTGGCAGCTGTAATGTTGGTAGGAGGTAGGGCTGGAGATAGAGAAGCTAGGGCTATAGCCAGGTGTGAGCCAGGATTTCTCTTCTGCTCAGTGTCTGTCACTCCCCTATTGGTAGTGTGAGAGAGTCTCAAGTCCCTGGAGCAGTAGCCCTGAGGGTCAGGTCCAAGCTGACTCTGTTTGCTTTAAGTTTATCCTGCCCCTGCTCCCAGCCACAGTACCTTCACTCCAGAGGTGAGTGGTGCTACAGCAAGAGGGGCTGGTGTGGGCACTTGGAGTATGTCAGGGCACATGCTTAGGTGGTCCAGCTGGGGTTGGAGATCTACACTACTTCTCACATCCTGCCTGTTAATTGCAACTAATGGCTGACCCTGCCCTGCTCAGATATCTCTTCAGGTCTGAGTTTCCATTGTCCATCCATGCTCACCACCAGGGACATGCATGAGAACCAAGCCTTTGCTTTAGGATAATCTGTCATCATTGAGATCCCTAGAAGTTTTCTCTGGAAGAGCTCTACTATCTGCCATTTTGATTGCTGTCTAAAGAAGGCATCCCACACACAGCTGTTATCACTAATTAATCATTCACTTCTAGTAACCTCTCCCTGGACATAGTTTTGTAAGCCTATCTGAATTCTCCTGAGTGACGATTTTCCTTAAGCAGGAATGAATGCAAGATACCCAGCGAGAGTAATTGTTGTTAAAATGGAAAAACATGGTCTGTCACCTCTGCTGGTTCTGCTTTACCACTCATCAGTTGTGTTCATTGTTCTGTATGCTTTATTTTTCTTATTTGGGCTGAATTAGTTAGAATCATTCCCACCCCAAAATAGACAAAGATAAAAATCTATCCCATGTGCAGGTATCCAAGTTATATCTGTTGCAAAAATGTGACACAGTGAGAAAAGTTGAGTACCTCTGTCTATTCCTTCCTATTCATTTAAAATTTGGAAGCATAAGGATCCAGGAGCCCCATTACTTACCTTATTAATATAATGAGACCAATAACATGATTCATATAAGCATTTTGAGGAATAAATAACTAAATATATACTTAATAGCTTAGCAGTTTTCAACACAAAGAACATATTAATTAAAAATATGTACACCTCTCTCATTCCCCAACAAAGAGATGGAAGTGAAATAAGCTAAAAGAGTAAAGGGAAATCCACAAACAGCCTAATCAAAAGTCCATTGGGAAAGGGTAAGAGAGGAGGAGTCAGAAAGGCTTCTCTCCTTAACACAATTGGCCAATCAGAGATACAACCAATCCCTTCATTTTGGTTTTCTTCATTATCTGCAATCTCTGGGCCGAACAGAATGGGCTTCCATGCACTAACTGTGAAGACAAATGAAACAAGTGAATTGTGTGAGCCATGGTCTGTTTGTTTTATGCAGTTAGGCATCAGCTGTTCTCCCAGAGAACAACCCACGACCAAATAAAGAATGTGACGTTTTAAGTAGAATTCGCCTAAGAAGCACCATCTCCCTGACCGCACATCACAAAACAGGTGGCATTCATTTTCCATTACCCTTCGGAAGTCACCAAAAACATCATAACATTTCATTTGAGCTGCAGTTGAGAATAAATGTCCATTTTATTATCTCTTTAAGCATTAGTAGATGAGCAAGGAGGGGAGAATTTAACTGTCTGCTCTTTTCTTTTTATAGCCTTTGACAGAAGTAGAACCTTAACCAACGGATAGGCAGTGGCACAAAGAGGCACTAAAGTTATATTAGTTATGTTTGCATCTTATTATTCAGGTCCCATCTTGAACAGATGTCTCAGCATCTTCAAAGGGGATTTAGAGCATTAGAAAGCAGTGCAGCAGCCCACGTAAAGAAAGATCTGTGAGAAGTCAAAGTCACAGAAAGGTCTGTGAGGAACATAAGTCAACCCAAACATTATCACTAATTATCACATGTGCTGGCTAAAGTCATAGTTTCATTATTGGTATTATTCTAGAAAGTTACAGATAATTTACAGAACTTAGGAGAAACTTGAATTATGTAACAATCTTTAGCCTACTGCATGAGCAACAGTTGAATTTGCCAGAGTCTAGCAAACACAGTGATGGGACAGAGGAGTTGGTAGAGATAATGAGTAATGAGGGGAGATTGGGGGAAATCCAGCAATCATTTTTTTATTACCACACCCCAATAACTACTTTATTTTCATTATATTTAGAAAGGAAAAGAAAACCCTGGCATCTGGTTTGCCTTCACACTCTGAGGAATTATGCTCGGTTCTAGGCCTTCAGCATAATCACATTGGCTGACTGAATTTGGAGGTCTGTGGACCATCTTAAAATATTTAGAGTTCATCTTAGAGAAAAGCTCTTTTTAAAAAAAATATAATCATGAACATTTATTATTGCTACTGAGGCCTGTCACGTCTGTGAACTCTACTTTATCCCTTATCACTTAGACTCATTATTCTGGATAAGTTTCAGTTTTCTTATCTATGTGTTAGAGAATAAAGATAGGAAACACTCCTACTGTGATTGCTATTATTAAGTGACTATATTCATATAAAGTGCTTGGCACAGTAAGAGGTATATAAAAGCACTATTATTATTATTTTTGGTTATTGTGAAAATCCTATGCCACTACAAAACATGACTGAACATCAAGGAATGTTCTTTTTTTTTTTTTTAGGAATATTATTTCTCATGTCAACCAGAGTCCTACCTGAAGATACGTAATCTTTTTCTGAATGTTATGTTGTCCCTGTGGACATTCTAAAATTTAATATGCTAATCCTGTTTTTCGTAAAGTCTCTTAAGATTTTATGTTCTTTCCAGTATGGTTAGAATTTTATAATACAGTATTGAAATTGTAGTCTGCGGCTTAATAAAACCTCCAAGGGTATCTAAGATAACTGTATGTGTGTATGTGTTGTAGTGGTAGTAGTAGTAGTACTAGTATAGTAGTAGTAGCAGTAGTAATAATTGTAATAGTGTTTTTCTGTTTATGCCCTGAATAGGACAAAAAAGGTGCTTCTACTATTTAAGAAGAAAAGAAAAGAAAAAATAAAAATGCCACCATAATCAGTAGACTGGATTGAAGAGGGCAATGATTACAAATAGAGTTTTGTGGGCTACTTTTAATGTAGCCTATCACATACTATTGAAAGCAATTTAAGTTCATTGACAAATTTCTGAAGCAAATTTGTGAAAGATGCCACCAGTAAACCCCACATATGTGAAACCAAGTAAAACCTTTAGGGTGTGCTAACTGCCTTCTTCCCCTTTTCTATCTCAAAGGGTCATGTATGCTCTCTCCACAAAGTCAAGAGAATGGTAGGGGGAATGTAAAGAAAAGAGGAGTTTTCAGTGCAAAGGAGACCAAAATAAAAAAAAAAAAATTACCAGTCATGGAAATTTAGCATTACACAGCAAAGAAAACTGTTTAGAAGACCTGAGTGGTAGCTCGGAAATTCCATTCACTTAATTTTGATGGCATTATTTTTATTATTTTTTGTTAATGTCTCTAGTTTGGAATGGATGCAAAATATGCCACTTTCCATTCTAGAGTGTTTAATATTGTTTTGAAAGGTATTCAGACTTATGAAAAAGTGAGATAGAGTGTTTGCTTTTTTCATCTCATTTTCTTTTTTCTCTTCCTTCTTCCCATCTATACATTTAATTAACAGTTTTTATGGAATCTTTAGGGTTTTCTACTACTATGTCATCTGCAAACAGATAATTTTCTTTTTCCAAATTTAATGTTTTTTATTTATTTCTTTTTCCATTTGTCCTGGCTAGGAATTCCAATACTGTGTGGAAGAGAAGTGTGGAGAGTGGACATCCCTGACTTGTTCTTGATTATAGCAAAATTTTCAATGTTTCACCACTGAGTATGATGTTAGCTATTGGCTTGTCATATATGTCCTTTATTATGTTGAGGTACATTTCTTCTATACCCAGTTTCTTGAGAGCTTTTATCATGAAAGTGTATTTAATTTTATCAAATGCCTTGTCTGCATCTATTAGGATAATCATGTGATTATCTGTTCTGTTAATGTGGCATATTGTACTAATTGGTTTATATATATTGAACCATCCTTGCATCACCCCCCATAAATCTGACTTGATAATGTATTGGCATCTTGATTTCATTTAGTTATCTCTCTGTGTTCTCTTATAACTCACTGAGCTTTTTTAAGATGATTACTTTGAATTCTTTCTCAAACCATTCTTAGGCCTCCACTTTTAAGGATCATTTACTGGAGATTTATTTTGTTCCCTTTTTTTGGGTCATATTTCCTAATTCTTCATGTTACTTGTGGCTTTGCATTGATGCCTGTGCATTGGAAGAACAGTCACCTCTCTGAGTCTTTACAGAATTGCTTCATCAAGGAAAGACCTTCACCAGTCAGACTGGCTAGAGATTCTGGGAAACTCTTGAAACTTTTCTATGATTGTATGCATTTTATTCCTCTTCTTTCCTCCTGGGAGATTAAAGGTGTAACTTTTCTTAGTCTCAGAGATGTGCTGGTCACAGTAAGCCTCATACCCCTTTCCTGAGGCAGTACACTAAAAGACAGGAACAGTGGATGCACACTCAACTCCTCTCCCTCCCTCGTGATGACCAAGTCTTAGCATTGAGCATCTTCTCCCAGTATCACAGAACCATACTGGCTGCTGGGAGCCACTCGTTCCTTTTCCCTAGGTCAGTGTACTGAAATTCTGGGACATTGAGTGGAAGCTCCACTTCTCTTTCTCCTGAAGGAAAAGTCTCAAGATTATGTACCTTCTCCCAATTTTGCAGGGCCATGCCAGCTGCTGAAAGCTGTCTGCCCCTTTGCTTTGTTCTTTGTCTCCAAGTGTTGCAACCATGCCAGTTCCCTCAGCATTCTGGGTGAGATTATACAGTAACAGGTCTCTCTGAAATGCCTTGAGACTTGTTGCACAGCTAGCTCTTTCCACTCATGGAGAAATTGATGGCTGAGGGGATCTATCTGGCTGCTAAATTATGCTGGTTTAGTAGAAGAGCTGACACAGATAAAATGCAACTGCTCTTAACTATTTCAGTGTGACTATTCTCAGTTTTGAACTCATCTAATGTACTGCAACTTCTTAACTGGATTCTGGAGTTTTCATAAAAGCATTTTGATCCTTAAAGTGTTATTAAATTAGTGCTTCTGTTGGGGGGTGAGGGCTGGGACTTCCTATTCTGCCATCTTGCTGATACCACTCCTTCTAATCTAACTCAGTTTCTGCTCTTCCAATCAGAAGAGTCAGGGAATGTCTGTAGTGAGATATTTAGTATAGAAATAAGAGAAAATAAGGTTTTGTTTATTTTATGATATATCAAATATCATTTTGATAGGTGTTTATCTACTTTGAATCTGTTTATAGCCTCTAATACAGGCTTTTAATGAATCCTAATTGAAATTAACCCTACTCATCATTAAGAGAAAAAAATATTTTTTCACCCCACAGCTCACTTTGAGGTAGAATAACACCTCTGAAAATGTAATTACCAAATACCTTTTGGGTGAAAAAAATGGCCCACTCCTTTGTTCATTAATCCATCTCAAGTGCATGATTACCTATATATCTGAAATGTGTTTATACACTTTTGATATTCCCTCTGAACATACCAAAACTTTACAACTGGAAAATCATATTGCTACTATGCCATCTAGGTTCACACAGATTATTTTGAGAATCAGAGCAGAATAGGATAAGCATTCTTGTAGAATTACAATGATTCTACAATTACAGTAAGGACTCAACCCACATGTTTCTGAAAATATGTAGGTGGAAATATTTGTATGATAAACGTCATTATTGAAGAAAAACTCATAAGGCCATATAGTCCTGTATTTTCTGATCTTCAAGATGTAAAGGTTAGTCACTGAGTTTCTATATAAGATGACTCACAGCTTATCTAAATGAAGCAGAAAGCCACTGTCATGGACCAGTGTTTCCACAGAATACCTTAGATGCTTCAGGCCACCACATTTTGGGGAAACTGGATTTAGGCTTCTGTTATGGTGGACCAACAGGCAAATCAATTCCATATTTTTGTACTGAAGCCAGTTATACTTATTACTGAATAGAGTATTCAGTGATTCCACTTATGATAGCATTAAAAAGACATGCCAAGAAAAAAATATTTTTGGAAGTAGAATCGTTTTTTGTTGTTAACTTGAATTATCACCAAATTTCATGACCTCAATTCCATTATGAAAGTCCATTTTTAACAGATTTAGTAATTAGAAAATTAAAGTTCATCCATAACCAGGTTTAATAATTGATTCAGTTCAGATCTTAAATATTTTAATTATTCAATATGTTAAAAAAATCTGTGCAAGAAAATGTCTTACAAGATATAAATCAAGAACTCTCTGCTAAACTATGTTTTAAAAGCTGTATCTTCTACCTACTCAACTGCCCATTCTCTCACTCCATACCAACTCACTACTTACCTCTGCCCACAACCACTCCATACTCCCCTCTTTCAAGTTTCTAAATTAGACTCTCTTCTGAACTGATAAATATCAGGATTATAGTTAATTCCATAAAGAGCAATTTGCTCTTATATACACGGACAAAGAACTTTGTGTATTTATTTTTCTACAAGGGAAGCATTTGTAGGAAAGTCTCTAGATGATGTCTTTAACAATTTTTTGTGTCCTAAGATGATATCTTTGTGGTTTCACCTGTGTGAAAGTTTGTGGCAGTCACGTTGAACATTTATATTTAAGAAGAAAAAAAAACATAAAAATAAAACTGTTAGGGGAACACTAACTGCCAATTCTTATTTGAGCTGACCTTCCCTGTCCACAACATGTGTTGTTCAACACAGTCTAGTTGAGAATTGCTGAGTAATGATGGAGTTCTTGGCTTTTGTCATCACCTCACTGTTAGTGCTCTGGAGCTCTCTAAGAAGCCAAGTCCTTCATCCTTACCTCATTACTTAATGAAGTCCAAATGCTCATAATTGGTCAATATACTTTTGAGAAATGGAAGGTCACTTTTTTCCTTTTATTTTTTAAATTTTATTTTATATTAGAGTATAGTTGATTTGCAATGTTGTTAGTTTCAGGTGTAGAGCAAAAGGATTCAGTTATATATATATATATATATATATATATATATATATATATATATACACACACACACACACACACACATATACATTCTTTTTCAGATTCTTTTCCCATATAGGTTATTACCTAATATTGAGTAGAGTTCCCTGTGCTATACAGTAGGTCCTTGTTGATTATCTATTTTATATACAGTAGTGTGTATATGTTCCCAAACTCCTAATTTATCCCTCCCCACACCTTTTCCCTTTGGTAACTGTGAATTTGTTTTCTAAGTCTGTGAGTCTTTCTCTGTTTTGCAAATAAGTTCATTTATATCATTTTTTAGATTCCACATATAAGTGATATCATATATTTGTCTTTCTCTGTCTGACTTACTTCACTCAGTATGACAATCTCTAGGTCCATCCATGTTGCTGGAAATGGCATTGTTTCATTCTTTTTAATGGCTGAGTAATATTCCATTGTATATATGCACCACATCTTATTTATCCACTCCTCTATCGATGGACATTTAGGTTGCTTCTGTGTCTTGGCTATAGTAAATAGTGCTTCAGTGAACATTGGGGTGCATGTATCTTTCCTAATCATGTTTTGTTCTGGATATATGCCCAGAAGTGGGATTGCTAGATCATATGGTAATTCTATTTTTAGTTTTTTGAGGAACCTCCATAGTGTTCTCCATAATGGTTGCTCCAATTGACATTCATACCAGTAGTGTAGAGGGTTCCCTTTTCTTCACACTCTCACCACCATTTATTTATTTATTTATTTATTTTAACATCTTTATTGGAGTATAATTGCTTTACAGTGGTGTGTTAGTTTCTGCTTTATAACAAAGTGAATCAGCTATACATATACATATATCCCCATATCTCTTCCCTCTTGCATTTTCTTCCTCCCACCCTCCCTATCCCACTCCTCTAGGTGGCCACAAAGCACCAAGCTGATCTCCCTGTGCTATGTGGCTGCTTCCCACTAGCTATCTATTTTACATTTGGTAGTGTATATATGTCTCCAGCATTTATTGTTTGTAGACTTTTCGAAGATGGACATTCTGACTGGTGTGAGGTGATACCTCACTGGAGTTTGGATTTGCATTTTTCTAATAATTAGTGATGTTGAACATCTTTTCATGTGAGTTTTGGCAAAAATGACTATACCACCCAAGGCAGTCTACAGATTCAATGCAATCTCTATCAAATTACCAATGGCATATCTCACAGAACTAGAACAAAAAATTTTACAATTTGTATGGAAACACAAAAGACCCTGAATAAGCAAAGCAATCCTGAGCAAGATAAACAAAGCTGGAACCATCAGCATCCTCACTTCAGACTGTACTGCAAAGCTGCAGTCATCAAAACAGTATGGTACTGGCACAGAAATGGAAATATAGATCAATGGAACAGGATAGGAAGCCCAGAAATAAATCCACACAGCTATGGTCAATTAATCTATGACAAAGGAGGCAAGAATATACAATGGAGAAATGGCAGTCTCTTTAATAAGTGGTGCTGGGGAAACTGGACAGCTACATGTAAAAGAATGAAACTAGAACATTCTCTAACACCACACACAAAAATAAAATCAAAATGGATTAAAGACCTAAATGTAAGACTGGATACTATAAAACCTTTAAAGGAAAACATAGGCAGAAAACTCTTTGACATAAATTGGAGGAATGTCTTTTTGGATCTACCTTGTAGAGTAATGAAAATAAAAACAAAAATAAACAAATGGGACCTAGTTAAACTAAAAAGCTTTTGCACAGCAAAGGAAACTATAAACAAAACGAAAAGACAGCTCACAGAATGGGAAAAAATATTTGCAAATGAAGCGACTGACAAGGGATTAATCTCCAAAATACACAAACAGTTCATGCATCTCAATATCAAAAAAACAAACAACCCAATCAAAAAATGTGAAGAAGCTCTAAAGAGACATTTCTCCAAAGAAGACATACAGATGGCCAAGAGGCACATGAAAAGATGTGCAACATCACTAATTATTAGAGAAATGCAAATCGAAACTACAGTGAGGTATTACCCACACCAGAATTTCACCATTTAATATTGAAGTAATTACTGGGAGTAGAACTGTTAGTCTTGTTGGAAAGATAGACATATAAACAGATATTTTTAACCTATGAAAAGCAAGTTTGAGATGTTATGGGTTAGAAAAGGAGTACCATTGCTTGCTATGTTAGTATTGAGGGTAACCAAGAGTGCCTTAATGCTCCCTTCAGCTTGAATAAATTTAAGACCGCTTTCTTCATGACTATAAGCCCCTGACTTCCTTTTTCTTAGTGCATTTACTTTAGAAAACTCATGATTGTAAATCCTTTCTCTGTCCCTACAAGGTGTAAATATTCTCACAGCCATTTTACAACCCAGGTATGTCTTTGTCAAGGACCTGGGCACCATCCCTTTGAAATGTAATCATCAGGGAAGATAGAACCCCCACCTCCCCGTCTCCATAGGGGAGTCCGAGTCTATCTTAGATCAACACCAATTAGCCAACACAGATGGCCTAATCATATTGACCTACCCCTCCCATTAAAATCTTCCAGTATTTATCCACTAGCTCACCCCAGCATTTAACAACTCTCCCATTTTTTGTTTCAGGGGAGCTGAGTTCATTCTTTCTCCTTTATTGCAATATATTGAATACAGTTTTCCTTGTCTTTTTAACCTGTCTGGTACAATGAATGACCAAATACAAGATCCCAGAAGAAAGTTTAGAAACTAGTGAAAGCAGGGTAAATAAGCATTATCATGGTTGTATGAATTTGGCAATTTCTAGGGTCTGGGTCAATGCTTCCTGCTTTTCTGAGAACGGCACAAAGCACTGATGATTACAGGTAGAACCATTCTGTGCTTCCCAGCAGCTACGAAGGAATTCTCTAATATGACAAGGGGAGAGAGTCCTTCAGCCTGTACATGGATTTTCCTTTAACATTCTTCTCTGTCCACCCTTATTCATTCTCTCTTACAAGCCAGTTGTAACCCTCTTTTACTATTTCAAGCTTCTTTGTCCTTTCCCTTCTGTAAAGTTTTAAAAATTAAAATATTTTTTAAAAAAATTTGAACAATCTATTAAGGAATTTTACATTTTATTACATAGGCTTTATTTTAAAAATGCATTTCATCCATCCCCATTCCTCAAATCATAACATATCCCTTTACCCTGGCCCTTTTTAAACAGAAGGTAGTGTAAACATTTTCTAAGGCTTGTCTTTTCGGGAGGTCAAATTCTAGCACATGATTGCTGAAATGCAGTCTTAGACAGTCTACTCCATAGTTTTAGACTCTCTGCCTGAGGGAGTCTCCATTCTGATTCCTCTTCCCAATACCATGCCAGCCTTAGGAGAATATTGTTGTCCCTTTCTCTGTTTCTTCAAATGGGCAAAAAACTAAATGCTCCTTCTTTTTCCCTCATCAAATAAAAGATGTACGGTCCATGGGAAACCAAAGGGGAAATTGACAGCAACAAACATTTAAACAGGATACAGCTGTTCAGTTTGTATTTTTTCAAATTTGAATTTCATTAAAATTTGTAAAATATATAGAAATGGATTACTCTCATTAAAGTCAAGTTATCTAGAGCTTCTCCTTCTTGGTCTCCCTGCTGTACCCTGTTATAGTCCTGAGAATCTTTCATTAAACTTTAGGTCTTTGAGAAACTCAAATTGAAAACTATTGATCTAGAAGATTGGAGTCATTGTGGTTTTCAAACGTTAGGGTGCAAACAATCATTGGGAATCACTTGAAAGTGAAAATTGGAATAGACCATTATAAAAGGGGAATACTGAGACTATCTTAATAGTCAGGGAAAATCATGAGAAATTTTATTTTAAAAATTTGAGGCTTAGGTTATTCCTGTGGGGGAAAACATTTTAAAGTTAAAATTGACTTTGAAATTGGAGGGAAACGTAGACAGCTGCAAAAATTAGTAATTAGTTAAATTACACTCTTCAAATGGTTAGCAAGTTCATCTTCAGTTCTGCTGAATAGTGCCTGTTTCTCATTTTGAGTTCCAGGGATCCTAGAATGCTATCTTTTCTAACATTAAAAGAATTACTTTGGAAATACAATTTAGACATCTAACAAAGAGCAAGCATCCTTTATTCTTCTTCCTGCCTCCATTTCTGTGCTTTAAAAACAATGTTGCTGACAGTTGGCTTGCCATCTGTTCTAGCAGAGCAAAAGAATAAAATTTTGAGATATTTTTCAGTGGAAGCAGTTGATTATAGATAACATTATTTTCAGAAAATATGTCTGTTAATGTCTCATTAAAATATTAACTAACAAAGCATTTAATCTGAAAAGAAACTTCAAGAACAAAGTTGGCACATTTGTTCCAAAGGTATCCATAATTTTGTTTTTCATGTTAAAGCTACTAAAGCTACTAAAACTTTGAAACATATGTTTGGGCAAAGTGTAGGGACAGCGTAGTGGTACACTCTTATAACTTTCCAATCTGACATTTTTGACTGCATGGGCTAAAGACTAACTGGCTGTTATTATTATACTAAATATTATTATAATGGTGGAACAGGGACAACTGGTAAACTGTTGTGGGATGATAAGTTCTTTGGTCATTCAATGAGAAAATGGAAAATGTAATTTCTTCCAATATCATTCTGTAACTAGTAGCAACTACTATTTATTTTAAGCCCTCTGGAAAATTTGTGTAGTGAATCCACAGCAGTCCACTTTCTAGATCACAGTTTTCTCTCCTGTAGAGTGGGAATATCCATATGCACATTTTGCCTTTATTCTACTCTCAAAAGAGAGCCCAGTTACTCAGCCTTACTGATCTTTCCAGCAGACTCAGAAATATGACTCTTACCTGCAGTCTAGGTATATGGTGACAGGAGGTCCACAAAGTCATATAGTGGGACTCAGGTCAGCTGACAAACCATGTCAGGGTGCAACTTATTTATATGTGTCCCAATGGAAAAAACACTGAGAAGAGACTCCACAGATATTAATCCTTAGCCCACCCCACCCATTTTTCCCCATAATTAACTACTAGTTTCCCATTTTTAGTTACTTAAGATATTAGTGTCAAGTTATTGGCATGGTAGAACTTGGAGAAAAAATTCCATCCTTACTACCAAACCATCCTAGACTGATGCAGTCATTCAGTTTTTCATGTCCTTGTCCAATTTCACCAGTAGCAACTTTCTCTCTCTTACTCAGATAAATTTTAAAACCATGGTCTATAACCAGAATTCTTCCTATTGGGTTTCCTCTTATTCTGTTACCAGTGCTGACAGTGGAGAATTTTCACTGCAAGTCTCCAAGCAAGATTTTAAAGTGGATCCTTTGCCCTTAGTTAATTATAAAATAAGTACTTCTCTTCCTTTAAGTGCCCTCCTGTCCAGCAGGGATTGTGTTGGAGGAAAGCACACCCCAAGAGTCACTGTTCTCTCTCTGGGAAGTCTCCACTTATGTGAAGAACATTATTACTTTGCCCTTCAAGTTGCTTCTCTCCAAAATGAATAAATTCAATTTCTTTCATCTTTCCTCTAGGGCTTTCTTTTCCATGCATTTGTCATTTTCTTTTTGTATGAGACATCCAGAAATAACAATCTATGAATGAACAAAGCCAAATGTTATAAATGTACAATTAATATATCCAATTAATTCCTCAATGCTATGTGGGAAAAAGTAGCTTAAATGTTATTTTGCTTTACTTTCAGAATATTCAAACTAAAAAATATTGTATTTTTGTTGTTTATACATTAGCATTATTTTTTCCCTAGCCAAAAATATCACTTGTTCTGTTATTAATCTCTTGCAATGGATACTGTTTAAAGTAGAGCAGGATTGTTTAATTTCTGTCCCTCTTGACCTTCTGTGTATAATCTAATGGTTTATTTACTGAACAAATACAGATCAGAGATATTTAGTCTTCATTAAAGCCTGTTGGCTCAACAAAAGTGTAATAATAAAAAGAAATCTGATAACAATGGAAGTGAAGAAAAGAAATCAAAATTTATTACTCTGTTAATGTGCTGGCACTCCCTAATGAAGACAAACTCTTCCTGGCCAACTGAAGGTCAATGTCAACTTGAATCTCCTGTATTTATATATGTCCCTGGTACCTATAAAGACCTTGGGAGACTTGAAGGAATAATTTGTGTGTTACTATGTAGAATAAAGTGTAATAACACTCTAAATCTTACTTCTAACCCTAAGTAACCAAGGCATGACGTGAGAATAGACTTAAAATTGTTTTCCCACTCACTCTCTAACAATACAGACCTGCTGCACTTACACCGCTGTAGATCTGTTCCAAGCTAGTATTTTAAACCTTCAAATGCCTGAAACAATAACCATAAAAGTGTATAGAAACTTGTATAAATATACACCAAAAGGTCCTTAAGGGCCCACAAAAACATTTAACAGTGGCCGCCCCCTTTAAAAAAAAAGGAGTAAAGTGTGTAGTGGGAAGAAGGGGATTGTGGTTGTGTCTGATTAAAGGGGAATTTTAATTATTAGTTAAAATATTTCAGTATTTTTGGATTCTTTTATTGTAATACTATATCAGTGCATCATTTTGTACAATTTAAAAATAATGTAAAGCAATAACCTTTGAAAAACTAACATTCTCAAGTAGTTCAAAAAAATCTCCATAAGTTGATTAAAATTTTTACTTGAAATACAGTACCCATTAATCCTAGGTGTTTATAGTTTTTCTTCTTTTCTGGTATACCTTTGTGTAAGCTGAAAACTAACAACAACAACAAAATTTGGATGTACCTGCATATCCCCAAATGTCCAACATTAAGAATTACATTCCTGGAAGTAGCAGGAAAAAAAGCCATCATACATCCCAGATCAATTCAATCACCAGAGATAAAATAAAGCTCTGGCTACAATTTTGGTTAATTGATCTATTTGCGTTAGCAACTGGCTTAATCTCAAGACTGAGTCTGTCAAACTCATATATTCTGTCTCAGGGTATGTAGTTCTTTTTTTAGAAAACATTATTACTAGATACCTTAAAATACTGCCTAATAAAAATGAATTTTGTTACTCTCTTCACACTATTTAACTGAGAGGTAGGCCCATATGCCATCAAAGCAATAAACAAATTGCTACCTTTAATATAAGATGTTCCCTGGCACAACTTATTCAGCAGGTGCTCCATAGAACACTGATGACATCCAACGGTCAAATCAATGATTTGCAGAGTTTCAGCTGCTCAGTAGCAGGGCCTTCCCTCAGGTGGTATCTATCCCTCTTGGCATCACCCACATGTGGTATCTTCTCCATAGCAAAAAGATTTAGTCTCCTTATATGGAGAGAGGCATGAAGAAACCAGAAAAAAAAAAAACAAAAAAACAAAAAAACAGAATGGGAAATGGAGAATAGCAATCTTTGAATTATCTTACAAAGGCAAACTCTGAAGGAGATCATTTCTGTAGTGAAGCCTCATGGGAAATCTCACTTAGATCCATGTTTCTATGCTTCAGCTACATTTGGTGTGAATACTGCTTAGATGATAAAGTTTTGATGATAATTAGGTTTTTTGAAATCAGAGGATCCCATACCACAAGTTAGAAATATTTGAGGAAATTGAAGACCCAGAGACGCTATTGTAAAATACACCTCTTCTTGTGGTGGATGAGTTCTGTTCCCTGATTTTGTTACAGTTACATCATGTCCATTAACTCTGATAACACAGTTGCTAACTTCCAGAATGACTGTTACTATATCATTTTCTTCTTGGTTAACAGCCTGCTTCATTACCATTACCTTAAAGGTGGCTTGTGACAAATTAAGAATGAATCAACTGTGAAACAAGAATGAAAAATGGGGGTCTTTCCTGGTGGCACAGTGGTTGAGAGTCCGCCTGCCGATGCAGGGGACATGGGTTCGTGCCCCGGTCCGGGAAGATCCCACATGCTGCGGAGCGGCTGGGCCCGTGAGCCATGGCCACTGAGCCTGCGCGTCCGGAGCCTGCGCTCCGCAACGGGAGAGGCCACAACAGTGAGAGGCCCACGTACTGCAAAAACAAAAAACAAAAAAGAAAAATGGGGAATGTTTTGTGTAGCTCCTTTGCACCTGTTCTGTGAATATGTTATGTGCTTTTACAGTCTTTGCCTTTGCTTTTCCTGATCCCTAAGACTGAAGTCATATTCTTTCTACTTCCAACAGGCTAAAGTCAGCTCATACCATAAGTTATAATTTTATATATTTTTTCCAGTTTATTTTTTATGAAGTATAGTTGATTTACAGTATTTTATTAGGTTCAGTATACAACATAGTGACTCAGTATTTTTATAGGTTATAATCCATTTAAAATTACTGGAAAACAATGCTTATTTTTCTCTGTGCTGTACAATATATCCTTGTTGTTTATCTATTTTTTACATAGTGGTTTGTATCTCGTAGTCCCCTACCCTTGTCTTGCTTCTCCTCACTTCTCTCTCCCAGCTGGTAACCCCTAGTTTGTTGTCTATATCTGTGAATCTGTTTCTGTGTTTATATATACATTTGTTGGTTTCCTTTTTTTAGATTCCACATATGAATGCCAACAATATTTGTCTTTCCTTGTTGGACTTACTTAACTAAGCATAATACTCTCCAGATGATCATGTTGTTGCAAATGGCAGAAATTCATGCTTTTTGTGGCTGAGTAATATTCCATTATACATATGTACACAATATCTTCTTTATCCATTCATCCGTTGATGGACACTTAGGTTGCTTCCATATTTTGGCTATTATAAATAGTGCCATGAACATCGGGGTGCATGAATCTTTTTGAATTGGTGTTTTTGTTTTTTTCAGTTACGTACCAGGGGCGGAGTGGCTAGGTCATACGGTAGTTCTATTTTTAGTTTTTTTGAGAAACCCCTATACTGTTTTCCACAGTGGCTGCACCAATTTACATTCCCACCAACAGTGTGTGAGGGGTCCCTTTTCTCCACACCCTCACCAGAATTTGTTATTTGTGGTCTTTTTGATGATAGCTATTCTATCAGGTGTGAGGTGGTATCTCACTGTGGTTTTGATTTGCATTTCCCTGATGATTAGTGATGTTAAGCATATTTTCATGTGCCTGTTGGCCATCTGTATGTCTTCTTTGGAAAAATGTCTGCTTAGGTCTTCTGCCTGTTTTTTATTGTGTTGGGTTTTTTTTGATACTGAATTGTATGAGCTGTTTATATTATTTGGATATTAACCCCTTAAGTCATATCATTTGCAAACATCTTCTCCTATTTAGTAGGTTGTCATTTAGTTTTGTTGATGGTTTCCTTTGCTGTGCAAAAGCTTGTGAGTTTAATTAGGACCCATTTGTTTATTTTTGTTTCTTTTGCCTCGGAGACACATCAAAATAAAATATTGCTATGAGTTACATCAAAGAGTGGTGTGCTTACGTTCTCTTCTAGGAGTTTTATGGTTTCACGTATTACAGTTAGGTCTTTAGTCCATTTTGAGTTTAGTTTTGTATATGGTGTGTGAATATGCTCTAAGCTCATTCTTTCACATGTAGCTCTCCCATTTTCCTAGCACCACTTACTGAAGAAACTGTCTTTTCTTGATTGTGTATCCTTGCCTCCTTTGTCATAGATCAATCAACCATAAGTGTGTGAGTTTATTTCTGGACTCTCTATTCTGTTCCCTTGATGTATGTTTCTGTTTTTGTGCCAGCACCACATGGCTTTTATTACTGAAGCATTGTAGTATAGTCTGAAGTCAGAGAGCATAACACCTCCAGCTTTGTTCTCTCTCAAGATTGCTTTGTCTTTTCGAAGTGTTTTGTGATTTCATAAAGTTTAGGATTACTTGTAATTCTGTGAAAAATGTCATGGGTATTTTAATAAGATTGTATTAAATCTGCTGATATCTTTGGGTAGTACGGATATTTTAACAATGTTAAAAGTCTTCCCATCCAAGAACGTTTTAGGATATATTTTCATTTCTTTATATCACCTTCAATTTCCTTTATCAATATTTTTATAGTTTTCAAAGTATAAGTATTTTAGCTCTTAGGTTAAGTTTTTTTCCTGGGTATTATATTTTTAGATGCAATTTTAAATGGGATATCGTTTTTACTTTCTCTTTCTGGTAGTTCATTATTAGTTATAGAAGAGCAACAGATTTCTGTATTTTAATCATGTATCCTGCAACTTTACTAAGTTCATTTACTAGTACTGGTTTTCTGGTGGAGACTTTAGGGTTTTCTATATAAAGTATCATGTCTCCTGCAAATAGTGACTGTTTTACTTCTTCCCATCTGATTTGGATGCTTTTTACTTTTATTTCTTGTCTGATTGCTGTAGCTAGGACTTTGACGACCATGTTAAATAGAAGCGGTGTATCTTTGTCTTGTTCCTGATTTTAGAGGAAAGGCTTTAAGCTTTTCCCAGTTGAGTATGTTAGTTGTGGGTTTGTCATAAATGGCCTCTATTATGTTGAGGTATGTTCCCTGTATAACCACTTTGATAAGACTTTTTACCACGAATAGATGTTGAATTTTATCAAATGCTTTTTCTGCATCTGCTGAGATGATCATGTAATTTTTATCCTTCCTTTTTTTAGTGTGGTCTATCACATTGCTTTTGCAAATTTTGAACTATCCTTTCATTCCTGGAATTAATCCTGCTTGAATATGGTGTATGATCCTTTTTACATATTGTTGGATTTGGTTTGCTAGTTTTTTGTTTAGGATTTTTGCATCTAGATTCATCAGAGAAATCGGCCTATAATTTTTTTTTTTGTAGTGTCTTAGTCTGATTTTGGTATCAGGGTAATTATGGCAACCTAGAATGGGCTTGGGAATGTTCCTTCCATTTCAATTTTCTTGGAATAGTTCAAGAATGATAGGTATTAGCTCTTCTTTGGTAGAATTCGTCTGTGAAGCCATCTGGTCTTGGACTTTTGTTTGCTGGGAATTTTTTAAATTGCAAATTCAGTTTCATTTCTAGTGATCACTCTTTTCAAATTGTGTTTTTCTTCTTGATTCAGTCGTCAGACTCTATGTTTCTAGAAACTTGTCCATATCTTCTAGGTTGTCCAGTTTGTTGGAATATAACTGTTTATAGTTTTCTATTATGATATTTTACATCTCTGTGATACTGATTGTTATTTCCCCTTGTTCATTTCTTATTTTATTTGGGTCTTCTCTGTCTTATTTTAGGTGAGCCTGGGTAAAGGTTAATTTATTTCAACCTTATAAAATTATTTTAATTTATTCTCATTTTTTAACTTTGTTTTTTCTTTGCTGTTCTGATTGAGTGATTTTCATTATTGTCTTCCAGATCATCTATGCATTCTTCTATATCACCTAGTTTGCTATTAATTTATTCTAGTGTGTTTTTCATTTCAGTTATAGTATTCTTCATTTCTGACTGGTTCTTTTTTATGTATTCTAGTTCCTGGTTGACATCTCCCTGTGTTCATCTATTCTTTTCCCTAAATCAGCTAGCATTCTTATTACTGATGCTTTGAATTTTTTATCTGCTAAACTGTTTATTTCTGTTTAATTAGTTATTTTTCAGGGATTTTCTCATAGTGTTTCATTTGAGATAAGTTCCTCTGACTTCTCATTTTCTTTAATTTTCTCTTTCTTTATAAAGTTATGTGAAATACTAACCTATTGTGGTCTTATAGGGGTGTTCTTATGTGGGAGCTTCCCTGTCCAGTCTGTGTGTGCCCGTTGGTTTTAAGAGCTGAATTTGAGTTGAACACAAGTCATGTCTTTCTTCAGGGTGTGCTGGTGGCTATCTCCTTGGTAGGCAGTGGGGCTGGTGATGCAAGGGTTTGGCTGGAGCCAGGTGTGAGCACAAACTTCTCCTTTGCTTGCTGGCTGTCATAGCCCTATCAGGGGACGTGGGCAGGTCTCAAGTTACTGCAGCAGAATCCCTGAATGTCGGGTCCCTTTTATGGTACGTTGCCCCCCTCCAAGTACCTGCACCTCCACACCACAGGGGCAGTGCTGGAGCAGTAGGGCTCGCATGGGCACTCAGCTTGTGTCTGGGTGCAGGCTTTGGCAATCCAGCCTGGGACAAAAATCTGGATTGCTTCTGATATGCTGCCTGTGTAAGTACCAGCCATGGCTGCCTCCACCCTTCTCAGATGCCACCTTGGGCCTGAGTCTCTTTTGTTTTTCTCAGCTGGACTCTTCCCCCCAGCCTCTGGTACTGTTCTTGCCCTAGTGTGGGCCATGCTGCATGTTAGGCTGGGCCTGTGTGGGCTCTCAGTGTGTCAGGGTGCAGGCTGTGAAGATCTGGCCACAGACAGAAATAGGGATGCTTCTGATGAGCTGCCTGTGTAAGTGCCAGCTCCCGCTCTGCTCAGACACCACTTTGGGACCAGCCGTATCTGTATCTCACAGCAACATTCCCAAGCCGGGTTGGAGAATTTGCTTAACTAACTCAGGCTGATGTATGCCCCGGGGTGGTTGCAGGAAACTGAACAGCCACTCATGCAGGCTTCTATCCACTACCCCCACCTGACTCGCTAGTAAGGATGCAAGCAAGCACGTGCTCCTTACGAGTGGAATCCAGGCTTCCCAGAGCCCACCTGCTATTCCAGTGGCCCTCCAACCAACCAAGCGGCTCGTCTGCCCTGTGTTGGACCCTAGTTCTGGGGCGCCCAATATATGGCTTGAACCCTCCCCAAAGAGGGTCTCCACCCATGTAATCTTCCTTTTCCTCTGTGTCCCTTCTTAGGGGCACATGTCCTGACCTGACTGCTTCTCTTCCCTTCCTACTGATTCTCTGTGGATCCTTCTTATAGCCTTGATTGTATAGGAGTCTTTTTTCCAGTCTGCTGTTAGTTTTCAGTGAGAATTGTTCCACATGTAGATGTATCTTTGACGTGTTCATGGGAGGAGGTAAGTTCCTTGCCTTCCTTTTCTACCATCTTCATCCCTCCTGATAATTCAGTATTTTAATATAGGTTTCTCGAACCAACCTATTAGGAATTACACATTCTTTCCTAGGTTGAGCGACAGCTTTGTTTCCTCACTTTCTACCAATTTCCGTCACATTTTACCCTATGTATCAATTCCCAGCTCTCAATTTTGAGATTTTCAGGAGCAAGAACCAGATATTATCCATGCCTGGGTCTTTCATAGTAATTCAGCAGGTGCTCAGATCGTGTTGGTTTAGTTAATGTCTTCACATTATTACATGGTCTTGTCTGTTCTCAGTAGTCATATTTTTAATCTGTTAACAACATTAACACATTGGATTATTTTTCCCTGTTTGGAACACTTTGTTCATTTGGCTTTCAGGACAACACGATTTCTTGTTTTTTTGTTACTCTCACTGGCTGTAATTTTTATTGGTTTTGATTCATCGCTACAGCTTCCAAGGTGGTGGATTGAAGATTCTACATTCTCTACCTACATCTCTTTCTTTGGGAGACTCATCCTGTCACAATATATTACATTTTATCTATATTTTGATGAATATCACATTTCTGTTTCTAGCCCAAACCGTGCTTCAGACCCCTACTGATCTTCATCCTGAAGCATTCTTCTCCTATTGTCTTTTTGAAAGCAGCAAACGGGCAGTTCTACCTTCTGGATGCTTAGGCCAAAACCCTTGAGAAGATCCTTGCCGTATGTGCTTCATTCACAATGTACAGTGATCCATAATGAAATCTGGACGGCTCACCTCTTTTCTCACCTGTCCAAACGCTATAATGTTTAATGTGGATATAGCATTAATCCTTGAACTTGTCTTTCTGCTTCTGCCATTATCTCCATTCAGTTTGTTTTCAACCCAGTAGTCACAGAGATTCTTTTAATATAAGCCAGATTAGGGAATTTTTCATCTTCAAAACCCTTCAGTAAATTCTTTCTTAATCCAAAGTCCTGCAAGGCCCAGTATAGTCTAACCTCCTTGACCTCATCTCCTTCTACTTTTCTCACTCATTCCTCCTCAGACTTACTGGCTTGCATTTCAAATAACTTCTACTTCAGAGCCTTTGCATTGCTTTTTCATTTTCCTAGAATACTGTTCTCTCAGAGAGACATAGCTCTCTCCCCTACTTTCTTGTCTTCCCTCCCAAACATCACCATTTACAATATTTGGTATTGTCTGTCTCTACCTGATCACCACATGAAAATAGAACTTTTTGTTTGTATTGTTTTATTTATTGCAAATAAGTAATGATATTTATTATCCCTAACACCTAGAATAGTACACAACAAACAGAAGGCACTCAATAAACTTTCCTCGAATGAAAGAATAAATGAATAAATGATTGAAACAACATATTTGCTCAGTTTTGCCTTGTGTTCCTAATACTAGGTAGAAGGAGAACCATGACTGGACTGTCCTCAAAATACATTCAAACAACTACTTAGAAACATAACGGATGAATACATCTGCCTCTGCAATTTAATCATTTCTTTCCAAAATCCTAGGGCAAGACAATCTATAGATTATATTTTAAATATATAATAACTTATGCAGTTATATAAATTGATACTGTAAATCTCTATTATATATTAAATATTTTCCATGATTTTTGTTAAAGAAAAAATGGTGATTATAAAAGATTATATACAGCCATTTTTCTTCGATGAATGGAGTAGAAAGGAGGAAGGAAATAAAGAAGCCATTTGAAGACTATAGACCAACATGTTATCAGAAGTTATCTATGTGTGGTAAAGTCATTTACTTCTTTTCTTCCCAATTTTCCATTTTTTATACATTTTATAATGAGCAATGTTAATCAGGAAAAATGTTGAAAAGCTAAAGTTTCATACTGAAAGAGATCATGAATTCTTGTGTTTGGACTACCATTTTTCTTATTTAAACAAAGTAGAAGGAATAGCTAGTTGAATAGGGCCTTATTCTTAAAATAAAGTGAAAACAGACTCTTGTACTTTTTCCTTCCTTTAGAAATTCCTGTTGGATCCTCACCTTCACTCGCTTATACATTTTCTTCTACATTCTGCTTTTGGTGGAAGTTGATACATACTTCTTTAGCGATCTGAGATTTAAGACTTTTACTCCTTCTCTCTGCTAACTTAATTACTATAGGAACAGTTGTATTTCTTGTCCATTCCATAGTTTGCCCCTCCAAAAAACCAACCAAACAAATACACAAAAAGCTCCCACAAAAATGGAGAAATACATAATAAAGTCACAAATAGCTTTCTGAGAAACACTTTTTTAAAAACCTCAATACTTGTCAAGGCAGAGCCTGATCATGCCAGAGAAATAATTCATCTCTAAATATTTTTTGAGAACCCAGCTTGCTTGAACAGTAATAAAGAAAACAACTGCCATCTCTTCTGTTCTAACAATTAGATTTATTTACAATTCACTTTTAATTTTAAAACAATATGAAAGTAAATTTAATTGTCATTAGCATGGATCTCATATTAACTAATGAGTATTTTCTGGGTGGCATTTTTTTCCCTTTTCAGCATTTCTCTGTAATATTTACTTTCCCTCTCTTTTCATACCTTGCTTTTTGCATTTTGCCTTACAATTTTGCATCTTTGTTTTTATGTCAATAAGAAATCCTTTTTTCTGTGGTTTTATTTGTTTGACTACACTTTTGTCTTTTTTGAGCATTGAAGCACTTTGGCGTTCATCACTTGAAACTGTAGGGACTAGTTAGGTAATGAATGAAGCTAAAATATCAGACCTATAACAGCAAAGGATCATTTCTTGTTCAGGGTATTTATCCTGTTGACCCTGGAACAACAGAGGTTTGGACTGCATAGGTCCACTTTTGTGCAAATTTGTTTTCAATAAATGTGTATTATATGATCCCTGGTTAGTTGAATCTGCAGATGTGGAACCATGGATATGGAGGGTCAACTATAGAGTTATACACAGAGTTTTGACTGTGCAGAGGGTGGGTTGCCCTAACTCTGGTGGTGTTCAAAGGTCAACTTATGTATATGTATGTGTATATATATATACTTCTACGTGTTGTCTTCATTCTAGTATCCAACTTGAGGAGGAAGCCCTTATCTGGAATATGGCTGGGCTTGTGTTAAAAGAAACATGGTGGGGAATTTCCTGGAGTTCCAGTGGTTAGCACTCCACACTTTCACTGCCGAGGGCACAGGTTCAATTCCTGGTCGGGGAACTAAGATCCCACAAGCCACACAGCACAGCCAAAAAAATAAAACCCCAAGAAGCAAAGAAACATGGTGAAACACAGCAGGCTTTTTCTTAAAATTTCTACCTGGAAACAACACATGTCATTGGGGCTCTCATTCTATTACCAAAGTAAGTCAAATGACGACTTACAACTTCTGTAAGATGGGGATGTATGATACTTGTACAGAAAGAAACAATAAATGTTCATTGCTTTATAACTTATCACTTATCCCAAGTCTAGGAAAATATCTCAAGTTTAGGAAAATAAATCAGAAATGGAGTTCTAGTGGAGGTGAGCTTGGAGTAGGGTTTTTAAGAGGAATCACTACGTTATGATATAAACGGTCACACATGAAGGCAGAGGAAGAGAAAGTATGGGAAGGAGGCCAAAGTAGAGAGTTTTTCATGGCATGTGACTCTCTAGGTTATGAAAATTAGGTGGTTGAGATTGTTAGTAAAGGAAATGGGACTGGTAAGGACTTAAAGGTTAGCAGTAGATTTCACACAGAAAAAAAAAAAGGGCCGCAATAATCTTTTGTGTATTGAGCTGATGTAATTTTAAAATAGCACTATGATGTAGGCATCTAACATTCTGTGAGTATAGGCAGTGAAGTTAAGGTGCTTATTTATCAGCTGGTGACTTCCAGCATGCTGTTTGTCCTTGGATGTATGTACTTCTGCAAATGTGATGTATGTTTACTTGGAGTTTTGTGATGGGTAACTACCACTGAGTGACTGCTGTGACTATAAAAATACTCTCCCTGTCTAAGTTAAACGGTTTTTTATCTTTCATTTTTTTCTTTTTTTTAAGGAAGCATAGTTGATTTACAATATTATATTTGTTTCAGTGTACAACATAGTGATTCAGTCTTTCCATAGGTTATAATCCATATAAAATTATTATGTCTGCCAGAAAAAGACATACTCTGTTATCACTTACATGTGGAATCTAAAAAATAAAACAAACATGTATATAACAAAACAGAAACAGACTCACAGATATAGAGAACAAACTAGTGGTTACCAATGGGAAGAGAGAAGGGGTGAGGGGCAAGATAGGGGTGTAGGATTAAGAGATACAAACACTGTATAAAACATAAGCAACAAGGATATATTGTACACCATAGAGAAATATAGCCATAATTTATGTCAGAGTGTTCTATGTTCTCGTTTAGAAGTTTTACGGTTTCGGGTCTTACATTTAGGCCTTTAATCAATTTTGAGTTTATTTTGTATATGGTATGAGGAAATGTTTTAAACTCATTGATTTACATGCGCCTGTCCGGCTTTCCCAGCACCACTTGCTGAAGAAGCTGTCTTTTCTCCATTGTATATTCTTGCCTCCTTTGTCATAGATTAATTGACCGTAGGTGTGTGGGTTTATTTCTGGTCTCTCTATTCTGTTCCATTGATCTATGTGTCTCTTTTTGTGCCAGTACCATACTGGTTTGGTTACTGTAACTTGCAAATATATTCAGAAGTCAGCAGGGGTTATACCTCCAGCTTTGTTCTTTTTTCTCAAGATTGTTTTGACATTCAGGGTCTTTTGTCATTCCATATCAATTTTAAGATTTTTTTTTGTAGTTCTGTGAAAAAATGTTCTGGATATTTTGATAGGGATTGCATTACATCTGTAGATAGCTTTGGTAGTATGGATATTTTTAACAACATTAATTCTTCCAATCTAAGAGCACAGTGTATCTTTCCATTTCTGTGTATAATTTTCAAACTCCTTCATCGATACTTCATAGTTTTCAGAGTATGTCTTTCACCTCTTTGGTTAAGTTTATTCCTGGATATTCTATTCTTTTTGATGTAATTTTATATGGGATTGTTTTCTTTCATTCTCTTTCTGATAGTTCATTTTTAGTTATAGAAACCAACAGATTTCTATATATTAGTCTTGTATCCTCAACTTTACTGAATGCATTTATTCTAATAGTGTTCTGGTAGATACTTTAGGGTTTTTGATATACAGTATCATGTCATCTGCAAATATTGACAGTTTTCTTCCCCTCCAATTTGGATAGTATTTATTTCTTTTTCTTGTTTGATTTCTGTGGCAAGGAAATACAATACTATGTTAAGTGGAAGTGGAGAGAATATGCGTCTTTGTTTTGTTCCTGATTTTAGAAGAAAGGCTTTCAGCTTTTCACGGTTGAGTATGATATCAGCTATGAGTTTGTCATAAATAACTTTTATTATACTGAGATATGTTCCCTCTTTACCCATCTTGATGAGAGTTTTTTTCAACATCTTTATTGGAGTATAATTGCTTTACAATGTTGTGTTAGTTTCTGCTGTATAACAAAGTGAATCAGCTATACATATACATATATCCCCATATCCCCTCCCCTTTGTGTCTCCCTCCCATCCTACCTAGCCCACCCCTCTAGGTGGTCACAAAGCACTGAGCTGATCTCCTTGTGCTATGCGGCTGCTTCCCACTAGCTAGCTATTTTACATTGGGTAGTGTATATATTTCAGTGCCACTCTCTCACTTCGTCCCAGTTGACCCTTCCCCCTCCCTGGGTCCTCAAGTCCATTCTCTACATCTGCGTCTTTTTGATGAGAGTTTTAATCATGAATGGATGTTGAATTCTGACAAATGCATTTTTTTTCTTCTTGTATTTGTTGGGATGCTGATGTGAGTTTTTCCCTTAGATTTGTTAATGTGGTGTATCACATTGATTGATTTGTGAGTGTTGAACCATCTATAGAATAAATCCCACTTGAATATGGTATGTGATCCTTTTATATAGCACTGGATTTGGTTTGCTAATATTTTGTTGAGGATTTTTTTTTTAAACATCTTTATTGGGGTATAATTTCTTTACAGTGGTGTGTTAGTTTCTGCTTTATAACAAAGTGAATCAGTTATACATATACATATGTTCCCATATGTCTTCCCTCTTGCGTCTCCCTCCCTCCCACTCTCCCTATCCCACCCCTCCAGGCTGTCACAAAGCACCGAGCTAATATCCCTATGCCTTGCGGCTGCTTCCCCCTAGCTATCTACCTTACTACGTTTGTTAGTGTGTATATGTCCATGACTCTCTCTCACCCTGTCAAAGCTCACCCTTCCCCCTCCCCATATCCTCAAGTCCGTTCTCCAGTAGGTCTGCGTCTTTATTCCTGTCTTACCCCTAGGTTCTTCATGACATTTTTTCCCCCTTAAATTCCATATATATGTGTTAGCATACGGTATTTGTCTTTTTCTTTCTGACTTACTTCACTCTGAATGACAGACTCTAGATCTATCCATCTCATTACAAATAGCTCAATTTCATTTCTTTTTAAGGCTGAGTAATATTCCATCGTATATATGTGCCACATCTTCTTTATCCATTCATCCGATGATGGGCGCTTAGGTTGTTTCCATCTCCAGGCTATTGTAAATAGAGCTGCAATGAACATTTTGGTACATGACTCTTTGTGAATTTTGGTTTTCTCAGGGTATATGCCCAGTAGTGGGATTGCTGGGTCATATGGTAATTCTATTTGTAGTTTTTTAAGGAACCTCCATACTGTTCTCCATAGTGGCTGAACCAATTCACATTCCCACCAGCAGTGCAAGAGTGTTCCCTTTTCTCCACACCCTCTCCAGCATTTATTGTTTCTAGATTTTTTGATGATGGCCATTCTGACTGGTGTGAGATGATATCTCATTGTAGTTTTGATTTGCATTTCTCTAATGATTAATGATGTTGAGCATTCTTTCATGTGTTTGTTGGCATTCTGTATATCTTCTTTGAAGAAATGTCTATTTAGGTCTTCTGCCCATTTTTGGATTGGGTTGTTTGTTTTTTTGTTATTGAGCTGCATGAGCTGCTTGTAAATTTTGGAGATTAATCCTTTGGCAGTTGCTTCGTCTGCAAATATTTTCTCCCATTCTGAGGGTTGTCTTTTGGTCTTGATTATGGTTTCCTTTGCTGTGCAAAAGCTTTGAAGTTTCATTAGGTCCCATTTGTTTATTTTTGTTTTTATTTCCATTACTCTAGGAGGTGGGTCAGAAAGGATCTTGCTGTGATTTATGTCACAGAGTGTTCTGCCTATGTTTTCCTCTAAGAGTTTGATAGTTTCTGGCCTTACATTTAGGTCTTTAATCCATTTTGAGCTTATTTTTGTGTATGGTGTTAGGGAGTGATCTAATCTCATACTTTTACATGTACCTGTCCAGTTTTCCCAGCACCATTTATTGAAGAGGCTGTCCTTTCTCCACTGTACATTCCTGCCACCTTTATCAAAGATAAGGTGTCCATATGTGCATGGGTTTATCTCTGGGCTTTCTATCCTGTTCCATTGATCTATCTTTCTGTTTTTGTGCCAGTACCATACTGTCTTGATTACTGTAGCTTTGTAGTATAGTCTGAAGTCAGGGAGCCTGATTCCTCCAGCTCCTTTCTTCGTTCTCAAGATTGCTTTGGCTATTCGGGGTCTTTTGTGCTTCCATACAAATTGCGAAATTTTTTGTTCTAGTTCTGTGAAAAATGCCAGTGGTAGTTTGATAGGGATTGCATTGAATCTGTAGATTGCTTTGGGTAGTAGAGTCATTTTCACAGTGTTGATTCTTCCCATCCAAGAACATGGTATATCTCTCCATCTGTTTGTATCATCTTTAATTTCTTTCATCAGTGTCTTATAATTTTCTGCATACAGGTCTTTCGTCTCCTTAGGTAGGTTTATTCCTAGATATTTTATTCTTTTTGTTGCAATGGTAAATGGGAGTGCTTTCTTGATTTCACTTTCAGATTTTTCATCATTAGTACATAGGAATGCTAGAGATTTCTGTGCATTAATTTTGTATCCTGTTATTTTACCAAATTCATTGATTAGCTCTAGTAGTTTTCTGGTAGCATCTTTAGGATTCTCTATGTATAGTATAATGTTATCTGCAAACCGTGACAGCTTTACTTCTTTTCCGATTTGGATTCTTTTTATTTCCTTTTCTTCTCTGATTGCTGTGGCTAAAACTTCCAAAACTATGTTGAATAAGAGTGGTGAGAGTGGGCAACCTTGTCTTGTTCCTGATCTTAGTGGAAATGCTTTCAGTTTTTCTCCATTGAGGATGATGTTGGCTGTGGGCTTGTCATATATGGCCTTTTTTATGTTGAGGAAAGTTCCCTCTATGCCTACTTTCTGCAGGGTTTTTATCATAAATGGGTGTTGAATTTTGTCGAAAGCTTTCTCTGCATCTATTGAGATGATCATATGGTTTTTCTCCTTCAATTTGTTAATATGGCTTATCACATTGATAGATTTGCGTATATTGAAGAATCCTTGCATTCCTGGAATAAACCCCACTTGATCATGGTGTATGATCCTTTTAATGTGCTGTTGGATTCTGTTTGCTAGTATTTTGTTGAGGATTTTTGCATCTATGTTCATCAGTGATATTGGCCTGTAGTTTTCTTTCTTTGTGACATCCTTGTCTGGTTTTGGTATCAAGGTGATGGTGGCCTCGTAGAAGGAATTTGGGAGTGTTCCTCCCTCTGCTATATTTTGGAAGAGTTCGAGAAGGATAGGTGTTAGCTCTTCTCTAAACGTTTGATAGAATTCACCTGTGAAGCCATCTGGTCCTGGGCTTTTGTTTGTTGGAAGATTTTTAATCACAGTTTCAATTTCATTCCTTGTGATTGGTCTGTTCATATTTTCTATTTCTTCCTGATTCAGTCTTGGCAGGTTGTGCATTTCTAAGAGTTTGTCCATTTCTTCCAGATTGTCCATTTTATTGGCATAGAGTTGCTTGTAGTAATCTCTCATGATTTTTTTTATTTCTGCAGTGTCAGTTGTTACTTCTCCTTTTTCATTTCTAATTCTATTGATTTGAGTCTTCTCCCTTTTTTTCTTGATGAGTCTGGCTAGTGGTTTATCTATTTTGTTTATCTTCTCAAAGAACCAGCTTTTAGTTTTATTGATCTTTGCTATCGTTTCCTTCATTTCTTTTTCATTTATTTCTGATCTGATTTTTATGATTTCTTTCCTTCTGCTAGCTTTGGGGTTTTTTTGTTCTTCTTTCTCTAATTGCTTGAGGTGCAAGGTTAGGTTGTTTATTCGAGATGTTTCCTGCTTCTTAAGGTGGGCTTGTATTGCTGTAAACTTCCCCCTTAGAAGTGCTTTTGCTGCATCCCATAGGTTTTGGGTCGTTGTGTCTCCATTGTCATTTGTTTCTAGGTATATTTTGATTTCCTCTTTGATTTCTTCAGTGATCACTTCATTATTAAGTAGTGTATTGTTTAGCCTCCATGTGTTTGTATTTTTTACAGATCTTTTCCTGTAATTG
Organism: Phocoena phocoena; assembly: GCF_963924675.1. Classification (NCBI taxonomy): domain Eukaryota; kingdom Metazoa; phylum Chordata; class Mammalia; order Artiodactyla; family Phocoenidae; genus Phocoena; species Phocoena phocoena. The sequence continues at coordinate 65,902,995 of NC_089234.1, read as the reverse complement.
ATATCTAGTCTCATGGCGTTGTGGTCAGAAAAGATACTTGAAACAATTTCAATTTTCTTAAATTTAACAAGGCTTGAGTTGTGACCCAAGATATGATCTATCCTGGAGAATGTTCCATGAGCACTTGAGAAAAATGTGTATTCTGTTGTTTTTGGATGGAGTGTCCTATAAATATCAATTAAGTCCATCTTGTTTAATGTATCATTTACAGCTTGTGTTTCCTTATTTATTTTCATTTTGGATGATCTGTCCATGGGTGAAAGTGGGGTGTTAAAATCCCCTACTATGAATGTGTTACTGTCGATCTCCCCTTTTATGGCTGTTAGTATTTGCCTTATGTATTGAGGTGCCCCTATGTTGGGTGCATAAATATTTACAATTGTTATATCTTCTTCTTGGATCGATCCCTTGATCATTATGTAGTGTCCTTCTTTGTCTCTTTTAATAGTCCTTACTTTAAAGTCTATTTTGTCTGATATGAGAATTGCTACTCCAGCTTTCTTTTGGTTTCCATTTGCATGGAATATCTTTTTCCATCCCCTTACTTTCAGTCTGTATGTGTCTCTAGGTCTGAAGTGGGTCTCTTGTAGACAGCATATATAAGGGTCTTGTTTTTGTATCCATTCAGCCAATCTGTGTCTTTTGGTGGGAGCATTTAGTCCATTTACATTTAAGGTAATTATCGATATGTATGTTCCTATTCCCATTTTCTATATTGTTTTGGGTTCGTTATTATAGGTCGTTTCCTTCTCTTGTGTTTCTTGTCTAGAGAAGTTCCTTTAGCATTTGTTGTAAAGCTGGTTTGGTGGTGCTGAACTCTCTCAGCTTTTGCTTGTCTGTAAAGGTTTTAATTTCTCCATCAAATCTGAATGAGATCCTTGCTGGGTAGAGTAGTCTTGGTTGCAGGTTTTTCTCCTTCATCACTTTCAGTATGTCCTGCCACTCCCTTCTGGCTTGTAGGGTTTCTGCTGAGAGATCAGCTGTTAACCTTATGGGGATTCCCTTGTGTGTTATTTGTTGTTTTTCCCTTGCTGCTTTTAATATGCTTTCTTTGTATTTAATTTTTGATAGTTTGATTAATATGTGTCTTGGCGTATTTCTCCTTGTATTTATCCTGTATGGGACTCTCTGTGCTTCCTGGACTTGATTAACTATTTCCTTTCCCATATTAGGGAAGTTTTCAACTATAATGTCTTCAAGTATTTTCTCAGTCCCTTTCTTTTTCTCTTCTTCTTCTGGAACCCCTATAATTTGAATGTTGGTGCATTTAATGTTGTCCCAGAGGTCTCTGAGACTGTCCTCAGTTCTTTTCATTCTTTTTTCTTTATTCTGCTGTGCAGTAGTTATTTCCACTACTTTATCTTCCAGGTCACTTATCCGTTCTTCTGCCTCAGTCATTCTGCTATTGATCCTATCTAGAGTACTTTTAATTTCATTTATTGCATTGTTCATCGTTGCTTGTTTCATCTTTATGTCTTCTAGGTCCTTGTTAACTGTTTCTTGCATTTTGTCCATTCTACTTCCAAGATTTCGGATCATCCTTACTATCATTATTCTGAATTCTTTTTCAGGTAGACTGCCTATTTCCTCTTCATTTGTTAGGTCTGGTGCATTTTTATCTTGCTCCTTCATCTGCTGTGTGTTTTACTGTCTTCTCATTTTGCTTATCTTACTGTGTTTGGGGTCTCCTTTTTGCAGGCTGCACGTTCGTAGTTCCCGTTGTTTTTGATGTCTGTCTCCAGTGGCTAAGGTTGTTTCAGTGGGTTGTGTAGGCTTCCTGGTGGAGGGGACTAGTGCCTGTGTTGTGCTGGATGAGGCTGGATCTTGTCTCTCTAGTGGGCAGGTTCACGTCTGGTGGTGTGTTTTGGGGTGTCTGTGGCCTTATTCTGATTTTAGGCAGCCTCTCTGCTAATGGGTGGGGTTGTGTTCCTGTTTTGCTAGTTGTTTGGCATAGGTTGTCCAGCACTGTGGCTTGCTGGTCGTTGAGTGAAGCTGGGTGCTGGTGTTAAGATGGAGGTCTCTGGGAGATTTCCGCCGTTTAATATTATGTGGAGCTGGGAGGTCTCTTGCTGACCAGTGTCCTGAAGTTGGCTCTCCTACCTCAGAGGCAGAGCCCTGACTCCTGGCTGGAGCACCGAGAGCCTTTCATCCACACAGCTCAGAATAAAAGGGAGAAAAAGTAGAGAGAATTAGTAGAAGTATGAGTAAAGAAAGAAGGAAAGGAGGAAAGGAAGGAAGAAAGAAGCAAAGAAGGAAAGAAAGGAGGGAGGGAGGGAGGGAGGAAGGAAGGAAGGAATGAGGGAAAGAAGGAAAAAAGACAGAAAGAAAGAAGATACAGTAAAAATAAAGTATAATATAGTTATTGAATTAAAAAATATTTAGAAAAAAAAAGGGACGGATAGAACCTTAGGACACATGTTGGAAGCAAAGCTATACAGAGAAAATCTTACACAGAAGCCTACACATACACCTTCACAAAAAGAGTTAAAGGGGGGAAAATCATAAATCTTGCTCTCAGAGACCACCTCCTCAATTTGGGTTGATTCGTTGTCTAAAGGAGGGAAGGAAGGAAGGAAAGAAAGAAAGAATGAAGGTAAAGTATAATAAAGTTATTACAATTAAAATTAATTATTAAGAAAAAATTAAAAAAAAAAACCATGGACGGATAGAGCCCTAGGACAAATGGTGGCAGCAAGAGTATACAGACAAGATCTCACACAGAAGCATACACGCACACATTCACAAAAAGAGGAAAAGGGAAAAAAATCATAGATCTCGCTCCTAAATTCCCCCTCTTCAATTTGGGATCATTCCTTGTCTATTCAGGTATTCCACAGATGCAGGGTATATCAAGTTGATTGTGGAGCTTTAATCCGCTGCTTCTGAGGCTGCTGGGAGAGATTTCCCTTTCTCTTCTTTGTTCTCACAGCTCACAGGAGCCCAGCTTTGGATTTGGCCCTGCCTCTGCGTGTAGGTCGCTGGAGGGTGTCTGTTTTTTGCTCAGACAGGACGGGGTTAAAGGCGCCGCTGATTCGGGGGCTCCGGCTCACTCAGGCCGGGGTTGGGGGGGGGAAGGAGGGGCACTGCGTGCGGGGCCGGCCTGCGGCGGCAGAGGCAGCGTGACGTTGCGGCAGAGGCCGGCGTGACGTTGCACCAGCCTGAGGCCCGCCGTGCGTTGTCCCGGGGAAGTTGTCCCTGGATCCCGGGAACCTGGCAGTGGCGGGCTGCACAGGCTCCGCGGAAGAGGGGTGTGGAGAGTGACCTGTGCTCGCACACAGGCCCCTTGGTGGCGGCAGCAGCAGCCTTAGCGTCTCCCGCCCGTCTCTGGGGTCCGCGGTTTTAGCCGCGGCTCGCGCCCGTCTCTGGGGTCCGCGCTTTTAGCCGCGGCTCGCGCCCGTCTCTGGAGTTCCTTTAAGCAGCGCTCTTAAACCCTCTCCTCGCGCACCAGGAAACCAAGAGGGAAGAAAACGTCTCTTGCCTCTTCGGCAGGTGCAGGCTTTTCCCCGAACTCCCTCCCGGCTAGTCGTGGTGCACTAACCCCTTCAGGCTATGTTGAAACCGCCAACCCCAGTCCTCTCCCTGCGCTCCGTCCAAAACCGAAACCCGAGCCTCAGCTCGCAGCCCCGCCCGCCCAGGCGGGTGAGCAGACAAGCTTCTCGGGTTGGTGAGTGCCGGTCGGCACTGATCATCTGTGCAGGAATCTCCCGCTTTGCCCTCCGCACCCGTCGCTGTGCACCACTCCGCGGTGCCGAAGCTCCCCCCTCCGCCTCCCGCAGTCTCCGCCTGCGGAGGGGCTTCCTAGTGTGTGGAAACTTTTCCTCCTTCACAGCTCCCTCCCACTGGTGCAGGTGCCGTCCTTATTCTTTTGTCTCTGTTTTTTCTTTTTTTCTTTTGCCCTACCCAGGTACATGGGGAGTTTCTTGCCTTTTGGGAGGTCTGAGGTCTTCTGCCAGCCTTCAGTAGGTGTTCTGTAGGAGTTGTTCCACGTGTAGATGTATTTCTGGTGTATCCGTGGGGAGGAAGGCGATCTCCGCGTCTTACTCTTACGCCATCTTCAAGGTCCCCCCTCTTTGTTGAGGATTTTTACATCTGTATTCATCAGAGATATTGGCCTGTAATTTCCTTTTTAGTAGTGTCTTTGTCCGGTCTTGTAATCAAGGTAACATAGCCTCATAAACTGAATTTGGGAGTGTTCCACCCTCTTCAGTTTTTTGGAATAGTTTGAGACTAAAAGTTATTTGCTCTTCTTCATAAAGTTGGTAGAATTCCTCTGGACTATTTTTTTTCTGCAAGTCTTTTAAATTATTAATTCAATTCCATGTCTAGTTATCAGTCTGTTCAGACTGTCTCTTCCTGATTCAGTCTTGGCAGGTGGTACAATTTCTAGAAATTTGTCCATTTCTTCTAGGTTGTCCAGTTTGCTGGCATATAACTATTTGTAGTAATCCCTTATGTTTTTTTGGTATCTCTGTGGCATCAGTTGTTATTTTTCCTCTTTTATTTCTTATTTTGTTTGGCTTTTCTCTCTTTTCTTCTTTAGGCTGGCTAAAGGTTTATTTTGTTTGTCTTTTCAAAAACAAAGGTTTGATTTCATTGATTTTTAAAAATATTTCTATATTTATTTACTTTCCAATCTTCATTTTTTTCTCCCTTCTGCTGGGTTTGGGCTTTGTTTTTTTTTTTCTTCTTCTTCTAATTCCTTTAGATGGTAGATAGGCCTAGCATGTGATCTATCCTAGAGAACATTCCATCTGCACTTGAAAAGAATGTGTATTCTGCTGTTTTTAGATGGAATGTCCTCAAATACCTATTCAGTCCAACTACTCTATTGTGTCATCTAAAACTTTAGTTGCCTTTTTGATTTTCTGTCTGGATAATCTTTCCACTGATGTCAGTAGGGGTGTTGAATTCCCCCACTATTATTAAGTAACTGTTACCTTCTCCCTTTTTGTCTTTTTGTATTTGCTTTATATATATAAGTCCTCCACTATTGGGTACATATATGTTATTGAGTATAATATTCTCTTCTTGTATTGATCCTTTTATCATCATATAATGCCCTTCTTTGTCTTTTGTTATAGACTTTGTTTTAGTCTATTTGATCTGAGATGAATATCGCTATCCCTAACTTCTTGTCATTTCTATTTGCATGAAATATCTTTTTCCATTCTCTTACTTTTAGTCTGTGTGTGTCTTTAGTTCTGAAGTGAGTGTCTTGTAAGCAGTATAAGATCTACATTTTTTATTTCCCTTCCCCACATTTTGTGCTTTTGATGTCATATTATACATCTTCAAATTTATCCCTTTACTATGTATTTTAGTTAAAGTTGCTTTTACAATTTTTTTCTTTCATTCTTTGTACTAGCTTATTTAAGTGGTTTATCCTCAGCCTTTACTATATGTTTTTATTTACTAGTGGGATTTTTGTGTTCCTGTGGATTCTTTCTTCTTGTTAATGCCTTTTGTTTTCCACTTAGAGAAGACCCTTTAACTTTTCTCTAAAGTAGGTTTAACATCGATTAACTCTTTTAGTTTTTGCTTGTCTGAGAAGTTTATGTCTCCTTTAGTTCTAAATGATAATTTTGCTGGGTAGAGTATCCTAGGTTGCAGGTTTTTCCCTTTTATTTTTATTTTTTTAAATTGCAACTTCAGGAAAAGTTCCTGCTTTATTATTCCAAATAAATTTTCGCATGTAAAATAAATGTCCAATAGTTCCTGGTATGTGGGACGATAATGTTTGTTAAAGTCACAATGAAGCCTTATTGACAGAAGCTTGACTATATAAACAGCACAAGTTGAGAAAAGGTTTAATCTCCAAACCTATTAGACTGGATGAAGTAAGATCAGTAACGGCCACCTTGCAACATTACAGGAGGTCTCATTCCTATCGGAGGTTGAGGAGGCCCACCTTGGTAAGGGGGCACCATTGGCAGTCCCTGCCCATACGGTGGCATAGCACCAGGAAGATAACCTGGCATGCCTTGATGATGACCACCATACTGACCATGAGGTGGCATTGGGGGTCTCATTCATTGTTGCTGTGGGATGCCTGGCTGTGGTGGCCTCATACCTCCAATTGGTCCAACGGGTGGATTACCAATGGGAGCCTCTCCTGGTCGAGGAAGATTACGTTGATATTTAGGTAACTGTGCTCTTCTCTCTTCCAGCAATATATCCTCATCTGGATGGATCAACTTACTGGTTGCACTGGTCGTCATTAGTGTAGCAGGCTTACTTGTTATTGAAGCTGCTGGTTTAGCTGCAGTGCTATTTGTTGTACTAGTGGTTGAAGCTGTAGACTGTGTATATGCAGGGAATGTAGGCTTTGGGGGTTCTGTAGTTGTTGCAGAGGTACTATTTAAGGGCTTGAAATCTGTACCAACAGGTCCTTGGACAGCTGCCTGAGCCTGTCTCACACTGGGGAAAAGAGGCTTAGTAACTGGAGGCTGTGGAGCTGGAACTGTTGCTGTTGGTGTAGGTGGTCTGTAAAGAATATCTGGCGCTGAAACAGCCTGTGCTTGAGTCATTGGAGGAATTCCAGGACATGGAACAGGAGGGGGCGTACCTGGTGGCATACCAGACATCAGAGGTGGTATTCCCGGTCCAGGTGGCATCATTCCACCCATTGGCATCATTCCAGGTGGCATTCCTGGTGCTCCTGGAGCTGGTGTTAGTCCTGGTTGTGCCGTTGGGGGGATATAACCTTGTTGAGGTTGAACAGGCTGTGGTTGAAATGAAGTTGAAGCTGCAGAGTCCTCATCATATTCATCATAATCCTCTGGTTGCTTCTTTTTTTGACTCTCTGCTTGTGTTTTCTGTTCAAGAAGTCATCTTCTTTCATCCATGTCTGTTTTTGGAATACTTTCCATACCATATATTTCGAACTCTATGTCTGTTCTCCCAGGTATTGCATTTGGTACTGCATCTATTGTCTCTTTATGCACCTGCATGCAATGAATAGCTAAGCCAGGTCCTGTATACAGTTTCTTATGACATATATGACATTTAAAATGCTTTGCTTTTTGGTGCTGTATAAGGATCTTCTCATCATCAAAATCTCTATTACAATACCAGCACCATGGCTTCAGCTCCTGCTTTTTCTTGTGACCCATAACTAAGCTCTACCAACAACAAAAAAAAAAAGGGAGGAGAAAACAAGCAGGAGAAACTAGCTGAAGAGTCGCTCACTCTTCCGACCCAACCGCCACCACCATGTCCCACAGGAAAACCAGGTTTTTCCCTTTTAGCACTTTCAATAATGATGCCTGTCCCTACCAGCCTGCAAAGTTTCTGCAGAAAAATCAGCTTATAGCTTTATGGTGGTTCCTTTATATATGACTCTTTGTTTTTCTCTTGCTGCCTTTAAATTCTCTGTATCTTTAACTTTTGTTATTTTAAGTACGATATGCCTTTGTGTGGATCAGTTTGGACTCATCTTGTTTGGGATCCTCTGTGCTTCCTGGATTGCATAGCTGTTTTCTTCTAAAGTTTTGTGAAATTTTCAGCCATATTTTCATCAAAAATATTTTCATCAAAAATATTTTCAATCCCCTTCTCTCTCTCTTCACCTTCTGGGACCCCTATAATGTAAATGTTGGTATACTTGTTGTTGTTCCAGAGATCTCTTAAATTGATCTCATTAAAAAAAAAATTCCTTTTGCTGTTCTGATTGGATGATTTCCATTATTCTGTCTTATGGATCACTTATGCATTAATCTGTATCACCTTCTCTGGTATTAATCCTTTCTTGTGTATTTTTTATTTCAGTTATTGTATTCTTCAATTCTGACGGATTAAAATTCCACTGTGTTCCTCTATTCTTTTTGCTAATTCAGTTAGCATTCTTTTTACTAATGCTTTGAATTCTTTATCTGATACATTATTTCTCATTATTTGTTTTTTCAGGGGTTCTCTCGCTTTTTCAAATGAGACCAATTTCTCTTTCTTCTCATTTTGTTCAACTTTTTTGTCTCTATAAAATTTGGTGAAACAGTTCCCTGTTTGAGATCTTGAGGGTGTGCCCTTATGTGGGAGCCTCCCTGTACAGTCTGTGTGTGTCGTGTGGCTTTGGTGGGAGAGTTGGATTTGATGTGAACGTAAGCCATGTCTTTGCTGTTTTGCTGGCAGCTATCATCTTGGTGGGAGGTGAGGTTGGAGAAGGGGGGATCCAGGGCTTGAACTAGATGCCAGCTGGGGCTTCCTCTCCTCTGCTCAGTGGCCATCATCACCCTATCGGGGGCAGGGGCCCATCCCTCGTTGCTGGAGCAGAAGCCCTGAATAACAGGTCTAAACTTTCTCTGTTCTCTTTAAGTGTGTGATCTCCCCCCTCCTAGCACCAGCAAACTTGCCCCATAGGGGAGAAGTGCTGGGGCAAGTGGGGCCCATGGAAGCACTTGGTATGTGTTGGGGCATGGGCTGTGGTGCTCCGACCACATACAGAAGTCTGAGCTGCATGTGATGCACTGCCTATGCAAGTGCCAGTGCCTGGGTCAGCTGCCTATGACCTGCTCCACTCAGGTGCTACTTTGGGTCTGAGTCTCCTTTGTCCCTCACAGTTGATCTCTCGTCTTTGCCTCTGCTACCCCTGCCCTGGTTTGGAGCTGCACTGCAGTGCAGGCAGGGCCCATGTGGGCTCTTTGTATGTATCGAGGCACAGGCTGTGGCGGTTTGGCCACAGACAGAGTTTGGGCTACTTCTGATGCACTGCTTGTGCAAGCACCGGTAGTGGCTGCCCCAGCCCTGCTCAGATGCTGCTTCAGATTTGAGCTGCCTCTGTGTCACGTGGTCGAGCGCTTTTCCTTAGTCGTAGAGCTGTGATATGAAGTAAACAGGCTGGAGCATTCCCTTGGCTCAGGTTAGGGCTCACGCTGGCGATGTCATGGGAAACCAGTCGGCCTCCTCAGCAGTTTCAATCTGTCCTCTTTGCCCTGTCTTGGGAGCAAACCAACTCATGTGTGCTCTTCGTGAGTGGAGTCCAGGATTCCCACAGCCCTCCTGTTAGCCCCACTGACCCTCCAGGCAGCCAAGGGGTCTAGCCTTCCCTGTGCTGGACCCCAGGACTGGGGTGCCCAATATGTGGCTGGAACCGCCCATTCCCTAGGGAGGATCTCCACCTGTGTAATCTCCCTTTTCCTCTGTGTCCCCTCACAGGGGCACAGGTCCTGACATGATTGCTTCTCTTCCGTTCCTACTGATTGTGTGTGGATCCTTCTTTTTTTTTTTTTTTTTTTTTGCGGTACGCGGGCCTCTCACCGTTGTGGCCTCTCCCGTCGCGGAGCACAGGCTCTGGACGCGCAGGCCCAACGGCCATGGCCCACGGGCCCAACCGCTCCGCGGCATGTGGGATCTTCCTGGACCGGGGGCATGAACCCGTGTCCCCTGCATCGGCAGGCGGACTCTCAACCACTGCGCCACCAGGGAAGCCCAGTGGCTCCTTCTTATAACCTTGGTGTACAGAGTTTTTCTGCCAGTTTCCAGTGGGATTTGTTCCATATGCAGATGTATCTTTGATATGTTCCTATGGGGAGGTGAGTTCCACCTTTTCCTCTTCTGCCATCTTCATCTCCTCTCTCTCCCAAGTTAAACATTTTAAGAACAGAAACTGACTTAGGATGGATTAAGCCTAAAAATATTGACAAGTTTATTGTAAGTATATTGGGCAGCTAAAATCAATGGGAGAGCTGGAATACCGGGAGAAATGGCCAGAACCACATCTCAAACCTGGGTTGACGTGGAAAATTCTTCTCCCTTCACTACCTCTGCTGGGAAGCAACCACCTAAGCCCTTGGTTTTTGCTGCATTTAGCTCCTGAGGCAAAGACCAGAATGCATGTATTGAGTGCTGTGGCCAAAGATAAGGCCTGGGCCTAACTGCAGGAAAGTCTAATAAGCAAGTGCCTGGCAACTCGCTCTTTAGAGAGAGACAGATTTTCCCATGTCAAATCAGACTCTGAAAGTGTGAAAACCCTAAATATCAAGAAGCATTTAGATGCTAATTTGTCAAAATGAAGGAAAATACCCATACAAGTAGAAAGTAAAGAAGTGACTGATATGAAAAGAAATAAAATAGTTGATTGGAAAAATGGGTATTGAGAGATGGCAAGAGGAGATCTGAAATTAGTTTGGGGAGTGTTTGTGCTAAGGGACCAGGAAGATACACATACTTCGGTGGCAAGAAAATCATGACCTTTGGAGCCAAAGAGAAGGGAATTTAAATCCTTGTCTTGATGCATATTAGATGTGTGTCTTAGCCAAGTTAGTCCAGGAACCTCAGTAAATTGGAGATAACGATATTAGTATGAAGATCAAATAAAATATGTAAAGGTCTGTTTCTGTCTACTATATGGTAGATACTCAACAAACATTACCCACCCACCTATTCCCCGCAAAGCTTTAGGATAAAAGCAATGAGGAAAGTCAGTACAAAGATTTCCATGTTGTTCTAGCATCTAATGTCCTGAATTCCTCAGGAGATGATGGTTGGTAAAGGAACAATAAGAGAATAAAATTTAGAGGTAAGTTTTGTTACTGGTAAGGGATAGAATCTTTTCTGGAACCTGGCTGGATCACAGGTTGCCCTATGGTTATCTTTAGTTTTCTCTCAACCAAGGTGCTGAAGACAGACTAGTCCTTGAACAGTCTTAGTGAGCAGGTGTACCCCCTGGATTTTCCTCTGCTTCTGCACCATTTTTGTCCAAGTAGATCTGGATTTCCATCCAGTCTTACCTTCTTCCTTCTTTTGAGTCCTTTCTGGAAGGAAAAAATAGGAAGCAGCCAATCTAAAGGGAATTCCAGTTAAAAGCATTAAGAGTCATAAAAGGTCTACAAAAGGGCCCAAATTCAAATATATTGATAAATATTAGCATCATCCTTGGGCAAGACAATTGTAAGTAGTGAGTTGATAGGACTGAGGTTTGTTTGAACTTAAAGGAATTCAAATTCAAATTGTTTATAACTCAAGCAAAGTGAAATATAAAGGCAGATAGCTGTCAGGTTACAGATCCTAGCCTACATCTGGGGTTTCTTATCTTCTCAGAATCCTCTTGCCTCTGAGGAAACATGGGTTGGAAGACCCAAGGTGTGAAGACTTTCTGTTTTGAACTCAAGCAGCTTTACGTTGCATCTCTCATTCACACTGAGGTCACACAAGATATTATTTGAAAACAGGGCTTTGTGGCTAAAAAGGACATTTAGACTGTGATGCTCTTTTATGCAGATTTGCAAGACTCTCTCATCAGATTTATAGTAAGTGAAGACTACACTTTTCCCAAAGCACTTCCACATATAGTCTTTCAATGACCCTCTTAAGAACCTAGTGAGGAAAGCATATGACTTGAATATTGGTGATCAAGAATATAGCCACATAGAATTTTCAGTCAATGGAATAAAACGTTGATTTTTTTGAATGGTGAAAGAGAGATTACTATTTTCTTCACAGTCAGTGTTTTTTGCTAAATCTCTAACAGGCTCATCTGACCAGGAAAAATGGATTTGGGTTGGGAACATGGAATGTGAAATCAGTGTTTCAGGGACATGGACTTTCACAGAGGCCTCTGCAATCACCATGTTCCTGGCTAGTAAAACCCACTGAAATTATTTTCTTGCTATAATGTGATTTACAACTTAAACCTGTTCTAGTAAATAGAGATGCTTCCACGGCTCTACCGCTTCCCACCCTTTTTGCCAGATCTTAGCACATCTGAGAAAAATTATGAGATCTCATGTTAAAAGATCTAATGGTACATGAATTGCGTTTTCTCCTTATGTCTTGGTGTAATGGGGAAAAACATGTCTCTAGAATTGGCTATTTCATTCTCAATAGCACCAATTATTTAAAAGTGTCCTTTATATACAGACCCTGCAGCTACATCAGTGCAGCTGGAATTTAATTTAATCCATTTACTCATTTGTTCAATTAACATTCAGTGAACACTGAATGGTACCTGTGGTTAAGCCACAATAATGGGAAAAGTTATGACAAAGGAGACAAGAATATACAATGGAGAAAAGACAGCCTCTTCAATAAGTGGTGCTGGAAAACTGGACAGCTACATGTGAAAGAAAGAAATTAGAACACTCCCTAACACCATACACAAAAATAAAGTCAAAATGGATTAGAGACCTAAATGTAAGACCTGACACTATAAAACTCTTAGAGGAAAGCATAGGCAGAACCCTCTTTGACATAAACCACAGCAACATCTTTTTTGATCCACCTCCTAGAGTAATGAAAATTAAAACAAAAATAAACAAATGGGACCTAATGAAACTTCAAAGCTTTTGCACAGCAAAGGGGATCATAAACAAGATGAAAAGACAACCCTCAGAGTGGGAGAAAACATTTGCAAGTGAAGCAACTGACAAAGCATTAATCTTCAAAATATATAAGCAGGTCATACAGCTCAATATCAAAAAAACAAACTACCCAATCAAAAAATGGGCGGAAGACCTAAATAAACATTTCTCCAGAGAAGACATACAGATGGCCAACAAACACATGAAAAGATGCTCAACATCACTATTAGAGAAATGTAAATCAAAACTACAATGAGGTATTACCTCACACTGGTCAGAATGGCCATCATCAAAAAATCTACAAACAGGGCTTCCCTGGTGGCGCAGTGGTTGAGAGTCCGCCTGCCGATGCAGGGGACACGGGTTCATGCCCCATTCCGGGAAGATCCCACATGCCGCGGAGCGGCTAGGCCCGTGAACCATGGCTGCTGAGCCTGCATGTCCGGAGCCCATGCTCCGCAATGGGAGAGGCCACAACGGTGAGAGGCCCGCGTACCGCAAAAAAACAAACAAACGAACAAAAGAAAACTACAAACAATAAATGCTGGAGAGGGTGTGGAGAAAAGGGAATCCTCTTGCACTATTGGTGGGAATGTAAATTGATACCGCCACTGTTGAAAACAGTATGGAGGTTCCTTAAAAAACTAAAAATAGAACTACCATATGACCCAGCAATCCCACTACTGGGCATATACCCAGAGGAAACCATAATTCAAAAAAACACACACACCCCAATGTTCATAGCAGCACTGTTTACAATAGCCAGGACATGGAAGCAACCTAAATGTTCATCGACAGAGGAACGTGTAAAGAAGATGTGGTATATATATACAATGGAATATTATTCAGATGTAAAAAGGAATGAAATAGGGTCATTTGTAGAGAGGTGGATGGACCTAGAGACTGTCATACAGAGTGAAGTAAGTCAGAAAGAGAAAAGCAAATGTCATAATAATGCATATGTGTGGAATCTAGAAAAATGGTACAGATGATCTTAGTTGCAAAGCAGAAATAGAGACACAGATGTAGAGAACAAATGTGTGGGTACCAAGGGAGAAAGGGGTGGGGTAGGAGGAATTGGGAGACTGGGATTGACACATATACATTATTGATATTGTGTATGAAATGGACAACTGATGGGAACATGCTGTATAGCACAGGGAATTCACCTAGTGCACTATGGTAACCTACATGGGAAGGAAGTCCAAAAGGGAGGGGATATCTGTATGTGTATAGCTGATTCATTTTGCTGTGCAGTGGAGGCTAACACAACACCATACTCCTATACAAATGAGTTAAAAAAATAATGGGAAACGTTAATGGATGTATACAGCTTTCTATATATAAAGCATTGTTTTAAATACTTTTATATATATTATTTAATTCTTTTACAAATCTAAGCAATAAGTACCCAATTTACAGATGAGGTAACATAGGTATAGAGATACTAAATAATTCAAACTTGGGTTGTCACACTCAGAGTTCTCACTTCTAACCATTGCACAGCCCTTCCTCAGAGTCCCTGTGGGGAAAGCATCTGTCTCATCTGATCGTCCTCCTGTCTACTCCAGTGAAAGCCCATCCAGGATAGACCCTCTAACCAGGTACTAACCAGATATCTATGAGTTATTTGATATCTTCACTTTAGTAATCAATGGAGATCATACATATACAGGTGAGTGTGTGTGTGTGTGTGTGTGTGTGTGTATATATATGTATCTCTATATGAACTAACGGAGATTTTAATATCTATGCATATAGAAATGATGTCTTACGTATATGATGGACGTTATATATAGAAGGATTATATGTATATAAATGGAGCTTATTATGTATATATATGTAATTACAAATTTCCTGCATCTTCTCCTCCTCTTCCTCCCTCTCTCTCGTCTCTTTTCCTGTAAAATACCTCATATTAAATGACAAAGGAGCCATCCCCTTTTGGACCTCCCATTGTAAATTCTTCCTAAGGATGAATAACGCAACCTCGAATTCCTCCCGTAATGTGTGAGTTTCACAGAGGGACTGGAAATCCCATTTCTAACCCACCTGCGAGAGGAAGAGCCTTTGTGCAGGGGTGAGATGGGGAGACGGTTTAGACAGGACAGAGCCCTGAGCAGAGGAAGGGGTCCAGAGTGGAGGCTGTGACTCACACAGAAAATTTGTAGTTGAGGAGTTGTGCCTTCTATTTGGTTTGAAGTATTTCCATCATGTTCAGTAAAATAGATGGCAGAAATCGAAGCCCATGTACTTTGTCCATTTGTAAGAATGCAGCCTAGGGTCATACATACTCTCCCTCCCTCCCATGTCAAGTTGGCATGAGGGCCAGCGGCCTGGGGCTAGAACAGGGGCTCTGAGCGATGGCTGAGCTTCCTTGAGGAGCGCAGCCACGGAGCCGGGCTCTTGCCTTGCTGGCCCTTTGGGGAATCCTGAGGGCAGGATTTGTCTTGGCCCTTCATTGTCTCCCCCACCATTTCCACCTGGACCCTGGCTGCATCTCTGACTTCCTGTCCCCCCAAACCACCCTGCACGTTCTCCACTAGCCTGCTTTCACACGCTGTGCGTGGGGGCCCCGGCCCACAGACAGGAGCTTTGCACCTACTGTTAACTCTGTTTTCAGCACTCTTCCCATCCCACTTCACCTACTGAAACTCTACTTATTCCTTTGATTTCAGCTTAAGGCTCACTTCTTCAGACCAGCCTTTCCCGATTGTCCTAATTCTGCCAAAAGCCCTTCATTTTAGCCTCATGGCACCTGTGTGTCTCTTCTGTGGCCATTGTCAAAGATACAGTTTTACACTGTTGGACCCATTATTTAATTAACTCCTAGTGTCTCTGCTCATCTTTAAATCCTTGATGAAGGAAGATTGTTTTTACTGACCAGTACCTAGTCATCCCCAGCACCTAGAAAAATATCCAGCCCACGGGTATACGTACCTGTTGGCTGGATGAATATGTCAGCTACTCTCGGCCATTCCCTGGCATGCTATGCTCTCCTGCTCCAGGCTTTTCTTTCTCCCTGGCCCTCCTATAAAGAAGCTTTCAGAAGTCTGTTCTGTGTGTGTTTAATCTTGAAGCTTATAAATTGTATACATAATAATAATGGTTAAATTTTATATTGTGTTTACCTTGTGCCAGGCATCCTTCAAAAGTACTTTACTTACATTCATTCATTCAGTACTCATAACCATCCTGTGTGGTAGGTTCTATCTCATTTCATTGAATATGAGAGACGTTGATTGTAAAACACATCATTGTTTTGTCAGTCGAACTCTGAAACGTCATCTCTCTCTTACAAATGAGAATTTCAGGATAATGAAAAGTTTAGCAACTTGCCCAAGAAAGGTTGGTGCTAAAAAGATGGAGCCATGGTGCAGATGGGGTAAGGCAATGCCAGAGGCCATGCTTTTCACCATGGGGCCATCTTGCCATACAAAGAGTCACACATCTGGGCTGTTTCTGCATTTCTTAAATCAGATACAGCCATCCCAGAGGATCTCAGAGGCCACGTGAAGTCACAGGATAAACACGGTGCCACCTACTTGACTATCACTATTTGACAGGAAAATGTTAAATTGCCTTTATAGTAAAATGTACTTTATTAAAATAAACAGGGGTGTATTAAATAGTAGAATGCAAAATGTATCCATGTTTTAGATAGAACTTAAAACCTGTGATTGTTTATGTTGGATGCTTTATAGTTTATTTTGAAAATACTCTTTTAATTCCGAATGCTATCATTTCACCCAGGCACTTGTTTATATCACACAGGATTATTGCAACTGATGTTTCCTATTCACTTTCCTTACTCTGAATACCAATCCTGCATTTCACTGTCTAACTAGTCATCTTATAACTCTGCTTGTATTAGAGAACTTGTTTGCTAGGAGATATGAGTATTGTCCCCATTTACAGATTGAAGCTTTAGCACCTTTGCCTGACATTGAGATCCTCTGTGATTTAACCCATTCGTGTCTTTCTGAGCTCCTATCCCAATGGGGTCATCTAGAACTCTTTGCTTCAGCCAGTTGACCCCCATGTGTGACGTTCTCATTCCTGTGTTTGTGACTTGGGTCATGTCCATCCTTCTGGAATGTTATCTTCCTTCATCCTGCTGAACTCTACGCTCCTATTAAAACCTCTATAAAGGTCCCCCTTGAGTCCTGAAACTTGCATCGCTTTCTTGTACCCTGGGTGAGATTGCCACGAGCTGCGTTTTTATTTCCCTTCCTCTGCTATTTACTTTAATTAACTTGATGAGTCCATGTCTTGATTCCAAAACATTCATGCTTCTTTCTGTCACCCATAGCACCTTTGCATATAACAGTCCCTCGAGAAATATTTTTGACTGTTGAATAAACAAATGTGTGAGAAACAGCCCATGGCTTTTCCTCATCAGTGACTTTCATTTACCTAAGGCGGCAGTGATGGTTTTGGAAGAGTAACACGGAGAATTAGGAGTTTTCAAATCCTGTCCTTGACACTAGTTACTGTCTCTGTAAACTTGAGGATCAGAAGCAGAAACATCAGTAGAGCCAATGGTATTCCGTGCCCACCCTGTAGTATGTGTTCAGTCTTAGAAAAATTATTGGTTCTTTTCATAAAGTCTTAAGCTAGAGAACAGTTCTTTAACTACACAGACATTATTTAAAAAAACTTAATGTCCATATTGAACAAAGAAATGCCATTTCAACTGAAAATTTAATTCTATCCCATATGGTCTGTGTTACTTGTGTTCATACGGTAGTTTGTGAAAGTACCCTCCCAAATTGTAGTACATATAAGTGAAACAGAGTAGGAATGAAGGTAATACCTAGACCAGTGGTTAGACTACTCAGCAATTCATTACCTTCCCTGTTTTGTTCCCACTCAAGACACATACCACCAAAGATAAACGCCAAATGCATCAACAGTCCTTTCAGTTTTATTGCTTTAACATATAGTTTAATTATCAGTTGAGCAAATTATTAACAAACTACAGTGACATGAGTTGAAATAAATATTGTTTCAAATAATACTGCATAATTTCAAAACAAACCCAGTGTTACATGCGTGAAAAAATTGAGAACACAATAAAAAAGAAAAATTTGATTCAGTTAAGCACAAAAGGAATGCAGAATCCCAAACAAGGAATATCTGACCTTCTATGTCAATGTCGTGAGGGTATTAAAGAGCTTTACCTATTCCTGGATAAATAATTCATTTTTATTGATTGGTGAAATTGACTTTAAGGATAAATAATGACCAGAAAGCTCTACAAGTGCTTTTGCCAAAGTTTATCTATGGCCAAACCATAAACCTACTTTGAATTGGCAGTTATTGAGTGGTTGCTTCACTCAGCCCCATTCTGCCTTCTGCAGAGCAGGGTGAGGTGTAGAAGCCAAGGTACTGATAGTTTGAAACACCTCAAATGCCACTAAACTTAAGTTCTCAAGATATTGCTCCAATAAACATGACTATTATCAACTGCTTGCTTTTATTTAATCTCAGGCTGTCAGCTTAAATCTCCCTTCATCCTGATTTACAATGTGCATGCTACCTTCAGAAATGTCACTACGTTTAAAATGTCAAAGTTGTTGCCTGTAAAAGGACATAAGGTAAAGTAAGTGAATTTTTTTTTTTTTTTTTTGCCAAGTCAGTATGGAACTAAAACATAATCAAAATGGAAAGCAGGGGCATCTGGAAATCTTTCACTGGAAGTTTTAATTCTTATTTAATCACCCGAAAACTTGCTCAAGAAAATTTTGTTTTGTTTTTTAAAGTCCCAACTATTAGGTACTAAGTTGGGCATAACATATGTCTACTTCTGTTTTCAGGGAGTTGTTAGTCATGGATATCAAAGAAAAATTATTATGCTGTCATTCAGGGCCAATGAAATTTTCTTTGGAGGAATTTTACCACACAAGGACAATTTTCAAAATCAGTCAGAAGCACAGCTTAACCCTGCAAGACAGTTGCTGAAATTCTCATATTTATATCTCACTGTATACCAGCACATAAAAATAGAGTTATAATGGTATAAGATTCAGCAAGCAATGGAATACTATCTCTACAGTATTTTCAAAATTAATTTTATGTTTAAAGCTTAAGGAAAAAGAAAAGTTCGGTGTAACTGAGAGTGTGAACTAACCTCTCAGACTTGCCCCTTTGCCTTATGAATAAACACTCCAATCCAGATTTGATGTTAGAAGCCCAGACTTGTCAGTCTTAGCTAGACTATCACTGAGTATCACAGAGAGGTTCAGATAATTCATAAAGATGGGAAACTGATGGACATGTTGAGGGCTGGCCTGGGACTACATAATACATGGTTGTCTGAATAGAAAAAGTAATCTGCCAGCTTTGAACTATTGATATAATTATTGAAAGGGGGCTTTAAGATGTTTAGAGATGCTGCGTATCTTTAAGACCAAATACCCAGAACAAAAAATAAGCATTCTTCTTGAAAATGCAAAGGAAAGAAAACTTTATAACTAAAAAATACCTCATTTGGAATGAAAACACAGGACCTAAGTAGAATTAGTATTCTGCTAATACCATTTAAGTGGCTGTTGTATATATCCTACATTGAAGAGATTTTTAGAGATGGTTGTTAGAAATCTGAGCCTCTTTCAGAGTTTCCCTCCAGAGCTTCCTTTTATGACAGTTGGCAGCAGGCACCATCATGACTGCCAGGTACCCAAAACTGAAGACCCCAAATAAATACATTCCCAGTTTAAGGAAACATTTCTGGCCCTACTTTAAGAAAGATTAGAAAGTCATTTAACTACCCCAGGCCTGAGATAGGGAGGTCTATCCAGCAACATGGGCAAGAGGGAGAGTCTAGACTTCAGTTGTCTCTAGGATCCTAGAAGGACCATGTAAAGTTAAAGGACTAAATTTGTTTACAGTCAGACACATACTGTATACATTGTTACCTCTATAAAGAAGGAAACATACATTTCCTATGGTTCAGTCAGTGTGGAATACAAAGAAACTTTAGCTTATTTCAATAATCCTTGGCCCATCCTCCCTGGGATATATAATTTTAAACACACATTAGCAGTAAAGAAGGAAAGAAATGGTGTCAACAAATTGTTTTCACCAGTCAATGCTAAAGATGGATTTTAAACAGGCATCTCCATGGAAGATTTCACCTCTGTGGAAGTGAAAGTAATTTGGTGTTTTCATCTGATTTCAGATCACGTAGATGAAATATTCACTCCTCATATATCTGATATTTTTATTCAATTATTAGAGGTTATAACATTCAGCTAATTACTTATGTACCTGCTTTTTGTTTGCTTTGAGTGATGTAGGCATGGATTTATATACCATAAATATTTAAGTTTTGATCCTTTTGCTTTTACATAGGAAGCCAGCCAGCATTTGAAATGTGCATCTCATTTTCAACTAAAAACTCCAATCCCATTTTCCAGGAAATCTGGATGGTGTGGTGGCTAAAAGTTCAGACTCTAGAGTGCAACCAAATTTTAAGGCCAGTGAGTTTTCAAGCAAGATCCGTCTCCTTAGTTTCTTTTCCTAAGGAATAGAGCTGATGATGTTTATCTCCTAGGGTTATTGAAAAAATTAAATAAGGTAATAGCATTCAACACAGAGTCTGCCCATAAGGGCAAGAATCACTGTTTGTTTTGTTATCTGGTATATCCTAAGAACCTAGAGCAGTGCCTGGAACAGCAAAGTTGCTCAAAAGATATTTGTTAAATATATAATATCCCGATTAACTCTGATACTGGGGAGAATTTCACCCACCAACATGCTAAAAAATTGGCTGAATTTCAATTTCTCATCTTGCAAACAATATCACTAAATGATCCTCAGAAGTTATATAGTTTGTCCTCTGCCCTGACACGACTTCACCCAAACTGCCGAAGATAAGTGCCCTATCCTATCCTTAAAATCTTCCTCAGGAGAAGGCTGCCTAATCGTCACAGAACTCAAAACTCTTCCTCCCTCTGGTATAAAAGTTACCTGCTTCTGCAGCTACCTTTCTTATTCCCTCCTCTACCTCTGTCACTTTCTTACCCACTTTCTTTTAGAACTGCTCTGTATTTACTGCTTTTTTCCCCCTCCAACTTGTTAAATTCATTTTGAAGTTCATTCCTTGGGTTTTGTTCTCCTAAACCAGTGGGGACTGTTGGATTCTAGAAGCCAGCCTGCAGCCATGAAACATCTCATCCCAGGATCTACATAAAGGCCAGCCCTACAAACCATCTATTATCTGTAGGTGGGATTCTGGTAAGGTTGGGTTCCATTTGCAAGCGGTTCTCTCAGTTAGTATAATCTTCTTTTGAAGTGTTCAGGAATAAGTCCTGTCTATCTTGGTAGGGGAAGAAAATTCACATGTAAAATGATTAATATAGGAAATTATTCTTTCTTTTGCTTTAATAGAAAATGTTTCTTGTTCATGTAAATTAGTTAAAACGGCAAAAGAATGCATTAAAAATTTTAATCCTTCTCTCTTTCAGATGTCTAGGAGAGTGTTAAAACCTTGATTACCTCTTTAGTTGCACACACCTGGTTTTAGTAACATCCACATTTTTCTATCCTAATAGACCCAAAGAACCAAAATGAAAACTTGAAACTACTTTGTGTGTAGACTCTTCTGTCATTAGGCCTGGCTTGTTTATTTGGCAGTAACATGCAAAATATTTACTAATATTAAAGATATTATAATGATAGGGAAAGAGAGTTATGACAAAAAATGCTATAGGGTTTTTGTCCGATTAAGTGTTGTTTTCTGGTATGTGACATATAAATGAAAATGATAAATATACATTTTTAAGGTTGCAGACCTTTTTCTAGTTGCCTTAAAAAGAATTATTAAAATAATATGGAAGTTACAGTCTTTTAACTGGATGCCCCTAAATTTTCTGATGCAGTCAAACAGAAGTATTTCTGACTTTCCAAAAAGAAAAATGGCTGTTTGATACCTAAATATGCAATAAGCAGCCTGTCTTAACAAAAGACAGGCAGACAAAAGTACAGATTTTATTCAACTTGATATTCTGGCACTTGCTTTGCTAACCTAGAGAATTACTTACAATGAAGATGAAACAGGCTGGCAGCTCTGCAAGGACTTCACTAGAGAAAGGTAAATACCACCAGGAAAAGTCTCGATCTCACTCTACTCATTCTGCCACTGTACAGAAATATGTATCCATGGGAACCACAGTGCCTAGCATGGAAGTGTTCATTTGACACCGAAAAAGATAAGAATGTTTTCTGGAATAGAAAAAAAAAAAAGAAAAAAGAAAAAAGATAATGGCATTGGGAATTAAAATTAGTACTTTTAACTAGAATGCTACAGAATGTATTAATCAGTTGATATGTGGGATGGTCTCCTAAGGGGATGAGAGATGAGCGAGAGAGATTTTGAACTAAGAGGGAAGGACATTATTTGGGGGTAACTGATTGGGATGAGCAGGCCTGCTGCATCATTCTGGTAGTAAACTGTCAGCAGTTTATAGGAAGATACGGAGCTCAGGGATGGTGAGATGAAAAGACCACCCTGAATGTGAAGGTGTAGGAAGTCACTGGAAATACTTTCTCTGTTGTCAGACATTAGTCTTTTCAGCCACTCATTAAATTTGAGGAGCACTAATTATTAGGTTTGAGGCCCAGATTGGGCACTTAACGGTGTGCTCACAATTTTAAATATCTTGCTTTACTCTGACTTGAAAACTGACCTCTCTGAAGATGTTAAGTGTGCAAGGATGTCAGCCTGACGACACGGGCCTTTCTATAGAGTTGTGGAGGTACTTACCCCTCATACAGAAGGAATTTTATGGGGAACGTATATGTTATCTTAATACTGATAAATTCAGAGATTTGCAAAGACCAGAAGGCAATTTTAAGAATATTGTATTTTCTAATACATTCACAGTTTTCGTTCATGTCATAGGACAAGCAGAAAGGGAATAATTAACAAATTTCCTTAGAAGTTTAGTGTTTGAATTTTTTCCAGACTCATTCATTTAGTCCATTAGAAAGAAGGAAATATTTTAAGCCATTAATTTCCACTTGTGATAAGTAAAAGGGAAAGATTTATATTTATCACCTTTCCTATTTAATGGAAACCTTCCAGTTTTCCTAACTAAAAAATCTTGAGTGGATTCACAGATATTTTCTAACTTACCATTCTGATTTCAGTCTAATGTTTGCCAGTGATGCTGGTGGCTAACCAGGACGGAACTGCTGTCCTTCAAAGGTGATATAAACCCTCTCCTCCCTCCCAAAGATGATTTTTCCTTCATAAATTAACATAACTCAATTTCACTAAAAGAGAAAGGTGAGTTTTGATTAGCAAGATAAAGCAAAAGTATCATTAGAAGAAGCACCAATCTCTGTGATGCAATTTCAAAAGATGCATAGATGGGCCACCAAGCAATCACTCTCATTAAGAAATTTCTGTCATTCCCCTGCCAGAAGAAGGGCTCAGTTATAAATATATACACCACCTTCATACTTACTGATTAGATTCATTTAACTATGTTTTATAATGGGAGGATTTGTTAATATATTTGCTGCTAATTTTTCTTCTAAGTATTATACTATTAGCGGGTTTGAATTGAATTAAATCCTGAAATGCTGCCCACTGCAGGAATTGAGTCAGGTGGACAGATGTCCTTCTCAGCTCTGTACATCTTGTTCTTATTGCACCTTTGATTATCGCACCAGACTTTACTCCTGGGACATTCTCCAAGTTAATGTTTTTTTTTTTTTAATTAAGTTTTGCTTAATTATAGTTGTTTGCTTTGAGCTAAGCTGGAAATCCCTCTACTTTGAAGAGGAGGACCTGTTCACATCTCATTTTTAAAGAGTCCTTTTCTTAAGATAGATACAGAGGTTATTTGATAAGTGTATAATTTCAAATTAGTTATGTTCTTTTGGCATCCAGCGCTGCATTCTAAACTCTAACCTGTGGAAAGCTGATGTAGAATTAAACAGACATTAGATTTTGTAAATGAGACTCTTACGATTCTTGAACATGTGGCTTTAGGAACTAAGATAGATATACTAGTAGTTTGGTAATTTTTTAAGAAATTATTTTCTCAACTAAATTGTAAATTCATACTTCTACCTGACAAAAGGAAGTGTCATAGATGTAACTCTTGTAACGTCTATCTTAGAACAGAAAATGATGGTAGCATGTCAACAAAAGAAATTCCCTGTTTTGCCTCAGTTAGCTAGCTAGTCCTGGACAATATAATTATCTGGATTCTCTAATTCCTTTCTGCACTGCCTTTTCTTTGAGGGAGTGGACTCTGTCCAGAATAATATTGACCGTGGGCCAGCGCACACTGCAAGAGAGGCAGGAGCGTATTGCTTTCACTCTTAGAAAGTGTATGTATCAATACTTAGCCCAGGTAACCTAGCGTTTTGGAAGAACAATATAACGTATTACAATGAAAAAAGTTTACATTTTCCCCATAATATATTAACATATTGACCGATTAAATCCCTTTCCCATACCATTTTGTTCAACATTTCCCATACCATTTTGTTCAACATACCGCACACATCACGCTCTCAACCTTTATGCCTTCTTATGTTTCACACATTCTTTTACCCAAACTGGCCCTCCTAACATCAACTGATGTTGCATGTTTAAACTTTACCTAGTCAAACTAAGATGACATGGCTGTTGAAACAGTTCATTGATGGAAATGTTTTACAAAGTGAAGTTACGATGTGGGTATAACTTTGATAAAGTAGAATAGGAAATTCATGTTATAATCCTGTGAATGGGAACTCTATGCATGAGAAAAGGTAAAACTGAAACTTAACTCCTCCAGAGACAGACAGACAGACAGAAGTAGAAAGAGAGAGCAACGCACTAGACTCTGAAACTATTATAAAGTGCACTATGAACTCAATTCGGCACCAGCACATTGATTGCAGTTATAAAATGACCTCAGACTTTTATTTTTAAAAATGTTATTAAAATCACTCCAGCTTCATTGCCACTAAACTCTACTTCAGAGTTCAGCGGTACCACACACATTTTTTGTTATATTTTACTCAATGACAAAATATTTTTCAAACTGGCCTTTTCCTTTTAATTACACTTGCAAGGTGATACAAACGGAGTCATGCAGAACTCCTTGCATTTCTGTTATCAGTCATAACTCGTTTGGGGATAGAGTTAAATGCCCATTTCCCCAATGGATGATAACTCTTCCTCCATATATGTAGTATTCTGGTGGGCCTTTTTAAATCCAGAACTCAACGTGCAGAACAGCAGAACACAGTCGAGTCCTGAAAACGCACACTTGTGGCATGAAAACTCATTGTAAACTTTATAATGTTAATAAATTGTTTCATAAATAATTAAGGCGGACCTTGAAAATCCAGAAAGTAACTTGATTGCTCAAGCTTGGTTAGTTTCTGATGGATATTAGCCCAATCAGTTGACAACAATTGTTACAAATATCTAGAGAGTGATTTTTTTTTTTTTTTTTCCTGTAGAAGGAATCACACATGTCTGTCAGGTTACATCAGATAAAGGAAGTATGGAGATTAAATGGGAGAGTATTTTATGAAATCTTTTGTTTCCGTTGAAAACCAAGTCAAGAGCTCATATCGCTATTTTCATTTAAAATGAAGAGGGTGAGTACACTTAAGCTGTTACAGGTGAACAGGGCTCATTTGAGTCTCCTGTGTTCATTTAGTAATGAATATAAGATTCTCCGTGATGGGAGAGGCTGAATGACCCTGAAGATTTCATTCATTCAAAAAGCATCTGTTGATTCCTTATTAGGTGCTGGCCATGCAGAAATGACAATGGCATGATCCCCAATATACGTCGCTCATGTTGGTTAGGCTTGCAGTGTTTTACATTATTTGTGGGTTAAATTCTAAGTGAACTTACAGAACTAATCAAGTGTAAAAAGAAAGCAGTGTGTTTAGCCCGGACTTTGTCATATAAACCCTGGAGGAGAATAGTGGTTTCAGTAGATACGTCTTCCTCTGAATTCACTCATCACTTGCACTGGGTGGATTTTTTTCTTTGCTGAGCCTCGTCTGACAGCTGCGTACGTTTCCTCTGGTTTCTCTCTTTTAATCAAGGGTTTTTTTGCAGGAGCCTTCATTCTCCACATAACAACTGGGTGCCGGGGCCCAGCAGGACTCTGAATTCGGATGATCTTGGTTGAGGCAATGTAAGACATTTTCACTGTTTGCACTACAGCATTCATTAAATTTTTGGCTGCTTGGATCAGGGAGGTGACACTGTCCAACTGTAGAAAAAAACCAAAAAAAACAAACTATTATTCAGAGAATGTAATCAGGAATTTAAAGAGATTTAATGTTACAGAAAATGAAATGTGCCACTTTG
This sequence comes from Phocoena phocoena, assembly GCF_963924675.1. Taxonomy (NCBI): domain Eukaryota; kingdom Metazoa; phylum Chordata; class Mammalia; order Artiodactyla; family Phocoenidae; genus Phocoena; species Phocoena phocoena. The sequence goes on along the minus strand of NC_089234.1, from coordinate 65,877,360 downwards.
TTTTTATCCCAGAAACGAATGAGTTATTCCTCATTTTATACACCTAGGTAAATTAGCACATCAATCTAGTTTTAATCATTTATCTAGTCATCTGATGCATAAGTAGTTCCATATTCTATTTTCTAAGATGATAGCTTAGATTTCTTTTTCTTGGTTTTCAGTGAAATCAGTTCTGTACCTTCTATAGCATACCATAAGAACCAGATGGTCACTGCTTTCTTTGTAATGGATCTCCATACTTCCAGGGTTAATGTTCACCCCTTTTGTAAGAAACGACTGTCTGCAGTAAAAGCTATATCATATATAAGTAACTTAATAAAACAACAACTGAAAAACCTTCTCAGGGAATTCACAGTCTACGATAAATAGCATACACACATATGCATATACACATGCATGTATACCACTCATTTTCATGAATATTTCCCAAATAATTCCACCTACAAGAGTCTCTTCTTTAAAAACACGTAATTCTTACACCTATCACAGGCAGTGTATTAAAACAGATCTTTTCAGTCAAAGTTGGTTTAAATTTCAGATCTGCCTGCCATTTAGTAACATAAACAAATCATTTAACTGTTTTCTCCTAGTTTCCTCAGATATAAAATAGGAAAAGAGTACTTACTGAAATTAAATAACATGTGTGAAGAGCCTAGTAGACTGCCACATAGTCGTTATTAATTATTTCCTTTGTTTCTTGGGAAGGCTGACAAAATTGCTTAATTATAAAGATATACCAATGAAATTACTAAAAGACACCTTTTCCCACATGATTCTATTTTGGAATTGTTGTTATGTTTTCTGGGTTGTTCACTAAAACCATCTCAGGGCAAAATGAGGTGATAGTCTTAGGATCTTGCAAAATACTTTAGAGCTAAGCCCAGTTGGTTCATTTTTATATAAATAATGCCTCTTCCATTATCTTAGTCTGGCAGATTGTCACCCACAGCCAACTCACACAGGAAGATGTGCTTCCACTGTCACCTGGCTGTGATGTGTGCTGTCAGGGTGAGGCTCAAACACTGCCTCTGTAGTTACTGAAATCCATCAGCAGCTGACTGGCCTGAGTACTCTACTCAGTTTGCAGTTCGAGGAATCTCATCTCACACAGAATAAATGAGCGAAGGAAAGTAGTAAGCTCAGGTTATGTGCCTGGGGCAGTGGTCTAGCTGGCTGTTTCCTCAGTGAAAAATTTAATTAGCCCCATTATAGGCTGACCCCGAAATCCGTAAAAAGGTAACACCAAAAAATATGTAATTTGAAAGGCAGTAATACTTGAAAACTACACATCTTTGAGTCTTTTTACTTATTGAAGCCAGAAATGTAAAATCTTTGTATGTGTCAGGAATGACAAACAGGATTTCATGAAGCACTCACATGTATTTCACAGAACACTTAGAACTTCTGAATCTGTACACAACTTAAAAAAAAAAGACTTTGAATAGACTAACACACTTTGTAATTAATGTTACACTGTGGACAAACTGCACGCTAAAATCTGCTGTTTAATAATTAGCAATTTTCATTAAAGACCTCCTAGGACTAGTTAGATTCTGAAAGTCGTCTCCAATCTCACTGTAGTAAGAAGAAAGTTTTTCTAAGTGATGAATGAACCTGAATAGTATTGAGGATCCTTGGTACTCTCTTTGAAACATGAAACTATTTGGTGTATTCTCAGGGCTCTGTGCTGCCATTAAGTCTTCTGGAGAAGAAGGTCCTAGGGACCTGCTGTCATTCAAGATTTCACCAGGGCCTCTGGCCTTCCACCGTAAAACTTACATTCTCTTCTCCTTTTGGCTCTGTAATCTTGTCACGTATGGACTGTATTTATTTCATTTGCTTTTGAAGCAAATGAACCCACCCATACAAGTGGGTTTTATACATAAACCTATAGTCTTGAAAGGAGGTTTAAGTTAAATTCATGACTTAAAATGTGGAAATTGACTTGTCTTCTTTCCTCACTGAATCAGCAAAGCCCCGTCTGTGCCATTGTGGTTTCTTATTCTGGCCTCTGACAAATCTTTTTATTTAAAAATCCTAAATGACTGTAGTAGGATTTGTCCTCCAGTAGACTGAAGAAAACCGCAGGACAAATTATCCCTCTAGGAGAGCATGAAAACTAGTTCTGCAGACAGATTAGGACAATTGCTGCAAGAATACTGTTATTTCATGAGGAAAGCTTGTAAGACATTCTATGAGGATCTTTGAGGTCCAAGAGCTATATGCCCTAAGAGGCCTGACTTTTTGCTATTAGCCAAATCACAGGCCACACAAGCAAGGGGCACAGACAAGCCAAGCAAATGGTAGGGAATTTTGTTTGAGGCCTAAGCAGTGCCCCAGGCCTACTCATAGAGAATAACTGCACAATTTCATGTCTCCAAAAAGTATTATAAGTCCTCTTACCAGGCTTAGTTTAATGAAAAATCCTCCAAGGGAAGAATTCAAAAGAATTCCCTTTGTGGAAACAAAGCATATTTGAGTAGGCTAATGTACCACTTTGGGATCTCTGTGTTCAATTTCTTGAACAAAGTTTTCTGAATTTCACAAGTGTACCTGTGCGAGCGAGAATGTTATCTCACCCAAAAGGCCTGGTAGAGTAAACCAATCAGACGATAAAACTCAGGTCCAAAAATTCTCTTACCGTTACAAATCACTTTCATCAACTGAAAAGGCTTCTACGTAAATGTAACTTGAAATGTTTGCCATAAAACGAGCTATTTTTCCTAACATCTGGTAACAATCCTCTCTGATTTGGATGAAGAGTTTTTGATCAGGGTATCAACTGAGAAATGAAATGGCTTCTAAGGCCCTGAAACCTCCTAAGGTTATATGTAAATATTTGCATGCAGGTACCTATAAGCAGCTTCCTGTTGCCTTCTTTCCATAAAAGTGGATGAGGTTAAAAAAAATAAAGACGACCTTGATCCAAATTAAAGGCGTGTGATCTATGTAAAGTGGAAGTCTGTTCTCCTACCACGGTCAATAGGAATATAGCCATCCTTCTTATGGTAGTGACGTGTGCTTAGTCTACAATACCGATGTGGTTTCAAAATAACTGAACTCATGGGTCTATTAATGTCACAATAAGATCTTCGGTATTGTCTGTGTTCAAAAGTAAATCGGACATAGTTCATAAGTTCTGCCTCTTTTTTTTTTTGAGGATCTACATGAATATAGAGACGATGCCCAGTGTTAGCTCTAACTGCAAGGTGTATTTTGCAAATAATCCAAATTAAGACCATCTAAATAGAGTCCTCCTCGATATTGTCACTCGACAGATCTTAGTTCATTTTATGGTAATGTCTCTTTTGTGCTTTGTGGTATGTAATCTGTGATTTCAGTTAAGCTACAGTACAGATCTGTCCAGTTCTAAGAATGTGTTCAGACAAAAGGCTTGCTCCTAGTTAGACATGTGTCTGCAAGCCTTTGTTGTGGAAAAGGGTTAGAACAACAATAAAAGGTATGTTCTTTTCTCTCATAAAATGTCAAAATTTTGTTCATGTATACATAAAATGGCTGGATCTTTTTACAAAACTCGAAGTTAAATACCTGTGATAAAAGTCCTCAACAACTACATCAGAGTGGAATGTTCGCTGGCAAATCTTTGTTCAGATCTTACTGTAATTATTGATAGTTAAGAGGAATATCCAAGAAAGACATGCTGATTATTCCTTCTTTTAATTTTGTAAGTTCCTTATCTACGTTATGTCAGAACACCAGAATGTCTTGTACTATACTACTCTAACTCTCCACATTCTGGGTACAAGACCTTTGTCAGAAATGTGTTTTGCATGAGGTTGCTAACTCCCACTGATGTAGATCCCATACCCTTGCACCTGGGCTGTCACCTGGGGAAAGCATAGATAGCTCCCCAACCCCTGTGTGAAGTGCCATGGCAACTACAGTTGCTGGGACTCCTGTGGAGAGAAAAGCCTGGTGTTGCCTGGAGAAATATATTTCCTGTCCTATAACCTTCTAGGTAAACTGGTGCCAAGGTAGCCTATGATATTCTTGTAAGTCTCAATGTTTACCTGAACTTAAAGACCCTTGGTGGATGTAGCACCTGCACAAAAGTAGTACTTGAAAGGCAAATGTGTGCGGTTTGGCTCCAAGTATAACAGCTTATAATAATTGCTAATATCTGTTGTGTGCCTCCTATGTGTTGGCGCTGTTCTAAACAGTTGACATAAATTAACTCAGCAATCCTATGAGGTAAGTACTATTATTATCTCCATCTTAAAGATGAGGAAACAAAGGAACTAGGTTTGGTAGCTATCTCAAGGCGACACAGCTATTAAATGGTAGAGTTGGAATTGGAGCCAAGGCAGTGTTGTTCAAGTACCTGGTACTTTTACCCATTACACAACACTGCCTCTCAGTAATATGTCACTTGCAATGTGTATTTATTTTCAGATATTGTATAGTTGAAGAAATTGCACCAACATTAATACAATGTCCTAAAATTTAAAAAATGACTATTCAATAACTATTTTTAGAAAGGTTATAGAATTTTTGTATGCTTGTTGGTACTAAGAAAAATGAGGGTATCTTACTTGCCAATGTATTTTGTTAGGATGGTAGTCTGATAATATTTATACTCCATTATTTTCCAAGCAGCATGTTTTTGAAATAGTAAGTAGAAATACTCAGTCATCCTCATAAACCCCAAACAGTTTGAAGACTTCGAGATTAAAGATATTTTCTAACAAAACCCTTTAAAATTTTAAAATGTAGATCTCAGTAAACATATCAATAAGGCAAAGATAAACCATAAACAAATCATATTATAATTTCTAGGACATGGAATTGTATAACATTTACTTCATCTTTAAAATGTGTCATACTGTAAATACAAAGAAAACTTTTTTTTTCTGATTCTCAAACAAAATTAAATAAATTTGTTTGCCTTGGTTTTGCACTAGAAACCAGGATTTTGTCCCCAGACCCTGGAGTTGCTCGTTAACCCGTACTTAGTTTTAAAATGCTCAGTTAAAGTATTTGGAAATAAGGTTAACATAGGTAACGTTAAAGGGCGTTACATATGTGTGTTGGTAGATAACAAGTGACAGCTTAAATATTTCTTAAAAGTAAACACTGTTACAGTCTTTCTAACTTACGACTGATCTAATAATGGTAGTTGTACACCCTAGGAAATATTTAAATACACATTTGTTAGCAAAAATACATCATCTAATTCAACATGTTTTTAGTATCCACCCTGAACTTTTTTCTTGAGGACCTAATTTTATCCAAATACGTGCTTAACACATCCTTTTGTTTCTGAACAGATTTTTAGAAGAATGACCTGTACTGAAAACATTCTCCTTTTTTGGTTGCATTCAAAAATGTTAAAGAGGCAGCCTGGCTTAATGGGAAAATCAAACAAGGGGCGTTGTTAAGGCTAGTCAAAATGGAGTTATACATCCAAATTGAAATTGTCAAGCTTATAATTAAATTGAGAAGGTGGCACCTTCCTTGAACATGAAGAGTTATTCCAGCGGGCCACTGATAGGATTCATCTTGTAAATTTGTCCTTTGCCAGCTCTCCATCAGATCATGACAACAGAAAAGGACAACTTAAGTTGAAAGGGGGAAAATCAATGTATGGAATAACTAAAGAAATTTAACACTGCTGAAAGGGCCCCATACATGAAGTGAAATATGACATGTATTCAGTTGTAATATATTGTCCCGTCAAAAAGCAATTTTCAGATCTTATTGTTTTCTAAAGCACATCTTCCAGGCCAAAAACGTTTTATGTCATCTTAAAAGGAAATAATAAAAAACATAACACCAATTCAGCTGGCTACTCAGAATGCTTTTTAATTCTATCTGAAATGGCCTATTTTGGAAATACTATTGGTAATGTTAGTGATTAGCTATCCTATAGTCATGTTGGCTTAAAGGCAGATGATTAGCTGAAGAACTAATTTTCTATAACAATTTTACCCCAGCTACTAGTTACACAGACTCTTTACTAAGTAGTGCTAGCAGGAGGGGCTGGGTTTGGCATGGTTCTCTGACCTTCTGTGTTTCAGCCTGTGCCGTTCTCTCCAGCATCAGGCAGCGCTCTGAGTTCTTTTCTGCCCTTTTCACAGACACCTACTGATAATACTCAACCTGACATCTTAATGACGTTGCAAGGAGTCTGTGCTAAGAGTAAGAAAGCACCGTTGTTGGTCCTAGATCGTACACTCATCTCTTGCATGACCATAGGTAAGGAAAAACTAGGTTGTGTGAAGCTAAAGATCCAAAGAGCATCCGTTCTCCAATCCATGTAAGGACTTCCATTTCATAGACCTTTTCACATTCCTCACACTATTTTTCCACCTGTCTTGATCATCATCATTCTACCATTTTAACCCCTCTAGTTGCAGTAGTAAACATTGCTTAGCTTGCTTCTGTCTGCTACAACCAACAAGTAGAAGAGGTCCATGTTCCCAGCACTGATCCATAGGTTACTCTCTCTTAGAGAATCCCCTCATTGGCCAGATGGGTTTCTAGATAAATTGGTGGCCACCAAGCTGAAGCTGAGAGACAATGCTTTTGTGTCTTTAGCCAATTATTGCACCCATTCTACCCAAACACTGTTTCAAACTTCCACTCTAATCAAACCTTTGTCACCTCACATTCTCACTTGTTCTGCAGATTACTTCACTTAAAATATAAAACAAACAAGAAAGCAAGGAGACAACAAAATAGTAACAAAAACAGAAGCAGCAAAATGAAACTGCCTGAACTTGTCCTTAATTCTTGTCCATTTTTATTAAAATGAAAGTTATCTCTTTTTCTCTCTATAAGTGATACTTCTAATTATACCCTAGATTCTATTCCCTCTCTGCCTTCTTGGAGATTTTGCACAATTACTAATTATTTTCTACCAATGCATCTTCATTCTGTTCCTTTCTATTGGCTTTTTCACTGTAGTATTTGTTTATTTTTTATATTTTTATTGAAGTATAGTTGATTTACAATGTTAGTTTCAGGTGTACAGCACAGTGATATAGACCATAATACATTTAAAGCTTTTACAACATATTGGCTATATTCCCTGTGCTGTACATTATTACATACTGTATCTTATTTATTCATACATAGCAGTTTGTATCTCTTAATCCCATACCCCTACCTTGTGTCTCCCCACTGTTAATCACTAGTTTATATCTGTGAGTCTGTTTCTGTTTTGTTATACTGACATATGTTGTATTTTTAGATTCCACCTATAAGTGAAAAAATACAGTGTTTGTCTTTCTCTGTCTGACTTACTTCACTAAGCATAATATGGTACAGGTCCATCCATGTTATTGCAAATGACAAAATCTCATTCTTTTTTATGGCTGAGTAATGTTCTGTTTTTCTGACACACACACACACCACATCTACTTTATCCATTTATCTTTTGATAGATGTTTAGTTGCTTCCATATCTTGGCTACTGTAGATAATGCTGCTCTGAACACTGGGCTGCATGTATCTTTTCAAATTAATGTTTTCATTTTCTTTGGATATATATCCAGGAGTGGAACTGCTGGATCATGTGGTAGTTCTATTTTTAATTTTTTGAGGAGCCTCCTTACTGTTTTCCACAAACCAATTTACATTCCCAATAACATTGAACTAGGGTTCTCTTTCTCTACATACTCACCAACATTTATCATTTCTCGTCTTTTTGATGGTAGCCATTCTGACCAGTGTGAGGTGATATCTCATTGTGGTCTTGATTTGCATTTCCCTGATGATTAGAAATGTTGAGCATCTTTTCATGTGCCTGTTTGCCATTGGTATATCTTCTTTGTAAAATGTCTATTCAGATCTTCTGCCCATTTTTTAATATGGATTGTTTGTTTTCTGGATACTGAGCTGTATGAGATGTTTAGTTGTTTTGGAAATTAACCTCTTACATGACACATCTCTTGCAGATATCTTCTCCAATTCAGTTGGTTGTGTTTTCATTTTATCGTTGGCTTCCTTTACTGTGCAAAAGTTTTTAAGTTTGATTAGGTCCCATTTGTTTATTTTTGCTTTTGTTTATCTTGCCTGAGGACACAGATCCAAAAAAATACATCTAAGGCTTATGTCAAAAAGTATACTGCCTATGTCTTGTTTTAGGAGTTTTACGGTTTCAGGTCTTATGTTAGGTCTTTAATCCATTTTGAATTTATTTCTGTATATGGTGTGAGAAAATGTTATAATTCCATACTTTAAAAAAAATTTATTTTATATTGAAATATAGTTGATTTACAATGTTGTTAGTTTCAGCTGTACAGCAAAGTGATTCAGTTATACATATATCTATTCTTTTTCAGATTCTTTTCCCATATAGCTTATTACAGAATTTTGAGTAGAGTTCCCTGTGCTATACAGTAGGTCCTTGTTGATTACTTATTTTATATATAGTAGTGTGCATATATTAATCCCAACCTCCTAATTTATCCCTCCCCACCACCTTTTCCCTTTGGTAACCATAAGTTTGTTTTCTAAGTCTGTGGGTCTGTTTCTGTTTTTGCAATTTCATTCTTTTACATGTAGCGTCCAGTTTTCCCAGCACCACTTCTTGAAGAGACTTTCTTTCCCTGTTGTATATTTTTGCCTCCTTTGTCATAGATTAATTGTCCATAAGTTCATGAGTTTATTTTTGGGCTCTCTATTCTGTTCCATTGATCTGTGTGTGTTTTTGTGCCAGTACTGCACTGTTTTGACTGCTGTAGCTTTGTAGTATAGTCTGAAGTCAGGAAGCATGATAACTTGCAGCTTTCTTCTTTTGTCTCAAGATTGCTTTGGCTATTTGAGGTCTTTTGTAGTTCCAAATAAATTTCAGGATTATTTGTTCTAGCTCTGTGCAAAATGTTGTGGGTATTTTGATAGGGATTGTATTAAATCTATAGATTGCTTTGGGTAGTATGAATATTTTTAACAATATTCATTTTTCCAATTCATAAACATGGGATATTTCCATTTATTTATATCATCTTCAGTTTCTTTCATCAATGTCTTATAGTTTTCAGAATATAGATCTTGCAGCTCTTTGGTTAAATTTATTCCTAAGTATTTTATACTTTTTTATGTGATTGTAAATGGGATTGTTTTCTTGACTTCTCTTTCTGCTAGCTCATTATTTGTATATAGAAAATCAAAAGATTTCTGTATTATTAATCTTGTATCCTACAACTTTACTGAAATCATTTTATTTGTTCTAACAGCTTTTTGGTGGAGACTTTAGGGTATTCTGTATATCATGTCACCTGCAAATAGTGACGCTTTTACTTCTTCCCTTCCAATTTGGATGCCTTTTATTTCTTTTCTTCTCTGATTGCTGTGGCCAGGACTTCAATACTGTGTTGAATAAAAGTGGTGATAGTATGCATCCTTGTCTTGTTCCTGATCTTAGAGGAAATGCTGTCAGTTTTTCACCACTTAGTATAGCGTTAGCTGTGGGTTTGTCATAAATGCCCTTTATTATGTTGAGGTATGTTCACTCTCTACCCACTTTGTGGAGAGTTTTTAACATTGAATGGATGTAGAATTTTGTCAAAAGCTTTTTATGCATCATGTGATTTTTTTATGGTTCCTTTTGTGGATATTGAACCATCCTTGCATCCTTAGAATAAATCCCCCTTGATCATGATGTATGATCCTTTTAATATATTGTTGGATTTGATTTGCTGATATTTTGTTGAGGATTTTTGCATTATGTTCATCAGTGATACTGGCCTGTAATTTTCTTTTTAGTGATATCTTTGTCTGATTTTGATATCAAGCTAATGTTGTCTCACAGAATGAGTTTGAAAGCATTCTTTCCTCTACAAGTTTTTGGAATGGGTTTGAGAAAGATAGGTGTTAACTCTTCTCTAAAAGTTGGTAGAATTCACTTGTAAAACCATATGGTCCTGGACTTTTGTTTGTTGGGATTTTTTCTTTTTTTTTTTTACTGATTCCATTTCATTATTGATAATTGTTGTGTTCATGCTTTCTATTTCTTCCTGATTCAGTGTTGTGAGACTGCACATGTCTAGGAATTTGTTTCTTCTAGGTTGTCCATTTTATTGGCATATAGTTGTTCTTAGTGATCTCATATGATCTGTTTTTCTGTGGGGTCGGTCATAACTTCTCTCCTTTTCCATTTCTCATTTGACTGATTTAGGACCTCACTCTATTTTTCTTGATGAGTCTGACTAAAGGTTTACCAATTTTGTTTATTTTTTAAAGAATCAGCTCTTAGTTTCATTGATTTTTTTTTAATAGTCTGTATTTCATTTATTTCTCCTCTGAGCTTCATGATTTATTTACTTCTACCACCTTTGGGTTTTGTTTTTTTCTTCTTTTTCTTGTTCCTTTAGTTGTAAGGTTAGGTTTTTTATTGGAGACTTTTCTTGTTTCCTGAATTGGTCTTGTATCACTATAAACTTTCCTCTTAGAACTGCTTTTGCTGCATCCCATAGATTTTGTATCATTGTGTTTTGCTGCATCCCATAGATTTTGTATCATTGTGTTTTGCTTTTACTTCTCTCCAGGTATTTTTTGATCTCTTCTTTGATTTCTTCAGTGATCCATTGGTTGTTTAGTAGCATATTGTTTAGCCTCCCCATGTTTGTGTTTTTAGCAGTTTTTTTTTTTTTTTTCTTGTTGTTGATTTCTAGTCTCATAGAGCTTTGGTTGGAAAAGATGCTTGATATGATTTCAGTTTTCTTAAAGTCTTTTTGGGATATAGGGCTAGAGTTGGAGAGGCTGGAGCCTGAGCCAGGTGCACACTGTGGCTTCTCCTATGCTCAATGGCCATCACAGCCCTAATGGGGTTGGGAGTGAGCCCCAAGGAGCTGGAGCTGAGGCCCTGAGAGAGCTGGGTTTCTCCTGGGTGTGGTGGCAGTCTCTGACTTGGTTTCAGATATGGCCAGAACCTAGGGACTTGAGGCTACTTCTGTGCTTGTTTCATTTTTCCCTGTGTGTATTCCTTGGCTGGAGACTGGATCATTTTTGGAGAGGTTGATGCCACACCACTGACCTGGCCCCACCCCTCCCAAATGGGCAAGAGACACATGCTCCTGTGATGGTGGTTTCTGCCTGGAGCTATCATTGCTCCCTCCAGAGTGTGTGCAAGGACAGATGAGAGAGTTGGGAGTGGCTGCCTCTGCCCTGATCAGAGGCAGGTCCGGGGTCTGAGCTGCCTCCATTCTCTCCAAGTTTGTGCACTCTTGTTGGCAGTGGTTGCCTTGCACTAGTGGGGAGCAGCACTGAAGCAAGAGGGTCTGGAGTAGGAGCCTGGTGTAGGCTGAGGGGCACAGAGCCCCAGGCAGTTTTAAATTTGCTGCCTCTGTGCTGTGACTGAGAATAAGCAAGTCTGTGTGTGTATTCTTCAAGAGTAGAGTCTTGGTTTCTTACAGCCCTCCAGTAATCCCCACCAGTTTTCAAACCAGCTAAGGGGGCTCATCTTGCCAGTGTCAGATCCCAGTAATATGTGGCTTGAACCATGTTTACCCCTGGGAAGATCCCCTAGTCTGTGATATCCCTCCTCTTCTTTGTCCCCCACTAGGAATGTGTGTCTCAACCAGATCACTTCTCCTCCCTTCCTACCAGACTCCATGTGGATCTTTCTTTATAGCTTTGGTTGTAGAAGAGCAGTTCTACTAGGCCCCAGGTTGATTTCATCAAGAGTTGCTGTACATGTAGTTGTAGTTTTGATGTGTTTTTGAGGGGAGGTGAGCCCAGTATCCTCCTACTTCTCCATCTTGATCGCTCTCCTCCTTCACTGTAGTATTTAAATGTTTTTGAAAGGTTTTCTATACTCCCTGACAATATTTTCTTCACTTCTCACTTATTCTCAAGCAGTCAAACTCTTAGTACGTTTTCCCTTTTTTCTACTAGATACTGATAGATATATACACATATTAAATATATAGGGTTTAATATATAATTAAAATATCTACATATGTGTTAAATATACAACACATGTTAACTAATTTAATGTGTAGTCTTGTATATTTGGTTTCTTTCAATCATTTCATTTATAAGATCAAATAATTCTCATTCTGCTGTACTATTCCATTACATAAAGAATATATAGTTTATTTAGCCATTTTTCTGTTGATGGACTTTTACATATTTTGGGGCTATTATGAGTAGCAATTTATAAATATTCTGGCATGTATGTTTTGGTGAACAAATATATGAAACTTTGTTGGGCAGATACCTGAGAGTACAATCGCAGAGTCATAAAAATGCATATCCACAGATTTCCAAAGTGCTGTTGCAAATTTACACTCCCACCAGCAATATATGAGAGTTCCAATTGCAACACAACTTCACCTATGCCTTTTTCCCCATCATCTTTTTCACATTAGCCATTTTGTCAGGTTTATATTTAAGATTTTAATTGGCACTTCCCTGATAACTAATGAAGCTGAGCATATTCTTCTATGTTTATACTAACCTGCATCTAGAGACCTTGCAGAATGCTCTTAATAATTCTTAAATATTTTTCCAGATTTTTGGATTTTCTTAGTATACAAAGCATGTCATCTATGAATACTGACAATTATATTTCTTCTTTTTTTCCCTTGCATTATTACACTACATAGAAATACCAGTACAGAAGTGGTGATACCAGGTATTATTTTATTCATCTTCCATACCAGAGAATGTTTTCAATATTTAAGCATTGATTTCTTAGTTACCTCATGGACTAGATACTTACTTTTCTGAATTTCCTGGTAAGAGAGGATTTACTAGTTTTCTTCTACCTAAAATACTATTGTAATTCGAGAACATGCTCTGAATGATTTCAAAAATGTACTATTTGTTGAGGCTTTCTTTATGACCCAACATGTGGTCAAATTTGATATGTGTCAGGAATACAGGAAAGTAAACTTTAGTATTGCTATATCAGTGTTGTTTTATATCAGATAGTTTCCTTAAGCCTCTTCTCAGTCAAGCCCATCCCCATCCCAGGTTTCAGGCAACAACTGATCTTTGTATCACTATATAGATCAGATGTACCTTTTCTAGAGATGCATACAAATGAAATTCTAGAGCATGTACTTTTTGTGTGTTTTACAAATACAATGCTGAGGAAAAGCAAGCTTCACCCATGTTACTGCATGTATCAGTAGTTTATTATGTTTATTGTTGAGGAGTATTAATTTTTATATGTATACCAAAACTTACATGTATACCAAAACTTACTAATCCAATCATCTGTTGACTAGCATTTTTTTTTTTTTACAATTTTCATTATTATGAAGAAAGATGCTATGGCCATACTTGTACAATTATTTTGTAGTATGTTTTTATTTATAAGAAACTATCAAAATGTTGATCAAAGTTACCATTTTAAATTACCACCAGCAATAATATTAAATTATAATTACATCCTAGGCCATATTTGGTTTTTTTGATCTTTTTAAATTTTAGACATTCTGAACTGAAATGTTACTGTGGCTTTTCTCTGATTGTTAATGATGTCGAGGATATATTAGAGTACTTAATGAATCTTCACACATCTTCATTAACTGTTAAATATTTTGCTTCATTTTTTAGATTACCATCTTTTTATACATTCTGGATACAAGTCCTTTGTATATTTTCTTCCAGGCTTATTTTTCTTTTCATGTTCTTGTCTGAGTCTCTTGAGAAGTGCAAGTTTTTAAATTTGATGAACTATTTATCAAAGATTTTCTTTTATGATTTAGATGTTTGAAGTTTTAGATTTAAGGCTAGGGCCAACTTTGTACTTTCTGTTTATGGAGTGATGTAGAGTACATTTATTTCTTATTGATAACTCACCAGTTTTCAAGCACCATTCGGTGAAAATACTATTTTCCTTTGAATTATCTTGGGCTCACTGTCAAAATTAAATTAAATTGATCATATGTGGCTGAGTCCATTTCTGGACTTTCTGTTCCATTTCTATGTTTCTCTTTATCTTAAATACTATATAACTTTATGTTTGGAAGTAAAATATATTGAATATAAACTTGTTCTTTTAAACCATTTGATTATTTTAGGTCATTTGAATTGCTATATGATTTATAAAAATGATTTATAAAATTAAGTAGTTTGGTAAGTAAGCCCTACAAAATGCCTACTGGGATATTGATGGGGATTATGTTTAGTATATGGATCAAGCAGGATAGAAATGACAATTTAGCAACATTGACTCAACCTATGAAGAGAGTTTGTCGTTTTTGGTTTAAACATCTTGCATATATGACAATAGACATCTTGCATATATGACAATAGATTTTTCCCTATTAATAATTTTTTGATGCTACTGTAAAGGTTATTTTGAAAATGTCATTCTCCAATTTTTCACTGCTGACATATAATGGATTTTGGTTAGTTTTTTGTATTTTGGTCTTGTTTCTTGCAACATTTCTACAGTCCACAGATTGTCTCTAGGAAGAAATCTGGAGTTGATGTAGGGCTCACCTTGTTTGTTTTCCTTCTCTCAGAGATTGTGGTCTTCTGATATTTATTGACCAGTATTTGAAAATAGTTCTAATATATATCTCATTCAGTGTTGTGGTTTCTCAGGTTATGTTTACAACTATCGTATTACTCATTGTTTCATTTTACATATTTTCATATTATTATTTTCTTCTTTCTTGTTTTGGGAGGCTAATGAAATATTTTACATTATTCCTTTTTTACTCCCTAGTACCTCCTCAGTTATATGTACATTTAGACTACTTTTGATCTGGCTCCTCTGAAGATAAAAACATGCTTCTTTGATTTACTAAGGTTTAATATAAAGTATTACTTACAGTATACCACACTTCTGTAATGCTAGAATCATAGAAAATTTGAATTCCACCTACTCACTCATTTCAGTTTTTACCGTACTGTCTGTCATCCTGAATTTCAATTCTAAACAAACATTGTAAACTCAATAGGGAAATTTTAGTATCACTTTGTACAGTAAAATTACCTTGGACTCGCCATTCTCCTTCACCCATAACATTTAGTCAATCAATCACCAAGGTCTGTTAGTACAGAAGGAAGGTATTGACAGGATTAAGCTAAACTATTACTACCTTAGAGCAGGTCATTATCCATTATGCTCCCCTCTAGTCCATTCTCTACATTAAAACTAAAAATGATCTTAAAAAAAAAAAAAAACAAAACCATTTCTTTTACAGTACACTGATGGATTTTCATTAGACTTATCTTCATTCTAAGCTTTTGTTACAGATCCCAAAGTCTTAAATTATCTTGTCTCTTCCTGCTTTAACCAACTTTATTATTGCTTTTACATTATGAGGTCCAGCCATACAATGAAACTAAACTAACTAAAATATTTTAAATATGCCGCATATTTCTCCTCACCTCCAAGCCTTTTCACAAGGGAACTCTTCTCCCCTTAGGTGTTACATTAATATCACTTTCTCAGGGAAGCATTCCATGATACCTAGACTAGGCTGGAACACCTTTTTATATGTCGTTATAGCAATTTATATTTCATTAACATTAGTCATCATAAGGCAATGAGGTCCATGTAGAAGAGATAATACTCTCATTTTCACCCTAATTGTTTGACACAGGTTACAGGAAATATTAGACACAAGAAACTTGAGGAGGAAGTTTGGAGCACAATGATCCAAACCCTATGGGATGCAGCAAAAGTATTTCTAAGAGGGAAGTTCATAGCAATGCAATCTTAACTCAAGAAACAAGAAAAATCTCAGATAAACAAACAACCTTACACCTAAAGCAACTAGAGAAAGAAGAACAAACAAAACCCAAAACGTTAAGTTAGCAGAAGAAAAGAAATCAATCATAAAGATTAGAGCAGAAATAAGTGAACTAGAGACGAACAGCAGAAAAGATGAATGAAAGTAAAAGCTGGTTCTTTGAAAAGATTAAACAAAATTGATAAACCTTTAGCCAGATTCATCAAGCAAAAAAGGGAGAGGGCTCAAATCAATAAAATTAAAAATGAAAAAGGAAAAGTTACAAAGGACCATACAACTACAAGCAACTCTATGCCAATAATGACAACCTGGAAGAAATGGACAAATTTATAGAAAGATACAATCTCCCAAGACTGAACCAGGAAGAAATCACAAGTACTGAAACTGTAATTAAAAAGCTCCCAACAAGTAAGAGTCCAGGACCTGATCAAACATTTAGAGCAGAATTAACACCTATCCTTCTGAAGCTATTCCAAAGAATTGCAGCGGAAGGAACACTCCCAAAGTCATTCTCTGAGGCCAACATCACCCTGATACCAAAACTAGATAATGATACCACAAAAAAAGAAAATTATAGGCCAGTATCACTGATGAACATAGACGCAAAAACTTCAACCAAAATACTAGCAATCCGAATCCAACATGATCAAGTGGGATTTATCCCAGGGATGCAAGGATTTTTCAGTCTCTGCAAATCAATAAATGTGATACACCACGTCAGCAAATTGAAGAATAAAAACCATATGATCATCTTAATAGACGCAGAAAAAGTTTCTGACAAAATTCAACACCCATTTATGATAAAATCTCTCCAGAAAGTGAGCACAGTGGGAATATACCTCAACACAATAAAGGCATATATGACAGACCTACAGCTAACATCATCCTCAGTGAAAAGCTCAAAGCATTTCCTCAAAGATCAGGAACAAGACAAGGATGTCCACTGTCACCAGTTTTATTCTACATAGTCTTGGAAGTCCTAGCGATGGCAATCAGAGAAGAAAAAGAAAAAGAATTCAAATTGGGAAAGAAGAAGTAAAACTGTCACTGTTTGCAGAAGACATGATACTATACACAGGAAATTCTGTACATATTACCAGAAAACTACTAGAGGTCATCAATGAATCTGGTAAAGTTGCAGGATACGAAATTAATAGAAATCTGTTGCACTTCTATACACTAACAACAAGAGATCAGAAAGAGAAATTAAGGAAATAATCCCATTTACCACTGCATCAAAAGGAGTAAAATACCTAGGAATAAACCTACCTAAGGAGGCAAAAGACCTGTACACAGAAAACTGTAAGATACTGATGAAAGAAATCGAAGATGACACAAACAGATGGAATGATATACCATGTTCTTGGATTGGAAGAATCAACATTGTGAAAATGACTATACCCAAGGCAATCTGCAGATTCAGTGCAATCCCTATCAAATCACCAATGACATTTTTCACAGAACTAGAACAAAAAAATTCACAATTTGTATGCAAACACAAAAGACCCCGAATAGCCAAAGCAATCTTGAGAACGAAAAACAGAGCTGGAGGAATCAGGCTCCCGACTTCAGACTATACTGCTACAGTAATCAAGACAGACAGTATGGTACTGGCATGAAACAGAAATATAGATCAATGGAACAGGATAGAAAGCCCAGAGATAAACCCACGTACCTATGGTCACCTAATCTATGACAAAGGAAGCAAGAATATATACAATAGAGAAAAGACAGCCTCTTAAATAAATGGTGCTGGGAAAACTGGACAGCAAATGTTAAAAAAAAATGGAATTAGAACATTCTGTAACACCATACACAAATATAAACTCAAAGTGGATTAAAGGCCTAAATTAAGACTGGATGCTATAAAACTCTTAGCAGAAAACATAGGCAGAACACTGTCATAAATTGCAGCAATATCTGTTTGGATCTGTCTCCTAGAGTAATGGAAATAAAAACAAAAACAAATGGGACCTAATTGAAATTAAAAGCTTTTGCACAGCAAAGGAAACCATAAACAACATGAAAAGACAACCCACATAATGGGAGAAAATATTGGCAAATGATGCGACCGACAGGGGCTTAATCTCCAAAATGTACAAACAGCTCATACAGCTGAATATTAGAAAAACAAATCGCCCAATCAAAAAATGGGCAGATCTAAACAGACATTTCTCCAAAGAAGACATACAGATGGCCAAGAGGCACATGAAAAGATGCTCAGCATTGCTAATTATTAGAGAAATGCAAATCAAAACTACAATGAGATATCACCTCACACCAGCCAAAATGGCCATCATCGAAAAGTCTACAAACAATAGCTGGAGAGGGTGTGGAGAAAAGGGAACCATCCTACTGTTGATGGGAATATAAACTGGTACAACCACAGTGGAGAACAGCATGGAGGTTCCTTAAAAAACTAAAAATAGAGCTAACATATCATACAGCAATCCCACTCCTGGGCATATATCCCTAGAAAAACATGGTTCAAAAGGATACATACACCCTGATGCACATTGCAGTGCTGTTTACAATAGCCAAGACATGGAAGCAACCTAAATGTCCATCAATAGATGAATGGGTAAAGAAGACATAGTATGTATATACAATGGAATATTACTCAGCCATAAAAAAGAATGAAGTAATGCCATTTACAGCAACATGGATGGACCTGGAGATTATCATACCAAGTGAAGGAAGTAAGTCAGACAGAGAAAGACAAATAGCACATGATATCGCTTATATGCAGAATCTAAAAAAAAATGATACAAATGAACTTATTTACAAAACAGAAACAGACTCACAGACTTCGAGAATGAACTTAGTTACCCGAGGGGGAATGGTGGAGAGAAATAGACTGGGAGTTTGGGATTGGTATGTACACACTGCTATATTTAAAATAGATAACCAATAAGGATGTACTGCATAGCACAGGGAACTCAACTCAATATTCTGTAATAACCTCAATTGGAAAAGAATGGATACATGTATATATATATATATATAACTGAATCACTTTGCTGTACACCTGAAACTAATACAACATTGTTAATCAACTATATTCCGATATAAAATAAAAAATTTTAAAAATTATTTGAAATATTTATATAAGGTATAGAACTCTAAGTACAGAAACCATATATAAGATATTTTCAAAGATAGGCATGGTTTCAATTATTCTCTTCTATTCTTCCCCCAAACAATATTTCCCAGACATTCCACCACCAAGGTCCATAAAACAAACTTTTCTGGGGTCTAGAAATGGCATTCTTGATTAAATGATGCTTTTCATTATTTGGCAGAAAATTCCAAATTCCTACATTTAGGTAAAGATCACTCAGTGATTTAAATGTAGTATCAATAAGATATGTCTAATAGCCTAAGAATAAAATCATTTTTGTAGTATATAGCCTATTATATTTGATTCTCAACTCACCACATCCTAGATATGCAGTCGGGGAAGAAAATAATTAGCTTCCCTGAGCTTCTGTTTCCTTTCAGGGTTGGTTGTTAAGATTAAGTGTGATACTTAGGTAGGGCTCTACACATATATGTACACATGCACATAATGAAGCTATGACTTTTACAAATCTATAAAGTCAACTGGCAAATAATACAACACAGAATTTGGAGATGTGGATGGAACAAAACTAAGGACAAATTCTACCTACGTTTTCAAAGCCAGGAACAGCACAAGAACATTTCTTGAGAATAAGGTGCAAAAGCAAGTACTAAGACTCTTTCTCATCCCAGTGCGCGCGCGCACGCACACACACACACACACACACACACGTCTCAAATTAGCATGAAGCCAGTTCTGCCCATCACAATTCTTTCAGTGAGTGTATCAGTCAGGGTCCAGTGAGGAAGATATAAACTATTTCAGGTGTTTCAGACATGGAATTTAACACAGAAAATTGATTACTGTGAGGCAGTCCTCAATTTGCCATCAGCATGAAATATTACCATTCCTAGTACTGAATGAAATGGAAAAGATGAAGCTATGAGAAGCAGCTAAAACACCAAAAGTGGATGACTGCCTGCCAATAGGATGCCAATTGCTCCCACTGGTTAAACCTAGCTAAAAAGTAGTAGTCAAAAAAATCTTGGGTAGAGAAAGGTTCTGGGAGCAAAAGTGACCGTGACTAGCAAAATAAGATTTTTGCCTGAGCTAGCACATCCCCTCAGTTTCAGTGTGTCATGCTTTCATTCATAAAATCTCACAGAACTTACCTTTCCATTATGTGTGTTTGAAAAAGAAAGTTCATGTCTTTGCTGTCATTAAATCAAATAAATGCTTACACAAAATCAAGTGGTTCTTTTCCTACCTCTATTCTTAGTTAAAAAAAAAAAAAATATATGGGGGAATGCTGGCTTCTTTAGCTCTCAAAGATTTTACATACTTAATGATCTTTAAGATGCTGTCAAACACATCTATGCTTCTTTAGAAAATTTTTGTTGGGAAAATAGAGGCTACAGGAATAAGGGAGTGCATAAATGAACTCTAAAATATTATATAGATAAGCATATACATTTTATATATTTATATAAAGGACGTGGTTTTCCGACAGTAAAATGTCACCTTCCCTGTTTTGAAGTACCTCTGAAATTCCACCTCATGTTACAAATTTCCTCTCCAACCTAGATTTTCCAGAGTCTTTGATGATTTGACCATGGTTTAAACATAACTCTATAAAATATAGCATTAGTCTCTATTTTAAAATTAAAAACTGGATTTCACAATTATCTATAAAATAAGAGCTACACTGAAACCATGACTCGCTTTAGATTACTGCCAGTTTTCTGGACTCTTGTGTACCTTTTAAATAATATCGTATGCTTCCTGTGATCTCACTTAAGTGGTAGATCTGGGTGCGACTCCAGCCTCATGCCCACTATGTCCTACAGACATTACAGTCATGTTCTGTGTCAGTGGTTTGAATCTAGGATAGGAAGCAGCAGCATTAACTCATAACCATTATTGCTTCATCCACACACTGGGAGGAAAGGGCGGCAGGTAACAAGACAGAGCAGTGCTTCAGAAATTATTCCAGGGAAAGCCTGGAGCAACATAATGCTGTTATCTCAAATGTGAAGCATGGAATATGTCAGGTGTAAAAACCGTACCTCGAGGAAAACAAAGTGTTTTGAAAAATGACTGTCTTCTATTTATTTGAGACTCACAAACTTTGTATCTGAGTAAATATCAGAGGTTAGAAAAGCATCCACAAGGGGGAAATACTAAAATGTTCTGTTCTGGAATTTAGTCTCTTTTCAAATCAGAAATCTCTCTCGTCTTGCCTAGAATGTCTTATAAAACAGAAAACCCTCTTCCAGAGTCTTTCTATAGATAATCACAGCTGTCTCTTAGTTGAGGGGATGAGATTCAAAGGCATTTTAGAGCAGCTGGTTGTTTCCTCCCAGCTGCTTGGAAAATGGGAAACTTTATTGGCAGCAAGCCCCAACCCCAAAGCAGTAGATATCTAAACTAGCTCTCAGGCACTGGAATTCAGCAGGCAAGCAGCAGAAACATGAAGCCATGAGTGTTTTTTAATCACTGTGATCTTAGCTTTTGTGTGAATTTAAAGAATAAAGCCCACAGGGTTGGTAGGTTACTGTATAGGTGTGCAGGTATGTGTGGGGAGAGGGGAGGAAGGAAGGAGAGCCAGGTGGTTAGGAATATGGACTCTGGAGACAAGCTATTTAAATCCAAACAAGTTCTTTCTCTAGGTCTCAGTTTTCTCCTCTGTAGAATGGAAAACCAACAACATCTACCTCGTAGGATTGCCACGCGGACAGATTAAGGATATAGCACAATGCACCATATATACACTGATTCACTGTCATTATTATATTACTAAGGTTTTGAAAACAACAACATTCCATTCCCACTGGTTATTGCAAAAAGTAAAAGAATGAGGAAGGGGCAAGTTGTAATAGTGACCCCTATTTTGTAAACTTGTGTCAAGACCATATGCTTTAAAATAGTATCTATAATCCTAATAACAACCCTATGGGGTAGGTATTATTTTTCCCATTTATCAGATAAGGTATCTAAGAACTATGACTCAGAGAATTTCAATGCCTTGTCCCTGGTAAGAGGTTTTGGGATTAAGCCCAGATCTCTGTAACTCCAAATCCCCTGCTCGCACAACCATCTTGTGCTGCTACGCTCTCAAGAAAAATATTTTGTAATTTAGTGAAAAGTCTTGTTTGGGACTGTTTTGCTCTGGCTGAGACCTCCCAACCCGCTCTTCTTGTTCCCCCTCAAATATGTTGCACTGAGGTATTCCTCCTTTTTATCTGGGGAGTCTTTTTCTTTTAAGCCCTGAACATGTAACTCTGTTAGTGACCTCCAATCAGTTTCTCTGAATGGCACTCCCCAGTCTAACTCTTGTACTCCAGGGCTGTGTGCCACGTGTGATTGCTCCTAATTCTCCTACTGCCTCTTAATCAAGAGAATGATTGATTTTTCTGATAAAAACTGTTTGAATTTATAGGTAAATCTCTATTTTTGTAGAACATGATTTTTCACTGTTTATTACATGCCTAACCATGGGCTGAGTGTTGCGTGAGTGTTTACCACTTCAGATGCCTAGGGTTTTCTCTTCTCTTTTTAATCTCACTATTCAACTTGAACATCTACACGTCCAGGAAATACAACAATGTAATGACAATAACAGAGTGGTCACAAAGAAAGAAGAGGGCTGTCCTCTAGTTGAAAGCTTTTAACCCAGAGTTCAGACACACTGGTGCATTTCAATTACTTGTGCCATGTGTCACAGGGTTCAGAATTTGTTGGTAATGATAATAGTTCAAATACTGAAATTGGGGAATGATATATTGTTTTCCCATAAATTAGAGTGGCTTCAAGGTTATCCCTCTAATTATATCCTTTCACTCACTTGCATTCTGATATACTTCTCGGGGTGAAAAAGAAAAGAACTAAAACTAGTTTCCTAATAATTAAGCTAGAAGCCCACTTTATCAATACAGTGTTCAGTGAAGTGTGTCTGCTCGTAAGAAATATGTTCTGTATATGAACGCATGTCATGGCAGCAAAGCAAAAACGAAGAGTTACTGTCCTCTGGTAACTGGAGGCTGAGACTAAACAGATTATTTCCTTTCAAAGGTGTTCCCCATAACACCAATATGAAATAAATAATACGGTCATCTTTTAAGATTCAAGGTCTAATTTACTTTTAATAATCTCTGTTTTACACATTTCATAAGTATCCAATTCATGTTGCTTCATATTCCACAGTGTCTTCTGTGGTGGACACTAGCAGCTGAGTACCCGATAGTCATTTCCCCATAGTCATTCTTCCTTCATAACTAAATTTCTGCCTGATTTTTTCAGGCAGAAATTTACCCACCACTGAGAGATGAAACATTGGTTTATGACCCTTTACAAATGATTGGTCTAAGGGTGTTTTATGTGACCCAATCCTGAACAACTGGGTAGGGGAAAATCTCCTGGGCGTGATTCTGGGAAAGATATTTTTGTAATAAAAAATCATGTCATATAAAGAGAAAGCTCATTATTTTACTTCTTAAAAAGCTGTGTAAAAACATGAAGTTTGCAGCCGCTGCATTCATACTGAAATTATAAGGGAACATTATAATTTAATGTTATCATTTAAATTATAAGAGATGACGGTAGAGGGAAATATGGAAAGAATCTAACTTTAATGATATTATTAAATATTGGAGCAACCACTATCTGGACTTCTTGTTATGGTTTAAACCACTGACAGTGAATTTTGTTACTTGCAATTAAAATCATTTTTCTCTCAAATCCTATTACCACTTCTGTAAGCCCAGCCCAAAATATTCAGAGGAAGACGATGCCATCATTTTCCTAGCTGGTATTCCACATCCCAAACATCATGGAAACATTGGTTGCAGCTATTTCCCTCCAGCACTATTCATTCAAGAACATACAGAAACTCCTTACTATGGGTTTCATACTATGGGTACTCGGTTTTGCACTCACTTATTTTTCTCCCGGGTCATATCTTTACTTAAGCATGACCATTGCATTTGCTATTGCTCACCTACACCTAGTTCATTCTGCCTCACAATTTGAATCGCAAGGTATTTTACCTATGAAACCACACCACACTCACCTAATTCATATCTATTTCCACCTCTAAAATCCAGGTTTTAAAGCAAAGTAATCGATTATTTCAATGAAAACAGTGTCTGTAGGTATGGAACCAATCAGCATGATACTGAGATCTTGTTCAACAATCTGAGAAAGAAAGAAAAAATGGACAGAGAAGTCTCTGAAAAAAGGATAGGATAAACTTCTGGGAGAATGGAAAGAGGTCAAGGCACAAATGTTGTTGCATTGAGGACCAAAGGCAAGCTCCCTTAGGAGTGAAAGACCTTGGGTACAAGGAGGTCAGACTTTTCACCTTAGATAAACATTGACTGGGGACCTATAAAAGACAGTCACTCCTTTTAGGAAGCCGTGTGGCTTTTTAAAGCAGAAACTGGGGCCTAGCATTGCAGAACTGGAGATTTCACCACCTAATAGAACCACAACATCACCGAGAGAAAAGGGACTGCCTAGTAGAAAAGTAGCAATGCCAGAAGAATTACACTTGTTTTTGAACACATACAAATACACCAGTACACTCCCATAAGCAGCTGGAGTCACAAGAGTTTCACAATGCAGTGAAATTTGAGTTACTCCTGTTAGTATAACCCTATACAACATTTGGGTTATTAAGGCCTAGACAATTTTGGGCTATAATATACTAATCTTTTGTCCTATCTTTGAACATATCCAATTCTTCAATAAAATCTACCATTCAAAGGAAGAATAAAGTATTTGTTTTGCAAGGAGCTGATAAAATTCATTTTGCTAGGCTCCCTTTCCTTTCAGGATTCTCAGGGATGGATCTACCAATTCCATGAAGATAATTTATACTAACTTACATTTGTATTTTCTTTACTTCACAGTTCCACTTATCATGTCATGTTTCTGAATTGTACTCTTTTAAGCTATCTGGTAATTATGTATGATTGTGTTGACTTATTTGAATTAAGCAGAAAAAGTGACAAGGTAACTTATCCTGTCCTAGAACTTTGGCAAATTAAAAATGCTTCTCTTTGATCTTACAGAATTCTTATTCCACCTTTTATAGCGTGTAAGGAAAGTCTCCCTTAACAATGGTACGACAGTGCAGCTCAAGTAATGATAAAATTACTTCATGCTGACATTTCGTACTTTTAAATTATTTTGTCCTCTTAATTCACCAAAATGTTTGGGTGTATCTCAGGGTCATAGGCAACATCCATTTCAATTTGTGGAAAAACTTTTGCGCTGAATATAGAAGCCTAGGGATATCTCAAGTGGGTGAACTTTTATGGGTAAAGATACAACAAATTTATAGCTCAGCCTTCATGAATGCGTATTTTATCAGAACTGACAAAGAAGTGAGGTGGTCTGTGGAACAGACAGTCAAGAGTTTAGATGATGAAGTTTTACAACAGCATGGAAAATAAAGTATCAATTCTACTTTTTTGTCCAGATACCTGATATACATTGGCCCCAGGCTATACAGTTTATTGTCCAAAATGTTCATTCACCAGGAGAGACAAATGACTGTTTCCAGTTGTCTTGTAACAACAGCAAAACTTTGTTTAGAGAGTTGACAATTGGATTTAGAAGAGAGACTACTCTGGTTGTTCAAATCTAGATTCAGTAATAGGTAAATGTTGATTAGTAGTCTCAATTTATTTAAATAAGCTCTTAGTATCCGGGATTAATGCAGTTAAAGTACAGATGTGTACTCTTTGATATTTCCAGACAATGGTCAAATAACTGTTTCAAATATATATAAATCATGAAACGAAAACTTATTTATGAAACAATGAAGTAGCTGTTGTTTTAACATTATGAAAGTGTCTAAATCCAGAGATTCTTGATGCCATCAAGCTATCTTGACTTCCCTGCTGCGTTTATTTGGGTCAAAAGAAGTACGCATAATTTCTTGTGTATCTATGACTTCCATTAACACTCATACACTGAAGCATTCCACATCTCTATCTTCAACCTGACATTTCTTTGGGGTTCCGTTATCATATTTCCAATTACCTCTTGGATATTTACACATGGCTGTGCCCTAAGAACCTCAAATGCAATCCACTCCTAAATCCCTATATTCTCACTAGGTTGATCAGCACAATGGTTAACAGTGACTAAAAACATATTTTTTAGAAGCAAATGACCCATGCTCGAAACTTGTCTCTGCCACTTATTAACTGAGTGATCTTGGATGATTTAATCTCTGTGAACCTCAGTTTTCTCATCTGAAAAGGCACAATAAATTATATCTAATTAAGTTGACATGACAAATACATTATAAATTATGTATGTATATTAAACCCTTGGGAGAGTAGGTGGCACATATTATGCAATATATGTAAATGTTTAACTATTATTACAATGGCCTCCAAATCTGTG
Organism: Phocoena phocoena; assembly: GCF_963924675.1. Taxonomy (NCBI): domain Eukaryota; kingdom Metazoa; phylum Chordata; class Mammalia; order Artiodactyla; family Phocoenidae; genus Phocoena; species Phocoena phocoena. The sequence continues at coordinate 65,851,201 of NC_089234.1, read as the reverse complement.
CCTGTTCTATTCATAGTCACCAAAGTGTATTCATTCTATCTCCTAAATCTCTCTTAAATCTAAACCCCCATTTTCGACTTTCCACTTTATTAATTTGAGTCAATGTCCCTGTTATGTGAACCACTGAAATAGCCTCCCATTAGTCTCTTAGAATTGTCCCCCTTCTTTTAATGCATCCTCCAAATGGTACATAAAAGAATTAACTTTCTAAAATGTAATTCTGATAATTACATTCCTGTTTAACAAACGTCAGTGTAGCACAAATAACCATAAAGTCATAAGTATTTAGCATGTCGTATTCTCAAATGACTTTGCCACCTTATTTGCCACCAATTCAACTATTCATAGTTCCTTTCTCATAACATACAATGAAAACCATGCCACCTTGCCTTTGTGGATGTTTGCCTCTATTTCAAGAATTCTTTCTTGAATTGATATTTATTTTTCAAGACTCAGCTGGATTATTCCAGTAATTCCCCAGTGAGATGGTCACGATCTCCCCTACTCCATTTTCCCCTTTCAGATAGAGACCAACATTAGTTTCTCTGTGCTCACTATTTTACTTTGCACGTACTTCTATAGCAGCACTTACCACAATGAACTGCTGTTTACTTTCATTGATCTTCACTGTGGAAAACAGAGATGCAAAGCTAAAAATGTGGGATAAACCAAACTCTAATTTTATTTGGTTGTTGGCCCACATTAAGTGGAGATTACATTTTTAAAAAAAATCCTAGATAGGGCTTCCCTGGTGGTGCAGTGGTTGAGAGTCCGCCTGCCGATGCAGGGGACACGGGTTCGTGCCCCGGTCCGGGAAGATCCCACATGCCGCGGAGCGGCTGGGCCCGTGAGCCATGGCCGCTGAGCCTGCGCGTCCGGAGCCTGTGCTCCGCAACGGGAGAGGCCACAGCAGTGACAGGCCCGCATACCGCAAAAAAAAAAAAAAAAAAAAAAAAAAAATCCTAGATAGATGGCTATCATTTTCTTTGATTTTGTGGATCTAGTAAATCATGACACTTTGCAAGCATTTCTGCCACACAAGAACAATCAGAATAAGGAGTTGAAGAGAAATGCCAATTAGTCAAAACAGGTTCAGATTTACTGTCCTATATCCAAAAATTGAAAACAAAAACAAAACATATTAGCAGGCTCTTTTGATGTTGCCTTAATACAAACCAAAAACATTTAAAAGAATGGAGGTGGCTGAATAAAATACTCCATCAAGGAAAAAAAAAAGATTTTTAAGGTGAACAATGGTTCTGAGCAGTCTCAGTAAGAATGCTATAGGTGAGGTGACAGTTATCTCTGGATTGAGTGTGAAAAATCAATAACCCTCTGAACTTAGGTGAATGTTGTATTCTGCAGTACTTGACTCCATTAAAACTGGAATCTTAATGCTCTGTTCTACTTTCCTAACATTGATACTTAAATACTTAAACTACCCTAACCAAAACACATGAGTAATCTATATGTAATGTAATGGCACCAGGAAGAGAATACACAATTTCTTCTCAGCCAAATTTGTTTCTCCCTGCTATGTCAGAGAAATGATGCAAAATATCACTGATGTCATGACTTGACTGGTCACATTTACAACCTTGACACTGTTTATTGGAGTTAAGTAGGCAGTAACATTGGTTGGAGGCTCAAAGGGGTTGGTAAAGGCTTGACAGGAAGAAGTCTGGTTTATAAACTTTCTCATCTATGGATTTTCAAGAGAACTTTAATGTTCTAACCTTTGTGGCAGTGTCCAATTTATCCAATAAACTGTCCAATAAACAGTTATTGAGAGGTTTGTGAGGTCTTGCTGCGACTATCCCCCCAGGGCTCAACACAGAGAGCAGACAGAAAAACCCATCTCCCAGTCTTTCCCTGGAAGAGGTCTATTTGCATACTGTAAAAGCTGCTGCCTAAGGGTCAGGCTTCTAATTCAGCACACATGTAGGAGCTCATCGCCCTCCTTCCCAGAGACTGGGGAGGCCAATGGGTGCCATTTCCACATTCTCCATCTGGCTCACTCCAGGTCGCTGGAGTCTCCCTGGAGGGAGCTTATAAACATGTGTGGCATCGCAGCTTTTACAGCTGCCACCCAGAGGCTGGACCCCTTGACTGCCTGGCTCTGGTGAACAGTGGAGCTTGCGTTCCCAGGCCACACAGGACTGTTGCAAACCAAGGAATGGTTCTTAACCAGCTATTACCTACCCCCTCTTCCCGCCAGGGCTCAGTGCAGAGGGAACAGACAGAAATTCCCATACCCAGTCTTTCCCTAAAGAAGGCCTAATTGCATACCTTGAAACCTGCTTCCTGTGGGTTAGACTGCTAATCGAGCACCTACGGGCTGAATATGATCTTTCCCAGAGACCAAGGCAGCAAGCAGACATGTCTCCACCTTCTGCCTGTAACCTCTACGAATCGCCGATATCTCCCTAGAAGGAGTTTGTGCTCAGGCCTGGCAAGATGGCTTTTGCAGCTGACACTCTGGGGACACACCCCTGGATCGCCAGGCTCTCACTGGCTTGTGTTTGCCTCTTTCACACAAGAGCAACAAACAGTTTTTAACCAGCTACTCTCCCCGACCCCCACCCCTCAGGGGCTCAGAGGGAACTGAGAGGAACTCTCATCTCTTAGTCTTCACGTGAAAGAAGTCTATTTGAATAATTTAAAAGCTGCTGCCTTAGTGTCTGGCTTCCAGTCAACCTGCATCTAAGTGTACAGTGTGATCCTCTCCTTTGGTACACTGACAAATCTTGGTACGACTTAAATCTTGGGAGCCATTAAGAACAAAAAGGTGGCTTTAACAAACAAAAAGGTTTGTTTTTAAAATGATAGTCTCTTCACAAAAAGGTTACGAGAAAACTAAACAGCCACGTTCCAAGAGAATGAAACTAGAATACCATCTTACACCATCCACAAAAATTAACTCAAAATGGATGAAGACTTGAATATAAGACCTTGAAGACATAAACTTAGAAGAAAAGGAGGTAAACTCTTTGACAATGGTTTTGGCAAGGATTTTTTTTTTTTTTGATTTGACAAAAAAAGTAAAGGCAGTAAAAGCACAAATCAACAAATGAGACTACATCCATCTAAAAAGCTTCTGTACATTTAAAGAAACCATCAGAAAATGAAAAGTCAAGAATGGGAGAAAATATTTGCAAATCATACATTTGACAAGGGGTTACTATGTAAAATATATAAGGAACTCATGCAACTCAGCAAAAAAGCAAAACAATACAATAAAAAATTGACAGGAAAAAATGGATAGATATTTTGCCAGTGAAGACATAAAAATGGCCAACAGGTACATGAAAAGGTAATCAACATCACTAACCATCAGGGAAATGCAAATCAAAACCACAGTAAAATATTAGAGTGGCTCCTAATCAAAAAGACAAGAGATAATAGTCATCGGCAGGGATATAAAGAAAAGGGACCCCTTGTGCACTGTTGGAAGTTTAAATTAGTTCAGCCACTATGGAAAACAATATAGAGGTTTCTTAAAACTTAAATAACTACTGTATGATCCGTAAATCCAACTTCTGGGTATACATCCAAAGGAAATTAAAACAGGATATCAAAGACAAGTCTGCACTCCCATGTTCACTGCGGCATTATTCACAATAGCCAAGATATGGAAACAACCTAAGTGTCCATCAACAGATAAATGATTAAAGAAGTAGTAGTATATATAAGATGGAATACTATTCAGCCATGAGAAAGAAGGAAATCCTGACATTTATGTCAACACGAATGAACCTTGAAGGTATTATGCTAAGTGAAATAAGCCAGACAAAAAGAGAAATACTGCATGGTATTGCTTATATTTAGAATTAAAAAAAAAAGTCAAATTCATAGAAACAGTAGAAAAGTGGTTTCTAGGGGCTGGGAGGTAGGGGAAATAAGGAGAGGCTGATAAAAGGGTACAAACATTCAGGTATAAGAGAAATAAGGTTAGTCTAAGAAAATAATATAAAAGGTAGTGACTATAGTTAATAACACTGTATTGTATAATTGAAATTTGCTAAGAGAGTAAAACTTAGATGTTTTCACCAAACAACAAAAGAATGTCAGATAGATGTGTTAATTAACTAAATGGAGGGAAATTCTTTTAAAATGTACATGTACAGTAAATCACCACGATGTACACTTTAAATATCTTATAACTTTTAATTACATCTCAATAAAACTAAAATTTAAAAAATGTTAAACAGAGTCATAAGGGTGGGGCTCTAATCAGATAGGATTAGTAACTTAAGATCTCTCTCGAGGCTTCCCTGGTGGCTCAGTGGTTCAGAGTCCGCCTGCCGATGCAGGGGACACGGGTTCGTGCCCCGGTCCAGGAAGATCCCACATGCCGCGGAGCGGCTGGGCCTGTGAGCCATGGCCGCTGAGCCTGCGCGTCCGGAGCCTGTGCTCCACAACGGGAGAGGCCACAACGGTGAGAGGCCCGCATACCACAAAAAAAAAAAAAAAAAAAAAAAAAAATCTCTCTCTCTCTCTCTACCATGTGAGGACATTGCAAGAAGGCAGCCATCTGCAAGCCAGGAAGAGAACTTTCACCAGGAACCAAATCAGCCAGCACTTTGATCTAAGACATCCCAGCCTCAAGAACTGTGAGGAAATAAATTTCTATTGTTTCAGCCACCCGGTCTATTGCATTTTGTTATGGCAGCCCTAGCAGACTAAGACATCACACGTGCCACTTGTTCTCCTGATTTAGTGGAGATATTTGGAATATAATCCTATACTATACAGATATTTTACCCACTCCTCATAATTTACTAGAAACTACACCCTAGCCTAATGGAATTCTATGAGTTTGCATTATCCCCTAATGCTAGCCTCCCTGGTGTATCCCTTCTAAATTCTCAATGAACGTATCAATTAACAAAACATCATCTATTTACATATATATTAGATTCTCAAACTATTATCATAGCACAGTTTGGTAATATAAACAAGCATGAATGTGCTAGAGTGTAATTATTTGATAAACTGGGTAACTGTACGATCCTTTCTGCTTTAGCAAGATTACAACAAAACACAATATGGTGGTGTTTGGGGCAAAAGCAACTTGAACACCAAAGCTTTTAATCTTGATCAATAAAGGGGGAAACATGAAATATCCAGGTAGGGAACTGTGTATTATTCATGGAAATAAGTCAACTTGAATTGGGCAACAGATTTTTGTTGATTAAATAATGTATCTGTGTACCCACTAACTGATAAATTTAATAATTAATAGAATACTCCAACCAAAAGACAAGATATCCACTTCTAATTTGTATTGATAATTCAATTTCAGTTTGATGGAACTCAGTATTTCCTTTAGTGCATAAAAAGCATTTCTAACTCTGTAAGAAGGACCCTAAATAATCAATATGTTGTAAAATCCAGATGGAGTACACTATTAAGCATGGAGTGTAATTGTTCCTTGCACTTCTAAACCAAAATAAATTGTAAAAGACCTATTCAATATTATTTCATAATAATAGGGAACTTAGCAGCTAGTTATTGAGAGGGAATATTATATTCGATGATATCTAGCCCCAGATTAGTCTAAAACATTAATAATCTAGAGTATGGTCATTTACAGCTCTTGGCCTCACCCTACCATAACAGAAAGCTAGCAAAACGTATTATTTTACTATGTCTTTTATACATTCATGACCAATATATACTATATTTTGTTAGGCAACCTATACGGCCCCTCTTACAACATATTGAGAAGGAAGAGATTAGATGAGACTTGGGGCAAATGCAAGAGTACTGACATATTTATTCAGAAAATCTGGGGGTTCATTTTACTTCCAGACCTTGGTTGTATACACATGGGTTTTTAGCAAAAACAGAATTTAGATGCATAGGCTTCTATGCGTGCACTGCAACAAAATTTATCTGATTTAAGGATAACAGTCTAAGTATTTCAATCTTATACATGGCAAAATACTGGCATTTACGGATTCCCAATCAAATTTGGGGATTATAGCTTATTCAGAAATCAACTTGTAAAACTTGAAATGCTTTTCAAAAAGAAAGCAATATTATACATGGTAGTAGTATGCTTTCTCAGACTATCTACTAAATCTTTCTTATTTAACTCATGTTATATATAAAGTATTTAATCTATGGTTATCATGAATCCCAAAATAATAATTAGTATTTACTGATTCATTACAACAAAAATATTACATCTATTATCACATCTATTTCTGCAGATGAACCAAAAAAATTCAATGGGATATGTGAAATTGAAATTCCCATTTTATACTAGGTAAAGGAGGTTTATTACCTTTTCCAAGATCACAGGTCTAGTCTAAATAGCTAATATTTATACAGTTTAAATGCACGATAAACAGTACTTGTTATCTGCTAAGCATTATTAAAGAGCTTCCCTTGTATTTAAATAATTTAAAACCATCACTCCCAATTTTTGGTTTAATATCTTTATTAAATTGATTCTAATGTTTACCTCCCAAATATGATTGTGGCTTGTTCCACATGCTTAAACCTAACCCTGAGATGTGTGGTCCTAAGATGTTCTGAAGATGTTGATGACTTGCAATAATGGGGAGAATGTAAGTGGGTAAAAGTCACATTTTTGGAAAAGTTCAACTCCTGTTTATGATTTATTTCTGGTGTTTCTGGGTCACCCCATTTTAACATGGAATGTTCATATCATGTAAATTCCTGCCCCAGAGCCCCCATCACTTGTTTTGTTTTATTTTACTGTTTAGATAGGACAGACGAAAAAAAAACATATTAGACATAGGTGAATCTTTAAAAGTGTCAAAGGAGTAGTTTTTTTGTTTTTTTTCTTTTTTGCGTGGTACGCGGGCCTCTCACTGTTGTGGCCTCTCCCGTTGCGGAGCACAGGCTCCGGACGCGCAGGCTCAGCGGCCATGGCTCACGGGCCCTGCCGCTCCATGGCATGTGGGATCTTCCCGGACCGGGGCACGAACCCGTGTCCCCTGCGTCGGCAGGCGGACTCTCAACCACTGCGCCACTAGGGAAGCCCCAAAGGAGTAGATTTTACCTAGATTTCAGAGAAGAACTCTATACTCATCTGTTCAATTTTCATGAAAGCAAGCTGATCTTAAAATCATTAAAATAAAATTTAGAGCAGGATGAGGGACAGGCTCCCTGGTGGTGTGGAGAGCTGCTGGAGATACACGAGAGCTTGGGGATGACAGCAAGGAGACTGCCACTGTCAGAAGACACATCCCTACAAATTCATTTTATTTTTTGTCTCTTTTCTCTTCTCCTTAATAATATGTCTTCCTATTGAAACTTCTTATAGGGAGAATGAGAGAATAAGAACTAAAAAGATATTTAGAACAGAGGAATTTTATATCATTAAACTAAAATAAATTATTCATTTACTTAAAGAATATTTAGATTTGAGAGACAGCGAAATATGCTGGGTTAGGAGTGCAAGCTCTGGAGTCAAAAGGCCTAGATTTGAATCTTGGCTCTACCACATACTAATTGTGTCACTTCAGGGGCCAGATACTTAATTTTTTGCCTCAGGTTTTAATTTGCAAAGTTGTGATAGCAATAACAGATATCTAATTTAGTTATTTTAAAGATAAAATAATTCATGTAAAGAACTTAAAACACTCTGGCATATAGCAGGCCCCAGTAAGAGTTAACTATTGCCACTGTTGCTATTGGTAATAGTAATGTTATTTCTAAATATGCATTGTGTTCTAGATGCTAAGGTGATAGTTTTACACAGAGATCTATACAAATCACAACCACACAAATACTCTCCAGTATTGCTGATGGGATACTCTAATAAGAAACAATACCATATTCTGATATGATGTATAGGAAAAACAAAATCTCCAAATGACCTTACATCAGCGGTCCCCAACCTTTCTGGCACCAAGGACCAGCTTCGTGGAAGACAATTTTTCCACAAGATGGGGGTAGTGGTGATGGCTCAGGTGGTAATGCGAGCGACGGGGGGCGGCAGATGAAGCTTCGCTCGCTCACCCGGCGCTCACCTTCTGCTGTACGGCCGCGTTGCTAACAGGCCACAGACCGGTAGTGGTCTGCCCCCCCAGGGGTTGGGGACCCCTGCCTTCCATCAAACCCATTTGCTGCATGCAGCTAGCAGGGTGAATGGTAGAGTGGCAAAGTGGAACTTTCTATCAGGATTTCCATTTCCATAGGCTCTTGGACCCACAGACATGAACATCATGGGGTCTCTGGAGGGTTTAGGCATCGTGGACAGGTTCCTACTTTTTTATTCCATTTCTTTAAAAAGCAGGAGAACCTCTTAACAAAGCATATGGGTGAACTTTAGAGTTAGAGAAGCCTGAGTTCCCCCCTTGGCTTTACCTTACAATAGGTTTGTGAACCTGAACAAATTATTAAACTTCTATGAGACACAGACCCAACATTTGTACAGTGGAGATGATAATACATACACACTAGGCAGATGAGAACTAAAAGGGATGATGTATATAAAACATAGTTGCTTATATATAATGAGGCTTTAGCAAGTTGGCTATTCTTGTATTATAATATCTAAACATTAAATGGAAAATCAAGCACAAACCTACCTTTTTTTAAAAAAAGCTAATATTTGTATATGTGTACATATGTATGTATTTTCATATTTAGGCAAAGGCCCTTGGTATATGTCCCCAGAGGTCGTGGCTAAAACAAAATCCTTTTTACTTGAGAAGCCCTTTAAATCTGAAAGGTTGGCAAGAGCAGATTCTTAAGTCCTCTTGTATGAATTAGTAGAACATATTTCTCAGCTTTCAAATTACTTTTCCCAACATAGACCACAGTCCACATATTTACACTGACCCCTCCAAAGTATAAGCAAACTGGGCTTGTACTGAAGGTTTGTTCATCACCTTCCTATTTCTTTTCAGCTCACTCCCAGCACTTAATGCCATTAGGCAAAAGTATGCCACTGATGGCACTTCACTTGGCAGGGCTGGTGCTCCCAGGTGGAGAAGCAGATGTGTAATGGACCTATTTGAAAATGCTACATTAGAGAAAGAGCTCTACAAACAAAATTAGTGAGATAATGCCGAAGATTGCTCTTCCTTTTGTTCCATCATAATTTATCATCCAGAAAAAGGAACTGCCAGGTAAACCATGGAGGAGCATGATTAAAGGGGAAGGCAAAGTGAAGGAGTTTTGAGGTGGCAGACGTCTCCTGGATATTGTGCAGGGAAAGAGAATGCAAGCTAAGGCATTCAGCTCATATGTCCGTGCATGTTAAGCCATTTAGCTGGCGTATGCAATGTTGCAGGTTGTCCCAGGGGTACAGACAAGGAATTAAATATTGACTCAGCAAGAGCTCAAATGAGAGGTCTAATTTAATTAAATAGTACAAAGGGGAGGCTTTTTTCATAGACTCCAGTAATTGCTTAAAACTCAAAAGAGACTAAATAAAGGTCAAAAAGGTAGAGTAACAACCAGGCAGATACATGTAGTGAGACATAGGGAAGACATAAGCATAGAAATGAACAAAAGTTCAAAGGCTATTGTTGGCCCAATTGTGAAAAATGATTAGATGCTGTCATGACCATAAGTAATTAGTGCTGCCTTTAAAGTCTGGCATTGACACGTGCAGCAGCATGTTAGTTTTAATTTTACTTTAATGGCTGGCTATGTGCAGAAATGCCTTAGGGTAATGCCCTTTCCTTGGACGGAGTTGATTAAGAGCTCATGGAGAATAGGTGTAACACTTTTGAGCTCTAAAAGTGCTGTGTTTCAAGTTCCACTCCAGAAAGGACTGTGTGTAAAGGACCATGAGGATGACCCTCGTGTACTCAGCGTTGGCTATTTCATAATACAATGTTGGAAATAAGGGATAGCATTATGTGAACAGGCGGAAAGATGAAGAAGGACCCTGATTTTATTTCTGTGACCCCAAAGCTACTATCACTGGACACTGGGGGCAGCGGAGCCCCTCCTAGATGAGAGAATGAAGGTGGCAGAGAGGAAGAGACAGATCTCCCTCGTTGTACTTAAGCTCTCTGAGCCTTAGTTTCTCATTTTAAAGTGGAAATAATAGTGGGACTTTCCTCAGAGCATTGTTTGTATATAAAATAATGAATATATGTGAGGGATTTAAAATATCTGGTCATTATTAAGAGCTCGATAAATGGTTATCATTGCTGCTATCATTATTCTTCTTGTAATTATCACAGAAGCGAATAAGAATAAGCACCTTGTCCTAAAAAAGTGCCTCATCTGCTCACATTTTGAGATATGGACCCCGAATCTACTCAATTTTCCATTTTCACTAGAGCTTCAGTGCGCATTGCTGGGCAACTTAGTATTACTTATTTATGCTTTAGAATCAGAGGACTGGGTTTAAGTCTTGCCCTGCCTCTTAACAGCTTTGTGGTCTTGGAGAAGTTGTTCAACCTCTTTAAGTTTCAGTTTCCATATCTATAAAATAGCAATAAAACTTTCTGATAAAAACTATGAAAGCAAATGCATTTCAAATATTTAGGGCAATGCCTAGCATTAATGAGCACTCAGTTTCATGTACATACACAGACATCCATATATTACATATATGGTTTACACATATGAGCTATACTTGCATGCACACACACACACGCACACACCACCATTTATTCCCTAAAATCTAGAGTCACAGAATTTTTTAGCTTGATGAGACCTAGTCATATGGTTCATTCTCTCTGTCCTCGTCAGTCTCTGTTTCTATCTCTGTCCCTCATTCTCATTCACATTCATTCATTCACACACACACACACACACACACACACACACACACACACACACACATGCTATGCAGGGAAAATGTTTAGGGGTTTATACTTACACTATTTCTTAATCCAGACATGCCTTTCCTGATTTATTATTTATCTAGCATTTATTAAAGTATCTGACATTTTAGAGCAATTCATAATTTCAGCTCAGTTTCATAGACCTTTTCTTCTCTCCACCTAACCAAATTCTTCCAATTTTTTTTATTATTTAGCTCAAATTTGCTGTGAAGTTCTTCAGACTATACAAATCAGAGTGCTTTCTTTGCTGCAGATCTTGGTCATTTATTGCTTAAAACGTATTTGTTTATTAATTTGGTGCTACTCTTAAGCATTTCTGTAACATATTGACTTAATGTCCTCTGCCCAACATCTTAAAATCCCATGCTATCAGAAATGTTGGTCTTGCCAAAACGATTCCCCTGAAATTTGGGGTGGCTTAAGTTCTACTCTGTGTTGCAATTGAATAATTCTGAACATATGACATTTGCATAAACATTCTAATGTTGAATAAAAATATTTCTGTGCCCAATCTTTCTTCAAGTCTAAGAGTTAAATGTCTCCATTTGCATTGGCAACAAGCAGTCTACAGTCCAAATGTGTATCTGAAGATCGTTTATCTTACGCTGAATGCAGTCAAGGATAGCCCAAGCTGTACTGTGTACAATTCTTCCAATACTCATCAGCCTTGCATGGACCAAACTCTAACCCTGGCTCAGAAGCAAAGATAATTATTCTTCCTCAAAGCCCTTATCAAATGTCACTGCTAAAAAAGGGATGGGCAATGAGCAGTCTTACGATATGCCGAGGAATTATCTTACTAAAAGGAGAACGTTTTCCTAGGCTTCTCCTTAAATGTAATTTGAAATAAACATTTATAACTAGATGAAACACATCAATAAATAATATCACTTCATGAAAACTTATCATTAGCCCACATTAGCTAATACCATGACTACTGCTACTACTACTATTACTGCCACCAGTTAATATTTAATGAGCACCTGCTATATGCCAAACACTATGCTAAGACCTTACATGCAGTATTTTCTTTCCCTCCTGGAAGGTGTTTATCAGCCAGTGAGCAACATTTCTAGCCTTTTGTTTCCTAGTACAGAGATGTTGGAGGTCTCACAGTGAGATTTGAGAAAGTACATAAACCCTTTTTCTGATTAACTATGTAAGTAAAAGCTCCCTAACAACTTGTATCAATCTTAAAAGTGACCAAAAAGTAAAAACTTTGTTGTTTTAAATCACTGAGAATTGGGAACCATTTGTTGTGACAGCAGAATCTAACCTAAATTGACTAACTCAGGGTTGTTGACTAGAAAAACTTTCTTTAACTTTCTTTTTTCCATTATAGATATTCTTTTCTATGCTATTTGATGCAGAACCTGAGTCTAGATTAAAAATGATTTATTTCTGTGCAAAGGGGAGTTAATCTGTACTCTACATCTGCCTGAAAGTATAAGTGAAGCTCCTAAAACATTCATAAAAGGATGTCAATTTTGTCATCAGCAATAATACCATGCGTGTGTGCACGCACGCACACACACACACACACAAAAGCACACACACATATACACAGTACTTGCTCAATGTCTGCAATGTATGAGTGATATCTAAACTGTATGCACCTTTTGGAATAAACACAGAGCTTTTTCATAAAATTCAACCATGAATTGTCTGTGACCCAGGCCTTGACCAGAAACTTTCTTGAGACATCTAATGTTGCAAAGAGATGACTTAATGCATTTGTTTCCCTTGGGGTGTCAGAGCATTATTTTTGTCATCAGCTACAACATCAGAAAGCAGCATTTCCAGACCATATTATCATAACTCCCTGCTGAAAAGCCTTGACTAAACTGAGGTTTTATGTGGCAACTTTAGGTTTATCGAGGGTCAGTGTTACAAAACGTCTGTCTGAACATTTCTCTCTTTTACAGGCCCCTAGGTTAGGACATCATTCATTACATTATCAATTGTTACTCAAATAATAACCACACACACTACATTTCTTTTTAAATTTAAAGCCTGAGAACCTTTTTCTCTCTAAAGAAATTTCTGTCCTGCTTATCATCAAGCAATGAAAACTGTACGATACAGTTGCTTATTTAATTTCCAGATTAATATACTCAACTAGAGCAATTTAGCCAAAAGCTTGGTAATACACATTTCTTTGTCTTTTTAAAAAATATTCTTTAAAGTATGTTTTAAGTTTTAGTGTTGAATTCTTATATTTTTCTTGATTTATAAAACTGCTAAAACTTTTCAGAAGCATGAGGAATACAAATTCTATTTGTGAGTTAGCATTTCCTAAAATTAACTTTTTTTTCTTCTTTGCTGTTTTTTTTTTTTCAACTGAATTCCGTGACAACAAGGATTGTTGACTCATCTCCATATTGTTTCAGGGCAGCAAAGTGAGAATAAATATATGTTAGTGCAGAGTGACACAAAGAGCTCTGAAACCAGAGCCTGGATTCACATTTTCACTGTATCACTTACTAACTATATAACATTTGGCAAGTTTACAAGTTTACCTGAAGCACTGTTGAGAGGATAAGAGAATATATACAAATGTGTCAATTAGAGTGGTATATTCAGCAAATTCTCCTATCACCTCTTTTCTATATACAAAGAAATTGACAGTAAAGGACACAGTGATGCTATCATTTGTCTCTGGAGTAGGTACCTACGAAGAGAGCTTGAAAGGCATTTGTGCATGTGGTTTACTGAAGGTCTGTCCTCAGGAAAAGGGTAAGAAAGAAAGAAGAATAGGGTGGGTGAGGGTAAAGCTAAATAACATTACTAGTATCAACCAGAGGCCAGCTTTGGCCTGATCGCATAGGGGCATGTGAAACTGCACAGCAGAGTTGATTCCATCTTGAGGCAAGGAACCTGGACTTTTGTATCCTCCTCTCAAGTCAGTCACTGGCTATAGGCTTCCAGGCATGCAGGGGTGGTGGTACATAATCAGACAGGGTGGTTCCTGTTTGACTGAAAACAATTATCCAGAGAGGGGAGCAGCAGATGTCAGCAGCCAGAACTTGCAGCAGCTGGAAGATGGGAGAACTACCAGGCTAAGGGATCTGGCAGGAGTAACAACATCAGTAGCAGCACTATTCCCTTAATTCTTATCTTCCATTAGACCACTAGTTCTCAACCAGGGACAATTTTGCATTTGGCAGTGTCTGGAGACATTTTTGGTTATCACAACTGAGTGAGAGGGTATGGGGTGGGCACTGGCATCTAGTGGGTAGAGTGCAGGGATACTGCTAAACGTTTCACAATGCACAGGACAGCCCCCCAGAACAAATAATTATCTAGCCCTAAATCCCAAATGCCAATAGTGTCAAAGATGAGAAATCTTGGAATAAACAGATACAGAAGTCAATGTGTAGTATTTTTTATTAACAGTTATTGATTTGCTATTAATATTATTCAGACTTTAGGAATCAAAAGGGGAAAATGTCAGACTTCCCTGGTGGTGCAGTGGTTAAGAATCCGCCTGCCAATGCAGGGGATACAAGTTTGAGCCCTGGTCCGGGAAGATCACACATGCTGCAGAGCAAATAAGCCCGTGAGCCACAACTACTGAGCCTGCATGCCACAGCTACTGAAGCCCGTGCGCTTAGAGCCTGTGCTCCGCAACAAAGACCCAATGCAGCCAAAAATATATAAAGTAAATAAATAAATTTATAGAAAAGAAAAGGGGAAAATGTATTGATTTCACACACACATACACAAACACACCCTCACAGGAACTTTTTATCTTGTAAATGTAACTACTATTACTTCATAATCTGCATCAACAGGCACAAATTCAGCATGAGATGAATCACAGACTGAAATGACCACTTTTGCAAATGCCATCCACACTGCCTTGTGCCTCTTCTTCACTTCTGTCACGTCTGCTTTTGCCCAGGCCTTTATGGGTTTTGACACCAACACTGCTGTCCTAGAATCTTTAGCTCCTTGATTTTTCCTTCTCTCCCCTTTTCTTCTGTGCTTCTTCTCCCTGGCTTGCAGCTGAACTCAGGATGAAGCGAACATCAGGATGTTTGCATCCAGCTCTGCTCTTTTCCTTCAGCTGCACTTTGTCTAATGGGGAATTTGGCACCATCCTACAGCTGTCAAATACATCATGCTCACTTTCAAGGCCTCTCTTCCCACCTCTTTGAAGTTCTGTGTTTCAGGTTGTTTAGCACACAATAGAAATAATGAGCCCCTTCTCTTCTTTTCTAAGGATTGTTAACAATTAAGGTAATTCTTTTTTTCTAAAACAGAAATAGTCTTTTCCATTAAATTTTAAATTCTGCCAGTATTTTCCTTTTTAATAATAGAGAACTATTTGACATACAATAAGAACATGGCAACAATTATAAGAAGTAAATTTAACAGTAGAGACTCTCATATCACATTTATATTTTTCTTCCTTTTCACCCTCCATTTCTTTTCTTCTTAACTTTTGTGTGTGTGTATATGCATTATCCAGACGTTTTATCCTCTCCATCTCTTAACTTCACAAAGAAAATTTCACAAAACGGATCACTGCTGTTCTGTGAGAGATACCACAGCAGTCTCAGTAAAGCCATGTCAAATCAATCCTATACTTATGGACAGTATATTGCACCATTTTAATACACATCTCTCACTTTTCTCTAGGTCTAAAATTAACAGGTAACTCCTAAAGCATCTGATCTCATTCTCACTGATGGATATTGTTTAAGCAAAATTCCAGTAGCAGTCTTTTAAAAACAAGTAAAAATAAAACATCTTGCTATGTCATATTATAATTTGGCAATTGGTGCTTAGAGGAAAGTTCTGTATAAGAACTGGGAAGAGAAAGTGAGAGCAAAAGGAAATAAGAAGAAAGATTCTGAAAAGACAGTGAAATAGGAAGCACCAAAAATCTATCGCCCCACACAGACCACAGCTGTACTGTCCAATCTGACTTATGTAACTATTTAGGAACAATGGAGTCTATTGAAGGCTTCCAACTTGCAGAGGAAGTTTCGGAAGGTACATTATGGTTAATTTATGTCAATTTCAGCTCTTAGCACAGTAGCAGCTATCCATCCCCCACTCCTTAGCCACTTGACAGGCAGCTGTGCACATGTTCCTGTAGTAGCTTGCATGCAACTTATGAGAGCTAGGGTGGAAAAAGTATGCTGTCTCAGTATCAGAAATCTGTGATCTTATCCCTGAGTGCTGCTTCTCATCACAAAGGTACAGACAAAGTGGCAGAGGCCACTGTTGTTGCACCTACCCTCATTGTTATAAGCCCTTTCCACTCTGGCTCAAGTGACTTCTAGGGGCACCTGTCTTTACCCTCATTTTTCTTTCCTCTTTTGGAAGCCAGATACTGAAGATTAGAACATTCAAAACTAACCACAAATACATGGGGAATTAGAAAGTCACTGCACATACCCAGGGGAAGGCACAGGCTCATAAAACACCTGAGAAGACCACCAGGTTACACTTTAGGCTGATCACTGACACAGAGATAGACTGCAATAATCAAAAAGCAAAACAGAAGACCTCACAAAAAACCAAAAGCGAGCACACACATACACAGCAAACCCTGGGGAAGAAGGAGAATCTGATTTGCAAAATTACATTCAAATGACTAGTTTTCAACATAAAAGCACACAACATACAAAGAAATAAGAAAGTATGTTCTATTCAAAGGAAAAAAAAACAAACAGAAATTGTCCCTGGTTAAGACATGATGGCAGATCTACTAGACAAAGACTTTAAAACAACTGGTTTAAAGATACTTAAAGAACTAGAGAAAGATATGGAGAAAGAAAATGATGTATGAACAAAACAGAAATATCAATAAATGGAAGCCAAAAAGAATCTCTGGAGTTGAAAAATACAATAACTGAAATGAAAAATTAACTAAAGGGATTCAAAGGCCAACTTGAGCAGGCAGAAGGAAGTATCAGCAGCCTTGAAGATAGTACAAAGAAATGAACAAGTCTGAGAAGCAGAGAGAAACAAGATTGAAGAAAAGTGAAGAAGAGCCTAACAGACTTGTGCGATATTACCAAACAGACCAACATACTCATTTGTGAGAGTCCCAGAGGAAGAGAGAAAAGGGGGCAGAAACAATATTTAAAGAAATAATGACTGAAAACTTCCCAAATTTGATGAAAGACATGAACATAAATATCCAAGAAGCTCAGTAAACTCCAAGTAGGATGAACAGAGAGACTCACTCCAAGACACATTATAATCAAACTGTTGAAAGAGAAAGACAAAAAGAGAATTTTGAAAGCAACAAGACAGAAGCAACCCATCAACTACGAGGAATCCTCAATAAGATAATAATCAGACTTCTCACTGTAAACTTGGAAGACCAGAGGGTAGTGGGATGATATATTCAAGGTGCTAAAAGAAAGACTGTCAATTGAGAATACTATATCTAGTATACTGTCCTTCAAAAGTAGGGAGAAATTAAGACACTCCCAGGTGAACAGAAACTGAAATAGTTCATTACTACCATTAGACCTGCCCTGAAAGAAATGCTAAAAGGGGTCCTGCAGGTTGAAATGAAAAGGCACCAGAGAGTAACTCAAAGTTGTATGAAGAAATAAAGGTCTCAGTAAAGGTAAATGCATGGGCAATTATAAAAGCTAGTATTATTATAACAATAGTGTGCAACTACACTTTTTGTTTTCGGTGTGATTTAAGAAGCTAACATTTTTTTTAAAAAAGCAATTATCAGTCTAAAAGTAAGTATGAATGTATTTTTGGTTTTTAACTCCACATTTTGTTTTCTACATAATTTAAGACACTAATGCGTTAAAAATTTTATTTGTTTATGTTTTTGGACACACAATGTATAAAAATGTAATTCTGTAGCATCAGCAACTGAAAGGAGTGGAGAATAGAGCTGTTAAGGAGGAAAGAATTTGTATGTTATTGAATTTAAGCTGCTACAAATTCAAGTTAAAATGTTATAACTTTGGGATGTTAAACATAATCCCCATGATAATCACAAATAAAATAGCCACAGAATATACAGAAGACAGAATGAGAAAGAAATTTAAATATTCAGTACAAAAGAGAATAAGATCAGAAATTATGAGTTGGAAGGAACCATAGAGCTCATTTAATTCCAAACCTTAGTTTAAGAGATAGATAAAGAACCAAACCCAAAGAGATTAAGATCTAGACTACAATCTGGGTCTCCTAGTTTGGAGTCCAGTAGTTTACCCTCTTGTTAGCTTCTCATGTTCAAGATGAAGAATGTGTTCTGGTCAGGCTTTCTTAAAGATCTGAGAACATTAAATCATCATTTTTATCAGTTAATACTGTGTTCAAGTCAGTGTTTTCCACATCTTTCTATTAAAACCATTCCTTATCTTTGGGAGACTGGGATTGACATATATATACTAATATGTATAAAATAGGTAACTAATAAGAACCTGCTGTATAGCACAGGAACTCCACTTTGCTGTACAGTAGAAACTAACACAACATTGTAAAATGATTATACCCCAATTAAAAAATAATTCCTTATCTCTTGATATCCACAGCAACTATCCCAGCTGAGTATACCAAGACCACCTCCTGCCATTTTGCCACTAACCCCACTCAGAGGCTACAGAGCTTACTTTCAGTAGTGATGGAGTAAAGAACTTGAGAATTAGATTCTAGCCCTGACTCTGCTGTTAGATACTGTCATGCACTAAGGCAAGTCATTGAAAGTCCTTGACATATTTCATTGTAAAGCTAATTTGAGTTGGTTATAACATGAAGAGATTATAAGATTCCTTCAAGTGTTATTACAACCAGATGCATAGCACAATCAAGAAAATCTAATCCATTGTGATATCAGCTTACCTAAATACCAAGAGAATTTCATAGACTACTTTACTACATTGCAAGGAAAAAAGAAAGAAAAAAAAAAGGCAATACCCCCACACCTTTTCTTGTTTTTAAAATATATTCTGGGCTTCCCTGGTGGCACAAGTGGTTGAGAGTCCGCCTGCTGATGCAGGGGACACGGGTTCGTGCCCCAGTCCGGGAGGATCCCACATGCCGCGGAGCGGCTGGGCCTGCGAGCCATGGCCGCTGAGCCTGCGCTCCGCAACGGGAGAGGCCGCGACAGTGAGAGGCCCACATACCGCAGAAAACAAAACAAAACAAACAAACAAACAAAAAAATAAAATATATTCTTTGAATTACTAAGGTCTATTACTTCCATTTCCCTCCTATTCAGCATTAAAAACAAACTGAAAACTCCCAACATTCTTGAGAGTTAAATTTATTGGCCAGGTGTCTTCTTCCTTCTCTTTACTTTTTCTCCTCGCCCTTCTCCCCTTCGTCATTTCTTTCATCTCTCCCCATTCCATTTCATACATCTCCTAGTCCTTTTATAAATCTCTAAATACTTCAGGTGATTTTCCAAATCTTCTTTTAGTTTCCCCAGTGTTCTTGATGACTACCAATGACTGCAGCAGGTTCAGAAAGCTCATTAACTAATTCCCTTAATGTCTTAACATGGCAAGCACATTAACCTACTAAATCATTCTGTATGTAATCCATTGCCTGCATTCTGCAGGCCCTAGTGGCTCTTTCAGTCAATAGCTGCATTGTTACTGTTCCTTATCATTCCTAGTTGAATGCGCACTGCCCCTTGATTTCAGCTAAAGCTGAAGTGCTGTTGTTTGGCAAATTTTCCATCTTGCTGATCTTTCCCCCCCGACTGATTAGTTTTATTATTTATCCAATTTTTAAAATTGTGGCTTTGGCACACCTGCTCAGGGTAAGACAGCACAATTAAACACATTAAAGGAAATGCACAAAACATGGTGATTATGTAATTAATCAGCTTTAGGTAGTATAAAAAATTGCTAGCCTAGAAGCATAACACTTTGGGAAAGAGTAATTTTAAGAATTTAAAACAATTTTAATTATTTGATTTTTTTCTCTTAAACTTTATATATACACACACACACACACACACACACACACAGGCTAGAATATAAGAATATTTATTTTTTATAGCAAGACTCCTTTCACAAGGTAAAATAGCTTCCGCACTTGGCACCATGCTTAAGGACGCTAGAGGAATGATTGACAGATAATTTATTGGAATGCCCTTAGGTAACCCAGGTACATTTTAATCTTCTTAGAGTTATATTTGTAATGTATTCCTAATTAGTACATTAGTAAGTCAAGAAGGCTATGGAAAATGATCTGCAACAGTAAGTTTAATTACACGGTTTCACTGTGTTTTGCTATCATTTTTTTCAATTAAGCTTTTATATATTCCCCCTTTTTGTGAGAGGATAGCCATTGGAAGGCTTCCTTTTCATGTGACTGAAGGATAAAATGAAGCTGAGTCAGTTTGCATAATCCAGGCAATGTCCTGGAGCTCAGCACTGGTAGAATAATGTCTAGCACACAGTATATCTGATTACTATCTCAAATCATTGGTATTAACTTAGATTATTTTCTCTTCTAAGCAATACTGGAAAGTCTTTGAATATATGGACATATTTACTTTGTTCTTTTGCTAAAATAAAACTGTGGATAGAGCACTCAAGTCTTAATCTTAATGGGAAATTACTGCTCCCATTTTAACAAAATGACTGTATCTAAATGTTTTTATATGCTCATTCATCTGTATCTAAATGTTTTTATATCCTCATTTCTCTTCATTTATCTGTATCTGTTGCTCAGGAGAAAAGTTCTTTTTTTCCGAATCTACACTTTCTACCTGTTATCTTAATTCTACTCCTTCTCCCTTGCTTAAGATTTTATTCTATCAGTTCCAGTCTTAATCCTTACAGATTCATTCTTTTCTGGCTTTTTGCTCTTTACGTCAACATTTGCTCAATTACTACCATTTAAAAAGTACAAAAGTAAAATGCTAACAAAAAAAAAAAGGGAAAAAAAGAGTAATAAGAAGAAGCTTCCAGTAATTCCATTTGCCCAAGTCTGTCTCAGTCTCTTCCCCACCCCCGACTTTCTCCTTCCTTTCAACTACAAACTGCTGGAAAATCTAGTGTAAGCTACCATCTTTTCTCTCTTACTGCATACTCAGTATTCAGCCCACTATGGCCTAATTTTTGCTTTCACCATATTACTGATCCTGCTTCAGAAAAGATGTAAAGATACCTTATAAATGTAAAATCCAATATGTGCTTTAAGGCTCAGTTAACCTGAATTTTCTGTGTTTCTAGTTACTGGCTATTTTATCTTCAATCATTCAAAAATATTCATGGACTTTATAGTCTAAAGGAGAAAATGTATAAAAAAGCAGATAATTAGAATATATGCGAGTACTGCTGTCACTTTTGTCATAATAGAGGGATATGGTATAATTGCTAGTTGTCACCCAATAACTATTCTCTCTTCATAGAAACAAAACTCTGATTTAGTTGGTGAAAGCAACATGCCTAGATTAAAACACACAGAAACAAACAAACAAATTTTACATTTTGTGGTGTCCTTTGCAGTTATACATAGCCATGTAACTGAAGTCTTGGCAATAATATGTAAGAGAAAGCATTTGCAAGAGACTTAAAAAAGATTTAGGAATGTTTGCTTCTGCTTCTCTTCATTTTTACTGTCTGGAATACAAATGCCATAGCTACTAGAGTTAGAGAAGACATATTTTGATCCTAATAAAAATGGAAACCAGAAGCCAAGCATAATAAAGCAGAAAGACGTAAAAGCCTGATTCCCTGATGACTTTGTGAAGCTGACATTCAGAACTGCCCATTCTTGGATTTATTTATTTTTTATGGAGACAGTAAACTCCCAATTTCTTTAAACGGCTACAACTAAGTCTCTGTGTCTGACACAGGCACATTAGAATAACATGTGTAGGAAAAACATTCTTTCTGGATCTCTGGCTCAGCTATTTTTGGTCTTATTCAGCATACTTTCACTGGATGATCCCATCTATTTCTCCTTCATACCTCTCTCCTCAGTTCCAAACCATATACCCAACTTCTCCTAGACTTTTCTCCTTGGATACCTCTTAGTTGCTTATGACTAAGTCACTTATGACTAAAACCTGAATGAGCTGCCTTACCCTTCTTGATCTGCTCTTTCTTCTGTGTATAGCTTTTGGTTAATGATGCCACTTTTAACTATGAAAGCTAACAACTGTCAAAACACTGGGGGTAAGTCTTAATTATTCCTTCTTCTTCATCCTTAAAATTCAATAGATCATTGATTCTAATCATTTCTACCTCAGAATTTTTTCTTGCAAGGATACATATATCTCCATTCTCACCAAGACTGCCTTAACCCGGGTTCTCACTGTTAATGCTCTCGGACTTTAAAAAAAAAAAATCATTCCTAAAGAGTCTTCTATCTTCCAGTCCCTCATCTTTCCATCTATCACCACCCTGGTAAAATAAAGATGTAGCATGCAGATGCATACACACACACAAACACAAACACACACATGGGAATATTATTCAGCAGTAAAAAGGAATGAAATTCTGCCATTTGCACAAAAAAACATGAATGGACCAAGAAAGTATTATGCTTAGTGAAATAAGTGAGTTAGAGAAAGGCAAATACTGAATGCTATTACTTACATGTGGAATCTAAAAAATAAACGAATAAATATAGCAAAAGAGAAACAGACTCATAAAGACCAAACCAGTGGTTACCATTGGAGAGAGTGAAGTGGGGAGGGGCAAGATATGGGTAGGGTGTTAAGAGGTACAAACTACTACGTATAAAATAAATAAGATAAAAGGAGTCTCCCAAGGCAATAGAAGTAAAACAAAAATAAACAAATCAGACCTAATCAAACTTACAAGCTTTTGCATAGCAAAGGAAACCATAAAAAAAAACCAAAAAGACAACCTACAGAATGGGAGAAAATATTTGCAAATGATGTGACCTAAAGGGCTTAATTTCCAAAATATACAAGCAGCTCATACAACTCAACAACAAAAAACAAACAACCCTTTCCAAAAAATGGGCAGAAGACCTAAACAGACATTTCTTCAAAGAAGACATAAAGATGACCAGTAGGCACATGAAAAGACGGTCAACATCACTAATTATTAGAGAAATATAAATCAAAACTACATATAAATATATACTACATATAAATATAAAAAACTACATATAAATATAAATCAAAACTACTACTACTGGTCAAAATGACCATCATTAAAAAGTCTACAAATAACAAATGCTGGAGAGGGTATGGAGAAAAGGGAACCCTCCTACACTGTTGGTGGGAATGTAAATTGGTACTGCCACTGTGGAGAGTAGGATGGAGGATTCTCAGAAAACTAAACATTGAATTACCATATGATCCAGCAATCCCACTCCTGGCCATATACCCAGATAAAACTATAATTCAAAAAGATACATGCACTCCAATGTTCACCGCAGCACTATTCACAATAGCCAAGACATGGAAACAGCCTAAATGTCCATCGACAGATGAATGGATAAAGAAGTTGTGTTACATATATACAATGGAATACTATTCAGCCATTAAAAAGAATGAAATAATGCCATTTGCAGCAAGACAGATGCAACAAGAAATTATCTTACTAAGGGAAGTAAGTCAGAAAGAGAAAGACAAATACCATATGATATCACTTATATGTGGAATCTAAAATATGACACAAAGAACCTATCTACGAAAGAGAAACAGACTCACAGACATAGGGAACAGACTTGTGGCTGCCAAGGGGGAGGGAGAGAGGGAGAGGGATGGACTGGGAGTTTGGGGTTACTAGATGCAAACTATTACATTTAGAATGGATAGACAACAAGTTCCTTATGTATAGCACAGGGAACTATATCCAATCTCCTGGGATAAACCATAATGGAAAAGAATATAAAAAAAAGAATGTATATATGTGTATAACTGAGTCACTTTGCTGTACAGTGGAAATTAGCACAACATTGTAAATCAACTGTACTTCAATAAAACAAAAAAAGATGCAAGGATATACTGCACAGCACAGAGAAATATAACCATCATTTTATAATAACTTTAAATAGTATATAATCTATAAGAACACTGAACCACTATGTTGTACACCCGAAACAAATACAATATTATAAATCAACTATACTTCAATAAAAATAAAAGGTTAGGTATGAACTCTTTAAAAAAATGTTAACTTCCGAATACATATATTGGTTTATACCTATTTCAAACTTCAACTTTTTCAATTACTCTCAATTGCCTACAGGATAAAGTTGAAATGTTGTTAGTGATCCTTTTGAAACACTCTCAGTTTCATTTAAAGCTTCTCTTCTATTTCCCACCCCCCTTAACACACACCAACAGACCAAGCACAGTTGTTTGCAATCACTTCAGACTGTTTGTTATTTCCATAAAAATCCTCATCTTTCCCTATTTCTATCTTTCTACTTCAGTTGTTCTATCTACCTCAAATCCATTTCCCCTCCTTCCCTCATAAATATACAGCTTTTTTGTTTTGTTTTGTTTTTTTACCTATTAATCAAGGACCAAATTAGAGTCAAACCACTTTCTGGAGCTTTCTTTTGTTCACTTGCCACATCAGTGGAATTAATTATTCCTTCACCTCTTACCATATGCTTTTGTTCATTCAACTATCATATGGCCTATTACATTATTTTGAAGTCATTTTTGAATATTTAGGTATATTTTATGTACATTAATTTTGCACATATTTGAGGATCTTAAAGGAGGCTTTGCATCTCCCAGATGTTCTCAGATGCCCGGTACTGAGCGGATGCTCAATTCACGGCTGGAGTTTTGGACTAACTACACTTTGGTTTCGTTATAAATAAAATATGTAACTTCAGGCTAAATGCTTGCAGATAGACATAAGAATCATTGGAAAATTATTTTAATTAAATGGTCTATTATGAGAATGATTTCAAATTCCTTTATGTTATGAACTCATCTTCTTGATCCTAAACCCCGACACTCCAGACCCAGAGAATACATTCTGCCCATTCACTCCAGAAATGCATTCCATTCATACCTATTTCCTTCTAACCAAATATATTTGTTAAAAGTAATGTTTCATGAACCTGATTTTGGAATGCAAACTTTGAAAAGTGTAGTTTTGAATACCAAATTTCTGTAATTTTTAATGGGTTTCCTTGCTTTTACAATCAGGTTTATTACTTTTCAGAAGACCTCATAGAAAAATGATGGCTTAGTTTAGAACTTCTTCTCAATTTAAAGAAGAAAGAAGACGAGAACTCAGGATCACAGAGAGAATAAAGCACTTGTGCTTTGGCACACACAAATTAAATGTATTTTATAAGCTTTCCAGGATCTACCTGCAAGCAGATGGCAGTAAGGCATGTAAAAGCGTGCATGACATGCTCCCTTTCTTCAGAGTTATTTTTTCTAATAGAAAATTGTGGGTGAAATGATGACAAAATAGCTTTGGATTTGCAATGCTATTCTTCATTTTATATAATGACAGCTTTTAAACTGTAAATAATGGATTCTAAATGGTTCATGCTTAATCTATCTGTAAAATATGTAAAGTTCATGAATTTGAATTGTCATATCAAACAGGAAGGGATAAAAATTCAATTTGTACATCTGGAGGAAATTATATTTGGAGGGACCATTAACAGTAATACATTTTAACATAATGTATAGGCCAAACTTCTATCAACATTTTTGAAAGCGTAGCTTCAGACAACATGAAGAGGTAAATATATAATTGGAAAAGAAAATTCATATGGATTTAGACCTTGTGAATGATGGTGAGTGTGTGAAATTGAGAAAAGTAAACAGATGACAGGCTTGGGTATACAAATAACTATATTTTTTACACATTTAAAGTAGTATAATGGGAACTTCCCTGGTGGCGCAGTGGTTAAGAATCCGCTTGCCAATGCAGGGGACACGGGTTTGAGCCCTGGTCCAAGAAGATCCCATATGCCGGAGCAACTAAGCCTGTGTGCCACAGCTACTGAGCCTACACTCTAGAGCCCAGAGCCACAACTACTGAGCCCGTGTGCCACAACTACTGAAGCCCATACGCCTAAAGCCCGTGCTCTGCAACAAGAGAAGCCACTGCAATGAGAAGCCTGCGCACCGCAACAAAGAGTAGCCCCTGTTCGCCGCAACTAGAGAAAGTCTGCGCACAGCAAAGGGGACCCAACACAGCCAAAAATAAATAAATAAAATAAATGAATTTTAAAAATATAAAAATAAAGTAGTATAATGTTAAGTGAGAAAATGAAGACTGAGTGTCTAATAATCCAAAATAAAGATACAATATTTTTTAATGTTTATATACGTATATGCATTCTGTTTGTATATATGCATATATGTAGTCACACATGGAATCATATACCCACACACATGTCTGTGTGGATACACAGTGACTACTTAAAATGCATTTTCCTTTGAAAAATGATAGGGAACCAATATAGCACAGGTTATGTTGGTTTGCATTACTGTTTTTGTACAATTTGAATATCAAGGAAACTAATTTTTTATCTCTAATAATTACTTAGACATAATTTCCAAATTATTCACTTTTGATTTTCGGTTCCATCATAGATTCAAGCCTGTCCACCTGAACAGAGAAGCCAAGACCTTTGAAGGTAAACCCCCAGGTCTGATATTTACTAATAAGAATTTGGGGAAGCTATTTAACCTTTCTAAATTTCCTTTTTTTCAAGTTTTAAAGAACATAAAACAAACAACTAAACAATCTATCTGGTATGTTATTGTGAAGATTAAATGAGACAAAATATAGGCAAGAGATAGTCAGTAAGGATTAGTTCCCAGCCGTCTACCCTTGATGGTAATTCTTTGCTTTCTTTTTTTTTTTTTAAGCCAACTGTGCAGATTGCGGGATTTAGTTCCCTGACCAGGGATTGAACCCGGGCCCTTGGCAGTGAAAGTGCAGTCTTAACCACTGGACTGCCGAGGAATTCCCTTTGCTTTTGTTTTTGCAACTATGTTCTTTTGAAAAATGTTAGTTCATTGGGGGAAAGACCAAAGTCTGGCTAACGAGCTCCCAGACTTACAGATTTATATGTATGCTATCATTTTAAAAAATTTGTCCTCATGAACATAAGTTCCTAGAATGTTCATGATGTTTCACTTTAACTTAAATTTATAATCTTGGTCAATGTCCTTCTCAAAGTCACTGATGACTGAATCCAATATAGACATCAAATATTATTTTATTACCAGACCCACTCTAGAGAAATGATCTACTGTTGTTATTAAAAGATGAGTAGAAAAGGTAGACATTATTTCTACCATGGTCATTTTATAGCAGTTTGAAACTCAGGGTCACCAAAGAATTTATGAAGGTTCCTCTAAACCTATTTACATTCTATCATATTCTACTGCTACAATTACATCTGGAGGTAACAGTTTTCAAGACCTGAATTTCTATGATATAAAAATGAATCATGAGAAAGTGAATATTAATTAATAGTAATAAAGCAATTATTTCATTGATTTGCAATTACATATGTCCTTATTTTTATAAAAAACTAGAGGATTCAATTCAGAAAACCATGCTCTAAATTCACATCCATTTCTTATACAAGGGGCTTACCAAACCTGATTCACTGTAAAATCTCTGAAGTAAATAAAGACAAGCTATACTGACTTAACATTTCTTTAAGAAATCTGGCATGCTTTCTTGCTCGTTTAGTTTCATGCAATTTTAGATACTCCAGTTGAGTTTTTTCTAACCTACATGGCCCTAAACGATTTGGTGGGGTAAGGTGGGGTGTAGCTTCCTCTTCCACATGTGGTGGGGTTAAGTCTGGGACAGTACTCACTGCTGACATGATGAGCTCTCCTCCCAGGCTCTGGATCTCAGCTTTAACCTGACTGCAGATTTTCAGCTGGTGAGAGTAGAATTTAATCTGTTCCAGGTAGGCCAACAAGTCCTGTTTGCATGATGGATCTGGGCACTAAACATGCATGAGATAAAAATGGAAATAGCAAAACAAAGAGTAAGTAGATCAGAGCAATTCAATATTGAGATTGCACGTATCTTATAAGGCACTGACTTTATTTGCATTGAGTCCCATTTCTCCAACCAAGGCCATGTAGATTCTGATATGCTTCCACCATTAGAAGAGTTTCTTCATGTTCCAACCTTAACTACTTTAGCATAGACAGAAGAAGTAGTAAAGGAATTTCCAGACATGAAAAGGTACATGAAATAATTGTCTTTAATTTATGATAAGGTTAGAAGCCTTATATTTCATTTTTAGGTAAATCTGAAGAAGTATTTAAAATGCAATTATTCCCTTCATCTAAAGTTGCTATTAGAATACTCCTCGGGACCCATAGTTCTGCATTGTCTGTCCTTCGTTATTTATATGGGCATTAAAAACATCTGCCACAAAACATATATTATGTTCTATTACTTTCAGCATTTAATGTTTTTAGCTATTACTGACAAAAGAAATCATTTCCACCTTAGCTAACAGCTTTGGATCTACCTGGAGCCAAGAAAGAGGCAGCATACATGTTTTAGAGATGTATTATTATTATTATTATTTTTTTTTTTTTTGCGGTACGCGGGCCTCTCACTGTTGTGGCTTCTTCCGTTGCGGAGCACAGGCTCCGGACGCGCAGGCTCAGTGGCCATGGCTCACGGGCCCAGCCGCTCCGCGGCATGTGGGATCTTCCCGGACCTGGGCACGAATCCGCGTCCCCTGAATCGGCAGGCAGACTCTCAACCACTGCGCCACCAGGGAAGCCCTAGAGATGTATTAAATTTCTTTACGAAAAACAGTCTCCTACATTACGTTAGCTTCTGTAAGGAATTTCCTGGAGTAGAGCTTTGTGCTTAATGATAACATGATAAATATCTGTGGTCAGTGTTTAATGTTTGTGTTCTTTCTTCTATGCAATTAGAACAGATTTTTAAAAATCCCCGATAACTTAATTTCAATTTATAAACATTCATAAGGATATGGAAATATGAACTGTAACTTATATGCAAAGATATTCACTGCAGCCTTACTTACAATAGCAAAATTTGGAAATAAATATTCTATAATAGTGAAAAGATTAAATAAGGATACATATCTATATAATGTGATATTATACAGTCTCAAAAATTAATATTTTCAAAGGAAAATGTTTTTGGAAGGAAAAAACACAGCATTTAAAATTTCACATACTGGGCCTTCCCTGGTGGCGCAGTGGTTGAGAGTCCGCCTGCCGATGCAGGGGTCACGGGTTCGTGCCCCAGTCCGGGAAGATCCCACATGCCGTGGAGCGGCTGGGCCCGTGAGCCATGGCCGCTGAGCCTGCAAGTCCGGAGCCTGTTGCTCCACAATGGGAGAGGCCACAACAGTGAGAGGCCCACGTACCGCACAAAAAAAAAAAAAAAAAAAATTTCACATACTATCTCAAAGTATGTAAAAAACATGTGTTTATACTTGTGTTTAAAACATAGCGGGAAATAATGTGAAAATGATTAATAAACACGATATAATCAATATTTTTCACTCCATATTTTACATATCTTAATATATATTACTTAAATTATATTATTTCTATAGTAATAAAAATGTTATTATTTAAAAAGCTTTAATTCTAATAGCCTAAAATGAAAACTGAAAAGCAGGACGAAAGACCTGAAAGTATTCCATGCATTTCTCTTTTACATAGTAGTTAATAAGCTGGAGTGTTGTTGAAAAAATCCTGAGAATCTTATTCTCTTTTATATTTGCTAAATAGACTAATCTACATAGCTCCGGAATGTGTGGACAAGATGAGAACATGTGACTTTTGAGTAAAATTTAGTCAACAAATGTAGCAAAGATATAAATTCTTCTGCAGAAATACTATCAACCTGCTAGATAGGCATGGACAGATGACATGACACATGATAACCAGACAGACAGACAATCAGATGATAGAGAGACCTTGATATTAAGGGCGTTTTTCAAATTTTTAACACAGAAGAAAGGATACTCCCACAAGTCTCATCAGGAGTATTAAACTGTAACTAAGTAAGAAGAAAGAGAAGGAGAGGAAGGAAAAGAAAAGGAGAGAGAGAGAGAGAAGGGAAGGGGGGAGGAGGAAGAAGAAGCAAAAAACAAGTAAAGGAAGGGATTTCTCCAATTTACACATGAGAAATGAGAAGTTTAGAAAGCATAATAATTTTCCCAGGATTGAAGAGCTTATGCTAGAGCCAGTATTTGAATCCATATCTACTTGCTTTTAAATCCATTTTATTTTCAATCGCTGAACTTAGGAGAATTTGGAGTGAATTTTTTTTAATCACAGATTACCATAGGTTGCATAATTTCAAGGAAAAAGAGAATTTATGGGAAAACTATGTCTATTTTGAAATAAAGATTGCTTAGATTTTTTTAAAGACAAAAATTAGCTATCTAGAATTACCTATAATGATGACAGGCAAGTCATCTCATTGTTTTACCACAACAGGAAGTTGATCTTTAGTAGGTACTTCTTATGTGTCAGGCACTGTGCCATGTCCTTTACATGCATAATTCTAAGTTAGTATTCATAGGGCCATTTTACTGAGATCTAATTATTGTCATTTTGCATACTTGCAAGCTAGGTTTTGGATAGAATTTATGATTTGCGTAAAGATTTGAATTGAGTTTTCTCTGTTTCATTCACTACACAATGATCTCTTATGACATTCATTCAAAACGTTGTTTTGTCTATCCTGAGTAATGAATGGTCTTACCTATTGTTTGTTCTTATGGATGGACTCAATGATAATCTTTGACACATACAGTGTTCCATCTGTCATATACTCTTCTAGGTGCTTTACCTATATTAACTCTTTTAATAATCACACAACTTCATGAGGCAAGTTCTATGCCTCCTTCTCCATGCCTCAGTTTCCTCCTTAACAAAGGAGGAAACTGAGGCATAGATAAGTTAATTGACTTGCCCAACTGAGAAAGAGTAAAGCTGGTATTCAGACTCACATGATCTGGCTCGAATCCCTACCTCTAAGGTCTAGGAACAATATGAGTCTTCCTGCCAGTTTTGTCTTATATATAAACAGTAAATTGCCACTCTGATTTGTAAATTGGTTGCTTAAATTGACACTCTTATCTGTATATTGTAGGTAGGATTTGGGTGAATTTATTCCTTAAAGACCAAGCACCACTATATAACTTCCGATAAAATCAAACTTGCAAATTAATAATTAGATTGTTAACTGGTAACCAATGTTGCAATCACCTAAGTTTAAGCAAAACATACAGTCTCTCTCAAGACACTTTCAAGGCCATGCTAGAAGAGTCTAGAATTCTGTTAAGCAAAGAATGAGTCAAATGAGTAGAAAATTTGAAGCTGAACTTTGGAAATTAAAAGTTACTTGACCCAGGGCTTCCCTGGTGGCGCAGTGGTTGAGAGTCTGCCTGCCGATGCAGGGGACACGGGTTCGTGCCCCGGTCCGGGAAGATCCCACATGCCACGAAGTGGCTGGGCCCGTGAGCCATGGCCGCTGAGCCTGCACGTCCGGAGCCTGTGCTCCGCAACGGGAGAGGCCCCAACCGTGAGAGGCCCGCGCACCGCAAAACAAAAACAAACAAACAAAAAAAGTTACTTGATCCAGATTTACCCTTCATTCCCAGAATTGATGAAAATGTTGGTTACACCTAAAGATAGTAGTTTTATAAGTGAAGTATGAAAAGCATAGTGATTGGTAAATTCCATACTATAAGACTTGTTAAAGCCTTCTTTTCTATTGACATTTGGAAAGTCTTTCTGAGTCACTTTTAGCTGCCCAGAAGCAGAACCAGGAGAATGAATCATTCCCACTTTAAGAATGCTCTTCTACTATTTGCCAAATCTCTGTTATTAAAATCAAATTATGTTTTCCTCACCTTTTATATTTTTACATAAAGCTAATTGAAAAAGTTTGGGACCTAGATTGGTACTGGGTGGGCCAAAAAAGTGCCTGACACATTTTTCATTTTCACCAAGAACTTTATTGAACAACGTATTCACCCATTTGTTCCACTACCTTCTGCCATTTTTCAGGCAACTTCATAATTCCGTCTTCCCAAAACTTTCTATCTTTTTAAGCAAAGAACCGTTCCAGGTACCTTTTACAGTCTTCCAGGGAATTGAAATTTTTTCCATTAAGAGAATTTTGTAAAGACCACAATAAATGGAAATCCGAAGGTGCAATGTCTGGTGAATATGGCGGATGAATCAGAACTTCCCAGCCAAGCTGTAACAGTTTTTGCCTGGCCATCAAAGAAACATGTGGTCTTGCATTATCTTGATGGAAGATTATGCATTTTCTGTTGACGAACTCTGAACGCTTTTTGTCTAGTGCCACTTTCAGTTGGTCTAACTGGGAGCAGTACTTGTTGGAATTAATCATTGGGTTTCCTGGAAGGAGCTCATAATAGAGCAGCGGTCCCCAACCTTTTTGGCACCAGGGACCAGTTTCACGGAAGACAAGTTTTCTGCTGACGGTGGTGGGGGGGGGGGCGGATGGCTCAGGTGGTAATGCGAGCGACAGGGAGGGATGGGGGGCGGCAGATGAAGCTTTGCTTGCTCGCCTGCCGCTCACCTCCTGCTGTGCGGCCCGGTTCCTAACAGGCCGCAGACCGGTACCGGTCTGCAGCCTGGGGGTTGGGGACCCCTGTAATAGAGGACTCACTCTCTTCCAATCCCACCATATATACAACATCACCTTCTTTGGATGAAGATTGGCCTTTGGTGAGGTTGGTGGTGGTTCATTTCGCTTGTCCCACGGTCTCTTCTGTTCCACATTATTGTACAGTATCCACTTTTCATCACCTGTCACAATTTGTTTTAAAAATGGAATGTTTTCATTACATTTCAGTAGAGAATTGCATGCAGAAATATGGTCAAGAAGGTTTTTTTCGCTTAACTTATGTGGAACCCAAACATCAAAGCGATTCACATAACCAAACTGGTGCAAATTATTGTCAACACTTGATTTGGATATTTTGAGTATGTTGGCTATCTCCCAAGTGGTATAACGTTGATTGTTCTCAGTTACTGTTTTGATTTAACTTCAACTCTACCCGACCACGGAGCATTGTCCAGAGAGAAATCTCCAGCACAAAACTTCACAAACCACTTTTGACGCATTCAATCAGTCACAGCACCTTCCCCATACACTGCACAAATCTTTTTGTGCGTTTCAGTTGGCTTTTCCCTTTCTTGAAATAGTAAAGCATAATATGCTGAAAATGTTGCCTTTTTTCTTCCATATTCAACATTAAAATGGCTACACAAAAATTCACCACTTTTGATAAGTTTTTTTTATAAATGCACACTGATATGACAGCTGCCACCCATGATCTAACAAAATTGTTTCAAATGAAATTCAAGACTACTAAGTGCTACTAGAGCCATCTTAAGGAAGAAACCTTTCAGCCCACCCAATAGAACATTCATATCCTTTACTTTTTAAAAAAATAAAATTTGTACAAAAAAACTTTTAAAGGAATACTGCTAGGGACTTTTAGTCAAATCAAGTGGTAGAATATCATAACACATTTTGGTTATTATGTCCCAGTTTATTAAGATAGGAGATGTTAACCAGGACACCTGGTTAGCTTTTTAATTCATGGATTTTCTTTTTTTTAATTTAAATTTTATAACCACCAAGACACTCACTACAGACAAGCAGATGGCATGTCAGCCTAAGTGGTTTTGGCACATTAAACCGGCTTTCACTCTTCTAGTAAGATGCTTCATACCAATACAGAATACATCATTTAGTAATGAGAGGAAAAGTAAAGAACATTTATTACCTTTCAGTTTGAATTTTAAGGGTATTAGCAAAGTGAATACTTTTAAAGACCTTTATTCCATTAGTTTAGCTATTTTTTTTTTTTGCTCATAATGGAGTTTAAACTTTAAGACACAGTTAAAATGACTTTCACAATTACAGACAACAAATTCTGCTAAGCTGGCAAAGTTTGTTAAGGGAAAGTTATTAGATGTTGTTGTGAATTTCTAGAGTAGAAATTTCAAGCAACCAGTGAGAGCAGAAGCAGTCTGTGTCCATGACCTTTCCCTTCCCACAGGGCTCATTTCTCCACCTATACTCCAGCCCAGAGGCTGTCTCATTTCACCTTCCTCAGGGTCACAGATCATCCATGATCCCATCTTTTTCTGTACTTTTAATGTCTTTTTCTATCCTTGAATCTATCAACATAAAGTCCCTCAAACCAAAATCCCTCCCTCAACCCTGTAATCCCATCTTTCTCTCCTCTTGTTCACGAACATGCTTTCTAAAAATTTTCAGTGCCACCCCTATTGGTGTTCTGAGTTTTCATTCTTGGGCATCTTCTCACTCTTACCCTCTTCTTGGATAATACTATCAATATATGCTGCTCTGGCTTCACTGATCACTTACAAAATAAACATGACTAAATCTCTATCATCCAGCCCTGTCTTCAGAAAATCCATATACATATTGTATTGCCCCAGCTCATCTCACGGTCTTATCAAGATTTCACACTCAACACATATAACCCTCCACTGTCTCATACTCCATCTTGCCTATTATAAAACCATTTTTCCTGTTCTACTAACTATCTCAATAAAGAGTGATTCCTTCCTCTCTCCCATCTATTAAATTTGGTCAGTCGTTTATTTGGGTTGATTCTACATCCAGAAATCTCAGCATACTTTGAACATTTTTCTTCTTTGTTATGCCTATCATTGCTGCTCTTTAGCAAACTAAGGTTTCTAAGACACAAAAGAGAAGGGTATCTATGGAAGTATGGTAAAAATACAGTGGGGCTCTTTTATGATGTCATGATGGAGGACGACATTGATTCATATGGTCTACAGTGGACCTGCTGACTTGTGAGAGTTATAGTTGGGAAATTATAGTTTGGCATTTTTCAGTGCATAAATGTTGTTTTACCAGAAATTGTATATGTTGTTCAGATTTTGTCACATCTCCTTATTTAGACTAAAATGGTCTTTTAAAATTTTTTTAATTTATTTTATTTATTTTTGGCTGTGCAGGGTCTTCATTGCTGCGTGCAGGCTTTCTCTGGTTGTGGCGAGTGGGGGCTACTCTTTGTTGCGGTGCGCGGGCTTCTCATCGCGGTGGTTTCTCTTGTTGCAGAGCATGGGCTCTAGGCACGTGGGCTTCAGTAGTTGTGGCATGCAGGCTCAGTAGTTGTGGCACTCGCGCCCTAGAGCACAGGCTCAGTAGTTGTGGTGAACGGGCTTAGTTGCTCCGTGGCATGTGGGATCTTCCTGGATGAGGGCTCGAACCCGTGTCCCCTGCATTGGCAGGTGGATTCTTAACCACTGCGCCACCAGGGATGTCCCTAAAATGGTCTTTTTAAAAAAAATATTTATTTATTTTGGTTGTGCCGGGTCTTAGTTGCGCATGCAGACTCTTACTTGCAGCCTGCATGCAACATCCAGTTCCCCGACCAGGGATCGAAGCTGGGCCCCCCGCATTGGGAGCACGGAGTCTTACCCACTGGACCACCAGGGAAGTCCCTAAAATAGTTTTGAATTTAAGAACTGCTTCCAATTCATTTTTAGTTTCAACTTGGTTTGGACATACAATCATTGAGAGACTGCTATCTGTGACATATCCTTTGAACACTAATGCAAATTAAAGACAAAGATATTTTCCATCTTCATCAAAGCTCCTTCCTTTAGTAGGTATGAAGTTCTGGCCCAACGTAGGTTTATGCTGACTTCCATGAGAAATTCTCTGCTTTATGCTGACTTCCATGAGAAATTCTCAGAAGGATTGGCTTCCCTATGTATTAGATTAAAACTCAAAACACATCATCTCCCTCCCTGAAACCTGAAACGTGTCAACTGAAGAGTTACGGGATTGAAATAAACTTATACAAATGTTTTATCCTGTATAAAGAATATGGATATGGAAAGGATGGTGGAAAGGTAATTCAGACAAATTTTGATTATTTGGAATTTATGGTTAAAGTCAGCCAGCCACCTGTAAGGAGAAACTTTCCTCATCTTTCGTCTTCCCCTCTTACACCAAATAGCCCCTTCTTCCTAGGCCATAAAATACCTTATTCTGGGTACCCAAGGCTATAGTTTTGCATACGTGAAATAATACTGAATATATAATCACCCTCAAATCATTTAAGATATTGTTTCAATGGGAAAATGACAAAGACCCAATAAAAAAGAAAAATAGTAAAGCAGCATGCCTTTTAACAGGAAACTCTTACTTCAAGGATGCAAACAGATAAAATATTTTCAGTATTTTATCTATTCCTATTTAATTTCTGAGAAACTGCTATGCATTCATTTTTATAAAGCAGGGGTTCATTAATCTGGAAAACAAATCTAGGTATCAAATTCTCTGTTCAAGATAAATTTCAGACAAATAATTGTGTCAAAATACAAATATTGTCACAGGTGCATCTAGAAGTTATATTCCTAAGAGACATGTTAGAATGATGTAATTAATGCTTCATAAGTTTCTTTTTAGTGTAGTTTTATTACATTTTTTTTTACTCATAACATCAGCAGGAAACAATACAAATCAGGCTAGCCACCAACAATATTTTGTCAAAATATCAATATAAATTACACTTGGAGATTGTTTTGTTCATAGTTGAGTGCACTGTGTATGATTTGCCTTGTAATGTTTTTTAAATGTCATCTTTCTTAAATTAGCTTTGGCTTTCAATATATTTAACACTGAAAATTCATTTTAATTGTGTCCTGTTATGGTTAGGTGGGAGTACCCAGTCAACAATCTGGATATCTTTGCTTTGGAAAATTTACAGTGAAGGAGTATTAGGATTCAGACACAACACTCAGGGGTTAGAAAGTCCAACTTTGTCCTCTTCTTGCACAAAACACTTTAGAAGATGTTAATTTTATTTTGTTTCCTATTCACCTCTTTTCTATTTGAGGTAGGTTGCTTTGTGACTAATTGAGATCTTTCAGTGTATTATTCCTACCTTGTGAGGTATTTTCCAGTTCATCTAATTTAGAATACCTGCTAACATGATGATTTACTATGAAGAGTCAAAGAATAGAAAGAGATGTGTACCAAGAGTCCGAAATACTAAATTTGTAAGAAGCATACCTTTCCAACTTGTCATTCTCTTTATTCATGAGGAAAATGTTTAAGAATTGTGATAACTAACAATATCCTGACCCTCAGGAATATACTGGCTGATGGAGACAGGATTTGCACCAGAGTTCTATAGGACTTAAACAACATGGTCTTGGATGGCATATGAAATCTACCTCACCATCTCAAGATAATTCTAAATCCAAGAGATGTTGAGTGATTGGGACAAGTAAGCTTACATTATGCTTCTGTATGTTACAACAGAAGATTTTCAATCATCTCTTCCTAGCTACCTAATGTTAATGCCAGAGTAGTAAATTGTATGTAGTTATATACAATAAACATATGTTCAAGGAAGCAAGACAGGGAAGAAGGGTTAAAAAAAAAATCAAGGAAGGCAGAACTAGAAGTCTCAATTTGATTTCATTTCATTCTCTCTACATATGAACTTTGACTCTGAAACTTTATAGAATGAAACTAACTTGGCCCAACTATTTATATATTTCACAAATCCATGTTGGATAGAATTGAAAATTGATTGATGTTTGACCTTCTGACACTCTAGCCAAAAGCAGACTGGAAAGCATCATAAAAATTATTAAAAGGTTTTTGGGCTATTAGTTTGTTCAAAATTAAAAGCAACCGATGTTCTGGCAGAGTTTTTTCATAATATACATTGACACTGTAAAAACTGCCTTGCTTATTTACAGTATTCAATTGTATTCCACAACCAATTTCAGTAATTATTTTTGTCTAAATTTTTTATGTTGATCTATCAAAAAATATCCGAAGCACAATCATAGAGAATCTTCCCAGATAGTCACTATAAGTGATTCAATTCTGATTCTTCAGAACCGTATTTCTTCAGATGAAAATTAAATATATCATTTGAAACTACTTTACTATATGAAATGGAAAAGGCCAAAGAGAGTCATCCATAATTCTTCATTAGTCAGTGACTGTTTCTTTAAGCTTCTTTTAAAATGTCAAAGTTATATGGAAGTGAGACAATACTTTTGCTTTCTTCCATGCAATGTGAATAATGTTAAAAACAATAGCATGATTTAATACAGCTATGTTATAGACGCACCCACTGCAAGGTGACCTAATCCAATTAAAGAAGAATATCAGTCAAGAAGAAAAGGACAACTTCAAAGTGACACAATTATTTGGACTTTGAAAATTGTGCATTCTAAAACAAACAGAAGTACACTGCTAGGAATCATTAAGTATTTTAAAAGTTATTAGAACACATGAATCTGTTTAATGTATTATGGTTTCATTTATCTTACTACTATTTTGTCTCATAAAAGTGAATGCAATAAAATTCTAGAACACAGAAAACCATGGGCAGATTTGGGCTTCACTCATTTATTCATAATAGATTTTGAATTATATTAGAATAGAGTTTGTTTTTAACTGTAAATGCTGAATACCAAAAAGATTAATAAAATGTTTACAGAGTAGTAGCAAGAACTTGAAAAAATATATATGACCATATATGTGAATATATATATATTCAAGTATGTTTTTAAATATTTGTCTCTGTTATTATTTTTCCTTGTTTATTTCTCTTCCCTTATATCCAAAAATATAATATCTAATAAGAGAAAGTTCCTCAGCTTCCAAGAAAAAGAGGATAAAAAAAAAAAAAAATAAGTAGCCTAATAAAGTTTCTCTTAAAGTGTATGCACAAAAAGGATATGAAAGTCATTTCAGACTCAAGAAGACAAGTGTTTTTTTTTCCCCCAAAGATAGATAAATATGTATTATGGAGTTGAATAATGTAAAACCTGCAAAGGAATACTATATCTCAGTTTGAAATAGTAATTGAATATCTCAGTACATTAAAGAAACTGACAGATTTCTCAATTAAAGTTAAGCAAAAGGTAACTCTAATAGTGTAGCTGCTGCTTAGAAAACTGGAATAGAGACATCAGAAATCTAAAGAAAGGAAACCAAGTATTTAGAGCATCTATAAGGATTAAATGCTTCCTACATTTTATATCTTCACTTCAGTATTCTACTAATTACTATTTGTCTCACAGTTTTACATAGAATGCCAGAACATATTGTTTACACAGAAAACCTAACATACTTTTGAAAAGCACTAATTTTGAAGAGCAAAAATAAGAAATCTGAGATATTAAGAAAAAGAATACTAACATGGGGTATTACAGCCAATTAAAATAATTTGAGTACATCTGAAACTCATAAAGCTGATATTTAGAATAATTTGAATATATTTGAAGCTCAAAAATCTTAAAAATAATCCAGCCCTAAATAATAATAATGATAATAGTAGTAATAATAAAGCACCAAGAAATAAACTTCCTCAGAATAAATTTTCCACTACTTGTGTGTTAATTATGCAAAAAAAATAAAAATAATTCAATAATAATTTAGGAAAAAACAATCCAACAGAGTAAAAATTCAACTTTGTTTTAAACAATGTCAAATGACAGAGAGCAATTACCATGAACTTTCATCACATCCATTTGTAAAGAACTCACCTGGTTGGCAATCTGCCGAGCAAGGACGTCCATCCTTGATCCTGATTCTGATATCATTTTAGCTGCATAGATCACATCAGTTGTATGCTTCAGTGGTCCTTTTCCCCTTAAAATAAAAGAATACATGTTTGTTGCAGTGGTTCATGCTAAGATACAAACACACACACACAAGATTTGTACCCCAAAGTATAAGCCATTGGTTTTACATACTTAGTTTTAAACAGGCCATGATTAGATTCCAGTATTAAATGAAAAATTAAAAAAAAAAGAAGGCCTATTTTGTTAAGATTTAGGATATTTTGCCAAGAAGATGGACTCCATTTGATCTTCATTCCCATGTATTTTGTACAATAAACCTTAGCCCAGAGATACTTTTGGTGGATGCAGACCCCTGAAGGCAAAGGTATTTTCTTCATTCTGGGTGGAAACATGAGATTTTGGACATCTCATATGTTCAACAGTGTACTTTGATTAGCAGGGATGCTGTTAATCCTCCTATTTTTAATCTTTTTTTTTTTTTACAGT
This sequence comes from Phocoena phocoena, assembly GCF_963924675.1. Classification (NCBI taxonomy): domain Eukaryota; kingdom Metazoa; phylum Chordata; class Mammalia; order Artiodactyla; family Phocoenidae; genus Phocoena; species Phocoena phocoena. The sequence goes on along the minus strand of NC_089234.1, from coordinate 65,811,364 downwards.
CTTTTGGTTAATTGTACTTTGTTTTTATCACATTACCTCTCCTCCACAATTATTTCCTAGTAATATCAGAGTAGTTGAGTATGAATCTGGAGTCACACTATCGTGGACTATTTCCCCAAAGAGACTGCTTCTTACCATTTGTGTAAGTCGAACAAGATAAATACCCACTTGATGCCCCAGTTTCCCAGTGATAGGAAATAGGAGCACCCACCACATGAAGTCATTCTAGGGACTTCATGATTTAATTTCCACAAAGTGCTCAGAACATTGTTTTAAACAAAGTAAGCATTCAATAAGTTGTTATTTTTGTGCTTGTTATTTTAAGATAATTTTGGTTTCTAATGCCATGGAATACAAGTTAGGTTTATTTAGGGATTTGCAATGTAGTTAAGAAAGAAGTACACTTCTTACATAGTTGGAGTGGGATAAGGAGATATGTTTCTGTCTTCTCATTCCTCAAAAATCAATGAATAACTGACCTGAATGCATATAAACGTTCCATCACCTAAAACTGCTCCTCTCCTTATTCCTTTAGGTCCAATTCCTAACCCTCTACTGAGTGTCGGCACACTGGCTGTTCCAATTATGTGGTTTCTGATCCTTGTTCCTAGCAGAGAATAGGACCCTTGTTCCTAGCAGAGAAGAGGACCCTGAAAAAATCACTCACTAATGCAACTGTTTTGATGCTTTGCCGTCTGTTTCGATGCTTTGGGAGTGAGAAGAGTGAGGAAGGTGGGAAGAAGGAATAAGCCAGTCAGGGTGAGGAAAGGGAGATTTTGAGAGGCCAAAATACAGTGGAGTTGAAGAGAAGGGGAACGGACACAACCTTTGTCCAATATCTTATTTACATCTTGGACCAGTCTTGAGGGTAGATGCCCTAATGTTAAATCTAATAAGATGTGTTGTTAAGAGAAAAATCTGTTCACGTAGGGACTATCATTCTATACTAATACAACATAGGGGGATTCATGCAAAGGAAAATGATCAGAGTATTCTACACCTGAAAACCTGAACATCAAATCACTTGTGACTAGTATGTCAAAAAGGCCCTTTCACTGCATTTTATTCATGGGGCCTCTCAAATACATTACAAGCAAGTTTTCCTGTAAAAATGGAACCTCACAGCTAAGAGGATGAAAACCTGGCCTCAGTAGATAGTTATCACCATACTTCTCCTCTTTGAATCTGCTGACATAGGTTGCTTTGAATTTTTCTAAAAAATCAACATTAATCATTACAATTTTTTTGACTTGCTCTTATCAAATTTACTTTATGAATCAGGCAGGACTAGATGCTATGTACATGGTTATGTTCAAGACGGGCACTGCATTTCATTATGTCTATGCATCTCCAGAGAAAGTTAAACTTAAATAAAGCTGTCCAAGCTCCCAAAAGGCAATGCATCAATTTTCAAGGTCTTAAACAATGGACAAAATTTGTTACTAAGGAGAGGGGCTAATGCTCACTTAGGTTAAACAATGAACACAGAGTTTTATCTAAGGGATGTAGCTAACGTACCCTTCCCCTCAAAAAGAATATATGTCCCCGTATAAAAACCCTGGGCTGATGAAAAGGAACTTACCTCTAGCTTTAAATACACACCTTGTTATGAGACGACTATCTTAAACACATATAGAACTTAAAAGTAACAATAATATATTGTGACAGACTACAATTATTCTCTTTTCCTCATGCTCCTAATTAAATGTATTGCCTGGCAAGCTTCCTACTGAGTGCCAAACAAAATATACATTTTACAAACGATTCCACCTTATGCCAAGTTCCAGAGGAAGCTGCAATTACTGAAACTATGATAAATTTTTAACGTTCTCAGCCTGAAATGTGCTATGTCATGAAGGCTTTTTAAATTGGAAAATACAAAGGTTGTTTCTGCCTTCATTTTCATAATGGGTTCTCGGGATCTCTGTCAGCCACTTGTGTCTTAAATCATTGAGTTTGGATCCTGCAGAGAAAGATACCCAAGGAGGAGGGGGTAGACTTTGGAAATATTTTAAGGAAACCAGAGGCCAGAAATCTTTCATAAATAGTGGTTACAATAATAATCTATCTATCTCCTCAAAAAAGAGGGCAGACCAAGCTCTGGAGTAGACAGTCTGCCAGTTAATCTCTTAAGTTATAGCTTAGAAGGTATAATGAGAAAGGCTGGAATAACCCAGTGATGTTGATGCCATAGACAATTTTATTAACAAGTGAAAGGGATGCCTTTGAAACTTGATTTATTGGTACAACACAAACCTCTCAGCCATTTTTGATACTGCCCCAACCTGGATTCTCACTCCTCTCCCTGCCGTCTCTCAAGTTCTGGCATCCACCCCTCCCTTCCTTCTACTGATTAGCATGAGAAGCAAGAAGATGGTACAGCTGATCAGTAACAGCTCAACTAACTGGAGATCTGGTTTGATAATAGAAAATATCAAATAAGTGTCGTGGACTTATTTTATCTTTCTAGGGACAGAGAATATCTTTGAAACGACTTGGTATTTTCTGCTACTGACTAAAAATAAAACAAAAGGCCTGTTTTATATCTTTTGCACTTTGTAGCCCCTAAATCTTTGATAATGTAACATTATTCCCCCTTTCACGACCAAAAACTTTCCCTTTAATCCTTTTCTCCTTTATATTTTTATAGAATAAGTCTCATGACATTGTCGTTAACTTAAGAGATGAAAACAATGATAGCATATATTATGGTCCATAATAGTAATTAACACACTTAGTATTTTCTATGTGCTATATACTATCCCATACACAAATTAATTTGATCATTATAATAATCCTGTGAATTTAGAATTATTATTATCCTTATCTTGCAGATGAGAAATCTGAGGGAAAGAGATATTAAATATATATTTTATCAAGTTACACAGCTATTAGGTATCAGAGATGGGATTTGAACTCAGGTAGTCTAGCTACAGAATCTGCTTTTATTGACTATTCTACACGACTTCCAATAAAATATACTAAGATGACATTACAATATTTAAAAACATCTCCTTAGACACTGGTGGGAGTTACCGTGAATGCAATAGAGAGCAAAGAGGAGGGTTAGATTTAGACACCAGGTGGCAAGGAGGCCCCCCAGCAGTTACTAGCTCATACACAACAGCCTCAAGGAACACAAACCAAATGTGTCCCAGACCCAATGAAATAAAAATGTGCCACATTACACAGGCTTTTTCAGTCTCGTCCAAGTGTTGAAATAGCACCAGTAGCCTACCGTTTTGAGATTTCTTTCTTGAGATACTATAACTTTTCTTTATTACTTTTCTTGGTACCTTTCCTCCCTTTCCCTTTCTCCCTGGATTCTAATCACTAAATTCAAAACTCAACTGCTATAAATGCCATACTACGATGAGAGATGGAATGTTGATTTTTATTTATAATACAACAAATAGAACTTTTACCTGAGAATCTCAGCTTTAGACATAGTTATTTAATTCTAACACTCAAATTTAGTGCTTCAATAAAGTACAGCGAAATGAATACGGACTTGGGAAATACATTTTGTCTGTGTCCTAATACTTATTAGCCATGTAGCCTCGGGTAAATGAGTTTGTTGGTCTGAGCTTATTTTCTCTTCGTTAAAATAATAATTGCGTTACGTGCCACATGGTAAGGATACATAAAATCATGTATTTTACACAATATTTGGCACACATTAGGTGCTCAGAAAATTTTGTTTTATTTTCCTAATCCCTTTACAAATATTTTATAAAAATTTACCTTTTGAATTTTTATTTAATAATTATAGCACTTGCCAGACGACATGAACTGACGATTAAATTGAGTTCCTTCTTACACCTGCTGAAAATATAACCCTGTACAGCCTTGTCCATAATATCCTTTTACTAATAAAAAAATATATATATACCTATAAACTTCGTGTGTGTGTGTGTACTTGTTATTGTTGTTCAAGGCTGTTCTTTAACTGCTTTTAAGGAGCTGGATTACATTTAATGACAGGTCTTTTTGCTGTTATAAATGTCCCAAGATTAATGATTTAGCTCTACAAGGGTACTGTCAGAATTCTCTTACTTATAATTCTGACTTCAGATACAAAAGAAAAAAGTAATTATCATGGAAGCAGCTGAAAATGATGAGATAAAGAGAGATGCCAGACTCAAGCAAGGACATACTGTTTCTGTACTATTCAAACATGAAACTTGAATTAGGCAACTCTCTCCCTCTGGGTGTTGCTTTCTCTTGTAAAGTGTCACTCTCAAGTTTTGAGAACCCTATAAAAGTCCTTGGAAAATAAGCTAGTGAGTTATCAGCTAACAACCATCCTGAGTAATTAGTATCCTGAGGAATCTTTGAGATTCAAGTCTGAAAAAGGTGTTGCCCCATGAAAGAAGGAAAATATTGTCTGAACATTGCATATGTATATTTTTTCATTTCTGCTCCCCTCACTCCATACTATTCAGAGTAGCCTGGCTGCTATAAGAACAACATAAAAATATCTTAAGGGCTTAACCCAATAAAGGTTATTCTTCTCTCACATCACAGTCAAGGTGGATTGTGGGTGATGGGTCATGTACCACACAGTCATTTAAGAACTCAGGCTCCTTCTCATTATAAGATAACCTAACCTCTAAGGCTTCACAGCCCTCAGAAGGATTCATTGCATCCAGACACCAGGCATGGAAAATGAGTGAGGATCTCATGGGAAATTTTAGGGATCAGGATAATAATTAGAACACATCACTCCCACCCGTATTCCAGAATCCAGATACATAGACTCATTAACTGCAAAGAAAGCTGCAAGAAGCATTCTATCTGGGCACAGGAAGAAAAGAAAACAGCGTTTTATGAACTCATTGCATTTCCTCTATATACAGTCCCAGAGGTGCTAAAATCCTATATTTTCTTTTGTCGTTTTAGCAACGAAAGTGTGTGCTCCCTGTGACGGGAATTTTGGATGTCAGCAAGTAGGTGGGGAAAAATTGGGAAAATCCCAAGTCTCTTCACCAATACAGCTGAAATTACAGGAGATGTACTTTGCCTGGGCAGAAGACCAATTCTATCTTTTGTTTTGAAATTGTCACTATGTAGATGGTTTATTATTAAAAATAAAAATTACATAAGTTTACTTTGTGCGTGGTGATAATAGCCTTTCATGTTCAATGTTGTGTTTGTCTATGAAACAAGGATAGGGCTTATTTTAGAGATCTTTTGGGGGATAAGCCTGGGGAGAATACTTTTAAAGTTATTAATATTATTTTAATATTATTATTGTTGCTGCTGCAGTTGTTGTTGTTTGTGTGTATATGGGCTCTGTGTACATGCACCTGTGTGTGTGTGTGTGTTTGAAGTAGGAATTCCCTTCCTCAAGTGTAAAAACTAATTTTCTAAAAAAAAAACTGAGACATAAATCTTTTGTCTAAACTCTCAAATTTTCTAATTTACTCTCCACCTTGTTAATGTTGTTTCAAATCCTAGACAGATTGTAAAATTTAGAGGAGATTTCATGGAATACCCCTTAAAGAACCAAAAACGCTAAACATCTAGGTGGAAGCAGAAGAATTAGAATTCTTTAATTATAATTCTATATAATTATATAGGGATAGACCTTATTTAGCAAAGCTCATTTGTTTCCAACTTGTAGGCAAAGAAGAGGTCACCTAGCCAGACAGTCTTCTTTTTGTCTTTAGCAAAACAGATAGACAACCTTCTTCAGTTCTTCCTAAGTGTGAAGATTTTACTATTTTCCTATGTGTTTTGTACTGAAAGCATATAAAATAAACTTTTTGTGTGCTTACTATGTTCCAGACACTGTTAAGTTACTCCATTTTCTCAAACCCGGCATTGCTGCATTGTGTTGTGCAGGTTGTTCACTGCACAAATTTAAGAGTTGCCATCCATATCATGGATACTCCCACAATAGAGCATATCACAATTTATGCAGCCTTACATGCTCATTCTGCTCCTAGAATCTATTATCTTTGTCCTACAAACAAGAATCAAAAGCTTAGAAGTTCAAAGTCCCTTAAATTTCTCCAAGCTGTATGAATATATCAGTTGGTCTGCATTTAAAAGCAAGGAGTTTAAGTCATTGGTACTTTCAGAGCCAATTAAAAAGAAATCATGTAGATGGAAACTGTCATAAGTTTTCTGTCAGTATGCATCTTCAAACACTGAAATTCAATGGATAGCTCTGAATCAGTGGAATGTTTCATATACTGCAAAGAAATATACAAGAGCAGAGATTCTTAGCCATTGTCCTGAGTGGGGTCCTATTAAAACATCATTATCTGTCTATCTGAACATTCCCAAGGGTTACGGAATAAATAACCTCTTTTTCAATGAATGTTTTTTTATCAGTAACCTAACATTTATCTTTCTCTTTCTCCTTTTTTTTCCCCCATTCTACTTGGGGCTAAAAGAAGATATATGTAGGGAAAAAGAAAATCACAATTGTTTTTTCCCTCTCAACTGGATTTTTGAGTTTTGGTTCAAGGAGAGATGTAGCCCAGTGATGGGGGCCCATGACTGATCATCAGAAGTTTGCCAGAACCAAAAATGAAGCCATTAATATTCATTTGAGAATTGTAGCACTGTTGAAATTTGTGGTGTATAAGTCTAAACTTTTTCTAGTGAACTCAGCCCAATTTTTGAGTAATAAAATAAGCTGTTTTACTATCTCACCTGAAGATCATAGACATCTAAGAAACACTGTCACTATCAACCACTTTTCCAATGGCAAGGAAATGCCTGTATCAACCTAAAGAGAAAACTATAGTTGGTAGTTGCATGGATGCCGATTCTCACTGCTCCCTCTATATTTAATCAATTGTCCTCTTAATCTTTCTTCAAGAAGAGTCATTTTATTCATTTCCTACTGCTGTTGTAATGAATTGTCCCAAACTCAGTGGCTTAACACAACACACATATCATTGTACAGTTCTAGAGGTCAGAAGTTCTAAAGAATTTTCACCAGGCTGAAGTCAAGGGCTTGGCAGGGCTGGTTCCTTCTGGAGGCTCTGAGGCCAGAATCCATTCCTTTGCCTTTTTCAGCTTCTAGTGGGCGCCTGTGTCCCTTAGCTGTGGCTCCTGCCTCTGTCTTCTGAGCACATCACTACAAATGCTGCCTGTCGTCACATCGATGGCGTTCTCCTTTCTGATTTCTTGCTTCTTCTCGTGAGGACCTCTGTGATTACACCAGGCCCACCCAGATAACCCAGGATAATTTTCCCATCTCAATATCTCTCATGTAATTACATATACGAAGTCTCTTTTGCCATAGAAGGTAATAGTCACAGCTTCTGAGGACCAGAAGGTGCACACCTTGGGGAGCCACTATTCAGGCTGCCATAATCCTCAAGAGTCATGACCAAGGAGTCAGACTTGGCTCCTACGAGGGAACGACTGGCCTTCCTGGACTTAGACCAAATCAGCTCGAATAACTTGACAGCACTCTAGTGGCTGCTTCTCCAGCCTGCTAGCTCTTTATTTTTACAACTGCCAGTGAAAGTTTCAGGTTCTTAGTTCTTAATGGTTTGCTAGCTGTATATTCCTTTCCTTACAATTCATATCAAAGGGTGGCGCCTGAAGAAATCTGAAGATCTGGGAAAACCAGAGTTACCCAAAGAGACTATTTTTGTGCCGGGTGCTGCCCTTTCCCCATCCAGCACACAGTGATTTCAGCGTGCCTCTCTCTCCTCCTGGAGCTGCCCGTGAAACACACACAACCACTGCCTGAAAGCATGTCAAAGTCTAACATGGGGCAAAACGAGAGGAGAAGTCCTCTTCTGGGGGAGATGGGGAATGGTTTTCAGATGATTATTATAATATTCATTTTTTTCTTCTGGACCTACAGGCCTTGAAAACTCTGAAACTTCTTTTCCTAAGACATTCAAAAAGTATACCTGCTGCTTACTTAAAGGGGTCATTTAGGGACACTACGGTTGCAATCATTTAAGAAACCTCTTGGAAGCAATTGGTTAAGAAACTGTGAAATAAGGGATAAACATCTCAGTGGTGGCTCTCCAGACTCACATGGGGGGTGAAAACTGACAAAGAAATCTGTTTGTACGTCCCATCATTCATGGGAAAGTACCCCTCCAGCAGCAGCAAACCCCACCACCACCAAAAAATAGGACTGTATGTCATTATCCATCGATACTTTCTCAGGACATAATGGAAAATCCATACTGAGCACCAACATTTGAAAACAGGTCTTTTCTCACGCTCTGTACATTACTTCTCTGAGCACACATCAGCCCAAGCCAATGCACTGCAAATACAATCACACTCTCCGACTGTGGCAGTCCCTCTTTTTCCTGTTGGCAGTGGCCTCAGCATTAATCACGTACATGACCTCTTACAGAGCCTGGGCACCTTTTCCAGCTTCCCCTTAAACCACTGTGATATACGGGCTACTCCTGTTCCTTTAATATCAGACCAAATTTTGGGGCTCAGAAAATAATCATTTTCAATTTATGAAAATAATATAATTTAGCTTTTATTATTCGACATGTAGACCTTCTTAAAACCAACATACCAACTCACTTCTAAATCTGGTCATGGCCCAATGTTATCCTAAGGTCCAGTTGAAGAAACATACAGGGGGTGAAAAGGCCACTAACTTTGTAAAGGCTGATCACAGCTAATAGATTGAGTACAGAGGGGGTTCAAGTGTCTGGCTTGCCACCAGTATCTGACCTTGATGTTTTGGAGATGATAAAAACTGCCAGTAAATTTTTGGCATGCCCTCCCTCCCCTAGTCTAGTCAGATATAGCTGCAGTTTATTAAATATTAGGACGCTATAAGGCCTACCTTTTTCATTGGGCTCATTCAGATTGAGTATGACTTGAGATATCCTGATTTCTGTAGCTAGTCTTTTTGTTAATGTGCCACTATTGCTGCTCTCCAATGATTTGCTATATTGAATTATTTTATTGTACAGTGACCCAAAGCTGATTTTCATTTAAGTAAAGGGTATGATTTTAAAACTTGAATTAAATAATCAGTGCTAGTTTAGACAAACACATTATTTTTTTACTTTCTCTCCCTATCTGGCCTAATATTCAACTATTTAGCTAATGCTATGTGAGACAACATATGTAATGCCTCCTCAAGTAAAAGTTAAAACAATATTATTGTAAAATAGTAGTCATCCAGTATTATGCCCAGCTGTGTGATCCACCCTCTTGTCTGTACGTGCCAGCTTTTGCCCTAAAAATCTCTTGCCTTGGGGATAAGATAAACTCATACCACACCCAGGTATTTGGACCTGCTTTTATACTGTATGGCTCTGTCTAGAGGGTCACATGGTGATATCAGACTGAAATATATTAAAAGGACTATAACCTAGTTTAGAATTGTATACTTATTAATTTATTTCTGATTAAACCAAAAATACAATAGAAACATATAGAAAAGTCAGGGCTGAGATTTTTCTTTTTCCTTCCTTCCTTTTTCTTTTGTAACTTTCTTAGATCGTGTTGCTTTGTTAGGTGCGAGTGCTTTGGTGCTGCCCCAGCAGTGTGCCTTGGGCCATGGTGCCAGGATGTATCATAGCACACACCTCCTCCACCCTTCTCTACAGGGGGTCTATTTCATTTAAGGCCTGCCAGTTCTGTCTTTCTGAAAATAGGCCTCAAATGTTTCCTGAAATTCTTTTGAAAACTTTAATGATGGCATGCGAGCATACCAAACTTGACTCAGCTGCCTTTCTCTCTGGCCTAGAACTCTTCTCCAAACGCCAGTGTTTCCTTTTTGAAAATGTTCTTCGAAATGTGAGACACTGGGACTCCAATGAAGTGTGGGGGTTATTTAGGAAGAAAAGAATAGGAAATGAGAAAATAAATGGCCACGTGATAGGAGGGTTACTCTGAATAAAATCCAAATTTGCACCTCTCAAGAGGAAGCTCATAAAATTCATTTCTATGGCTTAGACTCTGGTTCTGAATAACTTTTATCTACCCCCAGCTGGAAAAAAAATGACATCTTCCCAGAGGCTGAAATCATTAAGATTATGCCTGTTCTACGGGATTAGCTCTAAGAAGGCAAACATGCTTATGCTAGGAGCTGGCATTCTGAAGACCTCTTCATATTGAACTGTTGGTGTTTTAATCAGCAAAACATTCATATTCATAGCCAAATAGGTTGCTTTGGGGCCTTTATACATCCTACTCTGTCAAGCACAGAATAACACATGTTTTACCTTCATCTTCTATATATGCTATTTATGTTACGTGTGTACTACGGTGCTAATAAATTACGCATATTACAAGACATATACAGAAATGTAAATTGTAAACAGATCAATTAAAGATAAAAGAAACTATTTTAAATATCTTGCTAATGATAATGTCATTAAAACAATCTCAAGATGCTATACTCCCTTAAGGAGAAATTTAACATGAGTATTAGGGAATGTAAATCCATAATTCAAGCAGTCTTCTTGATAACTAATTTTATTAGCCCGGTTCTTGTCAGTTTTGATTAGATCATCATTGATCTTCCTTTGTGATATGGTTCACCAATAACTCCTTCTAGGAATAGAGAATTGTTAACTCTGACATCTTGTTTTTTGCTTGAGCTTGTCTTCTAATGATCCTCAATCCATGTTTTCATTTTGTTTTGTTTTTTTGGTGTGTTTGTTTTTTCTGAAAATTTTAAAGCAATGTATCCTATTTAATGAAGGCTAGGTTAGCTTAGTTAAAACTAGATAATGCAATTCATAAATCCAGTTAACCAGGTACATTAATTGTGATCTGTTGAAAGCTACTGAACAAGTGAAGGCACCATAATCAGTCCTTCTAGGCCGTTGAAATCTGTTGCCTGAGATACGCAGGGCAGTACCAGTGTCAGTCATATATTAAATACTGTTAAGAATACAATTCTTTTCGTCTTATTTATGGTTTCCTTTGCTGTGCAAAAGCTTTTACGTTTCATTAGGTCCCATTTGTTTATTTTTTTCTTTTCATTTCTCTAGGAGATAGGTCAAAAAGGATCTTACTGTGATTTATGTCATAGAGTGTTCTGCCTATGTTTTCCTCTAACAGTTTGATTGTGTCTGGCCTTACATTTAGGTCTTTAATCCATTTTGAGTTTATTTTTGTGTACAGTGTTAGGGAGTGTTCTAATTTCATTCTTTTACATGTAGCTGTCCAGTTTTCCCAACATCACTTATTGAAGAGGCTGTCCTTTCTCCACTGTACATTCCTGCGTCCTTTATCAAAGATAAGGTGACCATATGTGCGTGGGTTTATCTCTGAGCTTTCTATCCCGTTCCATTGATCTATATTTTTGGTTTTATGCCAGCACCATACTGTCTTGATTACTGTAGCTTTGCAGTATAGTGTGAAGTCAGAGAGCCTGATTCCTCCAGCTCTGTTTTTCTTTCTCAAGATTGCTTTGGCTATTCGGGGTCTTTTGTGTTTCCATGCAAATAATGAAATTTTTTGTTCTAGTTCTGTGAAAAACGCCATTGGTAGTTTGATAGGGATTGCACTGAATCTGTAGATTGCTTTGGGTAGTAGAGTCATTTTCACAATGTTGCTTCTTCCAATCCAAGAACATGGTATATCTCTCCATCTATTTGTATCATCTTTAATTTCTTTCATCAGTGTCTTATAATTTTCTGCATATAGGTCTTTTGTCTCCTTAGGTAGGCTTATTCCTAGATATTTTATTCTTTTCGTTGCAATGGTAAATGGGAGTGTTTTCTTAATTTCATTTTCAGATTTTTCAACATTAGTGTATAGGAATGCCCTTCTGTCTCCACACTGGTAGCCACTAGTTTGTTTTCTGTACCTATGAGTCTGTTTCTGTTTTGTTATATACATTCTTTTGTTTCATTTTTTTAGATTACACATATAAGTAAGAGCAAACAGTATTTCTCTTTCTCTGTCTGACGTTTTTCAGTAAGCATAATACTCTCTAGGTCCATCCATGATATGACGAGTTTTATGAAGGGCTATGGTGTCAGAATTGACATTTTGCAAAAGAAGCTGTGGAAGGCTGGTGGCTTTATGGAAAGGGAGGGAGGGGTCAAGAGAGAAGAGAAGTAAGGAAGAGAAACAGTACCTTTTCTGTTTCAACCTTCAGTAGGAACTAAATTTATAGTAAGATGATATTTGCACTTTAACATAAAACTCAATGTTCTAGCATTTTACCGTATGGACAAAACTCACTTTGTTAATAAATGGAAACAGGTATAAATTTAATGGCCATATCAATTTTTAAACATCCACTATGGTTAATTTTCCATCCTCTGAAAGTATGCGTGTGTATATGTATCTATGTACGTATCTATCTATCTCTGACTTTCTTCTCTATTAACAAAGTTTCGTCTCCTTACAGACAATATTCAGGCTATATTCAGCTTATGTAGCACCCTAACATTTCTCCCTCGGTTGTTTGTTTTTATCACCATCCTTGAATTTTTATAGTACTCCATTTAATGACTGGTTTCTGCCTCTGACAAAAGTGATGCTGTGTCAACACCAGGAATCTGGATGCTCATGTCAGTGTGCTGTAATCTTGAGGTGTGAGGCACAGGAATCACTTACAGGCATTCTCTACTTAACGTCTCTCAGTATCAGATCTCACCTCTTTAAAAAGGGCATACATAGTATGTCAGTCTTGCCCATCTCATGGAATAATTTCTGGAGTTTAATGGGTTAATGTGTATGAAAGTACTTTGTGTACTTCAAATTTCTGCAGAGATATATGAATGCCATTATTAATAATATCTGCATATGATGTTGAAATTCTTTGAGACAAATACTTTAATAATCTGGCATAGTTAACTAGTAGACACTCTCTTAAATTGATACCTGCCTTATATAAATGTGCATAGGAAATTTTCCATATCTTGAGTTGTGCTGAGAAAAATAAGCATGTCTATACGATAAAATAACCCCTCCACTCAACTGTGGATAGAGACTATTTTTGGTCTTGTGCATGCATTTGTTTCTTTGGTAATATACACTACATATTACATTTATTCAAATAATCAATATTGTTTTACATATGCTATTTGTCTCTATTATTTTCATGAAATATGCTCCTAGAAGAGAATACATTAGTTTCAGTAGTTTAGTACATTATAAAACCATTGTATTGAGTGGACCAGTATTCAACAAATAAGCCGTTTGTCAAAAACTATTAATCTTTGTAACTTACATATATCAGTATCAATTAAAATTACATGTATTATCACAAATTTTAAAATAGCATACCCTAAATTGGGTAATATATATGTGTGTGTTTTATACACACACACACACACACACACACACACACAGCCTCTCATCAGTATTTTGTTAATGTACTTTGAAAGTTTCAAATGTTTGTGCAATAGGCTTTGATTTCCATGAAAACCTTTTATGTTTAAAATAAACATTTTCTAGAGAGAAATTATTTCAGCAGATGAATTTTAGTAAAACAAATAAATTATAATATTTAATTTAGGTAACACATTGTAGAGGAATATGAACAGAATTTTTAAATTTACATTTTGGGTTAGCTGTGTTTCTAGAACATCTGTTATGCTATTATGACAGGTGTTTATTAATATGGATATATAATCAGATCTCTTGGTTGCTAATAGCTTGGCAATTCAACATCTAAATATTGTCAAAATCCTTGATTATATGTTGAAAACTGTAGGTAATTGATTCAAGGCTGTTTGCCTTGACTAGATTAAAAAATTAAAACTTGTCCTGTGTACTTCCCTTTAGAATCTCAATTTTTTTCTGAAACTTCTAGAACATTTCAGTAATAAGAGCTTGTGAACAAATAAAAGCCTTCTGCAAGCCAAGATGTGTCTTGATTCAAATTTCTTTAGGCTATTCATTATACAAACACAAATAAACTATTTTTAATGCCCTGGGCTGGAAGTGACTTCATAGAGGGGAAATAATGAAGTAATACAGTTCATATATACACACATACACACACACACATACACATACATAAAGAGAAGAGCCTACAGAAAACCCCCTTTTGGGTGCACGAAAGCTCAGGTTTTTAAATTAAATTTTCTTAAAATTATTTAATAAATTCTGAGTAACAGAAGTCAACAAGAAGCAATTTAGTTGAATAGCTTCTTTACATCACAGACCCAGAGCTAGAATTTTCCTTTGAATATACAAGGGTATGACACAGATTTCTAGGAAATTTCTGTGCTAATAATGTCAAACAGAAATCTTTGCCAGTATGAAACTTGTAATTGTAGATTCTGAAAGTTTAAAATTTATTTCCTTCTGGCACACTTTAATTCTATCACTTACATGAGAATGTTTGCTTTTTTATCTTTAATGGTTAGGTACGTGTTCTTAGTCGAGTATCAGCACTGCCCAACAGGACTTTCTACAAAAAAGAACATGTTCCCTGTGCTATTCAATATGGTAACCACTAAAATCATTTGAAGTGTGTCGTGTGCAACTAAAAAATGGAATTAATTGTATTAATTTTAATTAATTTATACGTATTTACATAGCCTCACTTGGCTAAGGGCTACTGTGTGGGACAGTGCAGTGATTTACTAAAACTGCTTCATTATAGTTCAGAATAATGCTAAATTACTTGCATAGATACTTGTGCTAGAATCCAATGATTTTTTATGTATGAGAAGGAAAACAATGTCAGCATCTAATAGACTAGTGATCTTTCTAGATATTGTTTTGCTGTGGCAGAAATGAAGTCACAATGACAATGAACATAGTTCATTAGAGGGTGAATATATTCAGAATTTTTTCCACATGACCTAGACCAGGAGTTGACAAACTATGGCTGACAAGCCAAGTTCAGCCTACCACCTGCTTTTGTAAATAAAACTTTATGGGAACGAAGCCACACCGATTCATTTATGTATTGTCAATGACTACTTGTGTGCTACAACTGCAGAGTTGAGTAGTTAAGACTGAGACCATATGACCTGCAAAGCCTAAAATATTTGCTACTTGGCCCTATATGAAAAAGTTTTCCAGCCTCTGTTCTAGATGAATGGTTATACGATAAATGTTAGGATAAAGTCTCTCTTATGGAGAAGTATGCTTAATATATATTTATATGTAACATATAAATATATATATTATAATCTATATAGCAATTTAGCAAGTGAGATGATAAAATTATATATATGTATGATATATATATAATTAAATATTCAAACAAAAACATGTGTTTTCATCCATTTTCATGGTAAATTTGAGGCACAATCATTTATAGCATCTGCTTTCTAATTTAAGAAAAAAAGGTGACCTAACATGTCTTTGTAAAGAACCTTGGTGATCAGAGAGTACTGGACATAGAGTGGAACGTACGAGTGTATTTCAAACTCATTTTATGGATAATAGCCTAAGAAGTTCTGAGATGCCTAAGGACACACAGAGATAATAACCAGTTAATCAGTACTCATTTATTGAGATACATCTGTTGTATAACCACCCAGTTAAGCCTATGTGGTTGCAGAATTCAGAAACATAGTACTTTAAGAACTCTGGATACAGCCTGGGAGGGAAACCCTGTGAACTGTCATTGTGACTATGCCATATATGACATATGCCCTCATCTCAATCCAATAGAGAAGAAAGACAGTCTTCAAATTAGATTTCCATATTGGTTTCTGTAGCGTGTATATTCCATGCTATCAACTGCTCTTAGGACACAGAGGAGAGTGGCATGCACAAGAGAAAAATTATGGTCTATCATTTAAGGACACAAACAACTGGCAATCACAGATGACTTTTCTATCTCAGAGGATAGACTCTAATTGCTCAATATAAGCACTCAGATTTTAGACCTCACTTTACTCATAAATAATTTTGAGTTAGTTTGAAGACTTACACCAAAATAGAAACATGCCCCTTTGGATTACATTACAATCGTCTGAAAAGCAAGTCTAATTGCATTGAAATTTATTTAAAGAATTCCATTCACTGTTAGGAAAAATCCTTGAATTAAAATTTACTTTCTGACCTCAGTAGAACTGTTACTTATTTTTTCTGTCTTTTTATAGGAAATGTATCATAAAGCAATAGACTTCTACTCAAATATCATCTGAAATTTGGTATAAATTTTAATTTGGTATAAATTTCAAAGTAAGACATAATGGCATTACCTTCATTAGGGACTTTCATTAAAACTTTATATATGAGTTTCTGGAAGGTGTGGAAGAAAGTAGTTATAAATTCAACTTAATGTATAATGGTAGAAAAGGGTATTTCAAATTCTGCATTGGTAGAGCCTTTAACCTAACCAGAAAACCATCTGGTTTTCACTAACCAGATGTTTAAATAAAAATTAATATCACAACTTAGGATTTTTTGTCTCTTCTTTCTGTCTAACAGTATAGATCTTGGGTTCATAACACAATTAAAGTGCATAATACAACCTGAGCTTTATAGATGCCTGAACTACAATTTTCTTTTTCAGCAATGTGTATGAATCTAGATCTTTGAATGGATTGTAAAATGCAGACGTACTCAAAAAGAGATCCAATTTCATTACAATTGGATCATTTCAATTACATTACATTGTACTACCAAGAATATTTGAGAATATGCTTCTTACACTTTTCTGAAACACTGTTCTTATTCCTGTGTGATGCCTTATTAGTCCTATGAAATCAATCAGGTGGGGATAAAGGTGATAAAAAAGACTTTTATTATTCCAGACTTAGCTCTGACCACAGCAGCCCATGGAGAGATTCCAAATAAAGCCCTGGATAGCCAATAGTGAGTACTATAAGTAGCAAGCCTTAAAACATTACCTTTTGCATTCTGTTGGAAGAGATAACTAAAGATCTCCATAGATTCTTTAAGTTATTTATATTACCAAATGAAATACTATTGAAGAAGTTTTATTTGAACTGCAAGCAAAGGTAAAGCAAAGTCACTACAGGTGGTGTTACAGCTGAGAGAATTTAGCTGTTTTACACCATGACAGCAGGTTGATATATTAGGACTAGAGACCTCCAGCAGTGAGAGAACCTCTGAACCTCTTACGTGTGAATAGGCACATAAACAGGAGACAGTGTGAAGCATCCTAAATACCCCTTAATTATAGTGCCAAACAGAGCAGTTGTTATCTGACAAGATGCTATGCATCACATTTTGGGTTTGACAACCAAGAAAATGGATTTTGTTTGTTGATGCAGTTCAGAATGACATATACATAAATACTGGGATTTATACTAATTCTCTGAAGAATAATTCATTTTCTCCCAAAGATATACATGATTTGTTCTCATATCTTCTATGCCCTTCTTTATCTTTATTGTACTGATACTATCACGGCTAGGTATATCAAAACACATGTGTTTGGGACAATCTTTTGTATCATCTTAACTCCTTGACCACAGGAGAGGATGACTGGTCCTACAGAGATCTTTTCAGTTCTATCCCAGAAACGTGTGACATGACCCAATATCTGTCATATTAGATACAAACTGCAAAAGACAAACACACCCATGGTCCTGGAGCTCAAGTGCTTATCTAACTATATTGGGAAATAAAGTTAATAAAAATACACATACCTAAAAATAAAATACGCATACATACACACATTCTTTTACTGGTTGACAAAGAATGAGTGCAGAAGTGTTCAGTATATAAAATAGCCTATGCTGAAACAGCAAAAGTATTTTTATTCACTACTTTTAAGTTTTATTCGATAAAGCACTACACTACTTAATTAATTAGTTTGTAAAGGTTGCAGCTGCATACAAACCATCACATATAAGTATGGATATTATCCAGGTGAACAATGTGGAGGACTTAATATATCATCAGTATTATTCTAAAAGAAAATAGTCACACACAGATAAACATTCAGATTGCTTAATGAGCACAATTAGGACATATATTTTACCAAAGTCATTCTTTATGGGCACTCAAAACTCATGTAGAGCAATTACACTGCAATATGTTTTACTTATTACATAATCAACACTTCTGTTTTGTGTGAAATGTCACATTAAATCTAAAGCCCTGAAGTTCAGTGGCCTTCAGAGAGATATCAACCATTTCTCAAACCATTCACCCTAGAAGGGATATTGAATTTTTTAAAACAGCAATTATCTTCCCTATCTGTAAAATGAGAGGGTTGCAAAAGATAATCTTGTAGGACCTTCTAGGTCTTAGATCTTATAATTTTATGTCTTTTTCCCTTTCAATAAATAATTCCTGAGAATTAAATAAACTATACATTTGTCTTAAAAAAAGTATACTTTATAGTCATGATAATCAATCATATTTATATTTATAAGTGAAAAGTATTTATTTTCTGTATTAGTTATAAAGCAAACATGTTTTCATTTTCAGCTATCTGAAACCAGTTAGGAAGACAGCTGCACAGATGATCGACCATATGGCATTAATAAATATATAACCAAGACAGACATGAAACATTTTATATTTTAACCAAACTGCTAAACTAACTCATAAAAATGTCATATATTACCTATTTAGCTGAGAATTTTATTGCAAAGGAATTGTGTCATAATTTAAAATAAACAGAGGACCAACCATTCTATTTTATGATTACTTCTCAAATTTTTTAAAAAAGATGAATTATCTTTCATCTACATTCAGTTATAGCTCCATACAATTATATGTGGGAATATATAAATATCTACAATTATACGAAAATGACTCAATCAGCTCTATGAGTAGTATTTACACAGAAGGCATGATAGGGAATATAATCAGTACAGTTAAATACATAGAATTTTTAGGTAGATCAGTAATTCTCAAACTATCTTCCACTGAGGTGTCCAAGGATATAGAGAGTAGAAGTGAAGAGCTAGAAAGGATGCCAAATTGGAAGACCTCATGCCTCTCACTACAGCATCCCCTAGTTTATCTTCTGTTTGTACTTGTATGATGTAGCTGTACCTATGGTTCTGATTTTTAAAAAGCTCCCAAATACTTTAGAAAATTAGAAGAAAAATCTGTGATAGTGAAATACTTTAATACTATATTAAATGATCTAAATAAACACAGGACTACAGAAAAAAAAAAAAAGGAAGAAAATGAGAAAAAGGGAGTAACTGATAAAAGCCCAGGGGAAACAGACATTTAAAGAAAAGATGCAGACATAATAAATATATTTAAAAATTTGTTAGTATAATTTGATGGTACTGTACTCCCCATGTCTATAAAATAAATAAGGTAAGAAAGGAACTTTGATTATTTTGTCATATGTCTGCCTGGAAATGGAAATATTTTAGCATAGTTAGCCCATTAGTCCTTTAGTGTTTCCTCCATTTTATCTCTGTAGTATTGTAATTAACACAATATTACATTCACTATAGATCTGAGAGCAACTATTTTCTGTAGGGGAGTTGCAGTGGAAATAGATTGAGTTATCCAATCATACTGGATTTTCAAGCATTCCAAATTTAATAAAGATGAGACATTTACTTCAAAACTATTCTTCCCTCCATTGCAAAATTCTCAACAGCAAACAGCTGAATATGATTTTATATATTTCAATTGTGTCAATAAAAATGGCAAATGACATCAAAACAAATTCCACGATAATTTCAAAGCTTATAAGACCAATTTTTGTTTGGAAGAAAGGCATAGTCTGCACACATCTATCCCAGAAGGTTAAGTGCAAAATTTCAGGAGTATAGACTTGGGCTGAAAGAAAATGGAGGAAGGCTTTGCCGAATGGAAAAGAGGGAGGGGGTAGCACATGCTAGTTACTGAGTTGCTCTGGGAAAAGTCATCTAATTTGACCAGACCAGAGAATTTCTACAGCAGAGTGCTGAAGAAAGAAATAGGACAATATGTAAGGACCAGATCTGGAAATCTGGGAATGCTGACATGTCTGGGACAACTCTATTCTTGCCACTCTTCAACAAAAACTAAACATGTCTGCAGAGTAAAGAAATGTTGTTAAATATTTAAGCAGCATTAATTTCTCTTTCAATATAGCCAGTAAACGCTCTGATGCTCAAAGAGCACTGGCTGGCCTCAGGGGTGATTTTCCAGTTGACTGGGTCTTCCATATGCTCTCAGGAGTGTGGTCCCTCAGTCTAAACACTTGATAATGATCTGAATTTTACTCATCGTTAATCACTGCCCCTTTCTTGACCCTCTCTGCCTGACCACCGGTAGCTATTAAATTTCTCCTTTCTCTGCCCATTTAATCTTCACTTTCTTAAATATGTTTATGGCTGTGATCTATCTCTGTATTTCTCAAGGACATTACTTAAAGACAGAAAGTCTGGTCTACATGTTTTTTGTATAGTCCCAAACACAAGGATTGTGAATGCTCAAACACTGTCAATAATTAGTCTGATTATATCAAACCTAATGCAATAATTTAAAAGGCTGAATTTATCTACTCCCTTCATATACTGGAAAATCAGTGTTATTAAGGAAAAATATAGATTAATTTCTTATAAGAGGATTGCCAAACTGGAGAAAATTGTAACAATTATCTACCAGCAATTTGTGTTTGACATTATTCTGTGTAATTTGAAATGTGAATTATTGCCTTAAGTACTCATAATAGTATTTTGAAAAGAGTTTACATTAAGACTAACTTGAGGAATCTGTAAATAGCACTATGTTGACAACAAGTAGTGAATGTTGGCAGAATTCTTACTCACTGATTCACCCCTATTTGCATTATTTATAAGATACTAATTGGACTCTAAAAGAGATGCTAAATATGGTACTCTACAAGAGCTCTAATTTAATAAAGACCAAATAACAAATATTCATAAAGCTCTCAAATTTTGAAGATTCCATACTTGATAAACCACAATATTAGTGACTAAAATTGAGAAAAATAAAAGATTAAACGAAAATAAAAAATATTTTAGCTTGACTGAATGACTACTTTAACTGACATGTTCTTCTCAAAATAATCTGGAAATTCTATATATAGTACCTTTGCTATGTTTTCTGTTAGATGATGTCTTTCATAAAGGTGAGGAGTTAATTTTTGACCTTGAATTTCCCTGGTGATACGTTCAACCTTCATATGCTGGGTTCTTCTTACTTTTACACTACCCTCCCCAAATAAATAGCAAACATAGAATCTCCAGGAGCTCTGAACAAAAGTCATATTCCAAAAATGAATAATGTATGTAATTATCCTCAACCTATATGCAAAGTACAAGGTTGAGGAGAACTTCTCTTTTGCTTTAATGAAAGACAGCTCTGCTCATGTCCCTCTTCAAATTCTTCAGTGTCAACATTTGCCGAGAAAAGTATTCATGGTTCTATGACCTGTGATGCATTAAAAATTACATGACAGTAACTATTTTAGAAAGGAAGGGAAAAGGAGACTGTGCTTGTCCCACATACACATGCCTTACCAAAAGCACAGCACCCAGAGACAAGCATATGATCTGATATTAAACACACATACACACCTCAAAAGTAAGCAAGCTTCTTAGCAAGGCATACAAGATTATTTACCATCT
Organism: Phocoena phocoena; assembly: GCF_963924675.1. NCBI lineage: Eukaryota > Metazoa > Chordata > Mammalia > Artiodactyla > Phocoenidae > Phocoena > Phocoena phocoena. The sequence continues at coordinate 65,789,942 of NC_089234.1, read as the reverse complement.
GGGCTCCACCTATCCAGCCACACCCTGCCATATGCAACCATTCCTCACCACACATATTTTATGCCAACTATATGGACTCCTTTATCCTTATATTCCCTTGCATTTTAATCTCTGTCATTCTGTTGCCTTAGCCTATAATCTCCTTCCTCCCTTGTCCACCTAGGAGTCCCAATTCATTTTTTGGCATCTAATGTTTAATGTCCACCTCTTCTCTAAAAAAATAAGTGGATAAGACCTTCAAGATGTCACAGGAGTAGGACGTGGAGATCACCTTCCTCCCCACAAATACATCAAAAATACATCTACAAGTGGAACAACTCCTACAGAACACCTACTGAACGCTGGCAGAAGACCTCAGACCTCCCAAAAGGCAAGAAACTCCCCACATACCTCGGTAGGGCAAAAGAAAAAAGAAAAAAACAGAGACAAAAGAATAGGGACGGGACCTGCACCAGTGGGAGGGAGCTGTGAAGGAGGAAAGGTTTCCACACACCACGAAGCCCCTTCACGGGCGGAGACTGCGGGTGGCGGAGGGGGAAAGCTTTGGAGCCACAGAAGAGAGTGCAGCAACAGGGGTGTGGAGGGCAAAGTGGAGAGATTCCTGCACAGAGGATGGGGGCTGACCAGCACTCACCAGCCCGAGAGGCTTGTCTGCTCACCTGCCAGGGCGGGTGGGGCTGGGAGCTGATGTTCGGGCTTCAGAGGTCAGATCCCAGGGAGAGGACTGGGGTTGGTGGTGTGAACACAGCCTGAATGGGGCTAGTGCGCCACGGCTAGTCAGGAGGGAGTCTGGGAAAAAGTCTGGAACTGCCTAAGAGGCAAGAAACCATTGTTTCAGGGTGCGCAAGGAGAGGGGATTCAGAGCACCACCTAAAGGAGCTTCAGAGACGGGTGCAAGCCACAGCTATCAGTATGGACACCAGACACGGGCGTGAAATGCTAAGGTTGCTGCTGCAGCCACCAAGAATCCTGTGTGCAAGCACAGGTCACTATCCACACCTCCCCTCCCAGAAGCCTGTGCAGCCCGCCACTGACAGGGTCCCGTGATCCAGGGACAACTTCTGTGGGAGAACACACAGTGCTCCTCAGGCTGTTGCAATGTTACACCAGCCTCTGCCACTGCAGGCTCGCTCCACATTCTGTACCCCTCCCTCTCCCTGGCCTGAATGACAAGACACCTTATTCAGCTGCTCCTTTAACTCCCTCCTGTCTGGGAGAAGAACAAACGCCAGGGGTCAACGTACATGCAGAGGCGGGGCCAACGTACATGCAGAGGCGGGGCCAAATCCAAAGCTGAACCCAGGAGCTGTGCGAACAAAGAAGAGAAAGGGAAGTTTCTCCCAGCAGCCTCAGGAGCAGCAGATTAAATCTCCACGATCAACTTCATGTACCCTGAATCTGTGGAATACCTGAATAGACAACGAATCATCCCAAAATTGAGGTGGTAGACTTTGGGAGCAACTGTAGGCTTCAGGTTTGCTTTCTGCATCTAATTTGTTTCTGGTTTTACGTTTATCTTAGTTTAGTATTTACAGCTTATTATCATTGGTAGATTTGTTTATTCATTTGGTTACTCTTCCTTTTTGTTTTTATATACATACATATCTTTTCCTTTTTGTGAGTGTGTATGTGTATGCTTCTTTGTGTGATTTTGTCTGTATAGCTTTGTTTTAAGCATTTGTCCTGGGGTTCTGTCTGTTCTTTTTTCCTTTTTTTTTTTTTAGTATAGTTTTTAGAGCTTGTTATCATTGGTGGATTTCTTTATTGGTTTGGTTGCTCTCTTTTTATTTTTTATTACCTTTTTATTTTTAATAATATTTTTAAATTTTTTTTATTTTAATAACTTTATTTCATAATATTTTATTTTCCTTTTCTTTTTTCTTCTCCATTTTCTTCCAAGCCATGTGGCTGACGGGGTCTTGGTGCTCCAGCCGGGTGTCAGGCCCAAGCCTCTGAGGTGGAAGAGGTGAGTTCAGAACACTGGACCACCAAAGACTTCCTGGCCCCTTGTAATATCAAACAGCAAAGTCTCTCCTGGAGATCTCCATCTCAATGCTAAGACTGAGCTCCCCTCAATGACCAGCAAGCTACAGTGCTGGACACCCCATACCAAACAACTAGCAAGACAGGAACACAACCCCAACCATTAGCAGAGAGGCTGCCTAAAATCATAATAAGTTAATAGACATCCCAAAACACACCACTGGACGTGGTCCTTCCCACCACAAAGACAAGATCCAGCCTCATCCACCAGAACACAGGCACCAGTCCCCTCCACCAGGAAGCCTACACAACCCACTGAACCAACCTTACCTACAGGGAGCAGACGCCAAAAACAATGGGAACTACGAACCTGCAGCCTGTGACAGAGACAAAGAAACACACAGCAGATGAAGGAGAAAGGTAAAATCCCACCAGAACAAACAAACGAAGAGGAAATAGGCAGACAACCTGAAAAAGAACTGAGTAATGATAGTAAAGATGATCCAAAATCTTGGAAATAGAGTGGAGAAAATAGAAGAAATGGTCAACAAGGACCTAGAAGAAATAAAGAGCAAACAAACAATGATGAACAACACAATAAGTGAAATTAAAAATTCTCTAGAAGGAATCAATAGCAGAATAACTGAGGCAGAAGAATGGATAAGTGACCTGGAAGATAAAATAGTGGAAATAACTACTGCAGAGTAGAATAAAGAATAAAAAGAATTGAGGACACTCTCAGAGACTTCTGGGACAACATTAAACGCACCAACATTCGAATTATACGGGTCCCAGAAGAAGAAGAGAAAAAAAACGGACTGAGAAAATATTTGAAGAGATTATAGTTGAAAACTTCCCAAATATGGGAAAGGAAATTGTCAAACAAGAGCAGGAAGCACAGAGAGTCCCATACAGGATAAATCCAAGGAGAAACACGCCAACACATATTAATCAAACTACCAAAAATTAAATACAAACAAAAAATTTTAAAAGCAGCAAGGGAAAAACAACAAATAACATACAGGGGAATCCCCATAAGGTTAACAACTGATCTTACAGCAGAAACTCTGCAAGCCAGAGGGGAGTGGCAGGACATATTTAAAGTGATGAAAGGGAAAAACCTACAACTAAGATTACTCTACCCAGCAAGGATCTCATTCAGATTCGATAGAGAAATTAAAAACTTTACAGACAAGCAAGAGCTAAGAGAATTCAGAACCACAAAACCAGCTTTACAACAAATGCTAAAGTTCTCTAGGCAGGAAACACAAGACAAGGAAAAGACCTACAATAACAAAACCAAAACAATTAAGAAAACGGTAAGAGGAACATACATATCAATAACTACCTTAAATGTAAATGGACTAAATGCTTCAACCAAAAGACATAAACTGGCTGAATGGATACAAAAACAAGACCCATATATATGCTGTCTCCAAGAGACCCACTTCAGACCTAGGGACACATACAGACTGAAAGTGAGGGGATGGAAAAAGATATTCCATGCAAATGGAAATCAAACGAAAGCTGGAGTAGCAATCCTCATTTCAGACAAAATAGACTTTAAAATAAAGACTATTACAAGGAACAAAGGAGGACACTACCTAATGATTAAGGGATCAATCCAAGAAGAAGATATAACAATTGTAAATATTTATGCACCCAACATAGGAGCACCTCAATATTTAAGGCAAATGCTAACAGCCATAAAAGGGGAAATTGACAGTAATAGAACCGTAGTAGGGGATTTGTAACACCCCACTTTCACCAATGGACAGATCATCCAAACTGAAAATAAATAAGGAAACAAATGTTTTAAATGACACATTAAATTAGATGGACTGACATTTACAGGACATTCCATCCAAAACCAACAGAATACACTTTCTTCTCAAGTGCTCATGGAACATTCTCCAGGACAGATCATATCTTGGGTAATAAATCAAGCCTTGGAAAATTTAAGAAAATTGAAATCGTATCAAGTATCTTTTCTGACCACAGCACTATGAGACAAGATATTAATTACAGGAAAAAAAACTGTAAAAAATATAAACACATGAGGTTAAACAATACACTACTCAATAACCAAGAGATCACTGAGGAAATCAAAGAGGAAATCAAAACATACCTAGAAACAAATGACAATGAAAACACGACGACCCAAAACCTATGGGATGCAGCAAAAGCAGTTCTAAGAGGGAAGTTTACAGCAATACAATCCAACCTCAAGAAACAAGAAACACCTCAAATAAACAATGTAAACTTATACATAAAGCAATTAGAGAAAGAAGAAAAAAAAAACCCAAAGTTAGCAGAAGGAAAGAAACCATAAAGATCAGATCAGAAATAAATGAAAAAGAAATGAAAGAAACAATAGCAAATATCAATAAAACTAAAAGCTGCTTCTTTGAGAAGATAAACAAAATTGATAAACCTTTAGCCAGACTCATCGAGAAAAAAGGGAGAAGACTCAAATCAACAGAATTAGAAATGAAAAAGGAGAAGTAACAACTGACACTACAGAAATACAAAGGATTCATGAGAGATTACTACAAGCAACTATATGCCAATAAAATGTACAACCTGGAAGGAATGGACAAATTCTTAGAAATGCACAACCTTCCGAGACTGTAACAGGAAAAAACAGAAAATACTAACAGACCAATCACAAGCACTGAAATTGAGACTGCGATTAAAGCTCTTCCAAAAAACAAAAGCCCAGGACCAGATGGCTTCACAGCGAATTCTATCAAACATTTAGAGAAGAGCTAACACCCATCTTTCTCAAACTCTTCCAAAATATAGCAGAGGGAGGAACACTCCTAAACTCATTCTATGAGGCCACCATCACCCTGATACCCAAACCAGACAAAGATGTCACAAAGAAAGAAAACTACAAGCCAATATCACTGATGAACATAGATGCAAGAAACCTCAACAAAATACTAGCAAACAGAAACTAACAGCACATTAGAAGGATCATACACCCTGATCAAGTGGGGTTTATCCCAGAAATGCAAGGATTCTTCAATATATGCAAATCAATCAATGTGATAAACCATATTAACGAATTGAAGGAGAAAAACAATATGATCATCTCAATAGATGCAGAAAAAGCTTTCGACAATATTCAACACCTCTTTATAATAAAAACCCTCCTGAAAGTAGGCAGAGAGGGAACTGACCTCAACATAATAAAGGCCATATATGAAAAACCCACAGCCAACATCATTCTCAATAATGAAAAACTGAATCCCCACTAAGATCAGGAACAAGACAAGGTTGCCCACTCTTACCACTATTATTCAACATAGTTTTGGAAGTTTTAGCCACAGAAATCAGAGAAGGAAAGGAAATAAAAGGAATCCATATCGGAAAAGAGGAAGTAAAACTGTCAGTGTCTGCAGATGACATGATACTGTACATAGAAAATCCTAAAGATGCCACCAGAAAACTACTAGAGCTAATCAATGAAATTGGTAAAGTAGCAGGACACAAAATTAATGCACAGAAATCTCTTGCATTGCTATACACTAATGATGAAAAATCTGAAAGTGAAATTAAGAAAACACTCCCATTTACCACTGCAACAAAAAGAATAAAATACCTAGGAATAAACCTGCCTAAGGAGACAAAAGATCTGTATGCAGAAAATTATAAGACACTGATGAAAGAAATTAAAGATGATACAAACAGATGGAGAGATATACCATGTTCTTGGACTGAAAGAATCAACATAGTGAAAATGACTATACTACCCAAAGCAATCTGCATATTCAATGCAATCCTTATCAAACTACCACTGGCATTTTTCACAGAACTAGAACAAAAAATTTCACAATTTGTATGGAAACACATGAGATCCCAAATAGCCAAAGCAATTTTGAGAAAGATAAACGGAGCTGGAGGAATCAGGCTCCCTGACGTCAGACTACACTACAAAGCTACAGTAATCAAGACAGTATGGTACTGGCACAAAAACAGAAAGATAGATCAATGGAACAGGATTGAAAGCCCAGAGATAAACCCACGCACATATGGACACCTTATCTTTGATCAAGGTGGCAGAAATGTACAGTGGAGAAAGGACAGCCTCTTCAATAAGTGGTGCTGGGAAAACTGGACAGCTACATGTAAAAGTATGAGCTTAGATCACTCCCTAACACCATACACAAAAATAAGCTCAAAATGGATTAAAGGCCTAAATGTAAGGCCAGAAACTATCAAACTCTTAGAGGAAAACATAGGCAGAACACTCTACGACATAAATCACAGCAAGATCCTTTTTGACCCACCTCCTAGAGAAATGGAAATAAAAACAAAAATAAACAAATGGGACCTAATGAAACTTAAAATGTTTTGAACAGCAAAGGAAACCATAAACAAGACCAAAAGACAACCCTCAGAATGGGAGAAAATATTTGCAAATGAAGCAACTGACAAAGGATTAATCTCCAAAATATACAAGCAGCTCATGCAGCTAAATATTAAAAAAACAAACAGCCCAATCCAAAAATGGGCAGAAGACCTAAACAGACATTTCCCCAAAGAAGATACACAGATTACAACAAACACATGAAAGGATGCTCAACATTACTAATCATTAGAGAAATGCAAATCAAAACTACAATGAGATATCACCTCAAACTGGTCAGAATGGCCATCATCAAAAATCTACAAACAATAAATTCTGGAGATGGTGTGGAGAAAAGGGAACCCTCTTGCAGTCTTGGTGGCAATGTAAATTGATACACCCACTATGGAGAACAGTACGGAGGTTCCTTAAAAAACTAAAAACGGAACTACCATACGATCCAGCAATCCCACTACTGGGCATATACCCTGAGAAAACCATATTTCAAAAAGAGTCATGTACCACAATGTTCATTGCAGCTCTATTTACAACAGCCAGGACATGGAAGCAGCCTAAGTGTCCATCGACAGATGAATGGATAAAGATGTGGCATATATATATACAATGGAATATTACTCAGCCTTAAAAAAGAAACAAAATTGAGTTATTTGTAGTGAGGTGGATAGACCTAGAGACTGTCATACAGAGTGAAATAAGTCAGAAAGAGACAAACAAATACTGTATGCTAACACATATATATGGAATCTAAAACAAACAAAGAAACAAAAATGGTTCTGATGAACCTGGGGACAGGACAGGAATAAAGACGCAGACATAGAGAATGGACTTGAGGACATGGAGAGGGTGAAGGCTAAGCTGGGACGAAGTGAGAGAGTGGGATGAACATATATACACTACCAAATGTAAAACAGATAGTGGGAAGCTGCCATATAGCACAGGGAGATCAGCTCGGTGCTTTGTGACCACCTAGAGGGGTGGGATACTGAGGGTGGGATGGAGACACAAGTGGGGGGAGATATGGGGATATATGTACACATATAGCTGATTCACTTTGTTATACAGCAGAAACTAACACACCATTGTAAAGTGATTATACTACAATAAAGATGATAATAAATAAATAAAGAAAGAAAGAAAAATGGGATTAATATGTGAGGATAAAGAAGTCAATAAATAAAAAATAAATGCACCTCCCCAAAGCAATATTACTCTCTCATTGTTCTCCCATAGCACTTAGAACAGAACATAACCAGCTCTTTTGTTGTTGATTTGAATAATATATTTGCTTCTTTGCTATAATTTGAATACCTCAGAGTCTGGGTCACAGTTTTTTGACTGTCTCTAGTACTTAGAACAGAGCATGAACTATGTGATTAATAAATGTTTTAAGAAAGGCTTTCACCAACCACTGTTGTCTATGTTTGCTTAAAATCTTAGCCCAGAAAAACAATGTTGAAAGAAGCATTAAAATAGCTTTCAGGAGCTTATGGCATTACTATTTTTTCTTATGTTGCAACAGAATAATAAGTTACAACTTTGCATTTAAAAAGTATTTTTGCCAAATACAGAGAGCTTTTGAACTTGGTACTTCGTCAGCATTAACAACTGATGAATTTAAAGTAGCAAACAGAGAGACAATGTTTGAAGCAGGATGCTGACTCATACTGACATCTGCAAATTTTGACTCAGTCACCTGGCTTCTCTATTTCCAGTAATGAAAGAGATGGAGGCGATGGATACCACTTTCTTACTACAGAAATAAAGGTATCAGGCAACTTAACTAAAATATACCTACGAATGTTACAACAAATTTTACTTTAAAAATACCAGCACAAATGTGTTCAGTGATGAAATGTTGCTTTAATAAGGAATCTGAGTTCGCCCCAGATGTATTATCAAATTGCTTCCTGAAGCCTTTCTAGTCTCACTTCCTCACTTGTAAAATGAGAAGATGGACTATATGAACATTTAGGCCTCCTAAATATTTGAAATCTAACACTTGATAAGATAATGTATACAATAACTGAATTGCTAAATCACTACTACAGTCTCCAAAAAGCCCTCTTTCAGAAAAAATCACAAGTATTTACATAGTTAGAAAAACCTCCAGACCCTACATGTACCTTGTTCCACTAAATTTTAATCAAGTCAAGTTTATGGTGACTATTCAGAAACACTTCTCACAAATGGAATAGAATTAGACTTCTTTTCAGTAGCATAATTTGGTTCAGTAAGAATCAAAGATATGCACCTCTTGTAATCATTTGAAAAACTGATGAGATGTTTAAAAAAAAAAAAAAAAGACTTTGCCCAAAGCCATTGAGACAGTTTCCCAGATTGATAAGTGGTATGAAAATGCCCATACTTTGGTGTATGAGCCTTTTAACAAAATGATACCATCCTCTGTAAAGATGGACGCTATCAAATGTATAGTTCATAAAATCTATATATTACATATTCTTTCATAAACAAATCAAAATAAGAAACAATCATCAAACTCTATCTCCCAGGCAACATATTAGTTCAACACTAAGCTATCTGATAATGTAAACAATGGCCAAATTAAGAAGTGGAACATATGCTTGCAGAGATGAGTAGCAGATTTGGGAAGCTAATTGAAGACTGATTCCAATGATGAAACTAATCTATGACTAGCTTGAGACAGACCAAGACAAGTTTCATGAATGAGTAAAAGTAGCACAAGTTAAGTGACTTAAGATTCAGTGTTCCAGACAGCACAAGACTATATCCTCTGTAGCAGCATCTGGCTTGATAATACATCATGGCCTGAGGAGAGAGACTGCTGATTTGACACAGATCACCATTTCTAAACCACAGACATAGTAATATTCCTAACAGTAACAGCATCATCTCTTATGGGGTTTTTTTTGCATTTTTCTTTTTATTTTTTTTTTTTGGAGTATAGCTGATTTACAATGCTGTGTTTAGTTTCTGCTGTACAGCAAAGTGAGTCAGTTATACATACACCCATATCCACTCTTTTTTAGATTCTGTTCCCATATAAGTCATTACAGAGTATTGAGTAGAGTTCCCACTGCTATTTGGTAGGTTCTTATTAGTTATCTATTCTATATGTAGTAGTGTATATATGTTAATCCCAATCTCCCAATTAATCCCTCCACTCCTTTCCCCGCCGGTCTCTTATGTTTTTAAATGCTAAATCTAGTAGTCAGTTTTGTATCCAGTTGAATGCTTTCGTTAACACTGATTAAGAGGCTAATACTGGCTTCTTCAAGAAAGCCTTTCATTTTGTGAAAGAAATATAGAAAATACTGCCAATGTCCATCATGTTACATGCCCTGTTTTGGTTTGTCTGCTGTTGCAAACAGCACACACACTCCAATGTGAACTGGAGACGTTAATTCAGTTGGGTAGAGCACTGGGTTAATGAGGACAAGGTCACAGATTTTATCCCCTTTCAGCCCAGTTAACTTGGCAGAGAAAAACCTTGCTACACAAGCTACAGCTGTTATTTCATCAAGCCCAATTGTAAATGCATAGTGTGGGTAATGGCAGAGGGGATCAAAACAACCTACCCATCCAGTCTCCTAGAAAACAATATCAAATATGTGTGGTTCAAGTTGGCAATTGTGTATTTTATTTAAATGACACCATTTTTTTTTTTTTCAGATTTTGCTGGGCTCTGAATACTGATGGAAGATGTAAGTTCAGAAAAACTTGTTTTACATCACTGAATGTGTTCTTGCACATGATCTACTGTCTGTTTCAGGTGGTTTGTCCACCTGTAATGAAGGAATAATTCATACATCCTAAGCTGCAGAATTCAACTTTCATCAGGCAGAAATGGTGAATTCCAAGGGTATAATTATGTAAAATGGAATACATTTTCTGAGCCTCAGATGTAGAGGAGGATTTTCAGCAATGGAATATGTTGAACTACACTAATAACAGGCATTCTGCTACCTAAGCATTATAAGTAGGAGACATCCTGTTTCATAAAAAGAATCATGGTTTTAAAGTGAGTCTATGTGGCAGATGAGCAAATCAGCTATAAAAAAGATTCTGCACAATTATGCCAATGTTAGAAGCAACCCACACTAGTCAATTGTACATGTGTGTGCCAGCACACACACACACACACACACACACACACACTTAGATCAAAAGTCAAAATGTGAGTTCCATCATCTAATATTAATCTATATTATATCTCCCTTATGAGCCTCCTATCAAATTTGTGAGACTTTATCATTAATGATCTTTAAAATCTAATAGACTCAAATCTTGAAAGTGAAGTAAACTAGCTCCTTCTGATTTCTAGTTCTGCTGATGAATGTCTGTGTGATCCTACTTACATGTGCTTTATGTGAAGGACTATGGCATCTGCTTCACATAGGAGAAAATAAAAACAAATTGGCTCAACATGCAAGTCATTTTACAGATCCCTATACACCTACATTCCAAAAAGACTTTTCATATTAACTTTTACTTTAGTAAAGATGTTTTCACTGAGTTAGGTTCTATTATTCCTAAACTTTGTGCCCTGCTCTTACAATTACTTTCAATTGATTTCTAAAGAACAGAAAAGTAAAGGCACACATTTAAAAATTCTATCTAAGGGCTTCCCTGGTGGCGCAGTGGTTGAGAGTCTGCCTGCCAATGCAGGGGACACGGGCTCGAGCCCTGGTCTGGGAAGATCCCACATGCCGCGGAGCGGCTGGGCCTGTGAGCCATGGCTGCTGAGCCTGCGCGTCTGGAGCCTGTGCTCCGCAGCAACAAGAGAGGCCGTGATAGTGAGAGGCCCGCGCATCGCGATGAAGAGTGGCCCCCGCTTGCCTCAACTAGAGAAAGCCCTCGCACAGAAACGAAGACCCAATACAGCCAAAAATAAATAAATAAATAAGTGCAGAGTGCATTTAAAAAAAAAAAATTCTATCTAAACAAAGTATCAGAATCATTAGAGTCTTCAGGAATATCTGCAGAATGATAAAAGTCAAGAAGCCTTCTTCAAGTGAAAGTGTTAAAAATTTAGCATTCTATTAGACCCTGTCTCACTGATAAATACTTTCCCCTCTATTTCTGTCCCCTAGAATACTGAGCACCAAACTCTGTCTACAGTTTCTCTATTTTAATATTATTGTTATTTTCATCTTGCTCATTTATTAAGTAATTTCACAAGTCTATTTGTATTACCTCGTTAGCAATGCAGACACAAGATTTGGAAATCATACAGTAAGTCAGAAGAGAATCAGTTTAAGGGCTTTGATTGTTGGGCTCCAGTTATCAGAGGTAACATGATTACTGTAAGAAAATGGTGCTTCTAGGTGATATTTGTAAAGTTCAAACAATAATACTGATCCTGTATTAGCATTTCTACGTTTTTTCCTTTCTGTTGAGTTCAGTTTTGTTTTGTTATTCCAAACATTGGTATATGTTAAGAAAAATAAAGTGAAACAAATAGGTATTATGAAAATTAATAAAGAGAAACCTTACTAAAATGCAGTTGGGAGGCTGGAATGGGGAGCTCTCATGCAGTACTATTTGATGTCAATTACAGAAAGAATTGTCAATTACAGACCCCAACAGAAGAATCATTAATAGGAAAGAATCATTAATTACAGACCTGTCCAGTTTATACAGGAAAAAAAATGTGCACTGCATCTCCCGCAAGAAACTGACTATCCAGCAACTGATACAATGAGAAACCATCACCACCCTGAACTCTCACTTTTCTCCAACGACTTCCATTCTTTCAAAACAACCCCTCCCAACTTCCACCTTTTACTCTATAAAACAGTGTCTCTCTCCTTTGTTTGCTGGACTTGCCTATATTTTTTTGTTGTGATTTGCTCACCTCGAATTCTCTGCTATTCTCCAATAAATCCATTTTTGCTGGTAAAATAACTATTTTATTTTGAAGGTCAACAGTATACAAGTCCAGAAATTTTAAAGACTATCTTACTAATCTGTAATCTTTTTTCCTCTTTTTAGTTGAAATATAGTTGATTTACAATATTATATTAGTTTCAGGTGTACAATATAGTGATTCAAAATTTTTGTAGATTATACTCCATTTAAAGTTATTATAAACTACTGGCTATATTGCTTGTGCTGTACAATATATCCTTGCAGCTTATTTATTTTATACAAAGTAGTTTGTATAAACTATGGTTTTATTTTACAAGGCATTGTGGAGCAGAGTTGCAATGTGAAAACAAAACAATAAAATAAAATAACAATAAAATAGCTTAAATGTATATCTCGTTTACACGATGCTCCCTCATGAAATAAAACCTTTGAACATGCTATGCCAGGAATATGCTTCCTACCATTTTCACCTTGTTAACTCCTCCTTATACTCAGATCTCTTCATAATTGTTATGACCTTAGGGAAATCTTCTCAACCTCACTATGTCAGGTACCTTGCTATATTTTTAAAAGAAAATAAGAGCACTTATCGCTTATAAAATATATTTTCTTATGGTTCATAGTAAAGGAAGCCTCAGCTTAGGATCATGTACACAAGCAACAGACTTGGCAACACCAATTTATAGCAAATAATGAGGCTGCAATTCTTTTTGCAAATGGTCAATCCTTTTCCAACTCCAATAACTCTCCTCTACCCTGACTCACAGGTGACTGACAGTCACATATTTCTCTTGTGGGCCAAAAGGTGAAAGCTTCTCTTCTAATAATAATAATAAAAAAAGTATAAAAAGTACATTCTGAGTTCTCTTTTAATACAAATGTTGAAATCCTAATTCAAAGCGTTTAGAGTCCTCCATCTTAAAGGCCAGATTCATCCCACTTATTCTTGGTCAAGTGAGACAGAGACAAGTCCCACCTAAGTACACAAGTGCACAAGTTTGCTTTTCTTTAGCTTATTCTTAAATATAAGCAGAGATCCAAGAATTCTATACATTTAAGAACAGCCTTAAACATGAAAAAGAAATAGTAAGATAAACAGAGGAGAAAGGACCCTTAAGGAGGCTCAGATTATTCAAGGAAAATAAGCAAAATAAAACTAAATTGAATCAATCCAAATAAAACTCTCAATACTAAATAAAAGGATTTATGAAGACAGTATATCCATAATGCAATAACTGGATAATAAGAAGAAAATAAAGGGACTTCCCTGGTTGCACAGTGGTTAAGAACCCGCCTGCCAATGCAGGGGACACAGGTTCAAACCCTGGTCTAGGAAGATCCCACATGCCACAAAGCATCTAAGCCCGTGTGCCACAACTACTGAACCTGGGCTCTAGAGCTGCCAAGCCACAACTACTGAGCCTGCGTGCCACAACTACTGAAGCCCACACACCTAGAGCCCGTGCTCCACAACAAGAGAAGCCACCACAATGAGAAGCCTGTGCACCCCAATGAAGAGTAGCCCCCGCTCGCCGCAACTAGAGAAAGCCCGCGCACAGCAACAAAAACCCAACACAGCCAAAAATAATCAATTAATTTTTAAAAAATAAAATAAAATCATTTAAATAACAGGTAAATTAATCCAAATGAAATAATTAGAAAATAAAATCAAGGATAAGAGGCAGAACTTTGGAGAGGAAAACTAAGAAATACATAGAATCAATAGAGAAGATCCAGCTTTCAACAAATAGGAGTTCCAGAGAGATAGGAAATAGGAAAGTGATGGAAATCTCAAAGACATAAAAGATATGGAATTCTCAGAGGTGGAGGGCACATCATATTTTTCCTCAGTTCTTGTTAGAGCTACAAATTGCTCTCTTTGCCTTTATCCTTGCCTCATATTATTTTTCTCAACACAGGAATCATCTGTTTAAAATGTACTACAAAGCAGTGAACATCTTTACTCAAAACTCCAAAATGCCCCATTACATTCAGAGAAAAAGCCAAAGCTCTCACATGATCTGCCTTGCACTCCCTATCACATCTCTGTCCTAATCTCATATCACTTAGCCCAGGCTCAAAGATCAGGCATGCTCCCCAGCAAGGGTTTTCTCTAACTGAGCCTTCTGCCTCAAATTCTTTTTTCCCAGGTATGCATGTTTAACTTCCCCATCTCTTTTAACTTGTGCTCAAATGAAGCCTATTCTGATCACAATATTTCAAACTATAACCCCAACCTAGCGATACTGGTCTTCCTCACTCTTCTCTGTGTTTTGATTTTCCCATACCTTTCTCAAATATGATCAAATTTGCTTATTTATCATATCCACTCTTTAATGTCTGTTTCTGTTCAGTGGGATATAATAAGCTCCATAAGGTCAGGCACTTTTGTAGTTTTTATTCATTATTGTGTTGCAAGAGCCTGCAACAGTGCCTGGCACATAGAAGATGCCCTATAACTGTTTATTGAATGAATAAATAAATAAGTGAAGAATTTCTCCAGAGGTATTTTTCAGGTGAAATACAACAAAACATGGCTACAAAACAGAAAAGGAAAATAAGAATAAAATTAAAATGAGAACCCTGCTACTAACCCTTCATCCTGAGACCAAGGCCGGAATAATAGGTTTAGATAACAGTACAGTATTTTTTCCACAGTCCAGAGGTTGAAGCCATGGTCTCTTTAAAGCGGAACGATGAAAGTACTGGTGAAAATCAGAACTTGACATTCACTCGTTTGTACAACTCACTTATTTTTTCATTCACACGTCAAATGTATATTGTGTACCTGTTAGATTCTAGGCCGTGTGTAACATTTTATGAGAGAAAACTCATATAGCCACTTTCTCATTTCTAAGTACTATTATCTCATTTCCAAGCATTATTTTGTCATGACCGAAAGTCACAGGAATTTGATAAGCAATGGCCACCAGTCGGAATCATTTACTAAAATATCAACATAAATACATTATTAACAATATATTAATTTTACACATAAAGTTATAAGGTATATTCACGTAAAGTAATATTTTGCTTCATAACAACCCTGTGTAGCAAGTAGTTTTCTCTTCCTAATTTACAGAGGAGGAAATAAGCTCAGAGAAGGCAAGGGACTTGCCTAAGACCACATATTTCGAAAGAGGCAAGTTCACTGCCGTTTCCGCCACACTTCACCTACTTTTGCATCATTCTAATGCTTCAGTTGGACACGCTCGTGTCATCCTTCTAGTTATTCTGAAGACATATCAAGTGTTCCTCTCTGGAAGTTAGAGTGATTCAGTTCAGGCACAGTAATTGCTTCCTTACCGGGATTCTAAACCTTGTATGCTTGTATGTGCATGTGTTTGCGTGTGTGTAGCATTTATCCTATTGTTTCAACATGCTTGCATATTTTTTGGACTAAGAGTGCCACGTAATACCTGCTAGCTTGTATGCTGCCTCATGGAAATACGTTCATCGTGCAGGCTTAGAAGAACTTTGACTTCTGATCCTGACTGATTAAAAAGCTTAAAGGCTGGATTTCATAAAACTTCACACCCAAACCGATGACATTTTTCTGTACTCCTGTACGTCACCTAGAGACATGCATTAGGAATCACAGAATTACATGATCGCATAGCTTCTACCTCCTTCTCTGCCATATGTGGGGCAAAGACTGGGGCTGACTCTGGAGTCAAACTGGGTGGATTCAAATCCTATCTCTAGCATTCACCAACTATAGGTGTTGGGCTGTGAATATATTCTCTCCATGCCTCAGTGTCTTCATCTATAAGGTAACAGCAGTATATGCCTCATAGGATTGTTCAGAAGGCTAAATGAATTTATTAAGTAATTTAGAACAGTGTCTGAAACACAGTGGCACTTACTAAACTATTATTAGCTAGTTCATCTTCCTCACAGGTGATATGGATAATCAAATTAGATGGTGCGTGTGAAAATGATTTGAAAGTTCTCTTACTGTTTCTCTAAGTCATGTATTTATGAACAACGAAATGCACAAGTTTAAAACATGTTAAATGACTCATCATTAATCTTAAGGATTACATGAAAATAATGAAATACTATCTAGTAAGGAGTGACTGATATTGTGAGGTCCTCAGAGAACTTCCTGTCAATTCAGTTAGCAATGATTTCTGATTCATTCTACCATAGAATTCTGAGAAAAGAAAACAAAAGGGAGCACAGGCTTTTGCCCTTCTGGGGCCCATATACTCCTGGTTACGCCCTCTCCAGCCCGATTCTTCACAACTGTCACCTAACTTCAATAGCACCAGTAGCACAATGCTCGGTGATGGGAACATTACATGTTTATTTAGATAAGTTGAAAAGCTAGCTTCTACTCCTTAACTGCATTTGCATAATTGCAAGCTGAATATTATTTTGACCATTTACTAGCTTTATGCCATTTATAAAACAGTAATTTATACACTGAGCATTCCAGAGAACTCCTTTAATAGCCACTTACTTTCAATTTCCTGTGGCTGAAACATCATTCAGTTGAATGACAACGGATCAGTGTTAGTCAATTAAAGCTCATGAAAGGAAAACAGACACTACCCATAAGGAGAACCCTGAACTGTGGGTTAAGAATGCAAAATGTACTGTGTACCTGCAAACCAGAACCTGCTGTGATTTTCCTGAACATTCAATTATACTCTACTATGCTTAGAGTCAAACTTAGGTCTCAGTCTTAACAAGAGTTTCAGATTTTTATTTTTATGTTTGAGTCTCACTCAGTGCAATTTTACAACCAAATCCTTTTTCCCTTTTTGCCTTGTACATTTCACTTCTTTCAAATTTTGTTTACTTTAAGTATTTTACATGTTTTTTCAATCTAAATTAATTGTATTTCAAAACAAGCAGGGAGGATAATTAGATGGATAGATGGAAATTGAGTGTATTTTGGAGGAGTCTATATAGCAGAAAAGGATACAGGTAGGGAATGAAAGGGACATTCCAGGGAAATGGAATAGTATGTATACAGAAC
Organism: Phocoena phocoena; assembly: GCF_963924675.1. Lineage (NCBI taxonomy): Eukaryota > Metazoa > Chordata > Mammalia > Artiodactyla > Phocoenidae > Phocoena > Phocoena phocoena. Next base: position 65,772,747 of record NC_089234.1, on the reverse strand, counting down.
ACTGAGTCCCAAAATGACATTTTCATTCATTCACCTCCATCCTCCTTTGGGTGGCATCTTGGTTGCCCAAGAATTTACAATAATCCAAGAATAATATTCCATTGTATATATGTGCCACATCTTCTTTATCCATTCATCTGTCAATGGACACTTAGGTTGCTTCCATGTCCTGGCTATCGTAAATAGAGCTGCAATGAACAATGTGGTACATGACTCTTTTTGAATTATGGTTTTCTCAGGGTATATGCCCAGTAGTGGGATTTCTGGGTCGTATGGTAGTTCTATTTTTAGTTTTTTTTTTTTTTTTTTAACATCTTTATTGGGGTATAATTGCTTTACAATGGTGTGTTAGTTTCTGCTTTATATCAAAATGAATCAGTTATACATATACATATGTTCCCATATCTCTTCCCTCTTGCGTCTCCCTCCCTCCCTATCCCACCCCTCCAGGCGGTCACAAAGGACCGAGCAGATATCCCTGTGCCATGCGGCTGCTTCCCACTAGCTAATTACCTTACGTTTGTTAGTGTATATATGTCCATGACTCTCTCTCACCCTGTCACAGCTCACCCTTCCCCCTCCCCATATCCTCAAGTCCGTAAGTCAGAAAGAAAAAGACAAATACCGTATGCTAACACATATATATGGAATTTAAGAAAAAAAAATGTCATGAAGAACCTACGGGTAAGACAGGAATAAAGACACAGACCTACCGGAGAACGGACTTGAGGATATTTTTAGTTTTTTAAGCAACCTCCCTACTGTTCTCCATAGTGGCTGTATCAATTTACATTCCCACCAACAGTGCAAGAGGGTACCCTTTTCTCCATACCCTCTCCAGCATTTATTGTTTGTAGATTTTTTGAAGATGGCCATTCTGACCGGTGTGAGATGATATCTCATTGTAGTTTTGATTCGCATTTCTCTAATGATTAATGATGTTGAACATTCTTTCATGTGTTTGATAAGAAGAAATGAAACTGAGTTATTTGTAGTGAGGTGGATGGACCTAGAGACTGTCATATAGAGTGAAGTAAGTCAGAAAGAGAAAAACAAATACCATATGCTAACACATATGGAATCTAAGGGGAAAAAAAAGGTCATGAAGAACCTAGGAGCAAGACGGGAATAAAGACACAGACCTACTAGAGAATGGACTTGAGGATATATGGGGAGGGGGAAGGGTAAGCTGGGACAAAGTGAGAGAGTGGCATGGACACATATATACTATCAAATGTAAAATAGATAGCTAGTGGGAAGCAGCCACATAGCACAGGGAGATCAGCTCGGTGCTTTGTGACCACCTTGCGGGGTGGGATAGGGAGGGTGGGAGACGCAAGAGGGAAGAGATATGGGGATATATGTATATGTATAACTGATTCACTTTGTTATAAAGCAGAAACTAGCACACCGTTGTAAAGCAATTATACTCCAATAAAGATGTTAAAAAAAAATGGAGAAAATAAAATCAAATATATTAATTCAAAAAAAAGAGAGAATAATCCAAGAATAAGACAGAAACTTACAGTACTACAGAGAAGCACAGGATTAAAAACAAAATCAAACCAAACAAAATAAAGGATTGGGAGGAAACAGATCAATATTCCCATGAGAGACAGAGAGAGAGAACAGTAGCATAATACAAGGATAAACAGTATTTTCTACCTTAACCTTTGTAATAAACATATTAGATTCTCAATAGAAAATTCTGACTCACACATAAACCTTTTTAGATGAGGTATTTGGGATGAATTTATATTACACATATTTCTTCAGCTGTTTATGTTTCTACTGCCAATATCTGAGGTTAGCAACCATATGTCACTTGCCTTATATTCCCAAAGTCTAGCATAGGGCCTGGACATAGGAGAACTCTATAAATACTTAATTATGTGGTAGGGGTTAGGGATGGGGTAGGGATGAAGAATGGGCAAGACTGCCTATTATGCACATTAACTGATGATTTTTTTAAAATGAAAACAGAATTTTTCTTAGGAGAAATCAAAATTTACCTGGTGTCCAGATGAATGCAACAAAATATATACTTTTCTATATCCTTTGATTTTACACACACCGTGCCCTCATCTCCCACATACCCACACCCCCTTCCACATACATACATGTTTGTAAGCTAGAAACTTGTGAAAAATAGTTTCAGGTGATTTAAATGGATAAAGCATAAGCTTTAAAATAAATAAAAGCATAAAAATGCTGTGTGAATGTGTCATCACATCATGCTTCATTTACTGTGTGTTTCTAGGTGGTGGCAATGATGAGGGTCCTTGAATAAATTTAATCCTCTTTCTCCATCCCCAATATTATTAAAGTTATGTTTAGCAAAGTGGAGTCAGTTCCTGGCAGAGTGCCCTTCCTCCTACCTATGCTCATTCCCCATTTGAAATGCCTTGTTCCTTTGTCCCCTTGTCTAGCGGAAAACATCCAAAGATGTTTTATAGATACACAAGCACAGAAGTGTATATCTGGTATTAACACACATGGATGGCAGCAGTCTACACAAAGAGTTGTATACATCATTATTTCCTCCAGATGATGGCGAATTATATTAAACATGCATTTTAAGCCGGTATTTTTGAAACAGTTCATGGCAGAATAAACTAAGAAGCTACAAATATTCTCAATCACTACACCCTGACATTCAGATATTTCTGATCACAGTTTGAGAACAACTGTTCTAACTGGGTTTACTTTTGTTGAAACTATGCACATATTCGCAGCTGAACTCATCTAGGAGTTCAGAAAGGGAATTATTTGTCCAGGCTTCTATTACAGAGGCTTATCATAGAGGTGCACAGAATTTATACAGTAGTTCCAAATTTTACAATGATTCAGATTTGAATCATATCAGAAAAATGATATATCTATACAGGAAAACGCTGCTTAATAAACTCAGTTTTCTAGAATATTATGCCCTCCTGGGTCAGGACAGTTCAGAAATAAATCTGGTTAAAAGAATAAACACCGGTTAATGTAAACAACACTCAGATTAATTCTAATGTAACTCTCCCTTGCAATCCAAGATTTTTATACTGCTAAATATAATTTGACAGATCCCTTCAATTAGTTTATGAGGTTAGGCCATAGTCAAGCTCCTCACAGGAATCATAATTCAATCCATTTTGTCTTCCTTATTTGCCTACTGAATGAATAAATACCCAATTCATATCACGAATCCTCATCTTATACCTAAACCTTAAACCTAAACATAACTTTAATAATATTGGGGATGGAGAAAGAGGATTAAATTTATTCAAGGACCCTCATCATTGCCACCACCTAGAAACACACAGTAAAATGAAGCATGATGTGATGACACATTCACATAGCAAAGTGGAGTCAGTTCCTGGCAGAGTGCCCTTCCTCCTACCTATGCTCATTCCCCATTTGAAATGAACATGAGAGCAGAGCAGGAAAGGCCTCTGTTATCATCAGCCTCCCCTGTGTTGTTACCGCTACTAGAAAAGCAAGTTCTCTGGTTTTCAGCTGGGCTGGGAGAACACAGAGGCCTTTGTTTTATACCAAACACTTGCACATTGCTTTGAAAATAACGTCTCTGTCTGTATTACAACTCCACAGGAATACAAAACAAATGTGTAGCAAATGTGAAAAGATCATTAGAATGAATCTGAGAGTCATTAATACAGTCTTAAGCCTGTATGTGACACACATATATATAAAAACATGGCTCTGCAACATACTGTGTGTATATGAACTATTTGTTTATTAAGGGTGAATTCTAAGCCAATTGGTAGCTTGCTTTTACTTGAAGGTGTCTCTTCAAGTGACAGAAAACTTCTGTGTAGGAGGTACTGAATGATATGTGTTACTGTGGCAGAGTTACAGGTTAAGGATGCACCTAACGGGGATCATCTTTAAAATTGCTCATGTCTGTGAAGCCAGCGCCTTCACGGCTGCATCACCCAGGCCGGCATCCCAGCAGCCTAACTGCCGGGACAGGGTCTGAAGCTGTCTAACTGAAAACATTTTGAGCATTTAAATAACCTACTGTCACTAGGATATACTCTTATCTGAAAATTGTGGATATTAACTGCTCAATTTCAGAGAATTCTCATGAGGATTGATGAAGTAACAGATAGGTGAGAGCTTGAAAAATTATGGTCTGCTTTAAAAAAACCAAGTTATCAATATTATTGGAAGACCGCTAGGGAGGGAGAACAAAGGATGAGCTGCTCCTCTGCCCTGTTCCTCCTCTCTCAGCTTCTGACGTCATCGTCCTCTTCCACCTCGTTACTCCAAGTATCATCCTTTCCCTTACTACCCATATTCAATCAGCAATTAAGTTCTGTCAACTTTTTCACATAAATAATTCTTGAATCTGCTCTCTCTGGTATTTGTCTCTTTGCCACCCTGATCCAGATTTTCATAAAACAGTCTTCAGCTGGCAAGCCTACCACCAACCAAGTATATCTCTCAAGTCTATTCTCTAAATAGCTGACCAAATATATGGTCAAAATGAGTATCAGTTATGGCTATTTCCTGCTTGAAATGCATCCAAGATTCCCATTCATGTCCATGCTTCTCAGTATGACAAATCATTCCCTCTACAGCAAGACCATTTCCTGTCTTCAAGCTCCCTCTCTCCACATTCTCTGCCTTCCATTTACGCTCCAGCAATGCCAATTTACTTACTACTCATCCTTCAAGACTTAGACAAGGTAACACACCATCTAGGAAATTTTTTCTTGATGCCACCCTCTCCTAAGCCACAGCACATTCCCTAGGGCTTCTATAAAATCCTGTATCTCTTTGTATCCCTGCATTTTCTACATATTTATCTTATCTTGTTGATTTATATGTCTGTCTCTTCTAGATGGGAACTCCTTAAAGGAAAGGTCTGTGTCATATTAGGTCCTTATATTATCGGCATGTAGTGAACCTCAATAAATACTTATAAGTGTGAGTAAAGGAGGCTGGAGGAAAAAGAATGATATGGAAATAACTATATAAATATAAGGAGAAAGAGATGGCACAGAAACATTGAAAGTAAGTCACTTGTAAGAAAGAAGCAAAAAAAATGATAGGGGCAAAAATAAAGGGAAAGAATCATTGATGACATATGGATAAGGAGGGTCATGGGGAAGAGGCAAATGTTGAAAGGAGAAATAGGAGAAGGTGGAAAAATAAAAAAAAGAATGGGTTGATGGAGAATAGGTCTATTAGAGGACAAGATAAGAGAAGCAGGATTGTAGAAAGAAAAGGCAAAATTGACAAATAAAAACCAATTATGGGGGCTTCCCTGGTGGCGCAGTGGTTGAGAGTCCGCCTGCCAATGCAGGGGACACGGGTTCGCGCCCTGGTCTGGGAAGATCCCACATGCCGCGGAGCAACTGGGCCCGTGAGCCACAACTACTGAGCCTGCGCGTCTGGAGCCTGTGCTCCGCAGCAAGAGAGGCCGCGATAGTGAGAGGCCCGCGCACCACGATGAAGAGTGGCCCCCGCTTGCCGCAACTAGAGAAAGCCCTCGCACAGAAACGAAGACCCAACACAGCCAAAAATAAGTAAATAAACAAAATGACGGAGGAATTACGTTTAAAAAAAAAACCAATTATGTTGAGCCCAGACAAACAGAAGAGAAGAAAGCAGAAGGTGTGTTGATAAGCAATAACCATGGAAAGTAGCAAACATAAAGTAGCTATCGGTAGAAGTAGAAGAAAAAAACAGCCTAGAATAGTTACAGAAAGATAAATGATTTAATGTCAATATGAAGGAGGGAACACCTAAAAGTAAAGAAGCAAACGTGGAAAAGAAAGAGTAAGAAATCATGACTTGGAAATATACTAGAGGCTGTCTTTTCAATACTGAACCATTTGTCTGTTAGAATATGGAATTTGTTAAAAACAGTAACTTTTACCTATCTTTCTTTATTAAAAATAGGGACAGATATTGACCCCAAAGTCAGCAACTCCACTGGCAATGTAGTCATTAAGTACTACACAGCTATTCAGGCCTATTTTTTTTAGGTTAATTTTTCCATGTAATTATATTAAATGAGTTTTGCTCTCATCAAGGGCAATTGCGATTTAGTATCTGCCCTTAACTATAACAAATTAGCCAGACTTGAAATACAAAATGTTCTTTTCTATCGGTACACTGTAAAAGACTACCAGTCTCCACTGGTATCTTAGAGTTGCTTCATTATACAAGGAGAAAATTGGAAGAAAAGCACCACGGGCAGATGTCCTGAATGCTGTCAGAGCAGGTGACATTTATGTGATGTGACTCACCTTGACATCTCTTGGTATTCCATTACAAATCTGAGAGAGAATGTTTTCGCTTGTGGGTTGCAATTGCCTCAGGTACCCTGGTACTATCCATGTTCTTCAGCAGGGGTCAGCCCATACTCATTGTTAAACACCAGTCTAACATATGGTGACCAGCTGGCAAATTGACAGTCCTGCAATGCATCAATCTGCCCTTTCTAATAAAATATTTTGTAGGAGGTAGACCTCAAGGGATATCATGACGTTAGTTATGATGTGTCTAAAAATGTAATAGGTCTACTTTTGTTTAAATGTAGAGTTTCATTGCTTTATAATCACATTCTTTATCCAGAAAAATCAAGAGTATATCAAAGCAAATTTTATAGCTATTTTAAACAACACCCTTCAATAATTGTCTCTTTTGAAACTGACTAGAAATGCCTACCTGAGGAAATTTTATCTTCTCATTTCTGGCAATGTAGAATATAACCTATTCCCCTCCCTACTGTACTTCATCCTTTGGCGCTCCTTTAATATTATTAATAAGGGATTAGTATCCATGCCATTTTATGGCCAAAATATTTCAACCTCTCTTTGCCATCAGCTGTTGACTATAAACTTTCTCATTTCCCCACCATGCGTTATGCCTGTATGTCCCATGTTCTCTCTAAAATTTGTGGGATTCTGTAAGGAATTTAAAATTCCACACCCACTTTTTCTTAGGGCTTTTTCTCTTGCCTATTCACATTAGTTTTTAAAGAATTTAAAATCATTTGAAAATATTAGTCACCGTTTATAATATCCCTACTCTACAACCCAGTGGTTTTTATATGCATTATCTATATAATTGTCACAGCAAGCAAGGTGGGTTTTGCTTTCCTCATGTTAATGAGGAAAAAAAAAACCAAAACCTGAATTTGGAGAGTGTAAGTGATGTATCCACACCACAAAAAGCATCCAGTAGCCAAGTCAGGATTTGAACCTGGTGTGTTGGATTCTAAAGCCAGTATTTATCATTAAACACCAGACAAACAAATGATAACCTCTTGGCATTTTCCATGTGCATAGTACTTTCATATGTACCTGGAAAAATTCAATGAGAAAAATAATCTGCTGGGAAAACAAACAAAAAAACCTGAAAGTCTTATACAATTAGAATTTTGTTGGCACGGTTTATCTCAATTAAGCAGATACCAGAAAGCTTCTTGTGTACTCTAAGCCTAAAGAAACATCTCAAAAGCCAAAGTACTCCATATTGGGAAGAAATGAGAGTCACTTCCAATATGCACTCATGACATACTGCTAGGCTTCATCTACCCAGATCCCAAATTGTTGTGGCTTTCTTTGTTTTCTGCTCAAATTATGTACACTTGAAAATCTGTTGTGGCACTACAACCCCTGCTCTTAAAGCACACTCAAAAAGCAAAGCGTAAGGTAAAAAGCATTAAACAAAAATATTACTAATCGTTATAACATTAAAATATTCTGTATAGAGTACATTTATATATTTACTTATTATTTTGGTATTTCTAGTGACATCTTTACTAAAACTGTCTTCTAATAATATAAGGTGCTCTAGCTTTAGCTTAAAAATGAAATGAAAAAGAAAGTGTTCATTGCTTGAACCCTGTTGCTATTATATATTCCTACCCCAGGGCAAATGAGAGTACTGTGGTACAGATTCAAAGTTAAATTTTCATTTCTTTTTTTGTTACATTGAAGGACTACTGAAAATATAAGTATATCTTCTTCTAGACTACTAAACTCCAATCTGAAAAAAGGAACTGAGGAAAGTACAGCTCTTTTTTCCATAGAGACATGACCATTTGGGTCTGCAAAGGATCCATGGGACACATAAAATATTCCCATTTCTGGGCCCATTAAGATGGTACATTATCACATATACAAGAACTTTTAAATAATTTATGAAAGAGAAGCAGGCTAATAAGTATTTTAATATTTTAAATTTTTGAATAGATTTTATTATTTTTTTATTTGTAAATTATTATTTTATTATTATTATTTTTGGCCATGCTGAATGTGGCTTGTGGGATCTTTGTTCCCTGACCAGGGACAGAACCCTTGCTCCCTGCAGTGGAAGCGTGAACTTCTAACCACTGGACTGCCAGGGAAGTCCCTTGAATAGATTTTAATACTCAGACTACAGTTTTCTTCTTTTTTCACATAGCCTGCCTTGAGAAGCTCATTGACTCTTAACAGCTTTAACAGCAGTCTCTTTGAGAATAATTCCCAAATTTATATCTATACCTAGTATTATTCTAAACTCTCATTCCTCTTTTCAATAGGAAATTAGATATTTTCACTTACATGTTTTATCTGAAATTCAAAATATCTGTATTTGAACTCTATCCTCAAAATTATCTTTTCTTCAAAACTCAGATTCCAGTAAAATTTTTTAAAAAAAAAAAAGCACCTTTATTTTCCCCTATTTTTCATATGCAACACATTAGAGTCATGTTAAACACTGGCATCCCCAGGTTTTTATAAGTTGAAATTCCAATTCCAAGTTCTTTATGATGCTGCTCCCAACTCACCCTAATACATCTCCTGCTTCTCTTCCTGCTAATCATGCCCTACATTTAACATTCCTTCTTTGAAGTGCCTTTCTCCTTCTTACCCTGGGAAACTCCCACTCATTCTTCAAGACTGAGCTCAAACAGTTCCTCTTCTGTGAAGTATTTTGCTCAAGGCATAGCTGGTCACTTCCTGGGTTCCTAATAGCTATATTTATTCCTTCCCTAATTTCTACAAATCCTTGAGGGCAAACATTGAATCCAGATCTAGATTTCTGCTTTCTATATGAAGAATAGAACCAATGTATAATAGGTGCTCACTAAATATTTTTAAATGCATGCATAAATAAAAGAGTACATGAATGAACAAATAGTTCAATGAATATTGACTTCTCTTAGCATCTTCATGGACTTTATATCACTACATTTTGTTTTTCCTTTATCTATTTGAAAAATAATTCCTTAGGTAGTTAATATCTGTTTAAACTAAAAAGTCAAAACTTCCATTAAATATAATTCAGCTTCTTTTTCTAAGGTCATAATATGTTGATGAACTTTAAAAACATTTTGTAGGTCCCAAATAGTTGCAATAAATTATCCATAAGACAACTGTGAATATGTTCCCTGCGTATGTGGGCAAATTATGATGAACACCACCAACAAAAGAGCTTCAAAGTTCAAAGGGAAAAATAATATATTTAATGTTTTTATTCCTACAAATCATTTCCTTTCATTTTTATTTCTACTCTCCCACATACTATCAATTCCATCAGATCAGAAATATGATGGAAACGCTTCCTGAAGTTTTAGTTTTTCCTTGTAGGACATAAAGAAATATTCTCTGCAAATAATGGTGGAATTTGGGGGGGGTTAAGGGTGTTTCCCTAAGGAAAACTCAAAATATAGTACCCCCTTCTAACACATTTAATTCCCAAGAATATCTAATTTAAAACTCTGGATGTTTTGGTCTCTACAATAATGGAATTATGATTTTTTTTGTCTTTTGTTGTTATTATTAACAGACAAAAATACTTTATTCCAATAAAAAATCCATTAATAAGCATTTGTAAAATAAATCCTATGTTTATAGTAAAAATGAATCTAAGAAAATAAACATAAAAATCTGAAAGCAAAGAGTAAGCTTCCATAGAGAAATCTCTAAATGGCCACTCTGATGGCCTTGACCTTTCCTATGAGCAAAGGAAGGCAGCCTCACATTTTAAGCGTCATGATAATTACAATGATAATATTTATATAGTTGCATGCAACTGACCAGTGCATTTGTTGCCAAGACAAAGCAGAAAGGACCTGACCAAGGTGAGGGCACTGAGATCAATTCTTACCCACAATCAGGGAATATGGTCACAAAATGTAAATATCAAAGACTGCCTTCAATGTGGATATTTATTCCAAGCGAAGGATGGGACAAGAAGAGGAAATTACCTGTAATCAAGGTAGCGTGCTCAACAGAACCCAAAGACTTAAAGAAAGTAAGAGAGAAGTTCATCTAGAGGGAGGATCCTTCTGCCCCAAATTAAAAATGACAAGCAACTACATACCAGAGTAATAAGAATTTAGTATCTCTTTGAGGCTCCCTCTTTCTCTAACATCTCCTGGTACAAACACATCCCTGATCATAAGGAAAGAAGGGGTGAAATTCACAGTCTGAAGCCCAATCAAAAGACAGAAGGAGGCAGTGTTTGGACTGAAGCAGTGTCTAGATTTTGCATGTCATGTGGTCGCGAGAGACAAAGAGATCAAGAGAGTGGCTGTTACAGTGTAGGCCAAGTGGTCTAGGCTGTATAAGAAAGGCAAAATAAAATGACTAAAAGTAGAGGAAAAATGAAAGGATCTGAGGCAAGAGAACATGATAAGGTTGAGGATAAGGTGTTAAAACTTTTAGACGTGAGAGAGTTAGACATAAGAGTGGGAATTTAAGTTATCAAAGTGAAAAAATAGCCTATTTGTAGATAATACTCAACGAAGTACTACAGAAGGGAAAATTAACTCCAAACTTCACTAATTAATGGTTCTTGAACACAGCAAGAATAAGGCTGATAAAATTAGTTATATTGACAAAGATTCATCTATTGGAATATATCACTGTGTTTTTTCTTTTAACCAGTTACTTTTAAACTCACTGGACATTGATTTAGGATACAGAGTTTCACAGACTGCTCTTCTTTTTTAAATACAATATTTTGTTTTTAAATATAAAATTAATCTAATATTGTTTGCATGATTATCTATCCATCACCAACTCAAATAAATGATTATCAGTTAAATTTCTGAGAGACTGAATAGACAAAGGGACAATGACCAGACTAAATATGACAAGAGAGCTTTGACCCACAACTTCTGCCGCAACTACGTCAAGAAATTAAACCACAGTCTCTGTAGCAATTGGCCCAGAATGGACTTGAACAACAGCCAGCCTAGCTCTATTTGCCCCTGCTTTAAATTCAGTAACAATCAGAGAAAGCAAAATGTGCTACCCAAACCAATGACATACATACGATGGCCTGCTTCTTCTGTGTCAGCCAATCAGAGATACCTGAAGTCTTCCCTTTTTTCCATTTTAAAGCTTTCCCTCTTCCCTGACGGCCTTTGTGTCACTGCCAAAAGCAAGTGATGATGGCTACAGTGAGCTCTGAATAGTCTGCATGTTTTCGTTTGGCTGTTCTTTGTTTATTCCCACATTTATAACAGTTGAGGCTCCAGTGTTCTAAGACAATTCATAATTTAATTCTACCTTCCTGTAATCTCTGCAGATTCACACAATACAGAACCGTTTTGCCTCTTGGAAACTGGCAGAGTCATTTCACCAAATTCTCTGATAAATTCCCCACAGCCAGACATTGAAATACCAGATTTCACATAAAAGCGTGCTCTCACTCTCAGTGAATATATTTTTTTTTTTTTTTTTGTGGTACGCGGGCCTCTCACTGTTGTGGCCTCTCCCGTTGTGGAGCACAGGCTCCAGACGCGCAGGTTCAGCGGCCATGGTTCACGGGCCCAGCCGCTCCGCGGCATGTGGGATCCCTCCCGGACCGGGGCACGAACCCGTGTCCCCTGCATCGGCAGGCGGACTCTCAACCACTGCGCCACCAGGGAAGCCCTCTCAGTGAATTTTAATAAACAATTACTAAGGTGTTATATAAACTGAATTTTTGCCCATTACTTATCATATCAGAATACATGTAAATTTTTATCATGTAAAAATAAATGTCAGACAGAATTATTCTCCTTTATGTTAAAGTATTTCTCATTGGCATTACTGTATAATGTTTCCAGTGATTCAAAGCTCTACAAAGTAAAACAAACCAATTCTTTACAGGAGAATATTCATGCAAAAGGCAATAATAATAACCTATAATTACTCTAACACAATGTCCAAGAGAAAGAAAAAGAGCCATCATTTAGAGCACAGAAAAATAATTCCTCCTCCCTGATACAATATTTATTTCAAATATAGAATGAATGCCTTCTTAAAGTTATAAATTGGAAGGCCTTTTCAAAATCTTAAGTGATCTACGTATCTCATATTTTATATTTTCAATTATTTGCTATATATTTATGTATATTTTTAACACATAAGGGAAAGAGAATTAGGTAGTTTTATCAAGTAAAGCAAAAGTCACCTTTCTCTGCTCTTATAGTTTAAATCATAAGACATAAAACTGCTTTTAAAAGGAAGAAACATAAAACTCACCAATATTTCTTATTCCCTTTGCTGTGTGGGCTAAAACATTTAAATTGCTAATATCGTTAACACATTGTGTTAGAATATAAACGCTTCACCTCAGAAAGTAAAATAAACCATGTGCAAAGAGATTCTGTATTTAACAAACAAAAGGATGTAAGGCATAGAACATATGAATTTCATATGTTTATGCTTCCAAAAAGGCTTTAATTCTGAAGTTCCAGCTGAATAGACGAAAGGTGAGCTTCTATCCTTCTCTCTGCTCATTTGCTATTTCATCTCTCAGGATTGCATCTTGGAAAAGGAAGGTGGGGCAAAAGGGTTTTTTAGATACAAGCTTGCGTCCAGTGGGAGGTACACAGATAGTGAGAATAAAAGCACCCCGACTTCCAAACAGTTCGTCATCTGCCATCACTCTACAGTTGCCTCATCCAAGGACTCTCTTTCTACAGATGAATGCAACATGATTTCTACATGAATATTCATGAGGGCTCTTTTCTTTTTCCTTCACTTGGACAGCCTTTATTGCCCAGTCATTACTTAGGATACCCTGGATATAAGGAAAGCTGAGAGCTCAGCGTTTTACCGGAAACCCCTTTACATCTACACACTCCTCCATATTTTAGGTTAACTTCTTTTTAAATGCAATTCTTGTATTTTCTTTTCTTCTTTTTAATTTTATTGAAGTATAGCTAGGATAACTCTTGAGTGCAGCAGGCCACGCTTAAAATGGTCAGAGTGATAAAATGCCTGAGAAAACTGGCCCACTAGCAGACAAGTAGGCTTAGCTTGCTGGTTTGGCCAAGATTCTGAGAACATACAGATAGTGTAGAAAAATAAAACCAGAAGAACTGCTGGTTGTGGTATTAACTACATAGGATGAGCCAGCCCAGCCCTTTCCCTATTTATATCTCAACTCCTAGCAAGTTTCTTCAGTTTCTCTCAGAGCTGAATGTCTGCTGTCACCATGTCCACTCCTACTTTATTATCATTCCTTCAGATCTTTTTTCTTTCATCTTTCTGCCTTGCTGTCCATCTTCCTGTTCTCCTCACCTCTTCTATCTTAGGCTACCCTAGTCCAAAATTCTCCACTGTAGCTATTGCTATATCCTTCATACCAGGACAGTGCCTGATATTCTACAGATGTTCAGTAAATGAACCCAAAAAAAGTTATAGAAAAGCCTACAATCTAGTACATCATTTTTTCAAGTGAAAACTGACACTGCATTGCATCTTAAAATATAAAATTTGATGAGGATAGATAAACCACCCTGGTATATTTCTGAACAAGCAGTTTAAAGAATATTAGTGCTTAAAGCAGCATTACTTTCCTCTAGGTATTTTCAGTTTTTTAACTGTATTAATAGTAACATTACAGTTGGAACACACTTAGAAATCGCTATTTTTTGACAAAGATGAAGTTTTGTATTTCTTATTTGAGGAAGAGTTATCATTTTCATCTTTTTCCCATAAATTTTCAGCAACTTTTAAAAATGCATCTTAAGTGACCATAAAAGATACAATTATCTAGAAAGTTTTACCTAGAACTTGTCTCCTGTTCAAACGAGGGAAAAGAATTAGATGTTCTCAAGTGTTATGTAAACCATGAAATGTAGAAACTAAGTTTAGCCAAGATACTGCTTGGACAGAATTTACCTGAGGTGAGAAAAGGAAAGGAGGGAGCATTATTCATGAAGAAAGCATTAAATATTCCAACTTCCAAATATCATGAAGAGAAAACTTTCACAACCCTAGTAAATCCTAGTGGGTTTGCAGGTTAAGATGGCAAATTGTCACCTATATATAACTTTTCTTCTTCTCCAAGCATCACTGAAAATACAGATGAGTTGTCTTTTCTTTTTTTTTCTTCTTCTTCTAAAAACCTAAACCTATTAGGATGCAGAGGACAAAATGTGAGAAGAGGCAACAGCAAGAAATATTAGGAAACTAGGAAGCAGATAGCAAGTGGGAAATACTACAGTCAATCCAAGGAAGTCAGAGTCTAAATCAGTAGTGGGAAAACTAAGCATCAAACTGATTTAAACAGAACGATACGTATGACTGAAATTTGGGGTGAAAGGAGAGACCGAAAGTAGCAGTTTGATTCCATCCCCTGTTCTACACCATTGAATATCTGCCTCTCTCTCATCCCAGGAAAAGTATGGAGATTACTCCCTGAAGAGAACAAAATAGAGTCTTTGCGTTAGAGGTTTTTAGACTTATTTAAAGGGTATAGTACCTTTTACTGACAACAGGGGTATTAAGTGAACATCCGAATTCTTAATACTAAATGTAGAGACTACCAGAGACTCCACGCTCCACATCTCTGCTCCCAGAACCCTTACACTTCAGGCAGGAATTTGGAAGATGCTCCCCTGGGAAACTAATCAGTGCAAGGGAGAAAGGCTTGCTTTCCTCTAGCAAGCCTTAAGTCCTTCAGTCTGATTCTGGAAAGTCCCAGAGGCTGAAGAAAAGGAATGCTGAATTATTAGAAGATGTCACAGGTTCAGTGTAATAATGTAACATAGCTTATGTGACTGTGTGGATGGTCCTTCACCAAGGAGAAATCATGTTTCAAACACTAAAGCCTTACTTTTCTGCCCTGGAATGAGTGTATCACGATGGCAGTGACAGAAATACACAAAGAACCAGAGTAAAACCTGCTCCACCTCTCCCCTTTAGGCTGGAAGAAGCACTAAATGGTTGGTGAGCCAAGGGTCTTTGTGTCAAGGCTCAGAAATGGTTACATCAAGTTTTACAGAAGTAATTTTTCCAGCACCTGGTACAATACTTTCTAGGAATTTATCAAGATTCTATTAGCCACATATACACACTACCAAATGTAAAACAGATAGCTAGTGGGAAGCAGCCACGTACCACAAGGAGATCAGCTCGGTGCTTTGTGACCACCTAGAGAGGCGGGATAGGGAGGGTGGGAGGGAGACACAAGAGGGAGGGGATATGGGGATATATGTATATGTATAGCTGATTCACTTTGTTGTACAGCAGAAACTAACACAACACTGTAAAACAATTATACTCCAATAAAGATGTTAAAAAAAAAAAAAGATCCTACTAGCCTCTATCAGAATTGTCAGAGCCTGTCTAATTATTTGGGTCTCTCAGTTGCGGCTAGACCCCCATGGGTTGAGTCTCTGCTGGCATTGCCATCCAAAAGTGCCTGTCCTTCCTACCACATGTCATGCTTAGATTTATTGTTTTCTATCATGCCACCATCCTGATTACAATTCTTGAATAGTTCCCTATTTTCTACTTCATTTAAAAAAATAAACAAAAACCCTGTCCATTTTCTAATGACTTACATAAGCTATCACTTTCTTCATGCCCATCTTAACTTCTTCCTGTATTTATATAGTTTTCTGAGAGCCCCCAAATGGATCTAACACGTTCCTACTTCCCGGCCTCCATCCTGGGGGTTTTATCACTTATATCATCTCACTCCGCAATTCAATCCCCATATCTCACTCAAAGTCAAATACAAACTTCACTTGTTCAGGTTTCATTCTCTGCTTACTCTGGTCTCCATTGCTAATCCCTCTCTTCCGAAATCCCAATGTATTTACAGCTAGAAGCATACAATTATTCTTATTTTTAATGTGTCATTTTTGTTTCTTCTTGAAGAAAGGACTGGTTCTTGTTCTGTGTTTAGCACGAGGGTGAAGATTTGTAATACAATGAGTAGGTACCCAGATTCTGAAATTGAACCAGCTCCAATTCAGAGTCATTTGTGTGTCCTGGAGCAATTTACCTGACCTCTATGAATCTCAGTTTAACAATAAATTAGAGAATATAACAATCAAACTGTCCTGAAAATAAAAACGAGAAAACATGTATATTCATCATAGTGTAGTACAGAGTAAGCATTCAAAGTTTACTATTATGCCTCTTATTAATAATAAAATAGTAAAGAAAATGAGAAAACAGAGCATTCAGTAGCACTTTAGAGAATATAATTTATTATTTTTTCTTATTTAAAAAATATACAGTTATTTAAAAATGTGTATGTGGGACAGAGACTGTATGCCTACCAACTGATCGACTACTTGTTGATAAATATTATACTGGCAGCTCCCACTGCAAACAAACTAAAACACCTCCAATGAGATAAATGTGATGTGGGCAGAATTAAGGAATAATCTATAAATAAAACTGCTAAACTTAAACCTCAGTAAAACATTGCAGTGTCTGAGAAAAACTCTTAAAACAATTGGAAGTGAAAATAAGAACAAGGTTTCCTCCATTTTAAAACAATTGGAGATTTATCAGTTTATATGAACTGAAATTAAACTGAATGTGGGTGCAGTTCGAGTGTAAAAGATTGTCAGAAACTGAAATTCAATTTTGCTCCCCTACCTTTACTACAATTTGAACACACAGTATTCCTGTTCTGCGGCTGCCTTTGGCAGCAACACGTATAGGCTGTGAGAATGTTGGACTGATTAGCTTTTGCAAAACATGACACGTCTTATTTTCCAATGAGTTATCACTCTGTGGAGTTGTGAATCTTCTTCTAACACACTAGTTACAGATTACAACACTCTCAAAGTCACTGAGCATCCTTTCCAAAGTCATATTTCAGCATCCCTTCCAACTTGATTCAAAGTATGTCAACAGCAAAACATTAATTCCTTTGGGAGGGAAACAGATATAGAGTAGGGAAAACTAAAGTATATATCTTTATCACCTGTTGGTGACATATCCTTACCTTTCCACCTTTTGTTCTACTCTCCAACCTTATTTCCCTTCTGTCCCAGTCTGGGTCCAGTCAGTTATTTCAGTATATTCTTTCTAGTAGTTTCAATTCTCTCATCCCCCTGAATTCTACTGAAAATTCCTTAACATCCTAGGACTTCAGGTAAGTCTAATTCACTAGTTCTCTCAAAACAGGCGAAGAGAATCTATTCACTCTGCTAATAAATGTATTAGGTTTTGAACTGGTGACTAACTCTAAGTAAATGACTGAGTGAATAATCTTTTAGGTTAACTACTTTTTTTTTTTTTTTTTGCAGTACGCGGGGCCTCTCACTGTTGTGCCCTCTCCCGTTGCGGAGCACAGGCTCCAGACACACAGGCTCAGCGTCCATGGTTCACGGTCCCAGCTGCTCCACGGCATGTGGGATCTTCCCAGACCGGGGCACGAACCTGCGTCCCCTGCATTGGCAGGCGGACTCTCAACCACTGCGCCACCAGGGAAGCCCAGGTTAACTACCATTTATATCCCCATATCTGTTTCTGTTTTGCTACCCAAGCTCTCACTCCACTTTTGCCTTTTCAAGGCTTCACATATTCCACAGTTGACATCACTTAGCAAGTAAAATCTATTAGGCATATACTTCCTTAAATTCCCTCCGTTTATTCATACATTTCCTTCCTCTTTTAGAAACAGATGTTTCCTCCGCTTTCCCATGATTCCTAGAAAAAGTATTCCTATATGTCTCTGTTAAATGATAGATATTTTTGTTGTTGCTGTTTGTACTTATAGTAGTATTATACTTACACTTTTTAAAACTACTAAGCTTGTTACATTTACACATTAGAAATACTGATATACCTAGCATGTTTCATAAAATGATTGAATTTTTATATTCGTGCCACATTTTCTTCTCTATATTTTTCTCATTTTCTAACTTCTAGCCCTCCACATTAATTTAATCTATTAATATGAAAATTTTATTTTAGAGATCCCTTGTAAATATTAAAAGGCACTATATGCATTCTTTATGTAGCAAAGTATAGTATTAATACTTCTAAATTTTCCCTGAATATAAAAATAGACCATTTAACTCTGATCTCACTTATATGTTCCCTGTGTAATGTTGCTACTTCACACAGTCCTTCTGTGTTGTCGTCATTGTTCCGCCAAAGCTTATTTGAAAAGACCAGCATGGTTTCTGATTTATTTGCTCACCATTGCTTCTTGCATCTTAATTCTTCTCTAAAGGTAGCCTTTTCTGGCTATGTAATTTGAAATTCATCACTTTAATAGGTCATAGACTTGAAGTCACTATTTCTTAAAGACCTTTATTTGACCTAGACTCCAAGGAAAATAATTTTGATGTTCCCTCAGGCTGTTGCATAGAAATATTTCTAGTTTCCTTTTTAGAGGCACAGCTCTAGGCTTTTCCAAGGACCTCATCTCTAGCTCCCCTGACTATGTGTCTCTTATTAATGCCATGTGGGCATTAAAATTAAAATCTTTGTATTCAACATTTAGGATCTATATATGGGTTAAAGAATAAACACGAGTTGGTGTCAAGAGCTTAAATTTATGTTACTCCACTGTTTTTTGTTTGTTTGGGTATTTGCTTATTCCTGGCTCCTTCTGAGTTCAAGTTGTTCTTCTTTCTTTTTAGTTAATTAATTGAAATTGTTAAATGTCTTAATTCATTCAACACATTATTGTATACTATACATATATATGCATATGAATATGCTATAGTATGTGCAACTACATATATGTATACATATATGCATTCTATTTAGGCTGTTATAAGTTCTGGGTATAAAAAAAAATAAGTCAAATTTCATATTTTCACACCACTTATGCTCCATTAGGGATATGGAGGAAGAGCGTGTGTAAACAAATGAACTAGGTAATCCAAGAAGTGCTAACTGTAAAGTAGAAAGTAACAGGATGTTGTAACATAGAGAGACAGGCTGGGGGGAGTCTTTATGCCATCTGGCCAGGAAAGGCTTCTATGACAGACATTCTAGCTAAGATTAGAAGATACACCATGTAAACTCATGCAGGTTAATCCTTATATCTGTTTTTGTTTATTTCTTTCTTTCCCTATTTCTCAGTGTTTATGCTCTACCCTTTTGTCTCATTTTTGGCTACAGCTATTGAATAAAAGTTGAATAACTTTTACAGTTTCATTCTATCCCTCCCCATTTCCCCTGTCCCTTCAACCTAGCATATATTCAAGTTATTCAGAAATCTCTAAATCTTGTCTTGATGATTTGCCTCCTTTAAGTTACTACTTTGAGTATCTTTGTTTTATCACCTGCTCTTTTCTCATCTACTTTGTAAAGAATTAATAAGGCTTTTTAATCTCTCACCTAAAATTTAGTGAAGCTACTCAAACAAAAGTAACCATAAATTGAGAATTGCCAAAACTATACTATCTTTTCAATCTTTACACTAATTAGGATCTCTTCAAGTAAAACACTTAATTGATAACTCACTGAAACTTCCTTAACTCTGGTCCAAGAATCGTTCTTTGCATATTACACAATTTCTTATTGAGTGCTCTGTCTTTATGGGATCCTATCTCCTCTGACCACTTCTTAAAAGCTTTTTTTTCTCATGGCTTTGTCCTTGATTGTTTTTCCTTCTAACTTTAGATTCTGCCTATATATATATACTCTTTATACAATATGGTGAGAAAGATTAAGAGAACTCTCATTGACACATTTATCAAACTGAGGTTAAAACATAGTTCTTAGTTCAGGTTTCTTTCCATGATGTGTTGTTTCCCATATAAATGTATGGGTACTTCATGTATGTCTAAACTCTAATTCAACTTTCTACTGGAAATATGTTTCCTTCATGTGTGTTTCCTATCTAGGTTAATTATATCAGTGTCATAAACATTTTATTAATCTTCACTTTCAGAATAAACCAATAGAATAAGCATGGGTGATTTAGTTATTTAGAAGAATGTAAATGTTACATTAACTATCAATATAAAAGAGGTATACTAGAAAGAAGTTGGGTTACAAATGAGATGTAGCAGAGGAAGCAGTAACAGGCAAAAGAAAGAGTAAGAGTGGGTATTTCTTCAACATACAGAGTGAGAAGTTGAGATATAACTAATATACATATAGCGAGAAACACTTTATGGATAACATAATATTATCAAGGTCTATAAATATAAGTAATAAAATATATAAATTCATGAAACCAAGGAAAAGATAGAAGAAGAGATGAACAGTCATATAAATGACCTACATTCTCATTTGCAGGAAAAGTCAATAAACCATATCTCAGAAAGTGTATTGTTTAGAGATATAGAGATAATCACATGGAATGAAATCATAAGGTTAAAAGTACATGCCTCCCCTTTGTGGAGGTAAGGATGTTTCTCATAAATTTTTATTATTCAATTGGTTTCACTTTGCTATTTCTCTCTCCATATACATATAATATGTAGAATACAGTATTGCTATATATAATATATTGGTATTTTTTACATATGAGGAAAACGTACGTGCATGTGTGTGTGTGTGTTTAGTGTTGTCTGGGTCAAATTTCCTAGGAATATGGTAACGCCTTTCTACATGTAAATTTAAGTTTAGTATTATGTATGGAAAACTTTCTTGGTTTATACTTTTAAATATTAGCTGTTTTATTATTTCTTTTTTTTCTAAGTATCTAACATATGTCTATCAGATCTCCTTTGCCTCTTCTCCATTTCAAGCTATTTTTCTCTGAGCCTTTTCTTATTTTTTTTTTAAATCTTTATCTCACAGTCATTCTCTTGGTTAATCCCCTGCTTGTCCTCCCCTTATGGAATTTTTATCTGAATCTATTTTCCTTTGGACACTTTATAATTTTTTTTTAGATATTTTTGTCCTTTAATTTTTTTCCCTAAGTTTTATTAACTCATTGCATTCCTCATTTCATTTTTTCATTTTTTTAAAAATTTATCTTCTTAGTTTTTGATCTTCTGAGTCCAGGTTTTAAAAACATGTATCTTCAACTCTTATTTTTTGAAATTCACTGTAGTTTGGAGTGTTGTGTTATAGTTTTATTGTTGTTTTGTATTTGTTTTCTAGATGGAAGGTTTTCATCAGCTGAATTGTTTTGATTCTCACTTTTTTCAGCTTTATTGAGGCATAACTGACAAAATTGTAATATATTTTTAGTGTACAATGTGATGATTTGATATATATATATATATGTATATATATATATATATATATATACAATGTGAAATGATTACCACAATCAAGTTAATTAACACATCCGTTACCTTACATAATTACCTTTTTTGCATGAGAACTCTTAAGATCTACTCTCAGCAAATTTCAAGTATTAATAGCTGTGGTCAATATGCTATATATTAGATCCTCAGAACTTACTCATCTTATAACTGAAAGTTTCTAATCTTTGATCAGCATTTCTCTACTTCTCCCACCCTCCAGTCCCCACCATTCTATTCTCTGTTTGACTTTTTTTTTTTTTAAAAAGATTCCACATATAAGTGATACCATCCAGTATTGGTCTTTCTCTGTCTAGCTTATTTCACTTAGCCTAAGGCTCTCCAGGGTCATCCATGTGTCACAAATGAGTAGGGTTTCCTTTATTATTTAAATTTATCATATACACAAATTTACTTTTTATATATGACATTTTCTCTATCTACTCATTCACTGATGGACACTAAGACTGTTTCCATATCTTGACTATTGTGAGTAATGCTGCAGTGAACCTGGAAATACCAATAACTCCTAAAGATAATTATTTCATTTCCTTTGCATATGTACCCAGAAACACGTTCATTTTCTGTATCTCATTACATAGCTTTGCATGTCATCGGTCTGAATCTCTTTGATTTTAGACAGGGCTCCTGGACCAAGAATACTCTCTTTAATCATTACTGTGAAGTATACTTTCTTTAATGGATAACATTTTTGGTGGTGGTGGGGAAGGGGAGGGGTTGGCATATATTGTGATTCTCTTTCATTTCTCTAGGTTCCTTCTTCCTATCTATGTCCTTTTCGATCACTGACATACCTTCAGTGTCACTTGTCCTATTTTCCTTTTTTTTCTCAAAAGTGACATTTCCCAAATCCAGACCCATTCAATTTTAAGCTCAATCTCTATAGTTAATGTTGTAAAATGACAAGTCCCAGACCTGTGGTTCAGTATTTTAGCACTTAGCATCAGGTGTTCTCATTTTGGTCCAATTTTCTTTCGTGCTTTATCTATTGCTTTATCTATCACATTCCTCCCATTTCTACTAGGTGTTTTAATTTTCTCAATGCCTGCTTTCCAGATCCATAGGTTTATGTCGATGACAGAGTACCAGCAGTAGCTCTGTTGGAATTTGGTGTTTATTTCTCTACTTAAAGGTAGTACTTTGAAACTCACACTATTTTCTGTATCTTAATAATGTTGAAAGCTGACATCACTTTTTATTTGTGCTTCTTTTTAGTCTTAACTTTTGGGGAAGTTTGCATGAAACGATTGAAGTTTAGTCAACCTCCACTCTCCTAGGACTAACTTGAAGCAAAATTATAAATTATTTAAAATACCTATATACTTATCATAGAAAATTAACAAATTATAGAAAAGTAAAAGTAATTAACTTACCCACCACTAAACTACCAAAACATAGTCAGTATTTAACACCACTGTAGTATAGTTTCTAATACACAGGCACATTCACGTCTATGTTTTATATATATATAAAATATACGTATGGAGTAGAGGGGGAGAAGTTTCTCAGAATCTTTGTAGAGACTGAGCAATAGGTTAAAACTGAATTCTGTGTATGAAAGGAAATGGTAAGACATTTAGAAGTCATGGTAAGGGGTTAGAAAAAAATGGCAAGAACCAAGAGGGGCAAACATAAACTGGTATCTAACAGGCATTCTTTATGAAATTGTATATATAATATACAGATATAGATAGATATAGATATTAAAAGTCTGTGAAAGTTCTTAGTTTATATATAGCGCCAAATTACCACAAGGCTTATATCAATATATGTTTTCATTACCATACCTTCTCTGTAAAGGGCTATTTTAAAAGTTTTGGCCAGTTTTACAGAATTAAACGGTACGTTATTTAAAATATTTTAGGTTAAAATATTTTCACATACTTACAGCTCATACCTTTTATAGGGAGAAATTGGTGAGCTATCTGCTCATATTTTTTGCCCATTCTTCTAGTAGGACAGTTAAAAAATTTTTAATGTCTGTAAGTATTCTTTATATACAAATGACATCCAATTTTTGTTATTTTTTGTTATAGATGTTTACCCAATTATCCATTTATATTTAAGTGTGGTTTAGGACATTCTATTGACATTTTGAAATTTTAATGCCACTCAATTTAATGATCCTTTTTTATGAGTTCTTTGTCTATAATGCTTAGAAAGCTTTCCTCAATCTTAATTTTAATGAAATATTCATGTATATTTTTTCCATTTATTATTATTTTAAAATTACATTTATTTCATTACTCCATCTAAAAGTTATTTTTGTGCTTAATGTATAGGGATATAAATAAATAGTTTTGTAATTATACTAGGTCTGCTTCAGAGTATTCTTCTGTTCTGTGGCTTTTATAATTACATCAAGACTAAATTATTTTAATTGTTGTAGTTTTGTACATTTTAGTAACTGGTATTGCTCTTTGGCTAGCTCTGTAAAATAATATTTTGAAGCTATAAGAAACATGTTTATTACTTCTAGAATATACAATGTATGATTCCTTTGTGTATATCATTAATTCACTGTAATTTCAAATACATCTAGTTGATATCTCAGTATGTAGCTATGAAAATCAATCATTCAGATAGCTCCAATAGAGATCATAACTTGATTTACCACTTTCTTTGTAATAAAAAAAAGAAAAAAAAGCTAATACGATACACAGAGAAGGTTCCTGATAGTGAGGACATAAATTGGTTTCTAAAATTATTCCTCAGCAGTTTATGAGAAACTCTGCCACATTTATTTACCAAAACCTCTAGAAGAACCTACGTACAACTTTCTAATTCTTTATTATTTGCTTTTCCCATACCACTTAATTTTTAGCACCTGACACTCAGAGAAACTTAAGGTTTCACTAATGTGACAAATGTTTCTAACATTATAAATTTACACATCATTTCCCACATAATTACCTTGTGAAGTCTGTCATCTCCATCATGATCATACACATCTTCTTGGCAAGAACAATGATATCGTTGCTCGTATCGTCCCATATCTCAATCTCAGCATCCAGCTTACTCTTTACTTTCTTGAAATCAGCAACTTGCTCAGCTATCTTTTCCTTTTCTGCCTCAGGCAATTGAGTCATCTTAGCCTAAAACAGGGGATAATTAGATTTATAATCATTCCACTAGGTCAAAATACATTTTAGGAAAAAAGTGATCATTATAGGATGTTCATAAAACTTGTTCATTTAAGAATAGAGACATATCATTGTTTTTTTAAAGTCATATAATAAAACTTTCCAGGTTTAATTTTTCATATAAATATCTATTGAATATAACTGTTTGCTCTAGAACTACAATGTTAAATTTAATACAAAAGTATGATTTAATATCTGACATATTTAAATCTACTCCTTAATATAAGCGTATGACTTCTCACATTTCTAACGTATTAAAATTTTAACTTAATTCAAACTTAATGTAACTCCTCACATGTTAGAAAAGCATATACCTTATTTAATTTTATTAATAGTATGCTTCAAAAGGTAGAAGTATAACAAACTATAGCTTGAAATGAGACTGTTTATCGATGTATGTATATACATTGATAGATCCTTATGTAAACGATGAATACACATTGGTAAACAGTACAGTATACATTTATAAATTGTATGTATACAGACAAGCACATATATAAAATCCTAAGGATTAATGTGTATATGGTGCATATAAACATATTCAAGTGTGTATGTGTGTTACAAACTATCTGGGGAAGAATAAAAA
The DNA here is from genome assembly GCF_963924675.1 of Phocoena phocoena. Classification (NCBI taxonomy): domain Eukaryota; kingdom Metazoa; phylum Chordata; class Mammalia; order Artiodactyla; family Phocoenidae; genus Phocoena; species Phocoena phocoena. The sequence continues at coordinate 65,747,576 of NC_089234.1, read as the reverse complement.
TGTTATGGGCAGGGTTTATTAAGTCAGCCCTCCCTAATTAGCATCCTGAGTTTCGAGGTGCTATTTTCCTATACACAGTAAACTTAATGCACTGGCATAGTACTATTCTTTGTATATGTCATATTTTGAACAGTATGCAAACTTGCTTCTTGCACTTGCAATTTAAAATGTGGGATGGTAGAAAACTATCTATACCCCTAAACTACCATATTCACAACCACAGCACCTGGGACCTATGACTTTTTGTCAGATAAAAAAGAACTTTGGGGCTTCCCTGGTGGCGCAGTGGTTGCGAGTCCGCCTGCAGGGGACACGGGTTCGTGCCCCGGTCCGGGAAGATCCCACATGCCGTGGAGCAGATGGGCCCGTGAGCCATGGCCGCTGGGCCTGCGCGTCCGGAGCCTGTGCTCCTCAACGGGAGAGGCCACAACAGTGAGAGGCCCGCGTACCGCAAAAAACAAACAAACAACAAAAAAGTCCGTACGTAATCCAATAGTAGAAGAAGTAAATAGGTTTGAGAAGGAACATTTAAAAAGGATAAATCATATAAGTGGAATTTACTTATTTGATTATTCACAGGGAACATGTGATACCTACAATGCCTATATATTAATATTTCCAGATGCTGATTTCTAGTTCACCTATAAATGGGGAAATTGGAAGAAATCACCTCACAAAGCTTTACAAAAACGTGGTTACTAGGTTCAGAATACTAAAAACACACTTTATTGAGGCAATAGTGTACAATAGCAATAAAATTAACTATATGAAATGAAGGAATTATAAGAATGGTCAATGGAAAATCCGACCAAAATATAAAAATCAAAGAAGCAATATAAAATATGTGTCATTTATTATCTACCATAAGCCTAATTCGGGGTCTAAAATAACTTGACATTTGTAAAATCTCAGGATTAGTTATCCATGCTTCAGTTCTAACCTATCAAAGAAACTAAACGATGAAGCTTTCTGAAGTCTTCTTTAAGCTCCTTAGCATAAGGCTTGATACATATTGAGTTCACAATAAATGACAGTTATTCCATACTGAATAAAAAATAAAAATATATTCACATATCTTGCACTTAAAATTTGCTTTCTTTTCATTATATATTTTATTTTATTTTAAGAACTAAACTAAGCTATGAGACTAAGTTTTTTTGTTTTTTGGGGTTTTTTTTGCTGTATGCGGGCCTCTCACTGTTGTGGCCTCTCCCGCTGCGGAGCACAGGCTCCGGACGCGCAGGCTCAGCGGCCATGGCTCACTGGCCTAGCCGCTCCGCGGCATGTGGGATCCTCCCGGACCGGGGCACGAACCCATGTCCCCTGCATCGGCAGGCGGACTCTCAACCACTGCGCCACCAGGGAAGCCCTAAGTTTTTAATTGATGAGTGTACAGATGACTCTTCCTTAGGAGCTGAAAATAGTTTGTAGTTCCTTTTCTCAGGAAATGTGGCCTATGTGACACATTAAAGGAAGAGCAGCTTTTACTGCTGCTGGTATGTGGCAAAGCATGTAAATAAAGACACAACTCTCTTATGTCTGAAATCAATAGTATACAAGCCATTAAGAAAGCTGTAAGCTACTAATGCACTAAACTAGCTCAAAAATAGAAATGAATTTTCTCCTTCTTAACTACTGGTCATTATCATTCTCTCCATTTTCACAAAAATGTATTTAAACTTCCAAATGATAACAGCTATAGACCAATTTACTTGGGGTCTCTTTTTACAGCCTTTATCTCAGAGATAATAAATGCATGACTCTGGATCTAAGAAATAATTTTGACGTGTATACTGGCATACAGTAGAAAATTTTTCACTATCCTCATGCTAAAATTCAAACCATTTAAGAGGTGATCTGGTTAAGTGTATTCCAAGTTCTGTTCCTTGGAATGCCATTGATTCACAATATGACCTTGAGGAAGTCACTTAACTCTCCTGTCTACATTTCCCCAGACACAAAATGACAATAACTGCAACTGCTATCCACCTACCATGCAGGAAACAGAGTCGATTATTGGACAGTATTGACTGACCCTGTCCTGGACAAGAATCTCATGGGTTGCACTCAGTTTCCTTAATAACATCTCAACTCACATGGTGAATTACAATTGGCAGATATTTACTTTTGACAAGATAAGGACCAAAAGTTGGGCAATAGTTTACAAAACTAAAAGTTCTGGAGAATTCTGACTCTTTTTTTTACAAGAGGAACAACAGGGACAAAAAAGCATTAAATTACTGACTGACACCTTTACTGAAGATTTTTAGTGCTTCTGTGAATGATTTATCATATGCCATCAATCAATTGCAATCACTATGAAAATGTCAAAACAGAACTTCAGAGAATACTTGATATTTAGGAATTCTGGGTGAATGTTCCTTGTTGGATTATTTCTTGCTGGATAAGCAAAGAAACTGAGGTACAAAGCTCAAGACAAATCACGTAAGTGGAATCTCTGATATTTATTGCCAGCTGGCTAAGTGGCTCTGCTGCTGCTCACATATGTAGAACACAACTCTGATATAAACAGCTAATAAAGGCTTTTGGAATCCCTGCCATCCAAATGAAATTACATTGTATGTTAACTGATTCGAAAATCTGTTCCGAAAGACAATGAAAGTAACATTTATATATGTCAAACACTCTTCTAGGTGCCTTAACATATATTTAAAATTTAATCTTCATAAGAGCCCTCTGAGGTAAGAACATTATTATGCTAAGATTACGAAGCTGAGTCTCTAAAAGGTAAGTGATTTACTCAAGATTGTAGTGTTAGTAAATGGTAGAACCAGGATGAAAACCCAGAAACTCTGACTCAAATTTTTGTTCTATCACCATGCCTGCAAACAAGAGGAATACTGCCCACCGTAGGCCAAAATATCTACATTCTCCTCGCTGATATTTCTCTATCACCTTCTACTTTTGAATGTAATTGTTCTCCAAAATATAGCCACATATCTTTTACAATATGTTTTCTTACTTGCAAACTAGAAAAAAATGATATTCACATCATGGGTTATTTTAGATATCAAAAGAATGAATGTATATGAATATACTTTTTAAAATTTGTAAGTGCTATAAAATGCTAACTGTTACTCATACTAAGAGATTCAGTTCTTCACTCTATACAGTTAGTGATCCTCAGAATTCTACTTCTCAGGTTATTCTCCTCTCTTCAACAAAAGTTGTGTGTTCCCATTAGCCTATTAGGCATTTTCAAGTATACATATATCATTTATAATTTTAGCTCTAAAACAGAGGTAAGCAGAATTTTTCTGAAAGGGCAAGATAGTACATAGTATACATTTTGCAGGCCGTACCATACCAATCTATTGCATTACTTAACTCCACTGCTGCTGTAATGTGAGAGCAGTCACAGAACCTGTGCTAACAAATGAGCATGGCTGTGTTCCCACACAACTTTATATGGACACTGAAATTTCAACTGCCTATAATTTTCACACATCACAAATACTATTCTGATTACATCTATTCTAATTTTTTTCAACCATTTAAAAATGTAAAAATAAAGCAAACCCCAAAACAACAACAAAAAGCCCATAAAAAACCCAAAACAAAACAAAACAAAAACATTCCCAGCTCATGGGCTGTACAAAACAGTCAATGGGCCAGATTTGACCAGCTGGCTATAGTTTGCCAATGCTTGCTAAATCCTTTATCTTTATGTTCATTTCTGTCAGTAGTACTGCCATCCAGTCTTGAAATCTCATTTAAAAAATAAAAATTCTCCCCTTTTATCTATCCTGTTCTGATAGGCACAACATTTGTCAATTTTATCACTAACACTTTTACCACATCCATCTCTTTCTTTGTCTTCCTATTACTATTATACAAGTTTGGGTCTTAATTTTCTCTTTCATTTTCAATCCTTTTGTCTTGCCACCATTTGATTCAATCTTTCTGACTGACAGAATTGTGCAGTTCTTCAGCTAAAAAACACCTTTCATGTCTCCTTATTGAATAAAGACTATAAATTCCTCAAGTATCACCATTAAATTGAATTAAAGTAGAAAATTCACATAGAAAAATGCCCAAATCTTAAATGTACAGTTGAACAACTTTCACAAACTGAGGGAATCAATCCACGTACCTAGCACCCAATTAAGAAAAAAACAGCATCACCCCCAAAAGTCACTATCTCCCAAGAGCAACCAAATAACTACCTGTATATCTAGAACTATAGATTTTCCTGTTTCTGAACCTTATAAAAATGGAATAATAATATATATACTCTTGTACCTGGCTTTTTATGTCCAACATTTGTATATTTGAAATACATCTATATGATTGCATGGAGTTATAGTCTGTTTATTCTCATTGCTCTATACAGAGTATTCCACTGTGTAAACATATACCATTCATTTATCTGTTTTTCTATTAATGGCCTTTTGGGAAGCATATTTTTGCCTATTATGAATAGTAAATATTCTTATATTTTTCTTTTGGTGCACTTATGGGTGCGTTCTTCTTCAGTCTACATCTAGGAGTGAAATTACTATGACACAGGCATCACCATGACCTTTGCCCCTACCAGCTTTTCTTTTTATTTATTTATTTATTTATTGGCTGCATTGGGTCTTCGTTGCTGTGCATGGGCTTTCTCTAGTTGCGGTGAGTGGGGGCTACTCTTCATTGAGGTGCGCGGGCTTCTCATTGCGATGCCTTACCTTTGGTGCAGAGCATCAGCTCTAGGCACGCGGACTCAGTAAGTGTGGCTCACGGGCTCTAGAGCACAGGCTCAGTAGTTGTGGTGCACAGGATTAGTTGCTCCGCGGCATGTGGGATCTTCTGGGACCAGGGCTCAAACCCATAACCCCTGCATGGCAGGCAGATTCTTAACCACTGTGCCACCAGGGAAGTCCCCCTACCAGCTTTTCAATATCATTTCATCTTCCTTTCAATGTCATTTCATCTTCCACTGTACCCTCAAGCTAAACCAAGCTATTTGCTGTTGCAGTTAAATACCTTAAGATATTGTCCATTAATTATTTTGTTCATCTTCTTTCCTTTCCCCATCTCTGTTGGTCCAAACTTAATCATATTTCCAAGCCCAATTCATACAGTATATCCCCCTTTCTTCTCCAGAAAAAAGGAGATATATTATGTAATTATGTATTATATTATATAATATATAATTATTGTTTTAAAGGTTTCAGAACATGTTATCAGTTTTTCCCTCAGGATGTTTATACTGTTCTCTATTGTAGCCTAATTATTTGTAAATGTGACTATCTTACCTCACTATAGGAAAGGTCTTTGAAAACAGAATCATCTTTCAGAGTAATAGTGGTGAATCTGTCTATCTTATTTGCTTTTTTGTGGGTCTTTTTGGTCTTCTGCCCCAGACTATAAGATTCCTGAATGTAGGAACATATACATGATAAATGTTTGTTTGCAGTTGTTAACAGAAACTGTCAAGACATAAAGAAGAATAGGCCTGTGGGATCAAAATTTTATAGCACTGATCTTGCATTTTGTCACTTACATTTACACATTTTCTAAGCTTCTACCTGTACAAGGTAGAAATTAATTTCTCTTATTTTTCCTGTCCACTTTCTTAAAATTTTTTAAAATTTAATTTTTATTTTATATTGGAGGATAGTTGATTTACAATGTTGTGTTAGTTTCAGGTGTACAGCTAAGTGATTCAGTTATACATATACATAAATCCATTCTTTTTCAGATTCTTTTCCCATGTAGGTTATTACAGAATATTGAGTAGAGTTCCCTGTGCTATACAGTAGGTCCCTGTTGTTATCAACTTTATATGTAGTACTGGGTATATGTTAATGCCCAAATCCTAATTTCCTGTCCAGGATTTTGTTATTCCTCTAAGACTATATTAATAGCACAACTGATCTTCTCATTTTTTATCTACGTTTTAATTTCATTGCTCATCACTACTACTTAAAATGTTGATATACCTATATTAGTTCTTTACTTAAACACTTTAAATGATTTTTATTAACACTTAAAAAAGATAAAAAGGGGGCTTCCCTGGTGGCACAGTGGTTGAGAGTCCGCCTGCTGATGCAGGGGACATGGGTTTGTGCCCCGGTCCGAGAAGATCCCACATGCCGCAGAGCGGCTGGGCCCCATGAGCCATGGCCGCTGAGCCTGCGCGTCCGGAGCCTGTGCTCCACAACGGGAGACGCCACAGCAGTGAGAGGCCTGCGTACCGCAAAAAAAAAAAAAAAAAAAAAAAAAAAATGAAAAAAGTGATAATAGAAAAAAATGCAAAAATTTGTTGTCATACAGACCTCCATTCAAACTCCAGTTCTGCCAAGTACTAGCTTTGTAGATAGTAATGCAACCATCCTAGACCCGAGTTTCATCACATGTTAAATGATGACAATCTTATTAGAGATTTTCTGACAATTAGAGTTATGTCTGTAAATAGTGATACCTAGAATACACTAGGGACTTAGTAAATGGTGCTTACGATTAATGTATATAAATATGATAGCCTTGCCTCCAAGACTTTCTACAACAGCGTGGGAAAGGACAGTTAAAAATATTCACTTAGCTACCTCACAGAGTTTAGGTAGAGATCAAGTAGTATATTTTGAGTGAATATATTCCATAAGCAATAAACTATATGGTAATAGAAGCTCACTATAATTCTCTTATTTTCAGAAGCTCTAGAATCCAAATTGCTTATTTTACAGATAAGGAAACTGAGTTCCAGGGAAGAGAAATGTCTTGAAAAATATTACCCAGCTGGTTAATGGCAGATTTGGTACATAAATCCACCTGTTGCCATTATTAATAGTTCTCTCTTCCCATAAAAATGTTCTGCTTTACTTAGCTATAACTTTTTTTTGCTACAACTTTTACATGAAAATTGAATTCTTAAGTAAATCATATGACTCTGTTACATTCCCTATCCATAAACCTGGATGGAACACAGAAATAGTATTTTATTAATAAGTAAGCCACAATTACTAGTTTTTATAAATATTAGAGAATTCCTAATCAATTAGTATTACTCATGTGGGTGGGTAGCTAGAACTCAACATTCAAAATGAAATGTTTTATAAACTTTTAAAATGTATGCCTGGTGTATGCATATTGGTTAAATATTACTAAAAGGGGAATTCTTGTTCTTACCTTCAGAGTACACCTAATTTAATAATAGCATTTATAATTTTTAAAATAAGCCCAGAGTCATTTTGGAATGGATATATTTTTAATATATCAAAAACATAAGCAGTAGAACGTTTCACTGGAGTTTAGAAAATCTAAAGTACTGCCGGCAGAAATTCAACTTAATTAAAACTGAGAGAACAAATTCATAAAAAAAGATTTTTGGACTGATTTTTTAAGCATACTAAATTGTGATTTCAAACATTCATGAGAATTCATTAGAGAAAGTTTTCCATAATATTTTAAAATGATATTTAGGGATTAAAATTGGACTCTGCTTTAAGGAATAATATACATTTCTACATTTTTATATGTAGTCCTTTAAATCAAATTTATAAATATATTAGCTTTAAAAAGCTTTCAGCTTCCCCACCTGTCAAAACTAGCACTCTTAAAACCTTGTGGGGTACACTCACAGATTCCTATCAGCTATAAAACTATCTCATTTTATTATAAAACCTTATAGGCTTCAGGGGCTGGGTTGAAACACAGTATTAAATCATTAGGCTTACTTGATTGATTGCCTATTTTCTTTTTTTTCTCATACCAAATAAACCTGCAACCCTCTTTTTAATTTTTAAAAATTTTGGAATTTTATTTATTTTTTTATACAGCAGGTTCTTATTAGTTATCCATTTTATACATATTAGTGTATACATGTCAATCCCAATATCCCAATTCATCACACACACACACCCCGCCCCACCGCCACCCCTTTTTTTTTCCCCCCTTGGTGTCCATACGTTTGTGCATCTGTGTCTCAATTTGTGCCCTGCAAACCGGCTCATTTGTACCATTTTTCTAGGTTCCACATATATGCGTTAATATACGATATTTGTTTTTCTCTTTCTGACTTACTTCACTCTGTATGACAGTCTCTAGATCCATCCACGTCTAAAAAATTATCCAGTTTTGTTCCTTTTTATGGCTGAGTGATATTCCATTGTATATATGTACCACATCTTCTTTACCTATCCATCTGTTGATGGACATTTAGGTTGCTTCCAACCTGGCTGTTATAAATAGTGCTGCAATGAACACTGGGGTGCATGTGTCTTTTTGAATTATGGTTTTCTCTGGGCATATGTCCAGTAGTGGGATTGCTGGGTCATATGGTAATTCGGTTTTTAGTTCTTTAAGGAACCTCCATACTGTCCTCCATAGTGGCTGTATCAATTTACATTGCCACCAGCAGTGCAAGAGGGTTCGCTTTTCTCCATACCCTCTCCACCATTTGTTGTTTGTAGATTTTCTGATGATGCCCATTCTAACTGGTGTGAGGTGATACCTCATTGTAGTTTTGATTTGCATTTCTCTAATAATTAGTGATGTTGAGCAGCTTTTCATGTGCTTCTTGGCCATCTGTCTGTCTTCTTTGGAGAAATGTCTATTTAGGTCTTCTGCCCATTTTTGGATTAGGTTGTTTGTTTTTTTAATATTGAGCTGCATGAGCTGTTTATATATTTTGGAGATTAATCCTTTGTCCACTGATTCATTTACAAATATTTTCTCCCATTCTGAGGGTTGTCTTTTCGTCTTGTTTGTAGTTTCCTTTGCTGTGCATAAACTTTTAAATTTCATTAGGTCCCATTTGTTTATTTTTGTTTTTATTTCCATTACTCTAGGAGGTGGATAAAAAAAGTTCTTGCTGTGATTTATATCAATGAGTGTTCTTCCTATGTTTTCCTCTAAGAGTTTTATAGTATCCGGTCTTACATTTATGTCTCTAATCCATTTTGAGTTTATTTTTGTGTATGGTGTTAGGGAATGTTTTAATTTCATGCTTTTTACATGTAACTGTCCAGTTTTCCCAGCCCCACTTATTGAAGAGACTGTCTTTTCTCCATTGTATATCCTTGCCTCCTTTGTCATAGATTGGTTGATCATAGGTGCATGGGTTTATCTCTGGGCTTGCCTTACTTGATTGATTGCCTATTTTCTAATGGTAATAATAATAATGGTAATTAACATTTGTTCATGCTTCCCATGTCAGTCACTTTGCTAAGCACTTTTGAAAAATTATACCATTTAAATAATAATATTATAGGGTTGATATTGTTAATATCTACCTTTTACAGTCATGGAAATGAGGTCTCTAGGGGGCATATACATGTCTCCTATAAACGAAGAAGACCTCCAATTTTTTTTCCTTTTACATAATACCTCATTGTTTATGGTTTCATTTACAACATAGTTTTTAGCACTAGGGTTAAATGTTAGTTTTGAAAAAAATTAGTCATATATTATTTGTAAACCAACTTGTGTCCTGGGTCTAGGAGAAAATAAAGCTGTAAAAGGCATTTGGAAGACAAATGGAGAAATCTGAATATAGACTATTAGGAAATATTAAGAAGTGATTGTTAATTTTCTTCCATGTGATAACAATATTGTGGTTATATAAGAGCATACCCATTATTTTAGGAGACACTGGCTGAAATATTTAGGCATAAAATGCTATGGTGTTGCAAATCATTCTGAAGTGGTTCAGAAATAAAAAGCAACTATGACTCTGGAAGTATGTTAAAATTACTATATCTAGATCATGGAAATATGCATGCACATTGTATGAGGGTTAAATTTTTCTATACATTTTAATTGAAAAAATAAATAAATAAATAAAATGTAAATAAAATGAAATAAAGTTAAAACTTTTAAAGAATTATTTGAAAAAATTTTTAAAGCTTGGAAAACAGATAATATTTTCTATTTTCTTATTTTGTCATGGTATCAGGGATTTTATAGGCCATATAATCTATTCTCTTAACCCAAAATAACCATTCCATCTGTCATATCCCTGAAGATGCTTCAGCATCTCCTTGGACATACCTGAAGGCTCAGTTCTGAGTTCTCTGGTGCTAAGAGATAAGTAAATTTTACCAGTAAAAACCAAAACTGAATGAGAGTCATGACCTGCAAAAGTAATCCTCACATAGATTAGTGTGGCTGAAAACCCATAAGAAACAAGTTAACTCAGAATCTTGGTGTATATCATATGTTTGAAATTTAAATAAATGTGGCTATAGCATCAACCTTTCTCTAAAAAGAAAGATTGCTAACTCAGAGTTGGTGATCTACATGGAGGCTCAAAAAAAGTGGTGCTGGTGGGAGGAGGTACCAAAAATCTGACATGAGAATCCCAATCATTTTGACAGATGTGACCCTACCATGGCCATATAGTTTTTGCACTACGTGTTTTAGCTATAGGGTTAACACTAAGCCTTTAACATCTTTCCTCTGGTTCCTTTCTCACCAAAACAGGTAGGTTATTATAAGTTGTCGTCCAAAGTAGCCTTTCTCAATTGGAAAGGCATACTTTAACAAGCTTATTTGAGTATTCTTATCTAAATGGTTCCATATATATTTTTTAATCTAAACACTGCAAGGATTTAGATTAATTTAAATTCAATTGAATCATGTTTTCTTTAGATCTTTGTTCCAGGTTTTTGTAATACTTTTTGTCTTGGGTGTTGCCAAGATGGAAAAAATAGAAATACTCATGTTTTGAAATTACACAGCTACACATAAAAAAGGAACAATTCAGGTCTTCCCTGGTGGCGCAGTGGTTGAGAACCTGCCTGTGAATGCAGGGGACACGGGTTCGAGCCCTGGTCTGGGAGGATCCCACATGCCGCGGAGCCACTAGGCCCGTGAGCCACAACTACTGAGCCTGCGCATCTGCGGCCTGTGCTCTGCAAGAAGAGAGGTCACGACAGTGAGAGGCCAGCGCACCGCGATGAAGGGTGGTCCCCGCTTGCCACAACTAGAGAAAGCCCTCGCACAGAGACGAAGACCCAACACAGCAAAAATAAATAAATTGAAAGAAGCCTCAACATTTAAAAAATAAAAGGAACAATTCAATAAGTAAATATTATAAAGGCTGTGAGAAACTCAATCATGTTTTAGAAGCCCATTCATTTTAATCACAAGTCTGCCTTTAGGATGTGACTCAGAGCCTAGCATATTTTACTTTGCACACAATTTAAATAAATTTAGTTGCCTGAATTCCATGCCCACTTTACAGTAAACTGGAAGTAGAGAGGAAGAGTGCTAGTCTGATCCCAAGGAAGGAAAATAAAATCTATCAAAGAAGAGACAGAAAGCTCAGATAACTGGGGTCTTTCAGCTTATGAATAAACTTTCCTGCTCATATCAGGACACCGCCATCCTATCACTGTATTATAGCACAGTACAGTTATGTTTGGTCATAATACTGACAATGAGTCATCTACCACATCATCACCCAGCATTTACTGATTTTCTACTGCATGGGAGTTATATAGCACCATTCCTGCTCTCAAGGAACTTAAAATCTCTGTGCCCAGAAAATATCAAACTATATTTGGAATATTTTAGTTGGTAAGTTAAATTGCATGGAATACAATTTGAAGACAAATTCAAGTAGATATTATTTTTGAAGTTAAAAATGTATCTTCGTCCAAAACAATTTGTTCTATAACAGTTCCAGGAAAGCAAGTGTTTTACTAAATATAGTTTTCGTATATCTTTGATGGTGTAATATTTAATGTTTGTTTATAATTAATTAAAACATTTTTCAAACATAAAATCCTGACACAGTATATGAATAATGTACCACTAAAATAAGTATACCCACTAAAATAGGTATAATTTGAGAAAAAATTCTACATCTCTGTTAGTATAGTTCCTTCTTTTTTTTAACTTTTTTTTTTTTATGTGGACCATTTTTAAGTTTTTATTGAATTTGTTACAATATTGCTTCTGTTTTATGCTTTGGTTTTTTGGCTGCAAGTCATGTGGGATCTTAGCTCCCCAACCAGGGATCGAACCCTCTGCACTGGAAGGTGAAGTCTTAACCACTGGACCAGCATGGAAATCCCAATTCCTTCTTAATTATACTTTTGTAATGAATATAATTTTATAAAATTATACATGTATTAAATGTATAACTGAATATAATTAACAGATTTCTTCCCAATAGTTTATGGAAATCTGAACACTTTATCTTTCTAACAACATTTTTCTTCATAGAATAACAATCTGAGGAATGTAGTATAGAATTGCAAATAATTGTCCGTATATTATGCTTATATATGTCTATATTATTATGATTTCATATAGTGCCATGTTTATGATCTATATAAATATGCTGAGAATGCCTGCCATCATATATACATGGTAAATTTTAAAAATCTCATTAGATTAATGTCAGTTGAATATAGGATATGTAATCCCCAAAGAAAAGTGAACAGTTATAATTTGTAACCTATTTAACACTTGCTAGGTATTTAAAAAAGAAAAACATATATCAATTTAGAAAATTCACAAATATTGTTTTGTGACTACATTACTGGGTAACTGTCCATTTTTTCTATTCTGACCCACAGTTAGCTGAAGTTTCCATATTTAAAAGGAAATTGTCAAACTCCTTATCATACATTCTTTGAAAAATCAAAATTCCCTCTCTAAGAGCACTATAAATTACTGAGGATTTACATCCCCATTGACCAACTTTCTACTCTGCATTTCTGCCCTACTGATCTATTCCTTTCACTTGAGACTAACCTTCCATGACTATTCCCTTCTCACTATGTTATAGTGGCCCAACATTTTTAAACTCTTTAAAAATCATCCATATACATAATTTGTGTAATGAAAAAATTGTGAAATTGTTTATGGGTAATATGGGAATTTCACAAAGTGGGAATGAAAATATCTTAAAATTATAATCTATCTTGTTTTTATCTGAATATTTAGAAAACTGGAGAAAACACTGTTTCCACATTAAAAAGAACAAGTCAGAAAATCTAAAAGTTCATGACCATTTTATTAACCTATCAGAGATGTCAATGAAAAATTACACTGGCTAAATTAAACAAGCAAGGAAAATTTTATTCAAGAGTATTGCATAGGGGAGAGAGACTGAACTCAACTCTGCTGAAACAAAAGTTGGGAGAGTTTTTAAGCACTGAGGTGGGCTAGCAGAAAAGCATTAGAGGACATTAAAGGGGAGTTGATCAATGTGGTTAGACCATCTATGTATGGTAATGATGCTTATGAAAGTTTGGCTCCTACTATCCAGCAGAGGCTGGTAGATAAGAGACACTATCTTTCTTGATTATTACACTTCAAAGGGCTAGCTCTCAGGTCCTTGTGAAAAATATTCCTGAATTGTAAACCTGGCAAGATGCTGGGAGAATATTTGCATCTCAAAGGGACAGAGAGGGGCTTCCCTGGTGGCGCAGTGGTTGAGAGTCCGCCTGCCGACTCAGGGGACACGGGTGCGTGTCCCGGTCCGGGAAGATCCCACATGCCGCGGAGCGGCTGGGCCCGTGAGCCATGGCTGCTGAGCCTGCGCTCCGCAACGGGAGAGGCCACAGCAGTGAGAGGCCCGCGTACCGCAAAAAAAAAAAAAAAAAAAAAAGGGACAGAGAAAGAATTTATAAGTTTTCTAAAGTAAATGCTCTAAAAAAAAAAAGTAAAGTCAGTGACCTATACTTAGGAAGAAACCTGTCTAAACCTTAGTCAATCTGGAATGAACAATAAGGTCTTCTTGTTTAGAGGTCACAAGGCAACCAACTAACCTGAAGTCTAGGGGGAGTCAGGTGCCTGCTGGAAGAAGTCTTAGCAAACACTTGCTTGTCTTGGGCAGGTGCCATTGGACATTGGTAAGATTAATTTAGTTAAAAGAGTTGACAAACTGGTTGAGCTTGGATCATCTTATGATACCAAAAGGTAAGCAATTCCTCAAAAAATATCAGAGAGGACACGTTAAAAAGAAACAGGAGCCAAGGGGCTTCCCTGGTGGCGCAGTGGTTAAGAATCTGCCTGCCAATGCAGGGGACACGGCTTCGAGCCCTGGTCTGGGAAGATCCCACATGCCGCGGAGCAACTAAGCCTGTGAGCCACAACTACTGAGCCTGCACGTCTGGAGCCTGTGCTCCGCAACAAGAGAGGTCGCGACAGTGAGAGGTCCACGCACCGCAATGAAGAGTGGTCCCCACTCGCCGCAACTGGAGAAAGCCCTCGCACAGAAACGAAGACCCAACACAGCCAAAAATAAATAAATAAATAAAAAGAAACAGGAATCAAACTCTAAAAGCTTCCAGTAGCAAAGGTGGGACAACTGGTCAACAAACTAGGGTTAAATCCACAGAATACAATAAATATGCAGGAACTAACTGTGACAGAAATAAACTGAATAAATAATGTGAGAGAAGGGGTAGCGCTTCCTATTAGTTCTAATTAATAAATTCAGAAGAAATAGGGATATAAAAAATGACTTAGGCAAACATCACTGTAATATCTGTGGTTAGATTAAGTGATGAACATTAAAATTAGTAGATAAACACTTGAGAATAAGATTTGGATAGCCTTAAATCATTTTCTCCAAGATATTTATTAATTACAAAGAAAAAATGAGCATAAATTTACAGTAGAGAGAGCTAACAACCAACACTTTAGCCAAGTGATAAAGGCCAACATCAGAAGAAATTTAACATATTGACATCTTGTACCTCCTGATTTGATGGACAGAGAACATAATATAATCATGAGAAAAATATCAGACAAATCCAAATTAAGGGACAGTCTGTAAAATACCTGATCTGTATCAAGTATCAAGGTCATAAAAGACAAAGAAAGGTAAGGAATTGGCATAGTTTATAGGAGACTAGGAGATTTGACAACCAAATACAATCTTGGCTTTAATCTTAGAACAAAAAAAGAATGTTAGTGGAAAAATTGATGAAGTGTATACTTTAGCTAAATACCAATGTTCATTTCTTAGTTTTGACAAGCAGACCTTAGTTATGCCAGATGGCAACATCAGTAGAAACTGGGTGAAGGGTATATGGGAACTCTCTATATTATAACTGTAACTTTTCTATAATTCTAAAACTAATTCAAAATGAAACTTAATGAAAAATGTACATCCCAATGGTCAAACATACTTCAGAAAGCACATGACAATTTATTTTTTAGTGGTCACCTTTCTTTTAAGGGTCATCTTCTTAATTTGCCCTTTTCTCTCCTATGTGTTCTCCTACCAAAAAAAAAAAAAACTGTATATTTTTAAGCAAACTTTTAAAGTATTGTCTGATATCTATTCACACCTCAGAACCTCATCTTCCAGCACCGCACAGTATATATTCCTGAAGAAAGAATCCTCTCTCTAAAAGAAAGTCTGAAATTATTAAAATATTTTTTTTCTTTGCTAGAGTTCTTTTTTTGAGGAAGTAAAAAGAAGTAAGGGCAAAAATAAACATGAAATTGTTAACCCAAATAGGAATTTATTCCAAGGACACAAGGATAGTTCAACATCCTCAAATGTGAAACGACACATTAACAAAATGAAGGATAAAAGTTTTATGATCATATCAGCAGCTGTAGAAAAAGCTTTTGACAAAATTCAACATTCATTTAGGATTAAAAAAACTCTCAATAAAGCATGAATAGAGGGAATGTATCTCAACATGATAAAGGTCATATAAGACAAGCCCATAGCTGACATCACACTCAATTGTGAAAAGCTGAAAGCTTTTCCTCTAAGATCAGGAACAAGAATGACCACTTTCACCACTTTTATTCAAGATAGTATTGGAATTCCTACCTGGATCAATTAGGCAAGAAAAAGAAAGAAAAAGACATTCAAATTGGAATGAAAGAAGTAAAACTGTCACTATTTCAGATGACAATATATTAGATGTAGAAAACCCTCAAAACTCCATCAAAAAATTGTTACACTAATAAACTCAGTAAAGTTGTAGGATAAAAATTAACACACAAAAATCTGTTGCATTTCTATACACTAATAATGACTATCAGAAAGAGAAATTAAGAAAACAATCTCATTTACTACTGCATCAAAAATAATAAAAGTCCTAGGAATAAATTTAAACGGGGGGGGGGGGTGAAAGAACTGTATATTGAAAATTATATTAATGAAAGAACTTGAAAAAGACACAAATAAATGGTAAGATATTTCATGATCATGAACTGGAAGAATATTGTTAAAATTCCTATAATGCCCAAAACATTATACAGATTCAGTGCAACCCTTATCAAAATTCCAATGGCATTTTTCACAGAAATAGAATAATCCTAAAATTTGTATGGAATCCTATAAGACCCTCAATAGTGAAAGCAATCTTAAGGAAAAGAACAAAACTGGAGGCATTATGCTCCCTGATTTCAAACTATATTGCAAAGCTGTAGTAGCTAAAACAGTATGGTATTGACATAGAAGCAGACATGTAGTTCAGTGGAACAGAATACAGAGTCCAGAAATCCATGCATATACAGTCAATTAATGTAAACAAAGGGGCCAAGAATATACAGTGGGGAAAGAACAGTCTCTTCAATAAATGGTGTTGGGAAAATTGGATAACCACACACAAAAGAATGAAAATGGAACACTATCTTACAGCGTACACAAAAAATAACTCAAAATGGATTAAAGACTTGAATTAAGACCTGAAACCATAAGTCTCCTGGAAGAAAACAAAAGAAGTAAGCTCCTGAACATAGGTCTTGGAATATTTTAAAACCTGACACAAAAGCAAAAGCAACAAAATTTAAAATAAACAAGTGGCACTACATCAAACTAAAAAGCTTCTGCATAGCAAAGGAAACCATCCACGAAATGAAAAGGCAATGTACTGAATGGGCGAAAATACTTGTAAGTCATATATCAGATAAGGGGCTAACGTCCAAAATATCTAGAGAATGCATACAAGTAAACAGTAAAAATACAAACAATCTGGTTAAAAAATGAGCAGAAGACCTGAATAGACATTTTTCCAAAGAAGTCATAGATTGCTAAGAGGTACATGAAAATATGCTGTACATCTTTAATCATCAGGAAACTGCAAATGAAAATCACAATGAGATATCACCTCAAATCTGTTAGAAGGGCAATTATCAAGAAGTGCTGTTAGAAATAACAAGTGCTGATGAGGAGGCAGAGAAAAGGGAACACTTGTGCACTGTTGGTAGGGATGTAAATTGGTGCAACCACTTTTGAAAACAGTATCGAGGGGCCTCAAGTAATTAAAAATAGAACAACCATACAATTCATCAATTCCACTTTTGGTTATTCATCTGAAGAATCAAAAACACTAACTCAAAAGGTATGTGCACCCCCATGATCACTGCAGCATTATTTACAATAGCCAAGATATTGAAAAAACTTGATGGATGAATGACTAAAGAAAATGTGGTATATAAATATATATGTATGAAAATGGAATCTTTTTCAGCCATAAAAAAAGAGAAGGAAATCCTACCTTTTGCAGCAACATGGATGGACCTTGCAGACATCATGCTAAGTGAAATAAGACACAGAAAAGACAAATACCATATAATCTCTCTTATATGTGAAATCTAAAACTATTTTTTATAAAACCTCATAGATACAGATACCAGATTGATGCCTGACAGAGGTGGAGGGGTGTGGGAGATGCATAAATTGTTTCTGTTTTTGTTTTATACTTTAAATAAATTGATTCTTTTAATAAAAGAAATTATTATCCTAAGATTCTAGATTCCTACCAAAGCAAAATCAGAACACTTACTTATCAGCTGAGAAGCTGTAAAAAGTCCACCTATTTTTGGATAACATCATCATTTCTTAAAGGAACTTTTCCCAAATCTTGAAGCTAGAATACCATCATTAAATGACACCCGAGTTATGATTTAGAATGTTTAAATGGGCTTTCATACCACAATAAAATAAAATGTGGTCCAGACTATTCCTGCCAAGAGAAAATCTGTGAGAGTAAGGCAGCTGGACAAAGCAACCTGTGCTACTCTTCCTTAGATTCATCCTCTGCCCCACTGGGTATTTTTTCTTAAATACCACTGTCACCATATCCTTGGTTTCACCTGAGGGCCAGAGTGCCTCTTCCTACATACTTCCTACTAGCACCTTGCTTGTGTGGACAAATAAAATTTCTCTTAACTACCTCTGGCCAGCTAACGTAAGACTGTATTATATATATATATAACAACATTAGATAAAATATTAGAAATAAGAAATGACAGTCAGATTAAGAGTAACATGGTCTTGGGCTTCCCTGGTGGCGCAGTGGTTGAGAGTCCGCCTGCCGATGCAGGGGACACAGGTTCATGCCCCGGTCCGGGAAGATACCACATGTCGCAGAGCGGCTAGGCCCGTGAGCCATGGCCGCTGAGCCTGCGCGTCCGGAGCCTGTGCTCCGCAACGGGAGAGGCCACAACAGTGAGAAGCCCACGTACCGCAATAAAAAAAAAAAAAAAAAAAAAAGAGTAACATGGTCTTGGTAAAGAGACATCTAAAAATGGCTTATTATTCCATCGCAGTTATTGCTCACTCTCTATACTGAGAAAGTCATTTCAGTATCCATTGCTGACCTCACAGGCACCTTATTGGACATCACTGTGTCCCAAATATAATCATAGGTGACCAAGTCCCAGAGAGAAAGGATTTTTCTATTCCAGCTCCCTGAGCACCCATTTTTTCTCAAATTGACTGACATTAGGAACGTGAGTTAGCCTTCAGAAGAGACCAAGGTACTTTCTTTTTAAGTTTGTTACTTTCCTACCAGTTATACTGATACATAATTCACATAAAGCACTGTACAAGTCTGAGGTATAAAACATAATGATTGACTTATATACATCATGAAACAATGACCACAATAAGTTTAATGAACATCGATCATCTCATACAGATACAAAATAAAATATAAAGAAAGAAATATTTTTTCCTTCTGATGAGAATTCTTAGGACTTACTGTCTTAACAACTTTCATTCAACAATGTTAATTAATCGTGTTATACGTTACATCCCTAGTACTTATTTACCTTGTAACTGGAAGTTTGTACCTTTTGACCACTTTCATCCCATTCTCCTTCCCCCACCCCCCGCCTCTTGTAACAACAAATCTGATCTCTCTTTTTTTTAACATGTTTATTGGAGTATAATTGCTTTACAATGGTGTGCTACTTTCTGCTGTACAACAAGGTGAATGAATCAGCTATATGTATACATATATCCCCATATCCCCTCCCTCTTGCGTCTCCATCCCACCCTCCCTATCCCACCCCTCTAGGTGGTCACAAAGCACCTAGCTGATCTACCTGTGCTATGCAGCTGCTTCCCATTAGCTATCTGTTTTACATTTGGTAGTATATATAAGTCCATGCCACTCTCTCACTTCGCCCCAGCTTACCCGTCCCCCTCCCCGTGTCTTCAAGTCCATTCTCTATGTCTAGATCTTTATTCCTGTCCTGACCCTAGGTTCTTCAGAACCACTTTTTTTTTTTTTTCAGATTTCATATATATGTGTTAGCATACGGTATTTGTTTTTCTCTTTCTGACTTATTTCACTCTATATGACAGACTCTAGGTCCACCCACCTCACTACAAATAACTCAAGATGCCACCAGAAAACTACTAGAGTTAATCAATGAATTTGGTAAAGTTGCAGGATACAAAATTAACGCACAGAAATCTCTTGCATTCCTACACACTAATGATGAAAAATCTGAAAGAGAAATTAAGGAAACACTCCCATTTACCATTTCAACAAAAAGAATAAAATACCTAGGAATAAACCTACCTAGGGAGACAAAAGACCTCTATGCAGAAGATGAAAAGACACTAATGAAAGAAATTAAAGATGATACCAACAGACGGAGAGATATACCATGTTCTTGGAATGGAAGAATCAATATTATGAAAATGACTCTACTACCCAAAGCAATCTACAGATTCAATGCAATCCCTATCATATTACAAATAGCATTTGTTACAGAACTAGAACAAAAAGTCTTAAAATTTGTATGGAGATACAAAAGACCCCGAATAGCCAAAGCAGTCTTGAGGGGAAAAAATGGAGCTGGAGGAATCAGACTCCCTGACTTCAGACTACACTACAAAGCTACAGTAAGCAAGACAATATGGTACTGGCACAAAAACAGAAAGAGAGATCGCCCCGAGATAAACCCACGCACCTATGGTCAACTAACCTATGGCAAAGAAGGCAAGGATATACAATGGAGAAAAGACAGTCTCTTCAATAAGTGGTGCTGGGAAAACTGGACAGCTGCATGTAAAAGAATGAAATTAGAACACTCCCTAACACCATACACAAAAATAAACTCAAAATGGATTAGAGACCTAAATGTAAGACAGGACACTATAAAACTCTTAAAGGAAAACATAGGAAGAACACTCTTTGATATAAATCACAGCAAGATCTTTTTTTATCCACCTCCTAGAGTAATGGAAATAAAAACAAAAATAGACAAATGGGACCTAATGAAACCTTTTGCACAGCAAAGGAAACCACAAACAAGATGAAAAGACAACCCTCAGAATGGGAGAAAATATTTGCAAACGAATCAACAGACAAAGGATTAATCTCCAAAATATATAAACAGCTCATGCAGGTCAATATTAAAAAAACAAACCCTATCCAAAAATGGGCAGAAGACCTAAATAGACATTTCTCCAAAGAAGACATACAGATGGCCAAGAAACACATGAAAAGCTGCTCAACATCACTAATTATTAGAGAAATGCAAATGAAAACAATGAGGTATCACACCAGTTAGAATGGGCATCATCAGAAAATCAAGAAACAACAAATTCTGGAGAAGGTATGGAGAAAAGGGAACCCTCTTGCACTGCTGGTGGGAATGTAAATTGATACAGCCACTATGGAGAACAGTATGGAAGTTCCTTAAAAAACTAATAATAGTATTACCATATGATCCAGCAATCCCACTATTGGGCATATACCCAGAGCAAACCATAATTCAAAAAGACACATGCACCCCAATGTTCATTGCTGCACTATTTACAATAGCCAGGTCATGGAAGCAACCTAAATGCCCATTGAGAGACAAATGGATAAAGAAGGTGTGGTACATATATACAATGGAATATTACTCAGCCATAAAAAGGAAAGAAATTGGGTCATTTGTTGAGATGTAGATGGATTTAGATACTGTCATACAGAGTGAAGTAAGTTAGAAAGAGGAAAACAAATATTGTATATTAACGCATATATGTGGAACCTAGAAAAATGGTACAGATGAACTGGTTTGCAGGGCAGAAGTTGAGGCACAGATGTAGAGAACAAACGTATGGACACCAAGGGGGGAAAGCCATTCAGGGCTGTGGGTGGAGGTGTGATGAATTGGGCAATTGGTATTGATATGTATACACTGATGTGTATAAAACTGATGACTAATAAGAACCTGCTGTATAAAAAAGAAATTAAATAAATAAATTAAAAGATTTACCAAACAAAAGTAAAATGAGATATTCATTTGAAAACTTTAAGATTGTATTTTAATTCAGTGTTAGTAACAAAATGAGTATGTTAGTGAGAAAGATATGACTGGGAGAAGTCAATGGGGAGGAAGGGCAGATGGACAGTGATAAGCAGGGGAAATGCGGTAATAGAGAAAGCACTGAGTTGGGTCTCTCATTAATTGACCTACTTTGGACAATTCATTTAGTCCAACATGAGTTTTCCATGTAACAAACTGAGAACTTGTGACTGTTGTTATAATTTAACCAGTTATTATCCAATCACTTGGACCATAGTAATTCTCAGAGTACATTTCAAGTGTACCTGGAATAAAGTACAGCTTGTCTGTGTAATGAGTTAATAATGCAGTTCTTGAGTAATTTCTTTCCTTAATTATAGGATAACTTTACTGTTTACATTTTTCTTGTTTATTTTTTAAAATTTTATTATCAATTGAAGAAAAAAGAGAGAATATGGAGAGTGTTCTGAGTCATAATGTTGGTATGTTATTCCAACAGTTCCCAAAGAATCTAAGTGTGCTGATTTTAGCACTTAAACTTAGATTCTTTGGGAACTGGTTGAATCTAAGCTTAAGGCCTAAAAACAGCAAGTTTATTTTACATATTTATGCTTATCATTACACTACCAATAATATCCGTAATTCTCCAATTACCACCAGGCTCAATATATCTACTTCTTCACGTATTACATTGTTAGATATCAATTAAAGCTCTCTTCCCTCGACACAAAATGTAGGTATTTCAATTCCTTTCTTTCATGCAGTTCCAAAAAAATTATTTTACATGTCTGAGATTCAAAATGGTTAAAACTCCTTTGCTGCTGCAAAACGAAAACACAGAGTTAATAGTAATATGTGTTCCACGTCAGCAGCCCTAACAATACATTTAAAGTATACAAGCTAAATCCATATGGTCAGAACACACACCAAAGTTAAACAAACAAAACATAATTCTTCCTGTCTTCTGAATGTGAATTTGGAGAGGCAAACCTCTGGATTAGGAAGGCACTTAGCAGCATACAGGTTTTTCCAAGTAAAACTCCATTCAGGAACTAGAAATGAGACTCTGCTCAAGAGGCAGCATCTGACGTGTGAGCCTAACTTAGCACTGAGACAGGATGTAGATGAAGCTGTGCCTATGGACGAGCACAAGCAGATAATAAAATTAAGGGCTCAGTGAGTCAGGCTTTCAATGGTAAAACTCCAGGGTATTTGGAAAAACCATTTTTACTGCAGCCTCAATGTAAACAGCTCACAAACAAAATCTATAGTGTTTAGAAACATTTTCAAAGTAAAAGATGAAACAGAATGCTTTTTGCCAAAGGTACTCAAGTATGGGATTGCACAGGCCTGTAAATTTGTTTTAAATGAGAGGAAAAACATGTAAATTATTCTGTTTTTCCAAGTAAGGTCATAAAACACACACAAACATCTGCATATACACACATTCAAAACAAACAAATGATGGTGGGGAAGAAAAACTTTAACGCAAAAGACTTACCATCCACTATCACTATTATTTTATTTTTTTAAAAAAAACAGTATTTTAACATTAAAAAAATTCAGAAGGACCCAATCGAAAAAGACAAGCTTTTCTCAGAAAGAACAACTGATACTATGGTTGGTGTTACCTTTCTCCCACCCCACCTTATTGTCATTTGGCAATCTCTTGAGATGTTTTTGGTTGTCATAGCCAAGGTGGGGTGCTACTGGCATCAACCGGGTAGAAGCCAGAGATGCCGCTAAACATCTTACAGTGCACAGGACACCTCCACACAGCAAAGAAGTATCTGACCCCCAGTGCCATCAGTACAACAGTTGAGAAGCTCTGCCTTACACTAATGTTCTGCCCAAGGGTCAGTGGATGCTGGCTCTTGACTGATCCTGATGTGCTGGCCAGATTGAGAAGCCAGTGATACCTGGTGAGCTTGTATGTCTTTTAATTTGTATTTTGCTTACAATCATTCTTAACAATAATAAGTTAGCAATAGAACTGCAGTGGTAAAGTTCTACTCTACCAATTAGGACCAGACTGAAACACTGGTCACTAAACTGCAGGTCTATCACTTTGACATAGACCCCAGTTGCTTATTAGCTGGTATCTAAACATCAACACATTAGAGTCGATTAGGAGGTGGTGTTATTTTTTACTGGGAGGTAAAAGAATATTTTGCCAGGTTTTAACAACACATGCTTCATTAAATATTCAGTAAAAGAGCATATACGTTTTATTAATGTAACTTCTTCAAGACTGGGAAAATAGAATGAATTTATAACCATGATTCCCTCTCGTTAGTAAAACTATAGGCAGCTTCTTTTTTTTTCCTTAAGTTTATTTGGACATTATGCGTGTATAAAATTATGAATTAAACTGTAACTAGTGTGGTTGACTTTTAAATTTTATTTATAAAATACTTTTTCATATACCAAAGATTTAGCAAGTGAAATTTCAATGACTATCCTTGAATAGTACACATACATGTGATTATTTCTACAAATTATATTACAAAATGGGATCTTACCTTGTATGCTTTTCTGTTGTTTATTAAACATTTTTATATAAAGTATTTACATATTTATAAAATGCAGTTTCATCACAACTTTAAATCTCTCTTATCCACCATACAGATCTAGTATCATCTTTTTACATGTCTGTAATGGTTATCAGGGGTTTTCCATTTCTGTATATATGTATGTATACATGGAGATAAGTAGGTACATATGTTTGTATATCTGTATGTATATATGTGTATTGAGTAGGCTGCGAAAGATATCTTTCTACATTTCTCCAAATGTATCTGGAGGGAAAATTTTAGAAGATAAATCAATTCTATAAAGATTTTTAATACATAATTTCTAATTTCCCTCCAGAAAATTTACCCTAATAAATATCCCCACAAACTGTGTTAAGTGTCTACTTTCCAAGATATCTTTCTGTCCAGATATCAACATTTAAAAAAAATTTTTGCATTAAAAAAAGATAAGGAGATAGTTTTTCATGTTTGTTTTTGTTTGCATTTCTGTAACTTCTGATGAGATGGAACAACTGTTTACATGCTTACTTTAAATGTGTATGGATTCTTTGTGAATATCCTGTTCAGGAACTCTGCCCAATTTTCTGTTGGTGGGGGTGAGGGGTGAGAATCTGTTTATATACAAACACTTTCTTACATAAATTGTGCTTATCTCCCAAATTTGATGTTTCTCTTTTAATACTTTTTCAGACTTGATTTTGTTTTGTTTATTTGTTTTGGTTTATTTTACTTTATTTTGTGTTCTCAGGAGTAAAAGCTTGCCTGCTTTTTCTTCTTTTCTTTTTTTTTTGGATTCTCCATTTTTATTGTAATATACATGTTCTTTGTTTAGTATATAGAGTTTTAAAATTTTTATATTGGAGTATAGTTGATCAGTAATGTGTTTCAGGTGTACAGCAAAGTGATTCAGTTGTACCTATACGTGTACCTATTCTGTTTCAAATTATTTCTTCCTTTGTCTTTTTTTTTTCCTATCTTGGTATCATAGTTAGAAAGATCCTTATCATCCCAAGGTTACAAAAAGAAGTATTTACTTTTTTATCTAGTACAGACTGTGTTAGTCATATTCTGCAGTTCTTTGCACACTATCACTCTTGGTAAATAGAGTGCTCTCCAAACCCCAAGATAATTCCTTCCTTCCTTCCCTCCTTCTTGCCTTCCTTGCATCCATTCCCATTCCTTATGCCTATTTCTCTATTTCTTCCCTGAAAATTAAAATACAAACTGTTGTTTTATTAACCGACTCTGGTTCACCTTGACTTAGAGGGTTGTTTTTAATTCACTGCGCAAATATATGAGTCCCTTATGATTAGACATTACTGTATTTCACAAACACTATATTTAATAAGACTGATCCTGTGTCAAGCATGTACTATGTTTCTATCACTGACTAGATCCTTTACAGACATTCTTTCTTATTACAATGCTTCAGGAGAGGTATTATCTAAATTGAAATATAAGGAATCAGAATCTCAAAGAAATAAATAAATTACTAAGAGTCATACAGTCACTAATTAAAGGAACCAACATTCACCCTAGCGAAGAAGGTGGCTTTAAAGCCAGAGCTCTTTTGTTTACCTCTTAGTGCCTCATAAAAATGAAAGCAAATGGAACCAAGGGAGTTCTGCATATTTTCAGAAACTACGCTTTGCAAATAAAATCCCTTTTCTCTATCACATCATTTTATATAATTTTAAGAAATTTCAGTAACAGTAGTTTCTAACTTCATCATTTCACAGAACTACACTAATTTAATGTGACATGCACGGCTACACAATTGCAAGCAGATGGATGTGGGCAGCAGGTGTAATAACCGCCCTGGTTCTGCTTCTATGCAGCTCGATTTCAAAATGTAGATTCCTGCCATTTTAAACGAAACTTTACGCCAAACTTGCACTTGCAAATCAGTCGCAGTTTCCCATAAATCTAGCACATTTTGCCAGGAGTGTGGAGACAGGTTTCATTCACACAGTCCCATCAAAGCCTGGACTGCAAGGAGGGGGGTTGTGTTGTACAGAGAGAAGAGCAGGGGCACAAGCGGATCCCTGAGGCAGACACACCTGGGTCAGCCTCAGCTGTGTCAACTCATACTACAAGATATTGGGTACTTGCACAAACTCTCTGTGTCTCTTTCTCTATGTTTTTGAAGTGGGGATAGTAATATCTACTTCAGAGGGTAGCTGTGGAGAAAATTTAACAAAGTACCTGCTACATACTAAGCATTAATTAAATAACTGTTGTTTTTACTGTTATCATCATCATCATCATCACCATCATCATCAGAATAGGCAACTGTGATGCCTAAGGTATACTCATGTATTTTACAGATAAAAGCATAATTTGATAATAAACTTGGAAATGTTTTAAAACTGGGAGGATAACTTCATGCCACAGTGACTCCTCCATGGAAGGCTGTGTTAATTCCAACTTCCCTAAAAGTATACTTCAGGTACCAATTCTATGATCCTGATCTCCTAAAAGTCACATTTATCTAATTTCAAGTATATCGTTCCTTCTTAATTTAGTAGGCAATAGAAGACATGCTTATTCAAAAGCACATAGCTATGAAAGAGGAATAGGCATGCAACTTTAGTACAACAGGAAATTGAAGGAATTTTTTAAATTGACATTATTAAATTCAATTTTAGGAATGTGTAAAATTTCAAAGTTCCATCAGAAAGCCAGTAAAGATCAATGTCATTCACGATTTTAAAAAGAGCTATTAAAAAGGTACATATGCTTTACTGCTAATTTTAGAAGACTTTCCTTTCTTTTAAAATTCTAACCTTCAAGTCAATTGAAACTATAGAAAACTCTGTTGCCACCTAGATTCTTTACTCTCCTCTGCACCCAGGATTTTGCACGTAGAAGAGTTTGGACCTCTTATCCCTAGTGAAGCCTAAGAACTAGGAGAGAAGACTAAAGTAGTTCTGTCACTTTAAATTTCAAAGATGGGCTGATAGCAGCTGAAGAGCAGAGAGATCAAAACCTTCCGAATTGTTGCTCTGGAAACACATAATTTACACTTTACATGACAATCCCTTGGACTGATGGGGAGAAATCTGAGCATCTCACTGTGTCTACCTAGCCTAGACAGACAGCTGAATATTCTCAAGTCATAGACTTCTAGAACTTACTCAAGTTCTCTACTTGTACAGTGCACTTGCCATTATTAGCGTGGAAGGTGAAAATTTTGTTTGCCAGGTGGTGATGCCTTCACATTTCTATTCTGCTGACTACATATCCCCTCTACACATTTCAATTGCTATGTCTTAGATTGCAAGTTCTAAGTGACCCAGGACCATGAATCATATAGGCAGGCGCTTCGTGAACATTTCTTGCATGCAGATGACTCTTACGTTCCTTGGAACAGTCTGGTGTGGTATTATTATATTTTGTGTGCCTAGCTTAACATCCAGCGCACCCAATATCCACTTATAGCCTGATTTCCTCTATCACCTTCCACTCAAAGAAACAACACAGACCTCATTTTATTTTTATACACAGCTTGAAAGTAGACCAGGGTAGGCCATCTACCTTGATTCAAGGGTTCCCTATCCATAAATTAACTACAAACCCATGAGAAGATCCATGCAAAGGGATAGAGGAGGGACTTTATTTAGCTTTGCCAATCAGGCTGGTTCTCTCCACAAATGTTCTGGAAAACCTGAAGAGGACTAATCAGTAAAGTGAATGCTGCCAATCTGCAGCATTAGCAGAGGTGTCGTAAATGTGAAACCGTTCAACAAATGATGATGATGATGATGATGATGATGATGATGATGACGATGATGAAGGTGGCGATGACAGCGGCATTGGTGGCAATGGTCATCATGATGATAGTCACCTAAGTCTGAGCAGTTAACTCTGCATCGCGTTGTACAAATATTAACTCATAAGCTTCACATTAACCCTATGATGTGAATAGATCCATCTAAAAAATAAGCAAACTGAGACATAGAGGATTTCAGTAACTTGCTGAATATCAACAGTTGTAAGTGCCAGAATCAGGATTTAAACTTGGGAGTTTGACTCCAGAAATTGTGTTCTCTCTCTCTAAATTGTATTAGAGTCAGAAAGGAGGAGACGTGTCTGGAGATGACATTTTTAAAAAGCTTTGTTTCTCACAAGTACATGAGCTTTATAGAGCCAATGACCCCACACCAGGGGAAATGTTTGTGTTCTATGCCCATTCATATTTACAGCTGATTTTAACCAAGCCATATATATATACACATACACAAATATACATATACATACCTCATTATAAGAAATACAGCCAGTATACCTCATTATAAGAAAAACATGTTTAAATTTATTTTAAAAAATAAAGGTAGGTTAATAATCACTCACTAATTAAAAATATGCATATAAACACACAAGATTTACAAAAAATGGGCAGAAGACCTAAATAGACATTTCTCCAAAGAAGACATACAGATGGCCAAGAGTCAAATGAAAAGATGCTCAACATCACTAATTATTAGAGAAATACAGAACAAAACTACAATGAGGTATCACCTCACACTGGTCAGAATGGCCATCATCAAAAAATCTACAAACAATAAATGCTTGAGAGGGTGTGGAGAAAAGGGAACCCTCCTACACTGTTGGTGGGAATGTAAATTGATACAGCCACTATGGAGAACAGTATGGAGGTTCCTTAGAAAACTAAAAATAGAACTACCATACGACCCAGCAATCCCACTACTGGGCATATACCCTGAGAAAACCATAATTCAAAAAGAGTCATGTACCACAATGTTCACTGCAGCACTATTTACAACAGCCAGGACATGGAAGCAACCTAAGTGTCCATCGACAGATGAATGGATAAAGAAGATGTGGTACATATATACAATGGAATATTACTCAGCCATAAAAAGGAACAAAACTGGGTCATTTGTAGATACGTGGAGGGTCCTAGAGACTGTCATACAGAGTAAAGTAAGTCAGAAAGAGAAAAACAAATATAGTATATTAACGCATATATGTGGAATCTAGAAAAATGGTACAGATGAACTGTATAGATGAACAATGTAATTTTGCAAGGCAGAAATAGAGACACAGATGTAGAGGACAAATGTATGGACACCAAGGAAGGAAAGTGGGGTGGGCGGGAGAGGGTGGTGATGGTGGGATGAATTGGGAGACTGAGATTGACATACATACACTAATATGTATAAAACAGAAAAAAGAACCTGCTGTATAAAAAAATTAAATAATATTTTTTTAAAAAACCAAAAAACTCAAGCTGTAGATTGAGGTACTTTAGCATGCAAAGGTAATTTTTATAATATCAATTTTGCTTTTGAGCTCTTTTTTTTTTTTTTTTTACTACCTTAACCATTACTTGATACACATTGTTTTTAATAGGAAAAGAAGTAAGCACATATATATTTCACCAGAGACTAATCATTCAGAATTATTTAATTTAGATACGTTAAATTTTCAGCATTAAAAGAAATAGGACTTTTTCAATGACAACAATTAAAAGAATGGGATAAAGGGCACTACTTTGTAGCCACATGTTCATCACAAACACCTATAAACTCGAGAAGGCAAAGAATCACCTGAACACTTTAGCCTCAGAAAATTTTTCCAAATGGCTATTGTTTGGGTAATTATCTATTAAAACGCTAGTTTTGAAAAACAAGAATTATGTTATTTATCTTGCAGACAAACTTTTATTGGCTGAATATAAATGCTGTATCCGAAACAGTTCCCCTCCTCTCCGGCTTTTTGCACACGTTTCTTTTCCCAAAACACACTTATGGTCAACATCATTCATCCACTTATTCACTCAGTAAATATTTATATAGCATATTTATTATGTGCCCAGCACTTAAGTTTGGGGAATATATCATGGGAAAAAGGATTAAAATTGTTGCCTTCATTGAATTTACTGTATAGTAGACATACTAAACCAACAAAGATGTAGTATGTCAGATAGTGAAAGGAAGTGTTAGGGAGAAAAGCAGAGAGGGGAAGAGGTTTATATGGGGGTGGGGAAGGGACTGCAGTTTTAACCAGGGTGGTCAGTGGAGATCTTCCATCAAAGGTAATAGTTAAAAAAGCAACTGTATCAGAAAAGAGAAGATTTCGGGGAAATGAGGTCTGAAAGTAGAGGGAAACTAGACTTAAACTAAAATATCAGCTTCTTTGAGGGAAAAAAAAGCGGTCACCATGTAATATATAAAACTCCTCTATAAGTTGAGAAAGTTGTAAAATTGTAATATAAAGCTATGCATGTGAAATGAATTCCAGTCTGGTTTGCAAATTTCAAATCTGTCTACTTGACATCTTCAGTTGGTTGTCTAATAGACTTTTAAGACTTAGACATATTCAAAATTAATTTCTGATCTTCTACCATCTCCAATGTGCTCAATTGTCTCCTCCAAAACGATATAAATGGTAAGTCCACATTCTCAGCTCTCAAGACAAAAACCTTGAGTTGTCCTTGATTCCATTCTCTCTCTCTTATACTCAATATCTAATCTTCAGAGAATTCACTGCTTCACCCATCTCTATATATGTTCAATCAACAACTTTCAACCTCTCTATTTTTAAAACCACAGTCTCAGCCTCCATCATTTCTTACTTGGATAATAGTGATAGTTTTCTAACTTCCAGCTTTCTCCTGTACCACTACTCAGACTGTTTTCAACACAACATAAAGACAGACCCCTTTAAAATAAAAGTCGTACGTCACTCCCTGGCTCAAAGCCTACTGTTCTCAAAATAAAAGCTAAGTGTCCTACAATGGCTTTTGTGACCTACAAGATCAGGCCTCCTTTTTAGTCTCAGACCTCCCCTCACCTCACTAACACTTGCTTCCCAGAGCATTCCTTCCTTGAGGCTTTCCTGCTTGCTATTTCCTCTGCTACGAAAGCATCAATGAGTAGAAAACACTCTATTTAAAGCTTGATGGAAGGTTAGGTTCACTAACTAATAATAATGAAGATTAATTATTTCTAAAGATAAATAAGACAATTAGAAACAAGAGACAAACATACCAGGCATTTAAGATTAGTTATAAGCATTAATTTTAACTGAGAACTTCCCAACAACCAAGGTAGGGTGAAATGTATATAGTTTAATGTAGTTCCACTGTCTGACAAGTGAGAGTATGTTAAGGTATTTGGTAACAATCTCTCCTGGATTGCCATTTCAAGAGCTATTTATTAAAATATTATAAAAAGTTTCAGATAAAATAATAACAATGCTTTAAACTTTAATTTTCTCTGCCTAGATTTTTACACAGTGACTTATAAAGTCAGAGGAATGACACTAAATTTCAATTCGGGTAAAGAATTTGTATAAAACAAAGTTGAAACTTCCAGGTATGATACTTCACTGTAGATACAGAAAGATAGAGCCTAGGGACCTTACCACATAAAAATCCAAAATGAGTAAGTACACTGTCCTTTAGACTGCTTCTCAGCAGAAAGTTTTGTATCATTAAATCAATAGCGGCTAAGTATAAAGAAAACTTCTTGGAAATTAAGGGAGTCGAGCTCACCTTAAAGTACTTCTGTATTTGACGGAGTAAAAAAGGACAAAAGGTAGACAATTCAGACATGGGAAAAATCATAGCCTCAGGGATAGTTGTAACTACCAGGAACACAAAAATCAGTTTAGCAAATAAAGAGAGTTTTTGGATGTGTATGCCTAGAGGGCCAGGAATAA
Source organism: Phocoena phocoena (assembly GCF_963924675.1). Classification (NCBI taxonomy): domain Eukaryota; kingdom Metazoa; phylum Chordata; class Mammalia; order Artiodactyla; family Phocoenidae; genus Phocoena; species Phocoena phocoena. The sequence goes on along the minus strand of NC_089234.1, from coordinate 65,715,885 downwards.
GGAGGCACTGTGAAGGACTTTGGCAAGAAGAAGAACAATTAATATTTATACTAGCAGGTACTGGGTAGTAGGGAGCCACTGAATACTTCAGAGTAGTGACCTAGCAATTTATAGTAAGATTTATCTGGTTCAAGTAAGTACAACTGTTGGAAGGGAGAAAGATCAGGAAAGAAATTAATGTAATCCCCTAGACTTAATCTATTGAAGACCTAGTGTACTTTTGAGGCAAGGTGGCTTACAAAAGGAAGGTGATCTTTATCTTTTTTCATCTAAATCTACCAGGCAGTGTATGAGGCTCTGTATATATAACGCTAAATGAGACAAAAACATGTTCTCTGCACTAATGAGGTTTACTTAGGTTTACTGAATGGAGGAAAAAAAGCCATCATGTAAGAAATTATACAGGCACAAGGAATGTCATGATATGGGAATCTCCTTGTATTACAGATGGATGTTGGGAGGAAAGTACCCTTAGACTTGCATTTCAGTGAAGTCTAAGCTAATCTGGAATCCTAATGATGAGCAGGTTTTTCAAGATGAAGGGGAAGACGGGGAGTTGAGGGAATTGTTTTCCTAAGAGAGGAATGTGAGGGGAGAGCCTGTGTCTTCTAGGAAGAATGATTTACATACAAGGGGTCAGGTTTGGAGAGAAAGTGTTGAAATATGAGGCAAAAGAGAGGAGCGGGGAGCCGATCCTGAAGTTCTCTTACGTAGGGCATTGAGGAATTGGATGGGGAGACACTGAGACCTATAAGAGGTTTAATGCATGGTGACAGACGACAGATTTGCACTTTAGAAACATTACATGAGTTCAAGTGAGAGAATGAACGTTCACAAAGCTAGAGGCAAAAGACAATTTAGGAGTCTGCTATAGACAATCTAGTGAGAGACACCAGTGCCCGAACTAAGGTATTCACCAAGACAACCTTAACACTCCCCTCAGCTTGACTGAGCTTTAGACAGACTTTTTCCTGACTCTAAGCTCCTGACCTCCTTTTTCTTAGAGAATGTAATTTATAAAATGTAGAGCTGTAAATTCCTTCTCTGTCTCTTTGAGATGTAAATACCTTAACGCTTCTTGCCAGTTTTACAACCCAGGACTACCTTTCTCAAGGACCTGGGAGCCATCCCTTTGAAATGTAACCATCAAGGAAGATAGAGCCTCCAGTCTCTGTGGGAGGGGAGGAGCTTACTTTAGAGGGCACCCGACTCCAAATTATAAAAGTCCCTCCAGTCATGTAAATAGAGAAAGTTCACTATTCCTTTGGGTAAAGTCCAAAGAGAACATAGATGGCCTCCAAACCCCCTCACCCCACCTCTGAAAATTTTTCACCCCCTTGTTTCAGCAGAGTTGAACTCAGACTGAGTTCTGGTCTCTCTCCTCTATTGCAGTGGTCTTGAGTAAAGTCTTCCTTTCCTTTTTAACTTTGTCCAGTGCACATTTTCTTTGAAAGAAGTGATAGTGGAGGTGGTGAAAAAATGGACAAGTTCAGATAGAAGATAGTAAAACCAGAACTAATTGTATGATTAGCTGTAGAAAGGAGTAAAAAAAAAAAAAAAAAAGATTCCCAGTTCAGACTTGCGCAAAAGAATGTACAGAAGCACCATAAGAAATATGGGAGTTGGGGGTAGCTTTGTGGGGTAAGATGATGCATTCAGGCTTAGAAACAGTGAGTTCCACAGGTGAGCTACATGAGGCAAGGAAACTTACAGGCCTGCAAATATATGCAGCCAGAGCTCAGGAGACAGGACTTGGCTAAAGTCATGTACCTCTATATAGGACATCTGAAAGCTTGGGACTATATGAGCATATCCAGGAAAAGTGGAAAAAACTTGAGGACTATAGGGCTTACATCAAAACTCTAGTGAACCCTAATGCCTAAGAACAGATAGAGGAAGAGGAAACCATGAAGCATTGACAATGATCACCCAGAAAGGTAAGAAAGCAGCGTTACCACCAAATACACAATAGAAATTATAGAAACAAACGATGAGAACGTGCACTACCTAGTGCAGTGCTGCTGAGTAATGTCATTTCATCAAGGCTTACCAGGCCTGCGCTTTCCATGGCAACCTAAACCAAATTATATCACGAAGGTAATGCGGTCATGTCTCCATATTCTGTATGGTAATTCAGTATAAATTTAAGTTATTGGGAGTGTATTATGATAATAAATAGGACCTATTAAAATGTTTCCGGGCTTCCCTGGTGGCGCAGTGGTTGCGAGTCCACCTGCCGATGCAGGGGACACGGGCTCGTGCCCCGGTCCGGGAAGATCCCACATGCCGCGGAGCGGCTGAGCCCGTGAGCCATGGCCGCTGAGCCTGCGCGTCCGGAGCCTGTGCTCCGCAACGGGAGACGCCCCAACAGGGAGAGGCCCGCGCAAAAAAAAAAAAAAAAAAGTATTAAAATGTTTCCAATTCTTAAAATACACCACTCATTCATGGCAATTTTTCTCTTCTCATGGTTGAGGATATTCAGCGGACTACATGTTAAAAAGCAGCAATGAGTGTGTTCTCCTACCATCAACATCATATTTAAGTGTACATGGCTTTTTTTTTTTTTTAATACCAAGAATCACCTCCAGTATTTTAAGATTTGATACGCTCCAATTCATTTGCTGCTGTTGACATTTTGGGGTTGTGTCGAGTAACCTAGCAACTGTTCTTATTTCCGGCCTAATTTACTTCTATTTATAGAGCATATAGAAACTCAATGGCCTCAATGATATTCTTTAAGGCAGGGCCGGTTTACAAATTGTATGTTCTTAAGTGAGGATAAATGTTAAAGATAGGACAAATATTAGTCATCGAATTGACTACAAGTCACAACTTCTTTAATTCTGGGTCATCAGTAAATATGATGAATCTTTAAAAAGGTGTCAAAACTTTATCATGCTGAAATATGATATGACTACAGCTGAAATTACAAAATTTTAAGTGTTTGTTTTTAATGTTATATTCATTAAATTTAATTTCAGCAATTAGAGACCACAGCATCAAATAACTTCAAATAAAAATCTGGCCCTATTCAGCACTGTTAAATGAGTTCCCTTTTTCACTCCTTATCTATAAGACATTATGATCAAAGTTTAAATTGTGTAAGGCAGAACAGACTTTTTGATTTTGTTTTTAGACCTTACTGGCTTTCAAGCTGTTTAGGCAGAGGGAACAATCACTAGAACATCTGTCCGTCATGGATAGGGGTAGAGAAAGGTGATTTTAAATGACTCCTTGCAAAACTGTCTCCAACATGCATCCTATAAAATATCAGGATGCTTTTTTTCTGTTTTTATGAGTATGTACCATAAAACTAGAAAATTAAGCCCTATATACCTTGCTGAAGGTAACTGAGCTTCCTCTTCCTCTATCTATTCTTAGGCATTAGGGTTCACTAGAGTTTTGATGTAAGCCCTATAGTCCTCAAGTTTTTTCTATTAGTTTCTAAGATAGAAACTAATAGATCACCAAGCTACTATAATTCCACAAAGAAGAAAAACTCCCAGTGCAGGGCCAAGCATTCCAAAATCATTGAAGAAAATAGGAACTTGACAACTTTTGGGTAAAACTTTCTGTTCCTACTACCAAAAGTTCCTTTTTGTGATCATTATTTCAGTTCTACATTATGAATATAAATGTACATAAAAGTGCTAGCATCATTAAGAATCATATTAATACCATCTTCCTTTCAACCTTTTAAGGAAGTTCCAGATATGTCCCCTTGCCGAGGGAAAAAGAAATTTCAAAAGATTTTTGGTAACAGAGTGCTAAATATTTACCCCACAAAACCAGGAGACCAAAGCAGTCTTATATTGAAAGACTGAGAGATTTGTATTTACAAAGCTCCTTGAACTACTCAAAAGGAAGTAAAGTATAACATTAGCACACACAAATCTATACACGTCTTGAAATTCATTTTTGTAAACATCAAAATTTACTGAGCATTTCCTTTGTGTGAGAAATGAGTTTTCATATATCTAATCTTCAAAAACAACTATAAAATAGACACTATTTTCTTCACCCTTACTTTGAGCATTTTTGACCCCCCCTTTACCCATTTCTCCCACTCCATCTATTAGTAATAATAGGTATTATTATTATCACAATTTTACAGATGAGAAAACTGTAAGTTAGAAGTATAAACTAACTTTCCCAGGGTCATATGGATAGTAATTGGTAGAACCTGATTTGAACCAAAGTTTATGTGACCCCCAAAGTGCCTACTTTTAACTTCTACATTATATTTATATAGCAGGGCCAAAAAAGGCAAGTCACTTTCTCACCCATTCTATTCACAAAACTCTTTCAATCCATTTTATTGAGTCTTTCTAAATCCACAGTTGTCTCCTAGGTAGGCTTGAGGAATATACTTTTAGCTACCACCCTACTGACACTCGCAATTTCCTGAGTATCTATGGCTACTGCTGCCCAAATTGCCCACAATAAACCAGGGAAAATTTCTAAAAATTAGAATGTTCCCTCTATTCAAATATCACAGAAGCCAATGTGATAAGAGGCTGAGTGAGGAGTAACTGCCTCTGTCTCTGGATCCTTTGCTTGGAGACCCCAGATTGCTGCCCAAGAAATTCCTCCACGGTGTGATTCTACTTGAGTAGAATCCATCTCATCAGTGCAAAGTGATCCACCAGGGAGACTATGAGGGTCTGGGCATCGCTACGTAGTTTCCAAGTAGTACCCAACAAACTGATTTTGTTATTGATGGGAGACTGTAGTATTGGGACATTTAGAAATTTGTGAGACTTAAACAGATCTGATACTAAGGTTTATGGCCTTCAGTTTCACGAGTCATCTTTCTGTTAGAGGAATTACAATACTGACAGCATAATATGGCTGTAGCGATAGTACAGCAATGAACTCTTAAGGGATTATGAGATTCTACCCAAGTTTACAAGCATGCTACGCTGGAAAGAGTGTGGCTGGTACCAGAAGACCTGGGATTTGGCCCCATTTCTATATGACTTGCATAAACTACTGAAACTCTTTGAGTCTAATTCCCTAATTAGTAAAATCAAGAAAAAATTACAAACCAAAACCCAGGGCTTTTGTTAAATAAGACAGCAATTTGGAAATATTCTATAAAGTGTTAATGGTAAACGACACGCCTCTGTTTAAATAGAAAATATGGCTTAACTTATACTTAATAGAATTGTTAAGCTTTTAGGATTTACAAAAAAATCTTATTATCAGTGAGTTTAAGAATTTTATTTTCTTAGTCTACTTTAATTTCTTTCTGAGTTTTTAAGATAAAAGATGTCTACTTCACCCTTGCTAAGGGCATGGACAGAATAAACAATGAGCTCTGACGAATGCTCTATAAACCTGTAGCAAACCCACTCTCCTGTATCACCATGGGATGCCTGATCACTGGATATAACCAGAGGATCAGTCCAGCGAGTATTCATGTTTAATAATTAAGATAATCACTAATTTCCACCACTGTTCCTCTGCCACCTCATAAGGCATGCACTATTGGTCTTTTAGTATTTTGCTCTCATTGACTGTGGACTCTAAATCATTATTTGTTGGTTACAGACCTTTACAATGCCCAGTGGCATTTGCCACCAATGACAGCAGTAACAGATGATGTTGAGCCAAAGCTACTGGGAGTGAAATGCAGAAAGTAAAATGACAATAAATAACTGTCACTCCATTACTAAACAGTGCCTAAGATTGGTTCTAGTACATGTTCAATAGAGCAGAGCCTGCATAATCCAAGAACCAAAAAGGCATTTACTCCTCAGTAATAGCTGCAAATAAAAACGAACCCAAACACTTGTCTTGTGCAGTGACAAGGAATTCTTCATTGAGAATGGCGTAAGTATTCAAAAAATTCTCGACAAATTCCACTTCAGTATCTTCTCAAATTAACGGTATTTGGCAAATATGTCAAAAGGTATACTCTGGCCAGTGGACACAAACTTCAGGAGATGCTGGATAGAATACAAAGTCTCAAATGGCCATAAGACTGAACATATGGACTTCCCTGGTGGCACAGTGGTTAAGAATCCGCCTGCCAATGCAGGGGTTCAAGCCCTGGTCCAGGAAGATCCCACATGCCGTGGAGCAACTAAGCCCAAGAGCCACAACTACTGAGCCCACGCGCCACAACTACTGAAGCCCGCGCACCTAGAGCCCGTGCTCCGCAACAAGAGAAGCCACCGCAATGAGAAGCCTGCACCTACCGCAATGAAGCACGGCTCCCCGCTCGCCGCAACTAGAGAAAGCCTGCCCCCAGCAACAAAGACGGAACGCAACCAAAAATAAATATATATTTTATAAATAAATTTATAAAAAATAAAATAAAAAAGACTGAACATATGAATATACTCTAAGTACAGGGATGCAATTATAAGAAATATGGGAATATTAGGGATATAAGATGTCTGGGAGAGAACATAAAACCTATCTAAACATGATCTTAGCTCTGGTCAGGTGATTTAGGTAGAGGACAGATTTGAGCTATCCTCCTTAGCTAGTCATATAAACTTCAGGTATGACAGCAGAATCTGTTATGATAAACTCACAAGATAGATATTCAATAAGAGGGTGTTATTGGAGTTAAGTTATCCATACCGTACAATAATTATTCTTTAAATTTTAAAAAATTTGTACTCTTCTTTTCTTTCAGATTGCTGGAGTATCCTTTATTCTGTTCTCTTTCATTCCACCGATGATCTATCAGGTTTGTTGTGGTGGGGTTCTCTGTCTATTTTTTAGTATAGGATTCATTCTGCTAACTCTATGTCCTAAGTAAACTGACATGTGGTAATCACTAAAGTTCTTAGTGTGGAAACATAATCCACTTATTAGACAAGTTATATAAATCGGAGCCTCAGTGATCTTATTAGTAAAACTGGGATAATAATAGCAGTATAGCATAATTAACACGATAATTAAATAAAAAGCACATGCGATGTGACTACCTTTTCTCATTTTCCCCCAAAAGCAGAGACTAAGAATGGAAAGTATCTGGGGGAATAGATCTTAAGGAACAGAGCTAAGAGCCTAAGAATGAATCAGGAAAGAAAGGAGAGCCAATCCAAAGATATGTCATCAAGCTGGTCACTGCTGTTGGAACTGGCTTGATCCCCTGGGGAACTTTTGGGGACCTGTGGAAAATGCAGTTCTATATGGTCCCTCCAAGGAATGGAAGAGTATTGGTTAAGAGTTGTTCTGGGAGGTGTTAGTGCCTCACATAAGGTTGTGAATGTATCAGACTACCTGATTTGCTTCCTGAAGGATTCCACACAGCAATTACAGGAAAGCCTCAAGGCAGGAAGTGAATAAAATCCAAGCTATTTGGAATGTACAGGGGAGATTTACAAAAGCAGAGAGTGGCTGTGTTGAATATAATGTTGCTTCCAGTAGATCTGATGGTGATGGATCTCTTTTACTAGATAGTGGTAAGGGTATAGCCCACGGGCATTACAAATGAACTGGATTATCAGGAAACTGCACAACGGAACACAAAGCCAGGATTCAGAGCACTTTCAGGGTGATTGCCACAAAGTCAGAAGCAGTGGCTTCTATGAAAGGTTCTTAAGATCTGGAACTGTGGAGGTCATCAGCCTTATAACCACCAAGGGCAAATGGTCATTTAGTTGCTGTTTTTCCCAGAACAAAAATATAAATAATAATAATAAGAAGAACCTTCTCTTCTCAGCATATAAAGTTTATAAAACAGTCTTGTATGCACTGCCTTCTTTGGAGTTATGAACGATGCTGTGAGAAGGTGTAGTATTATTCTCATTTTTCAGATGAAGAAATCTGAACTTTCTAAATTTTAAGGTTCTTAACCCAGGTTTCATTGTCTACACATGATAAGGCAGAATGAGAACTAGGGCATGTTTATATTAATCCTAGCATCCTAAAAGGTGCCTTTATTTTAAGAAAACTCCCTCTGATCAGTTACTTTGTGCGCCCTGACACACACGCTCCACCTCCAGTGGCCCAAGTGCATCAATCGTTCACTTCGCTGAAAGCGTAAGCAAAGTTTACTATTGCCAAAATTCATTTCCAATTCCATTGCCATTTGTAAGATTTGATCTCCCACCGAGAATGCCTACCAGATTTGAAGGAAACTAACTCCAGGTGCTATGTGTCCCCTGGCCACTACAGGACTTATAAATCAAATAATCAGCAAGAAATAAAAACTCAAGATAACCAACATTTCTCATAAAACACAGGTATTGTGACTGACATATACCTGTTCTAGGCAATTTGAATATTTGAAAACACAGGACTGTCTTAAATGTATCTGTTTCATACATCTCCAAATTTTATGACACTGAATTAAACTAATTAAATAATAATAATAATGATGATGATGATAATGATATTATCGCTACTTAGTTCGTTCTCAATAATCATTATTGAGAACTTACTAAGAGCTAGGCACTGTGTTAAGTGCTCTATTCATTAATTTAGTTGATTCCCACAGTAATCCTCATATAGAGAATACCATTAGTATACTTACTTTACAAATCAGAGAACAGAGGTAGAGAAAGGCTAAGTGAGTTTCCCAGTAACCCAGCAAGGAAGTGGCTGATTTAGATGTATTCCCAGGCAGTCTTAGCCACTATGCTATACTACCTGGCTTTCAGACTCAAGTCCTATAGTCTGTTCTCCAGTTGCAAGCTATCAGTAGCTAGGAAATCAAACTTTCACAAACTCCCAAGCATTGGGTGTAAATAAAGTGAAATAGAACATCTCAGAGTAATTCAAAAATTGATGAACATCATTGCTGTGTGTGTGTGTGTGTGTGTGTGTGTGTGTGTGTGTGTGTGTGTTGATGGGGCAGAAGAAAGCATTGTAGAAAGGAAGAAAAGTACAGGAATATTGCCTCAGAAGTTGATTTTTCTCCCCTAGAATTTCCAAGTATATTTACAACTTCGTGGTTTCTCTTTTCTACTCTAAACAAACAGGTACAAATTTCACTTTGATATTCCCATGACGGCTATAAAGACCAAAAGTAGCACGGAGTGATTCACTACCTAACCAGAAATGGCCTCACTGTGAGCTCTCAAGGTAGAGGAAATCATTCCCCTCATGACGGTGCTCCTGCATTCTAAGGCTCTTCTCCCTGTGCTTTACAAGACCAGCCCCAAATCCAGGGATCCCTACTGTGAGAGGCTGCCTGGATTGACAAGGAGAGGGCATGGCACACGGCTCTCCCCACAGGGAGGGGACTCACCCGGTCAGTTTTCCCTTCAGTCTGAACACTGGTGTGACTGCGGACCTCGTGATCTTCTTCCAGGTCAGAAACATCCTCTAGTTCCTCTGGAGTCTATAAAAAGAAAGCAAAACACTGCTGGTGGAAATGCAAAATGGTAACCAGGCTGGCAGCACATCAAAAAGGAAGCACAGAGTTATCAATATGACCCAGCAACCCCACTCCTAGGTATATATGTAAGCAGCTCTTTGTAGGAAACTGCCCTCAGTAGGAAGCCCCTTTCACTGTCGCTTTAGCAAAGCTATATTATAGCTAACTTTTAAACCAGGCACCTCCATGCTCTACTCATCTCTGGCTCAAGCACACCTTTCAAATCTTTTAATCACACGAAACAAGTTGCCTAACTTGTCTGACCTTTCCATAGATCAAAGAAGTAGAAATGAAGAATAAGTAATTTAACAAATGACAAATGACCAAATCTCTTCCCTAGCTTCCCCTTCAGTAATCTCAAGAACAAACTGAGATTACTTCCTTTCTTCCCTTTAAAAGCTTTCAAGCCCGAGTAGAATCTTCGGAGGTGGTTTCTGGAGGATGTTGAATCCACCGTCTCCCGAGATTGCCAGCGTTTTGATTAAAGGCACCTTTCCTTTCTTTATCTCTTGAGTATTCATTGTTTAAGTGGCTAGCAGCAGGACCCAATCCATTCGATGACATACCCGAGAGAAATGAAAACATATGTCCACACAAAAACTTGTAAATGAGTGTTCATAGTAGCACCAATCATAAAAGCCAAAAAACATATCTAGTGACGAATGAGCAAACAAAATGTGGTAAATCCATACAATGGAATATCACTTGGCATAAAAAGGAGTAAGTACTGATACATGCTGCGACATGGGTAAACCTTAAAAATATTATGCTAAGTGAAGAAAGTCAATCACAAAATAGCACATTACTGTATGATTCTATGTATTGGAAACTGTAGAACAGTCAAATGTATAGAGACAGATATTTGATTCGCTGTTTCTAAAAGAAGGAGTGGAGGAGAGGGTTGGGAGCAGTGACTCTAATGGGTGTGTGGTTTCTCTTTGGGATGAAAACAGTGTTCTGAAATTAGATAGTGGTCATGGTCACATGATCTCATGAATATATTAAAACCACTAACTTTTGTACTTTAAAATGGTGAATTTTATGGTATATGAATTATATCCCAACAAATTTTGAAAGAAAAGGAAAGCAAAAATGATCAGAAGGACATTTTTCTCTGAGGAGCAATTTGGCTAACCACTATGTGCTTACCGCAAACCAAGGCGTTTACAGGTGATAAATGGAATAATTATCATTAAAACCACATGACAGGGCTTCCCTGGTGGCGCAGTGGTTGAGAGTCTGCCTGCTGATGCAGGGGACACGGGTTCATGCCCCGGTCCGGGAAAATCCCACATGCCGCAGAGCGGCTGGGCCCGTGAGCCATGGCCACTGAGCCTGCGCATCGGAGCCTGTGCTCCGCAACGGGAGAGGCCACAACAGTAACAGGCCCGCGTACCGCAAAAACAAAACAAAACAAATAAACAAAAAAACCATATGACATCGACATCAAAACACCAGAAATTGAGAAATTAAATTTTCTTAGAACTTAATAAATTAATATCAACTTTAGTGTCTATGCTAAATGGTTAACCTACTTTCATTTCTTTTTTCTTTTTTTTTAATGTCAGCTTAAACATCTCTTGTTCAGGGAGGTGTCTTGATTAAGAATCCCCTAGACTGGCTTGAGCTCCTCCACCAAGCATTTCCTGAAGCCCTTTGCTTTCACTATCACAGTGCTCATCGTACTTTTTTGTAAGCATTGTTTGTTCAATTAGTAAGCCGACGGTTGAACTGTCTGTTCTTTGAGGTAAGGACTAGGTCTGCTCTGCTTACTATCATCTCACCACAACCTAGTATTCATGCATACATGCTTTTGAATGAATGAAGCAAAATTAACAGTGATAGCCAAAAATACAGTTGGATATGAACAGAACAAAACGTATCAACAGCAACGCCAATTTGTCCTCACTGAACCTCTACTGTGCTTCCATCTTCTGTATTTCAAACTAAATTGCTTTATTTGCTTTTTGTTGTTTTTCTCTGCTCAAGGTTTCCAATCCCTCGGTCCCACCGGGGCAATAATTTAAAGATATCAGTCATTATTGCAAATACCAGTATTGCAAAGTAAAGGCATTATTGCAAATATAACGTACTTAACGAGAATTCGTTTAATATTTTAGTTTACACAGTCTCCATTTTAATCTCTGATTCCTTTGTTACAAAGCTCTGGTGAGAAATCCAAAATACAAACGTTTAGGTTTCGTGAAAAATATCCAAAAGTGGAAGTGGAAGGTGTCTTGCATATACACCTGGCTGTTAAAGGGTGGAAAGGGGCAGGACCTGCCTCCTCAGAACAGCTCCGGTTTCCCTTAAACCTTGCTCTGCACACAGGCCCTTTGTTTATTTTCAGGGCTGTGAAGAGCTTTGCTTCCCTGGGGCCACTCCAGAAGTGGGGATTTGCAATGATTAGCTCACACTGTGGGGCAAAATTACCAATTTCCTAACTACTAATGGTCTCAGAGTCTTTCTCAGCTCATGGATCTTTAACCAGCAATTTCTTTGTTCTCTGACACTTGCACTGAGCAGCTCCCATCACTTTGCATTGATTTCAACTGACTCTCATTGGATATTAATATCTACCCTCCCACCAAAGCCTCCAGTGTGCTAAGTAGTTTTTATCTATATGTTGATCTCTATATGCAGTCCTCCTTTGCTGCAGCTACGTGCGACTATGATCACAGGGCAATTTACGGGCAATTTACTCTCTTCTTAGGTATTAATAGCGTGAGTTTGCCATGAGGTAATTTCTGTACAATTACATATTTCGTTATTAGCTATTTTTGTGTATTCTTCCCAAATAGTCTTCAGAAAGCATCTTTACAATTTCCCTCTTGATACATTATCAGCCCCTGTAACATCTGAATAAGTTCAACTGATCAAATTCCTTTCCTTGAGTCCTGTTGTTTTGCAGCTGAAGGCTGTCTGGTGCCCCTACTGTGACCTGTTTCTTATAAATGTCTGTTGTTTATTACTTGGATTATACTCTATCATGTGGTGACATATAACTTCATCATCAATCCCAGTATTCTGTGCAATTCGAAAATAAAGTGACTTAATGGAAAGTAAGAGCAACTACTGCCCTCAGAAGTCACAAGTACCATTTTTGTTGGTGATACGGCAGGAAGAGATAAGCCTACCATTTACGCCCACGTACTTATGTACTTTTCCTTATCTTTAACAGGGGACTAATAGTTTTCTTGCAAAACCACCATAACTGACCTCCTCTTTTCATGAACAAAATCAGTGGGGGAGTGTTCAAAACACTTGCTGGCAGCATTCTGCATTCTGTAAGGTAAGCAGTTGGATGGTATTGTAAAAATAAAAAGTTAAATACACAATGTTACAGTTTAAGTGGAAACTAAGAAAGAAACAGGAGTCCTCTAATCATTTTGGGGGTGTACATTAACATCTTCAAGCTGAAGACAAATAATAACAGAAAGAGCAAACATTTAAAAAAGGGAGGAGGGAGGATGGGCTGCCCTATATTTACACTCTTAGAAACAGCTTGCTTTTACTCATCTAGTCACTTTGGAAGGTTAAACTTCTGGAAGGTGTGTGTATGTGTATGTGTGTGTGTGCGTGTGTCACTTGTGTGTTTCTAATCAATTTTCATCCCGTGGGAGGGGAAACCAACTATCTTAGATCAGTGTTATATAGGAGAAAGACCATAAACTGTTGAATAATACAGACCTGAATTTGAATTCTGCCCCTCCAGTTAGCAATTACAGAACGCTGGGCAACATGTGTCTCGTTTTAAACTTTGGTTTTTTCAGAAAAAAATTTTGGATAATGATAACTAACCCTGAAGATTGTTGTGAGACTCAATTGTACTGAGAACGCTTTAATTTAAGAGCTTACTTAGTCCACAGAAACAGCTGGGGTGCAACAAAAGTTGTTTCTTTTTTTTCTGTTGCGGTACGTGGGCCTCTCACTGTTGTGGTCTCTCCTGTTGCGGAGCACAGGCTCCGGATGCACAGGTTCAGCGGCCATGGTTCACGCACCCAGCCGCTCCGCGGCATGTGGGATCTTCCCGGACTGGGGCACGAACCCGCGTCCCCTGCATCGGCAGGCGGACTCTCAACCACTGCGCCACCAGGGAAGCCCAAAAGTTGCTTCTTTCTGTCTATAGTGTTTGTTCTCCTCTTCCCTCACTACCTTATCCCTCATCCCATCACAACCTTTTAGATTTGCATGATAAAACTTTTGTGGCAATTTGGATGCCTCCATTTTACTCCATATCCGTTACTCTGGATTAACACGACACTTACTAGCTGCCTCTAGTTATGTTCACCTGATTTTTAGTATACAATGTCATTGTGCTAACAGGGTATAAAATAATTCCACATACAGTGATTTCTTCTAAATTTCAAGTAAAGATCTCTTTTGATCCAATCTTAATCATGTATAAGAGTAAGATTATCTCTTAAATTGGTCCCAGCAGAGATACACTCTAACATAGATTCTCAGGGATGACTGAAACAACTTTCCTTCTCTAAGCTGAGCTGTCTCTAAGCCAGACCAATAGGAAGCTATCCTATTTTTTTTCTGGAAAAAGTGAAGTTAAACTCAGTTATTACCCATTTATTTCTCCTATCAGAATTCAGGACAACTATTTCGTATATTCCTATTTTAACTCTTGCTTATTGTGAAGCCTTCCTTAGGCAACCCAAAGTGATTTGAAATTACCTGAGTTTCCTCCACCTTTAAATCTCACCCTCCACACAAAGGAGCTCAATGCTTCCTACAGACTTATCTCAGTAATTCTTTCAGCATCCTTAGTGAGACAGGTAGGCAGTATTATTATACCTTAAAATTCACTTGCACAAGACTTTATAAATGTTTAATATTTAAATATAAGGAAATAAATTCGTGGTCACCAAAACAGCAAAAATAAGGAAAGAAAGAAAGAGGGAAAGAAAGAGAAAGAGGGAGGGAGGGAGGAAGGAAGAAAAATAAAGAAGGAAAGAAAAAGGAAAAAAAAAAGATAGTCTAGGAAATAGGAGTCATGCTTGGCATTTTCTTCTCAGAATTAAGGTTGAATTCTAAATCATACACATGATTTGATCATAAATCATACTTCTCTGATTATCCCTCAATGGCTTACTACAATCAAATAACTGCGACAACAATGTCAGTGGTGGTCTGACACAGAAAAGGAATTATGCTATGGATAGTATTCTGAAACAGGAAGCTGCAGTAACATGTTCAGTGAGATTATCTTAGCTGAGGTGGTAACAGGCTGATTTTGGAATGTTAGGAGAGACCAGAATTAAAATACATTAATTAAAAAAAAAAGGAATAGATATAACAATAGCACAATTCAAATTACAGAAAACTAAAAAACACCCCTTGTTGAATGCACACACACACATACACACACACACACACACATACTTTTCTTTTTCTTCAAGAAATCAATATTCTGTTCTTGGCATTTATTGACAAGGTTGTTGATCCTTTTCCTGAGCCACTGTTTTTCTAGTTTCCAAGTCCTATAAATTATTTAAAGGGTCACATCTCAGAAAAATGTAACCATCACATTTAACTGTCAAGCATTTCAAAATATTACTAGAAAATAAAGTATACAACTGATTGTGTGTTACACATGGGCTTTTGAAAACTACAAACCCCTGGAATCAGCCTTTGAGGGAGAGGCCCAGTAACCTATATTTTTATAAAGCTGTACAAATGATTCTGATATGTAGTTCTTCATGAGAACCACTGGCCTGACACTGAACTTATTTTAATTTTTTGATTCGTTTAGGCTTAGTTAAGTGTCCCTGTAACAATATGAGTTGCAAGACTGTAGCGGCAATAGTTAATCCCAGATTTTCCCTGTCACCTGAAATGCAGCCATTTTGCATTTTAAGTTGCCTTCCATTGCTTGTCAGTTGGAGGGTTAATTTATCACATTCTTGGACAGATAATAAGTGGCCAGAAGCCATTTTGACTATTAAACTAAATTATACAATCAGTTGGAGTTTCCAGAGTTGTCAGAGACAAAGGACTTTATTTCTCATGGCAAGCACTATGGATCCATAACACGTGGACATTTTCTACTCCTCAAATATGCCCCAATCATCAGTTCATTCCGCATCAAGATCTTTGGCTCCTGGTATCTACTGCTCTCCTGCCTGGCATCCTCATCCTGCAGCTTTCACATCGCTGGACCTTTCTACCATGGGAGTTCAGACGGCCTATACTCAACCCTATCCAGTCTTCCCTGGTCAGCCCATCTGAAGTTAACCCTTTTTCCTACTTCATTTATTAATTATATCACACCCTGTGCATTTTTCTTTAGCCGCTTCACTGCCACCTATCTTGAACCATAAAATGTCTTTGAAAAGACAACTCAAAAAAATCCTGCTTGTTTCTCAGGCTGGCACACTGGCTTTAAGTTATACGAACTTGAAACCAATTCAGTTTTGGCCCATAATATGATAGCATGAGCAAAAGCTTGCCAATGGATCTGCCAAAAAAAAAAAACGCTCCTGAGTTATTTCTTTTTCTTCTCTTTTCTTTTCAAGTTCCATATAAATTAGGCTATACTAATCAGCAAAACTACTAAATGCGTTTTGGACAGAGCTGACTTTATATCCTATTTATAACCTATTTCCAAATTATAAACAGAAAACCTAAGGTAAGTAACTTGCCAAAGTTCTTATAGCAAGGCAGGGACTCTGATGCAACAGAATATAAAGATTGCATATCTGGATTCTAGGTCAAGTGCTGCCTTCAGTAGCTGTGACCTCAAACAAGTATTTAACTAGTTGAGAACTCACCTTCTTCAGAAGTAAATGAAAGGACTGAACTAAATGATTTATAAAATCTCATTCAATTCTACTGTTCACTCTATAAGTCTATTGCAGGTCTGGTGACACTGTATCGGGAAAGATACTTTTTTTTTCAAGAAAATTCTGAATTAGCAGTATACCCTTCTTTGGAAATGCTAAACACAATTTTAGATCCCAAGTCCCTTTTGGTTTGTTAACCTCTCAGGAGCACAGAAACAACTGTTAATACTTTGTCCAGGACTACATAGGACAAAGTTAGGGCTCTTCGCAGGCAGTAACTGATGATGCCATGGAGAACTGCGGCAGTGCAGTTACGGTCATTGCGCTATAGGTGAGAATGTGCTGTTGTTGGAAATGACGCAATGATAAAAATAAGCGTAGTAGTGGAGATGGTGGTAATGGTGCTGGTGGCAACAGAGGCAGCAGATGACTAATCACACACCCCGATCTTTAACTCTTAGGTGTACACACTGCTACCATGAGTATCAGACACATTCTGCTGCATCTGACGAAGGAAAAGCTCAACTTTTCCATCAAACTCTATGCCAAACAGACTCTATTTATGTGAATGTGTGTTCTTATCTTTAGAATAAACAGCTGAAGAGAGGTTATCTAACTTAAAAATTATTTTTTTTCAAAAAAACTATTCTACAGATGTTAAAACGAGTTTCAGAGACTATCTAAGGGCAAAGAAAAAGCATTTAATACTCAATACTCTTAACAATGTATATGTACATATATTCTAATTACATAAAACAATGCATATATATATATATGAGACTGTTAGAGTGTTATATGTGGCTTTCTTCTTTATAATTGATTTGTTTCTAAATTTTTACAATACATATTTATTATGTTCATCAGGGGAAAAAACAAGCAATGAATGTTACAAGAAAATCTGCTTAAGGTTGAATATGCCACTTCAAGGACATGTCAGCAAGCAATAAAAAAAAGAGCAAGATTGCAAAACTCACTGCACGGGAGCAGAGCTGGCCTTGTCACTCTGCAGTAGGTCTATCAGTGTGGCACTGTATTTGAAGCTGGTGTGGACACAGACAAAAGCTCTCAAGAGGGGAGAGGAAAATTGCAGTGTAGGTCTTCATTATCAGAGCAAACACTAAAGAAGACTGATAGCAGATACAGAGATCTATACCTCATCAGGGCCTTATGCTGTTCCCCCATATTGCATGGTCTCCTTCTTAGCTCTGTGGATCCATGAAAGCAGTTGCTTTCTTATTTCATGGATCACATTTTCAGTGTCCTGGAAATTGGTTTTATAGAAGTATTCTGTAATAAAGATTTTGTGGGAACGAAGAGTTGTGGTGTGACTTCCCAGCAGGGATATATATTTTTTAACCTATAGGAAATCTTTTACTTCCAGAAATTGTTAGGCAGTCAGGCATAATATCAACGGTCCTAACCAAATTCATCTTTCTAGATTTGCAAAGTAATCCCAGGCACAGTAATAAAGCAAAAACCTGCCTGATGTGTTCCAGCCACGGGTATTATGTAAGGCTAAGCAGGATGTCCACACCTGACACTCCTATTTCACACTGAACTAAAGAACGGAAAACTATGAAAGAAGTTCCACATTACAGAGGAGATGTTGCTCGATGAGACAGTAATTCAGATCTATGTTAGACTTTTGTACATATTATTCAGGGTTACTGGGTTGAAGTTTGCTTTATGGGACATAAGAATTCCCTACACTAGTAGAATAAAGTTGCCTAAGTTGGCAGCTTATATATGAAATAGAACACTAGAATGCAGCAAAACAAATCTTTGGACAACCACTAAGGAAGAATTATGCTCTCTCTAAAAGGGATTTTTAAGTCCCCAAACTAAAAGGCCTATTTGTAGAAGCGAGTGAATACATCACCGTTGAAGATGTAGTCAGATATAAGTGGCTATGAAACTAGCTCACGGCAATGCATTGTGCTGTTTGCACACAGGTCTGTCTTGATCTATGGAATTAGGACAAGAGGTAGAAGCAAACCTAGTGGGGAAATTAGATTTAAAAATTGCATGTGTTCCTTAACATGTTAAACATATACATACCATAGAATCTGGTCACTCCACTCCTAAGTGTTTACCCAAGAGAAATAAAAACATATATTCACAAAAAGGCTTGTACACAACTACTCATAGCAGCTTGTTTTGTAATAGCCAAGTAGCAGGAATGACCCAGATGTTCATCAACAGAGAATGATAAACTATATGATATTCAATAGAATATTACTAATATTACAATAGTAATATAACTAATATTACAATAGTAATATTCAATAGAATATTACTCAGTTAAGGGAATGGATTATTATTATTTTTTTTTTTTTTTTTTGCGGTATGCGGGCCTCTCACTCTTGTGGCCTCTCCCGTTGCGGAGCACAGGCTCCGGACGCGCAGGCTCAGCGGCCATGGCTCACGGGCCCAGCCACTCCGCGGCATATGTGGGATCTTCCCGGACCGGGGCACGAACCCGTGTCCCCTGCATCGGCAGGTGGACTATCAACCACTGTGCCTCCAGGGAAGCCCGGGAATGGATTATTGATACAAATAACAACCTGGCTGGATCTCAAAATAATTATGCTGAATGAAGGAAGCCAAGTAAGAGTACATTCATATGATTCTATTTAGACAGCATTCTAGAAATTGCAAATCAATCTACGGTAACAAATCAGTATGGTCTGTGGGACCATTTGGGGTCTGCAGCAAGGAGTGATTAGATTACAAAGTGTCATGAGAAAGTTTTAGGTTTTGATGTATATATTCCTTATCTTGATTGTGGTGATAGCTTCAGGGTTAAATACGTATGTCTATAAAACATATCAAATCGTATGCTTTAATATGCATAGTTTATTAAATGTCAGTTACACATCAGTAATGCTGTCAGAATTTGCATCTACTTATTCAAATGCCTACCTAGACATATACTACATAAAGTAACAATTGTTTGCTTAGCCCAAGACTATAATTACAACAGGGACCACGCAATGTGAATTTCTGTTGAATAAGTACATGAAAGGAGTAATACTGCAAATTCAGTTTTAATCATTTAATATCTCTCTTGTTTTCACTATTTAATAAAATGGACTTCAATTTGTAGTAAGGGACCACATATTTAATTAAAGATTGCTAATTTTTGTTATCAGTGTTAAATGTTCAGTTCACAGAAACCTTATCCATGGGTCACATCACTAGGGGTGCTTAGAAATAAAAAAGTCACAGCTTTAGTAAAATAATACCAACTGCAGGCTTTTATATATGGACTCAATGTGAAAAGACCACTGATAAGAATGGTAAGATATTATAGCAGCAATGTGATAATATCAAACCAAGCTTTAAACTTTTTTTTCACTTCATTCAAGGCAATGGTTTTCAAAAAAATGTAGTATTAAAATCCCTTCTTAAATGAAATTAGAGAATGCTAATATTCACGACAATGCAAAATATGTAATGATTCTGACTAAAGCATAAAACAGTGAAGCAGGTGTGTGTGCATGTGTGTGTATGTGGGCATGTGTGTGTATACATGGTGCAAAGCCTGGAGAGTCAGGCCTCCCTCTTGCCCATCTTTTATTGCATTCTGGGAAATAGTTCTACTCATGCCGACCACCCAGAGACCACTATGCTTTCACCCTGGAGAGTCTAACCTCCCACGTTTAGCCAGAAGTTGGCCCATGCTATTTCAGTAAAGTATCATGAGACTCCCAGTTAAATGTGCAGAATTAATGATAATTACGTACCTGCACTTCCTCTTGTATATGATTAATGTGACTATATGTTTAGTTCATTTAAAAATATAACAGTAAAATAATAAAATAGCAATTACAATTGTTCATTGCAATAAATACAGGGGTCATCTACTGCATTTCATCTACTCTACTCATGTGCGTCTCCCTCTGGATTTATCCAGAAGTAGCCTTAGATGTCACAAGGCTCGTGTCGTGCATGTGTAGATAAAAATATTGTTTTCAAAAACCTGCTCAGGCTGTCTTTGGATGAACAATATTAGAGTGTCATTTATATAAAACACTGAAGCTGTATGCTAAATAAAACTAAAGATAGCATATGCTATATATAAAGTCAATAATTCTTTTTACAGCCTGATGAAAATTAATCCTAAGTACTCTTCAGCTGAACTATCTTTTCTTACTTTTCAACTCTCACCTTTTATTCTTATCTTTTCACCGATTCAAAGTAATTTAATATGCCAATCATTTTTTTTTCTAATATTGCTCTATCTTAAAAACTCCTTTTCCCTGCAGATCTTATCCCCATCCAGAAACCAGAAATAATATTTAGTCTCTGGAAAGGAGAAATCGTTTTCAAAATCATTTTACAATGAGAGAGACAATCTGCTTTGGAACAGGATCCCTGTTATCAATGTGGCAAGATGAAAAAGTATGCCATGTTCTATGTAAGAGAATTTGCTAGGCTTAATTTAATTAAACTCAGTGGCTGTCGGGGCTGTGTGTGGGTGCATGTGTTTCGTGTGCGTGTGACACTATCTTTTTTTTAATTTAAAAGTATCAAACATTTCTTTTTTAAAATTTGAAAAGAGAAAAAAATTAAATAGATACAGATTCTATTCCCAAGATATTTACAGATAACTGTATGAAGTGCAGCCAAGTTAGGTGTTATGGGACTGTCAGAAATTGTGAGGTCACCACCTTTATGAAACTAAGTTCTGTGTATGGAGTTTTAGTGAAAATTTCATGAGTATTGAAATACATTATTCACATTCTCCTATCAACATACACCTTTATTTGCACAATGAAAAATTTTGATTCATGCAAAACATCCTGTTTGACTTGTTTTGTTAGACTCTCCAAGCATGCTCCTTATTACACTCTCACTAATATTTACAAATTGTTTTAGCTTCAAGCTGAAGTGAATAATGCAGTGCTCCTCAAGATTTTCCCTGATCTTATGGACAGGGTAGTTTTTAATTCCTCATGTTGTTTAACCATCCTTTGATCCTACTAAGGAATTAGACCATCTAAACACAGCTTTCACTTAAGATCTCAGCTCTGGAATCTTGGTATAATTAAAATAATAACAACTTCAGTATTATATTTTAAACTAAGTAAGGAATAAGTTCAGCATTTTGCGGCAAGAAGTCAGAAAAACTAGCTTCTCATTTTTGCTTTTCACTCATTCATTCATTCACTTTTTCATTTAGTAAGTATTCATTAAAATGCCAGACAAAAAAGAATTGATATTGTACCAAAAGTGTTTCCTCATCTAATTGGAAAATGACATTTATTTATTCTGTGACCCTAGAAGGTTATTTGGTAATTGGTCTTATGTACTATAAAAGAAAGAGAGCTGTCCCTGACTTCTTCATGTTCTACATTTTACTACCTCCTCATCAAGATGTTATTACGGGCAACTCAGGTGATAAATATAGACTTAACTCTGTATACATAATGTAAGACAGTCTTTTCATTTTTATGTGAAAGTAGTTTTATAAAGCCACTTTCTCAGTTCAGGGAACATAGTAGTTTCTCACTAAAATTTTCTCTTTGTTCTTTCTGTCCTAAGATGCAGTATAGGAGATAAATTAAGACCATGCACGTTGAAATGAAAAAAAAAAATTAAATTCCAATCCTGATACACCACAGGTTAATTGTGGGTATGGGGGAAGTATATCAAACTCCTTCAATTTTGATGTACCTATCTTATAGGGCTGTTATAAGAAATATATGAGAAAGTAGTAAGTATTATTCAATCTAGTACCAGGAACACAATAAGCACTCACATAAATATTAGCTATCATGTCATTCTAACTTATGTCAAGAAATATGAGCTATTATGTCTGATTAATATTGTACTGAAATGCTAAATAAAGAATATTAGACCAGGAGTTAGAAGACTGGTCCTGGCTCAATCACTTACTCACTAGATAATATCAATGATGTTATTTTTAACTTTTAGAGTCTAAATCCTTTCTTCTATAAAATGGGATTCATTATATCTGAAAGGGCTTGAAAGTCTAAATAAGTATATAAAAATTATTAAAGTATGTTATAAATGTCAATTCGATGACAGCTGTGAATATTATTATTAAGTTGCATCACCTTTTACTTTTACTCAGTTTATTAGATAATTGAAAACACTCCGAAAAACCAACTCAAAGAAGCTAAGTTGGGCTCAAACAGAGAAAATTTGAGATAATTAAAAAAAAAAAAAATGAATGCTTCATTTCTTCAAAAGGTATACTGAAGGTAAAAATAAGAGGCCCAGGAGAGGACAAGAAAGCAGCAGAGACCCGAAATTATGTAAGTGGTTCAGAACAGAAGGAATTGCAAACTACTTTTAGCCACCTAATGCAAATGGAAGTAAACAACAGAAGCTATGAAAATAGCCCAGGTGAAAAGGCCAGTGGCTTTCATGCATTTTGTGCTTCTCTCTATAAAGTACATTTTTCCATATAAAATCTCAGCTATCATATACACGCACACACACACACATACTTACATAATATGACGACATGATTCAACTGAAGGCAGGAAACCAGAAACCCTGCCCACTAAAGCCCGCTCTTTCACCAGCACAGAGGCCCCTGATTTATTTCTTTGGAAGGATCAGTAAAACATAGTAGTTCAAAAAGTAGAGGTCAAGGCTTCCCTGGTGGCCCAGTGGTTGAGAATCTGCCTGCTAATGCAGCGGACACGGGTTCGAGCCCTGGTCTGGGAAGATCCCACATGCCGCGGAGCAACTAGGCCCATGAGCCACAACTACTAAGCCTGCCGTGTCTGGAGACTGTGCTCCGCAACAAGAGAGGCCCACGCACCTTGATGAAAAGTGGCCCCCACTTGCCACAACTAGAAAAAGCCCTCACACAGAAACGAAGACCCAAAACAGCAAAAATAAATAAATTAATTAAAAAAAAAAAGAAGTAGAGGTCAACAGTTAAAATTATGTCAGGTTTAATTGCACAAAACCTTTATTAGGCTTTGGCCTAATTTTGGCAATTCATAGTTAAACAGTGAAAATTAAAAATCACTAAATACTATTGCTTATAAATCTCTACACCTAATTTAAAACACTGCTAGTTGCACCTAGATAGAGGGACCTATTTCTTTCAGCTCTCTATTACTTAAAAAAACCTGCAAAGTTCTTTGATTACACATCTTCCTCACTATTTCCTCAGTTTAATTTTTATGCAATACACATATATATACACATACACATATACTACATTATATATACTAGCTTAATATGGCCATCGCTTTGTATTTCAGAAGAGATCAACACTCTTGGAGGGATCATGTGAAAAAAAAATTGTTGAGATTTAGTAACTCTGAAATATTTGCCCTAAGACAACCAGTGAAACTGTGGTACAAAAGATTTTCATGGTCATTTTTCATCTCATTACAAATTAGAATCTATTATATGTTGTAGTTTTTTTTACCACATGAACAACATTATTGACTTTAATATTTTTGTTGCAACAAGTGTCCATGAATGAGACAGTGAATTGATTTTAAATATGGTACTATCTCTCCTTCTGTGCCAACAACCTAAACCCAATTTTTATTCCAGTCAGAGCATCTGCTCCATATGGCACATCTCCAAGGAGTTCTGATTCCTCTAAATGACTCCTGGTATTTAAAAATCAAGACCAGGAAAGAGGTGTGCTCACTGTAGCTAAGGCATCATTGTTCTAAGCCCTTTTAGTGAAAGGAACTAGGAAGCTATTTTGAAGATTATGACTCCATACTCACAAATAACAGTACATAAAAAAATATAACATGGCAAAGTGAGATATACTCCAGAAATTCAAGAATGCTCCACTATTAGGAATTCCAATAATATAATTCACCATATTACTAGATATAAAAGTAAAAAAAAAAAGATTCCTTCAGATACACTGAAAAGCCTTTGACAAAATTCCATCTTTCCCTAATTAAAACATTCAATAAAATAGAAAGCTATTGCTACTCCCTTAATATGCTACACCTATTTCAGCTCTAAAGTCGGCATGCTAGTTAAAAACACCACAGGTATTCCCACTAAGGTTAGAAACAAAGTGAAATGCCAAATGTCTCTATTATTTAACATTGAGAAAAAAATCATAATTTTTTGGGAAGATTAGAAATAAACAATCTATTTGCAAGTAATATGATGTTATACATGAAAACCAAAGAGGCAAACACAAATCTAAACAACAAAATAACTCATGAGACTTCTGGTTTCAGCTCTGACATGCGAAGAGCTTAGAAGTTGTCCTCACTGGAAGAAAAAAGCAGAACAAACTGAAAATGACTGACTCTTCTTAGCTTCATCAGAAAATTGAGGTCACAGGACAAACTTCTACTCCACAATCTAGAGGGAAAGGTAAATAACATGAAGAGGAACTCAACTAAGAAAAGCTTACCTTTGGGATTGGGATTGACATATATACACTAATATGTATAAAATGGATGACTAATAAGAACCTGCTGTATAAAAAAATAAATTAAATAAAATTCAAAAATTTAAAAAAAAAGAAAGAAAAGCTTACCTAAAGCAGAAGCTGCAGAAGTCGTAACTGGTGGAAACACTTACATGGTAATTTTTATCAATTGTTGAAGACTGAGGGTGAGCTAGCATGAAAGTGAGAAATTCCTGGGGGCGGTCCCAGCCTTTGGGGGCCCCCATACACTTTCAAGGGTTTTAGTTCCAGAAACTCCACCTGGTTCTTATGGTGAAGATTTAAGGAAAAAAACCTCAGGTCTCTAAGATAAGACGGGAAAGAAAAAATATTGTTAAGTATTCCTAGAGTGTTCTCTGTTTTATATGCTTCCTCTCTCCAGTTCTTTATCCAACTTGGGAGAAGTTATCCAACTCCCACCCCCTCTAGCCTTCCTGTATCACCTAATGTGGGGCTAGGAATAAGAAACACTTGTGAAGCTCACATGCCAGGTGCAGGCCACTAAAAGACTCAGATATAATCACAGGTTCCCCTCCCCCGCACCGTACCATTACATTAAAACAAGACCCCAGTATAATAACAATGGATTACACATATAAAGTGCTGCAAAGAGCATACCCTATTAAGAAAGAGTTGCCAGGGAAACCCAGTGAAAACAGAGGAGAACGCAAACAGGTACAACAGAGGAAACAAGGCTCTGGCACCATAAGTGCATCAAACAATAAACACAGCCCAACTCCTAGGCAGCGTAACATAAAACCTCACACTAGAGCTTATGGGAAGATGGCAGAAGAGTAAGACGCGATCACCTTCCTGCCCACAGATACACCAGAAATACATCTACACGTGGAACAACTCCTACAGATCACCTACTGAACACTGACAGAAGACCTCAGACCTCCCAAAAGCCAAGGAAGTCCCCACGTACCTGGCTAGGGCAAAAGTAAAAAGAATAAACAGAGCCAAAAGGATAGGGACGGGACCTGCACCAGTGGGAGGGAGCTGTGAAGGAGGAAAGGTTTCCAAACACTAGGAAGCCCCTTCGCGGGCGGAGACTGCGGGTGGCGGAGGCGGGAAGCTTGGGAGCCGCGGAGGAGAGCACAGCAACAGGGGTGCGGAGGGCAAAGCGGGAAGATTCCCGCACAGAGGATCGGTGCCGACCGGCACTCACCAGCTCAAGAGGCTTCTCTGCTCACCCGCCGGGGCGGGCGGGGCTGGGAGTTGAGGCTCGGGCTTCGGTCGGAGCGCAGGGAGAGGACTGGGGTTGGCAGCGTTAACACAGCGTGAAGGGGGCTAGTGCGCCACGGCTGGCCGGGAGGGAATCCGGGGAAAAGTCTGGACCTGCCGAAGAGGCAAGAGACTTTTTCTTCCCTCTTTGTTTCCTGGTTTGCGAGGAGGCGGGATTAAGAGCGCTGCTTAAAGGAGCTCCAGAGACGGGCGTGAGCCGCGGCTAAAAGCAGAGACCCCAGAGACGGGCATGAGACACTAAGGCTGCTGCTGCCGCCACCTAGAAGCCTGTGTGCGAGCACAGGTCACTGTCCACACCCCGCTTCCGGGGAACCTGTGCAGCCCGCCACTGCCAGGGTCCTGTGATCCAGGGACAACTTCTCCGGGAGAACGCACGGCTCGCCTCAGCCTGGGGCAACGTCACGCCGGCGTCTGCCGCCACAGGCTCGACCTGCACTTCGTGCCCCTCTCCCCACCCGGAGTGAGCCAGAGCCGCCGAAGCAGCTGCTCCTTTAACCCCGTCCTGTCTGAGCGAAGAACAGACGCCCTCCGGCGACCTACACGCAGAGGCGGGGCCAAATCCAAATCTGAGCCCCTAGGAGCTGTGAGAACCAAGAAGAGAAAGGGAAATCTCTCCCAGCAGCCTCAGAAGCAGCGGATTAAAGCTCCACAATCAATATGATGTACTCTGCATCTGTGGAATACATGAATATACAACGAATCATCCCAAATTTAGGAGGTGGACTTTGGGAACAAGATATATTATTTTTTCCCCTTTTCCTCTTTTTGTGAGTGTGTACATGTGTGCTTCTGTGTGAGATTTTGTCTGTATAGCTTTGCTTTCACCATTTGTCCTAGGGTTCTGTCCGACCGTTTTTTTTCTTTTTACTTAAAAAAATTTTTTTTCTGACCTGTGTGTATGAAAGGCTCTTGGTGCTCCAGCCAGGCATCAGGGCTGTGCCTCTGAGGTGGGAGAGGCAACTTCAGGACACCGGTCCACAACAGACTGCCCAGCTCCACATAATACCAAACAGTGAAAATCTCCCAGAGATCTCCATCTCAACACCAAGACTCAGCTTCACTCAACGACCAGCAAGCTACAGTGCTGGACACCCTATGCCAAACAACTAGCAAGACAGGAACACAACCCCATCCATTAGCAGAGAGGTGCCTAAAATCACAATAAAGACACAGACACCCCAAAACACACCAGCAGACATGGACCTGCCCACCAGAAAGACAAGATCCAGCCTCATCCACCAGAACACAGGCACTATTCCCCTCCACCAGGAAGCCTACACAACCCACTGAATCAACCTGTCCACTGGGGACAGACACCAAAAACAAGGGGAACTACGAACCTGCAGCCTGTGAAAAGGAGACCCCAAACACAGTAAGATAAGCAAAATGAGAAGACAGAAAGACACACAGCAGATGAAGGAGCAAGGTAAAACCCCACCAGACCTAACAAATGAAGAGGAAATAGGCAGTCTACCTGAAAAAGAATTCAGAATAATGATAGTAAGGATGATCCAAAATCTTGGAAATAGAACAGAGAAAATGCAAGAAGCATTTAACAAGGACCTAGAACTAAAGAGGAAACAAGAAATGATGAACAACACAATAAATGAATTAAAAAATACTCTAAAAGGGATCAATAGCAGAATAACTGAGGCAGAAGAATGGATAAGTGACCTGGAAGATAAAATAGTGGAAATAACTACTGCAGACAGAATAAAGGAAAAAAAAATGAAAATAACTGAGGACAGTCTCAGAGACCTCTGGGACAACATTAAATACACCAACATTCGAATTATAGGGGTCCCAGAAGAAGAAGAGAAAAAGAAAGGGACTGAGAAAATATTTGAAGAGATTAGAGTTGAAAACTTCCCGAATACGGGAAAGGAAAAAGTTAATCAAGTCCTGGAAGCACAGAGAGTCCCATACAGGATAAATCCAAGGAGAAACACGCAAAGACACATATTAACAAACTATCAATAATTAAATATAAAGAAAACATATTAAAAGCAGCAAGGGAAAAACAACAAATAACACACAAGGAAATTCCCATAAGGTTAACAGCAGATCTTTCAGCAGAAACTCTGCAAGCCAGAAGGGAGTGGCAGGACATATTTAAAGTGATGAAGGAGAAAAATCTATAACCAAGATTACTCTAACCAGCAAGGATCTCATTCAGATTTGATGGAGAAATTAAAACCTTTACAGACAAGCAAAAGCTGAGAGAGTTCAGCACCACCAAACCAGCTTTATAACAAATGCTAAAGGAACTTCTCTAGGTAAGAAACACAAGAGAAGGAAAACACCTACAATAACATATCCAAAACATTTAAGAAAATGGGAATAGGAACATACATATTGATAATTACCATAAATGTAAATGGATTAAATGCTCCTACCAAAAGACACAGACTGGCTGAATGGATACAAAAACAAGACCCGTGTATATGCTGTCTACAAGAGACCCACTTCAGACCTAGGGACACATACAGACTTAAAGTGAGGGGATGGAAAAAGATATTCCATGCAAATGGAAATCAAAAGAAAGCTGGAGTAGCAATTCTCATAACAGACAAAATACACTTTAAAATAAAGACTATTACAAGAGACAAAGAAGGACACTACATAATGATCAAGGGATCAATCCAAGAAGATATAACAATTGTAAATATTTATTCACACAACATAGGAGCACCTCAATACATAAGGCAAATACTAACAGCCATAAAAGGGGAAACTGACAGTAACACAATCATAGTAGGGGATTTTAACACCCCACTTTCACCAATGGACAGATCATCCAAAATAAAAATAAATAAGGAAACACAAGCCGTAAATGATACATTAAACAAGATGGACTTAATTGATATTTATAGGACATTCCATCCAAGAACAAAAGAATACACATTTTTCTCAAGTGCTCATGGAACATTCTCCAGCATAGATCATATCTTGGTTCACAAATCAAGCCTTGGTAAATTTCATAAAATTGAAATCATATCAAGTATCTTTTCTGACCACAACACTATAAGACATCAATTACAGGAAAAGATCTGTAAAAAATACAAACACATGGAGGCTAAACAATATACTACTTAATAACGAAGTGATCACTGAAGAAATCAAAAAGGAAATCAAAAAATACCTAGAAACAAATGACAATGGAGACACGACGACCCAAAACCTACAGGATGCAGCAAAAGCACTTCTAAGAGGGAAGTTTATAGCAATACAATCTTACCTTAAAAAACAGGAAACATCTCAAATAAACAATCTAACTTTGCAGCTAAAGCAATTAGAGAAAGAAGAACAAAAAAACCCCAAAGTTAGAAGAAGGAAAGAAATCATAAAGATCAGATCAGAAATAAATGAAAAAGAAATGAAGGAAATGATAACAAAGATCAATAAAAATAAAAGCTGGTTCTTTGAGAAGATAAACCGAAGTGATAAACCATTAGCTAGAATCATCAAGAAAAAAAGGGAGTAGACTCAAATCAATAGAATTAGAAATGAAATAGGAGGAATAACAACTGACACTGCAGAAATACAAAGGATCATGAGAGATTACTACAAGCAACTATATGCCAATAAAATGGAGAACCTGGAAGAAATGGACAAATTCTTAGAAATGCACAACCTGCCAAGACTAAATCAGGAAGAAATAGAAAATATGAACAGACAAATCACAAGCAGTGAAATTGAAACTGGAAGATTAAAAATCTTCCAACAAACAAAAGCCCAGGACCAGATGGCTTCACAGGTGAATTCTATCAAACATTTAGAGACGAGCTAACACCTATCCTTCTCAAACTTTTCCAAAATATAGCAGAGGGAGGAACAATCCCAAATTCATTCTACGAGGCCACCATCACCCCGATACCAAAACCAGACAAGGATGTCACAAAGAAAGAAAACTAAAGTCCAATATCACTGATGAATACAGATGCAAAGATCCTCAACAATATAGTAGCAAACAGAATCCAACAGCACATTAAACGGATCATACACCATGACCAACTGAGGTTTATTCCAGGAATGCAAGGATTCTTCAATATACGCAAATCAATCAACGTGATTCACCATATTAACAAATTGAAGGAGAAAAACCATATGATCATCTCAATAGATGCAGAGAAAGCTTTCGACAAAATTCGACACCCATTTATGATAAAAACCCTGCAGAAAGTAGGCATAGAGGGAACTTTCCTCAACATAATAAAGGCCATATATGACAAACCCACAGCCAACATCATCCTCAATGGTAAAAAACTGAAAGCATTTCCACTAAGATCAGGAACAAGACAAGGTTGCCCAGTCTCACCACTCTTATTCAATATAGTTTTGGAAGTTTTAGCCACATCAATCAGAGAAGAAAAGGAATTAAAAGGAATCCAAATCGGAAAAGAAGAAGCAAAGCTGTCATTGTTTGCAGATGACTTTACACTATACATAGAGAATCCTAAAGATGCTACCAGATAACTACTAGAGCTAATCAATGAATCTGGTAAAGTAGCAGGATACAAAATTAATGCACAGAAATCTCTTGCATTGCTATACACTAATGATGAAAAATCTGAAAGTGAAATCAAGAAAGCACTCACATTTACCATTGCAACAAAAAGAATAAAATATCTAGGAATAAACCTACCTAAGGAGACAAAAGACCTGTATGCAGAAAATTATGACACTGATGAAAGGAATTAAAGATGATACAAATAGATGGAGAGATACACCATGTTCTTGGATTGGAAGAATCAACATTGTGAAAATGACTATACTACCCAAAGCAATCTACAGATTCAATGCAATCCCTATCAAACTACCACTGGCATTTTTCACAGAACTAGAACAAAAAATTTCGCAATTTGTATGGAAACACAAAAGACCCTGAATAGCCAAAGCAATCTTGAGAATGAAAAATGGAGCTGGAGGAATCAGGCTCCCTGACTTCAGACTATATTACAAAGCTACAGTAATCAAGACAGTATGGTACTGGCACAAAAGCAGAAATGTAGATCAATGGAACAGGAGAGAAAGCCCAGAGACAAACCCATGCACATATGGTCACCTTATCTTTGATAAAGGAGGCAGGAATGTACAGTGGAGAAAGGACAGCCTCTTCAATACGTGGTGCTGGGAAAACTGGACAGGTACATGTAAAAGTATGAGATTAGATCACCCCCTAACACCATACACAAAAATAAGCTCAAAATGGATTAAAGACCTAAATGTAAGGCCAGAAACTATCAAACTCTTAGAGGAAAACAGAGGCAGAACACTCTATGACATCAATCACAGCAAGATCCTTTTTGACCTATGACATCAATCACAGCAAGATCCTTTTTGACCCACCTCCTAGAGAAATGGAAATTAAAACAAAAATAAACAAATGGGACCTAATGAAACCTCAAAGCTTTTGCACAGCAAAGGAAACCATAAACAAGATGAAAAGACAACCCTCAGAATGGGAGAAAATATTTGCAAATGAAGAAGCTGACAAAAGATTAATCTCCAAAATTTATAAACAGCTCATGCAGCTCAATAACAAAAAAACAAACAACCCAATCCAAAAATAGGCAGAAGACCTAAATAGACATTTCTCCAAAGAAGATATGCAGACTGCCAACAAACATATGAAAGAATGCTCAACATCATTAATCATTAGAGAAATGCAAATCAAAACTACAATGAGATATCATCTCACACCAGTCAGAATGGCCATCATCAAAAAATCTAGAAACAATAAATGCTGGAGAGGATGTGGAGAAAAGGGAACCCTCTTGCACTGCTGGTGGGAATGTAAATTGATACAGCCACTGTGGAGAACACTATGGAGGTTCCTTAAAAAACTACAAATAGAACTACCATACAACCCAGCAATCCCACTACTGGGCATATACCCTGAGAAAACCATAATTCAAAAAGAGTCATGTACCAAAATGTTCATTGCAGCTCTATTTATAATAGCCAGGACATGGAAGCAACCTAAGTGTCAATCATCGGATGAATGGATAAAGAAGATGTGGCACATATATACAATGGAATATTACTCAGCCATAAAAAGAAACGAAATTGAGCTATTTGTAATGAGGTGGGTAGACCTAGAGTCTGTCATACAGAGTGAAGTAAGTCAGAAAGAGAAAGACAAATACTGTATGCTAACACATATATATGGAATTTAAGAAAAAAAGATGTCATGAAGAACCTAGGGGTAAGACAGGAATAAAGACACAGACCTAGTGGAGAATGGACTTGATATGGGGAGGGGGAAGGTTAAGCTGTGACAAAGTGAGAGAGAGGCATGGACATATATACACTACCAAATGTAAGGTAGATAGCTAGTGGGAAGCAGCTGCATAGTACAGGGAGATTAGCTCAGTGCTTTGTGACCACCTGGAGGGGTGGGATAGGGAGGGTGGGAGGGAGGGAGATGCAAGAGGGAAGAGATATGAGAACATATGTTTATGTATAACTGATTCACTTTATTATAAAGCAGAAACTAACACACCATTTTAAAGCAATTATACTCCAATAAAAAATTAATTAAATAAACCTCACACTAAAGACCTATTTACTTCAATTCCTATTACCCATGTCCAGCTTTCAATAGGAAATTACAAGGCACAGTATAAGGCAAACCAAAAACATAGCCTGAAAAGACAAAGCAAGTATCACAACCAGATTCAGATATGACACAGATTGTAAAATTATAACAGAGAATTAAAAAAAAAAATCTACTCTAATCTAAAAACAAAAAAATACAAGAACTGATGGGTAATATAAGCAGAGAGATAAAAACTAAGAATGAATCAAAAGAAATGCAAAAATTCAAAAACAATGAAAATGAAGAATTCCTTTGATGAGATCATCAGTAGAGTAGACACAGCTGAAGAAAGAATCAAAGCATTTCAAATTACATCAATAGAAACTTCCCAAATTAAAATGCAAAGAGAAAAAAAGAATGGGGGAAAAAACCCTCAAACATCTAAGAACTATGGGACAATTAGAAAGGTATAATAAACAGATAATTAGAGAAAGAAAAGAAAGAGAAAACAGAGCAGAAGAAACATCTTAAGTGATAATGGCTGATAATTTTCAATAATTAATGACAGATAGCAAACCAAAAATCTCACAGAATACCAAGTAGGATAAACACCAATAACTGAATCTAGGCATATCATATTCAAACTACAGAAAACCAAAGATAAAGAACAAAATCTCAAAGAATTTAGAAGAATAAAACCCTTTATTTACGGAGGAAAAAGAATACGAATTTCAGGTTACTTCTTACCAGAAACCATGCAAGGAATAGAAAAGTAGAGTGAAATATTTAAAGTGTTTATAGAAAAAAAAGAAAAACACCAACCTAGAATGCTATAAATAGAAAAATTATCCTTTTTAAATGAAGAAACAAAAAGTTTCTTCATTTTAACAAAAGTACTATATTAATAGAAGATGTTAATAATAGGGAAAACTGGGCACGAGCTATACGGGAATTCTTACATCAGAGAAAATAACAGTAGGCTTATTTAGTAAAGTTTTTTATGTATTTTGCCCATTTAGTTATCAAAAGACTCATTTCCAGGACTAATGTACAAGGATCAAACATCTGGATCTTTATACACTCTCTCAATGACAGTAATTTAAAATTAATCTTCATTTGTTTACAATTTCATATTTCTATACTGAACGACCAGAAAAGCCAAAGCTCCCCCAGGTTTTCTGGTCATATTGTGTTCCTCTGCCCTGTGTGATTTTCTCCCTACTGACTGAAAGGAAACCTAAAATCTGACAGATTAACAATGAAATCTTTTACATCATTTCCTGAGATTCATCTCAGGTTTATGACTGCACACTTAGAGATACCATGATACAGAAATGATGGGCAAGAAATAAAACTGTATTTTCCCCTTTCTTACTTCAGGGGAGTACAATTTCTATTTATTCACACCGTATTTCCTCACACTGTATGTTCTTCAGTCCAAAGGCTATCAATCTGAATAGATTTATGGGCAAGAGTACCCCTGATGCCATGTATACCTTGCTGGCATTTTGTTCCAGCTTGTGAGAGCCACTCGTATCGCATATGAATGGCTCACAACATGTACTCACTTAGATTTTCCTCTGTAAAATGAAAGGTCATCCTTTGACTACAATACTCTTATTTTGATTATTTATAACACAAACTTGATAATGAGTTAAAAGAAAATCTGTTTATGAGTGTTCAGAGTTTACTCAACTTTGCCTTTTTCAGGTGTTACAAATTAGATTCAAATTTGGAGAGTGAGCAGTCCCCTGCTTTCTCCTATCTCTATTTCTAGAAAGAATATTTAGGGGCTTCCCTGGTGGCGCAGTGGTTGAATCCGCCTGCCGATGCAGGGGACACTGGTTCGTGCCCCGGTCCAGGAAGATCCCACATGCCGCGGAGCGGCTGGGCCCGTGAGCCATGGCCGCTGAGCCTGCGCGTCCGGAGCCTGTGCTCCGCAAGGGGAGAGGTCACAGCAGTGAGAGGCCCGCGTACCGCAAAAAAAATAAAAAATTAAATAAAAGTAAGCCAAGCAATTTTTTAAAAAATTGAGATCAGATCACATAATGTTTATGTTTTGTTTCCATGGTTATGCAAGAAAATTAATTTTCAATTATATAACTTTATGCAGAACTTATTTTTGCTTATTTAATCTCATAATTTTATACTTTTATTCAACTGAATGGTACATTGCTAAATTCTGAAAATGTTGGGAATTTAATTAATCATGTATTTATTTCTTGAGCTTAGAATATCATATGAAAAAGAAAATGTGCTGTTGTCTGGTTAGCTCTTAAGTTTTTAGTAGGTCAAGCACTCAAATAATTTAGCAGTTGAAGCTACACTGAACAATGTACACAGGGAAATCTCACTACCACACTTGATACACACATCCAGGCCCCCTACCACACATACACTTTTAGAGAACTCTATCTCTTAGTTTATTTTTCCAGTATTTCTTTTAGCAAAATGCAAGAAAATGTATATATGTGCCACTTATTTCACCACTGCTTGTATAAAAGGTAGCAATATACACTGTTCTCTTCCTTACTTTTTTCACTTAATATATCCTTGTAAATACCCCACATCAGTACATAGATATCTTACTAATTAATAAAGGGGAACCTGTTCCCTACTTGTTACCAGGAATAAAAAAATAGCCTTTTAGCCTTCTCCCCGCTGTCTATCCACATGCTGTTGAAAATCTAACATCTGTAAGTTCTGCTCTATAGCTGTAGCACTTGGCCACTCCTTTGAAGGCCATTTTCCATGTAAGGACAAAAGGGAGTGCAGATTATCACCACACTGTACAGATATAGAAGCATCAGAGAGGGACATGGTCCCCAAGGCACCATTATGCCACAGAGAGATCTGCTTGGATAGATGGGACTAGCTGAATTATACACACTATGGAGAGGTCCCCCCAAAAGAGACCCTGGTCCACATATGTCTCTATATACTATTTATAGGGAAAATGGGGCAGGAGTTCTCAAATGACTATGTGAAAATAGGCACTTCTTGGTGGAGGAAACAGTCTGTAGAAAGGGGTAACCTCTGGGTCTCAAAGGCCCTTACCAGTAAGGTTTTTCGTTGTGCTAATTCAGATCTCCTGAGTCAGCTTATTGCTAAACTACTGAAAGGGGGAAGGCAATGAGCCTCCAGGGCCACCCGAGTTTGTCTCTCTTCATGAAGTGTTTTTATTTTTTCCTGAGCACTGAGGCTTATTCATAGATATGGAGAGAAGTAGAGTCAAAATGAAATGTGCATGCTGGGTTAACGGCTAAGTTCCCTTGCTAAGCGGCTCTTTCTTTTATCTCAGCCTTACGTTATGAGATCCAAATCTGAATCTTAGTAAAATTAAAAATACTGGCCTTTCTAGGCCATTTGCAATGTTAAACCAGGATAGCAACGTTCTCTACTGAATAAAACAAAATGACATAAATCCAAAATAGTAAAAGGAAATAGACCTACTTCAGAAGAACATCAACTGAATTGTAGGCAGGAAGGACTCCAATGTCACTCTCTAGATACCACTTAGCACCTAAAGGAATATTATTTGGGGTCCAGCCATGGAGAAGATTTTAGACACTAGGATAAGACAAAGAACACACACATTATAAATAAATCACATTAGGATTTTTTTTTAACCTGTACATTAAAACATTAGTGCTTAGGAAATCTAATGGAGGCAGAAGCAGTAAGGGTAGTTTTATGGGAATAACATCACAGATTTTCTGTAGAATACAAAGATTTTGACAGGTTAGAAAGTCAAGGAGGATTGCTTTTGTTCTGAAGATATAAACCCTCTTCTAAACTGAGCTGTTATTGGAAGTTAGAAATTTTTGGTTGCTATTATATTGCTTTGTGTTTTCATTATTATTCTATTTGCATCTCCCTTGTTAAACCTTTGATTTGGGGAAGAGTGCCATTAGTGGAAATGAGTTTACAGAATTAATCTCAAAAACAGAAGAAAATGGTTCTCACCTAAATATTAAGAAATAATCTCTATACTGATGTACTAGCAGAATTATGATTCAGGGGTAATAATTCTATGATATGTAATTAAACACAATATATATGTTTTTTTTCTTTTAAATTTCCATTGTTACCTTTTTAAAGTACAATTATAATTCAAGTTCTTTGTAACAAGTGAAATTTAAAAAGATTAAAGGAAAAGACAATATTTTACCACTTGCCCTCCTTTCCCACTCCCTGAAATGACCAGCATAATGTGTAGCTTTCTCATTTTATCCAGGTGTTCTGTTCTATGCATCTGTAACATAATGTTTCTCACTGTAGAAAAACAGATTTAGCTCTCACTCTTTTTATAGGCTACATAACAGTCCATAGAACAGATGTACCATGTATTTCAGACTTAGCTTTTTGAGGGACACTCAGGTTGCTTTCTGTTTTATTTTGTTGTTCTGCTAATCTGTTTAACAGCAGAAAAATATTTTTTAAAATATGTATCTATTTGAAGTGCTGTTTTTATTTCTGTAATATATGTTCAGAAGTGGAATTATGGGTTAAATTTTAATTTGAATAGAAACTGCCAGTTTATTTCCTATCACAACCTACATTTTCATATACTCAATAACATGATGCTATAACTTGTTTCTTCCTCATTTTTGTTCATCTAAAGGGTGAAACAAGGCAGCCTATTGTTGTTTTATTTCATATATCCCTGATCATAAATGAGGTTTAATGTCATATCTTTATTTCTCAAATGTTTTTCTTTCTTTTAATTAGGCTATTTTATGGATGAATTGTTTACTTTTAAAATTATTTTTAAGACCCCTTCATGTATACTAAGGATATTAATGCTTTCTAATTTATAATCAAAATATTTTTCTTAGTCAAGATTTTTCTTTTTACTCTGTTTATGGTATATCATGGTCTATATTTTTAATTTATATTTTTATATAGTCAAACATATCTACTTTTCCCTATGTCTCTTATTTCCGTCTTCGTTAAGACCATCTCACCATGACAATGTTACACAAATATTATCTCCTAGTTTTTCAAAATAAATACATATGCATGTATGTGTGTGTATAAACATTTAGATCATACATATACAAATATATATGGTATATGCAAATATAAAGCATATTCATTATATATAAGACAAAAATTAACATATAAAAGTACATTTAGGGCTTCCCTAGTGGCTCAGTGGTTGAGAGTCCGCCTGCCGATGCAGGGGACATGGGTTCGTGCCCCGGTCTGGGAGGATCCCACATACCGCGGAGCGGCTGGGCCCGTGAGCCATGGCCGCTGAGCCTGCGCTCCACAACGGGAGAGGCCACAATGGTGAGAGGCCCGCGTACCGCAAAAAAAAAAAAAGTACATTTAGATTTTTAACCCATTTAAAAATTATTTTTAGCATGATGAAAAGTATCTGTCAGTTTTGTTTTTGTTTTTCTTGTAAATGTCCAATAATGCCAACCACATTTATTAAGTAATCATTTCTCCACTAAATAAGCACTGAACTGAATTATTTTTTAGAATCTATTATGTAATTATATGTTTCCCTCCTATAATTTGTTTTCATAACTTATGCTATTTATTTTTCTAATATATAAGCATCTCTATACTTTTGTAATAAGTATACTTAATCACAAATACTATTCTTATGGCACTGCTAAATTTGATGTACTTTTACTTTTTTTTATAATATTGGCACCTTCAGTCATAAGGGAAACTTGTTTATAGTTTTCATTTTTTCACCAAGTTATTAGTATTAACATTATTTACAAAATGAGTTGATTGTCCTCTAGTCTCATAGTCTGCACTTTAATAGCAATGGAATAACCTATTTCACCTGTTAAAAAAAAAAAGCCATAAAAATATCAAACCCTTCTATTTGTTCGTAATGGTAAATCTTTAATGTTTTTCCAAACTTTAAGAGTTTTTTTCTTCCTAGTTTCCAAATTTTCTTGGGCTAATACTAGAATATTATTATATTGTCATAATCTTTCTAGTCCATAATGTAGCTTATTTTGGCTTTATTTTGTTTCCCTTAACGGTGTCTGCAAAGTTATATAACTGATCTTTTAAAAAATTTTTCAATTTAATTCATCGTTACTAGCTCAGGCTTCTTACTTCCTTTATTATGATTGCATGTTTTTCTTTTTAATTTAATTTATTATGATATAGCTCATTCTTTAACACCTTTAGTGAAAAATAATTTTATAACATATAATTCACCATTATAAGTATCTAAAATAAAAATTTTAAATGAATTCATAGAGTCATATAACCATCACCACAATCTGATTTTAGAGTATTTCCATCACTCCCTGAAATTCCATCATGCCCATCTGTAATCTTTGCAAATCCCAATCCCAGATCCTTTAAACATTGATCTGCTTTCTTTCTCTGTAAGTTTGTCTTTTTCTAAACATTTCATATAGATGGACTTATACAATATTTGGTATTTGGTGGTCTGACTTCTTTCATTCAGCATTTTTGGAAGTTCATCCATGTTGGAGCATATATTATAATTCTATTCCTTTTATTGATGAATAGTATTCCATTGTTTGAATATTCCACATTTGTTTAGCCATTTGCCAATTAATGAATATTTGACATTTCCCCACTTTCAACTATTATGGATAATGTTGCTGTGTATATTTGTGTACAAGCCTTTGTGTCTACATAATGTCTTCATTTCTCTTGGGGAGATATCTAGGAGTGGAATTGCTGGGTTTATGGTAAATGGATATTTAACTTTTTAGGAAATTGTCAAACTGTTATTCAAAATAGCTCTATCATTTTACATTCACAATGTTCATGTATGAGGGTACAATTTTTCTACTTCCTCCCCAAACACTTGGTATTATCTGTCTTTTAGATTACAGCCATTTTAGGGGGGTGAGTAATGACGTCTCATTATTTTAATTTGCACTTCTCTAGTGACTAATAATGTGGAACACCCCTTTAGGTGCTTCTCATTGGTATACCTTCATTAAATGTCTGTTAAAGCACTGGACTATCTTTATATTAGATTTTTTGGCTTATTATTAAATGGTGAGTTATTAATTTTTTCTTGGTACAATTCCTTTATCAGATATATGATAGGAAAATATTTCTCCAAGTCTTTGGCTTGTCTTTTCATGCTTTTAATGAAGTACAATTTATCTTTTATTTTCTTCTATGGCTTGTACTTTTGGTATATTATCTAGGAAATCTTTGCCTAATACAACATTCTGAAAATTTTCTGCTTCATTTTCTTCCAAGTTTTATAATTTTACCTCCTTACATTTGTGTATAATCTATTTTGAACTCATTTTTGCAGAAGGTAAGAGTCTAAATTTGTTTATTTGCTTATGTACATACAATTATCCTAGTACCATTTGTTGAAACAAAAACAAAAAACAAACCTTTCCCCATTTCATTGTCTTGCCACCTTTGTCAAAAATCAATTGATTGTAAACGTGTGAGTTTATCTCTGGATCCTCAGTTCTGTTCCATTGATCTATGTGCCTACCCTTATATGAATATCCACTATCTTCAATACTGTACCTTTATAGTAAGTTTTGATTTCAGGTTGTATATGACCTCTACCTTTGTTTTCCTTTCAGAAAATTTTTTGACTTGAAGCTTATTTTTAAATTTTTAATTGCATTTATAAAAATTATTCCTAGATTATTTCTAACAATAATCCTCCAGTTAATCCTTGGAGTACAGTTTTTGCTGTGCCCTCAAGGTTTTGCTATTAGGGATTTTAATGTTTATCACAGTATATATAATTTATAGTTTTAGTTTTTATTTTCTCTTTGATCCTGGAAGAATCGTTGTAAATAATTCTCAATTTCTAAATAGTTTATTTTATTATCTTCATATTTATTTGATTTTATTCAGAAAATATTCTATAAAGTTTCTTGTTAGGAAATTTTAAAAATATTTTCTGGGCATTAAAGCATGTGTGTCTGATTCTCTCTTCTCAATTTATATTTAAGAAATACAAAGCTCCATGCTTGTAGTTCATCAAATCCAATGTTTTTACATATTGTTTCCAATGTAGTTAGCCAAAAAATACTGTAATTTGTAGAAAAAATTTGATCTAAGATTTTATGATTAATAACTTTAAGTGTCGGGATTAAAACTTGTGAGCTAGGGACTCCCCTGGTGGCACAGTGGTTACAAATCCGCCTGCCAATGCAGGAGACACAGGTTTGAGCCCTGGTCCGGGAAGATCCCACATGCTGCCTGTGTGCCACAACTACTGAGCCCACATGCCACAACTACTGAGCCCACATGCCACAAGTACTGAGGCCCGTGCACCTACAGCCCATGCTCCACAACAAGAGAAGCCACCGCAATAAGCACACACACTGCAACGAAGAGTAACTCCGCTCACCACAACTAGAGAAAGCCCACCCGCAGCAACGAAGACCTGTGCCCCCTCCAGTGGAATTGTAGAGTCTTAACCACTGGACCGCGAGGAAAGTCTCTGAGGATGTTTATTTCTGATGCTCATCAGTTTGTTTCTTATATTTGGTAATACAAAATTCAAAAAGACAAAACTTAAAAGTTCCATAAACGTAAGTCAAATGTGACACTTTTGCAAGAAAGAATTCTTGATTTACCAATTCTTGGATTTCTATAATATATTAAAGATAGAAGTATCTCCTGTAAATATCTAATAAAAAGAAGTATACCTCCCTCTGCTCTTCAGCTGCTAAAGGGAAACAAGTACAGACTCATCCCTACAGATGATATCAATCACCTCCCTAATAACTTTAAATGTCTCAATATATTAAAGTTTGAATTGAGCTATACCAGAATTAAAAGCATTAGTCAGGTCCTCAGTCACTTTCCATATGTATTTTGATTTCTTTTTAAAAATTAAAGTCGTATCTTAATTATGTATTTAACAAGGAATGACAGCCATCTGGTACATACTAGTACAGGAACATATAAACTGAATGCTACATGAGTACAATTTATGTGACTTCATTGCCATCAGAGAATTTAAGAAGTCCTATAAATCACTACTTCTGATAGTCTTAATAACCCAGAACATGGAAGTCATATTGTATCTATGACTATGCTTGTTTATATAATCATGACAAATTATTTGTACATAATTGGCACAGAATCATTTCATTCCTGCTGCAATAGGAGGAAAAATAAGTACCATTTGAAGACATTCTACTAAACTTGATAGAAATATTAAGACAGCACAAAATTTCTTCAAGGTACTAAATTATAAATAACCAGAATGCTAACCATGAAAGTCAGTATACATTTAATTTAAAAAGTAATCAGGGGCTTCCCTGGTGGCGAGTGGTTGAGAGTCCACCTGCCGATGCAGGGGACATGGGTTCGTGCCCCGGTCCGGGAAGATCCCACATGCCGCAGAGCGGCTGGGCCTGTGAGCCATGGCCGTTGAGCCTGCGCATCTGGAGCCTGTGCTCCACAACGGGAAAGGCCACACAGTGAGAGGCCCGTTTACCGCAAAAAAAAAAAAAAAAATATATATATATATATATATACACACACACACACACAATTATACTCATTATATTAATAATTATATTACTAGAATAACGTTATAATAATAATATATAACATAGTTTATAACCAGGAACACAAGTGAAATTAACAGATGATTGAAGTGAAAGGGTAAATGAAGGTAAGCATGATCAGAGTTATTTCTGTGGAAGAAAAAGAACATGAACTCTGTCCTAAAGGATACATAAGATGTGAGCACATGTGGATAAAGTTCATAAAATGCTAAGGGGAATTCCAGGCTTGGGCTGGGTGACTGTGTTGGGGGGAGCAGTGGAGAGGAATTTGAGAGGAGCTTCAGACACACAATAGAGGTTAGGAGGGTACGAAAAAAAAAGAGGTAACTTCTCTTAAAAAAAAAAAAGAACTTTGAAAATCAGGCAGAGGAGTTTAGATCTGATGAAATGTCATTTGCTTATAAAAACTTAATTATCATAGAATGTAATATGTCCTATCACAAGGTGGCCACATGTGTCTCTTAGAAAAAAAAGATATATGCATCAAGGGAAAGGGACACAGGACTCTGTCATATGCAAAAGAAAATTAAGTCAGACAAAGTTTTGATTTCTACTTTTAAAATGAAAAATACCACTTTCCTGCCAAAAATTATTATTGTACAAGAAGAGGTTAGTAAGAAGAAAACTATTCTACATGTCAGATTACTAAATAATTCAACAATTATAGTTATAACTACAGTATTTGAATTATAAGAATTCTTATAATTGAAATTCTATAAGAATTGAAACTAGTTAGAGAAACAGCATAGTTTACAAGTGTGACAGTAAAATTTTAAGCCCCCTGTGAGATTGTGAAGTGGCTTTGCACCTTCCCTAGAGATCATTGGGGTTTAATGGACCATCAAATACAAAAGAATAGTTTGACATGCAGTTTAAGGAAAATGAGGCAAAGTCACTGGAGAGTCCTCAAGCCAGAGTCATTAGAGGCATCCAGGGTCTCCAGGAATGCGCCTGCCTTAGAATCTCAGATGCACTTAGGCAGTGGCGAGGCACAGCCCATGGGGCACCCAAACATACTCTTAGCATGGGAGCAGCAATGGATTTCAGAGCATAGCAGCTGGAAGACTTGGTCAATTCCCCTCCTTGCAGTTGGAGGTCTGAGAGGGGCATACCCGTGGATTCCGTGATCACTTTGCTTAAGGCTGGTCATGGGTCTCATATGACAGTAAAAGGAGTTTCTGGGCATTTTATTTTTGATGGACAACATATAATTGTAAGCTGTGAACTCTACCAAAATCTAGTAATTTGGTCATTTTGTGAAGACTCCTCATGCCATATTGTCAAATTATATTTTGAAAAACAGTGAGAGCCACAGCTGTAGGCAGGGAACCATTACTTCTGGTAGGCTACTGTGTCATCCATCCATTCATTCATTTAATCTATCAACTTATTAAAATTTAAAAAAACCACACATAGTCTGACGCCTGCCTGATTTCTCAACTTCATCTTCCACACTATGCCCATTGCATACTGTACTGTTCAGTGAACTTTTTCTAGTCATTGAAGAAAACTAAATACTTCCCAACCTCAGAATATTAGCACTTGTGGTCCCT
The DNA here is from genome assembly GCF_963924675.1 of Phocoena phocoena. Lineage (NCBI taxonomy): Eukaryota > Metazoa > Chordata > Mammalia > Artiodactyla > Phocoenidae > Phocoena > Phocoena phocoena. The sequence continues at coordinate 65,672,466 of NC_089234.1, read as the reverse complement.
CTTGCCTGGAATGTCCTTCCTTTCAATTTTCACATAAATTAAATGTGCACCTTCCAAGGCTTTCAGCTCTGTATGGTATCCTGTTAGAAATGCTTCTAGAAAAATTTTCCTTTGGTTAGGCTCACTAGGGTGAGAGGCCACAACAGTGAGAGGCCCGTGCACCGCAAAAAATAAAAATATATAATCTATGCTGCTTGGTAGCTGGAAATATTTTCACATTAGAGACCTAACTTCTATTATCAGTGTCAATATCTATATCACGCTTTAATATTTCATATGTATTCCACTAATGAAATTAGGAACACAATCAGGTGGCAAAGAGTAGAAAGCTCCCTTATTAATAAAATACATTGGCAGTGTTTGCTCTCTTCTCCACAGCAGAGGAAAATTTGCTTATCCTTCATTGGTCTGAATCATATGCATCTCTTCTGAGATGGAAATCTAATTTGTATGATTAATGTTACATGCTTCCTGAAAGTTTAAAGATATGACCAAACAGGGGAGAGCAGCAAAGCACACAATTTTCCTTTACCATAATTGTGAAATGATTAAAAATTGAGTTGGATTCCCTATATTTAGTACAGAGTACACATTTATGCAATAATCATTCCATTAGTTTAGCAGTCTTTGTCTTTCTGCCATAAATACATAATTCCAAAACCTAATTTAGTATTTGGCTCAATTAACTCTTTTACTGTCAGTTCTGATACTTTTGGAGTTTGCATAGTTGGACACGTTTTACATTGTCTCATATGATTGTTTTTCCTAATTTTTATATTAACGTTCTTATTTGTATTTTATCTACATTCACATACACACATACACGTATGAATATAAAATATACATTTTCTTTTGAATATTTTCCATTCAGCCATTTTATTATATTTTTATGACACTTTAATACTGATGAACAGTATTTAAGAGAAAAATTTAAAGTAATTTTTTTTTTTTTTTTTTTGCGTTACACGGGTCTCTCACTGTTGTGGCCTCTCCCGTTGCGGAGCACAGGCTCTGGACGCGCAGGCTCAGCGGCCATGGCTCACGGGCCCAGCCGCTCCGCGGCATGTGGGATCCTCCCGGACTGGGGCACGAACCCGTGTCCCCTGCATCGGCAGGCAGACTCTCGACCACTGTGCCACCAGGGAAGCCCCCAACGTAAATTTTAATTCATCATATATATGCTGAATCAATGATATTTCTTTGGGAAAGAAAGTCTTGTTTAATCTAACGATCAACTTCAGGGAAATTCACACAGAGTCAAGGGGAAGGAAAGGACCACCTATCTCAAGAGCTGTATCCACCTGGGAGCCTTGCGCTGCAGTCTGATTGTCCTCACATACATACCTAAACCATGAGTTAATAAGGAATTCATTATTTAATCAGAGGACTTGTTCAAAACAAACACATAAGCAAACAACAACCAAAATCTTGTACCCAATTTAGATAAGATATTATAATAGTCATCTTGGGGGATATAAAGATAAATAAGAAAAAAACCTCAGCCCTAAGATAATGCACATTTTAAAGAGAGCAAAAGCATACACACAACCAGTGTAGTCTATGATAAGGGTCTTAAGGGAGAATACACAAAAAACTGGAAATTCAGAGGTGGTGGTAGGGCAGTCACTTCCAGTTGAAGAGAAATTTTATGAAAAAGTATAACATCTTTTCACATGCATCTTAATAAATTAGAAGGGCTTTACTAAATGAATAAGGATATTATTCATTTCAATGTTTAACATGATAACTGAATTGTAGAACCTTGGGGGAACATCTGTTTATGTATTCAGGAAAAATAGCGGGCAAAAACAGAAACAGTGGGGTATGAGATATTTTGGGGAAAACCGAGAAACAACATAGATGTAGAAACCAATTGACAAGAGGTCAATGGAGAAGGAAATAGCTAGCAATGTCACACGTTCAAAGTGATCAACAAGGATTCATATGGAAGATATATCATTTAATGTGGTAACAAAGAATACTGAGTGACCTTCAAGAGTTTTTCAGAGACGTTGAAGGAGCAAAAGATGGAATGGTTTAGAAATTTGGAGATATTGGATACACATATTAAATTTAATATTTAAATAATAACATAATCACAGCCATCATTAATTCATGCATTCAATATTTATTTGCACCTACTATGTTCCAAGCACTCTTATAAGAACTGAAGATATAAAGAAATGAAACTGAGGCACAGAGATAACTTTAAGTAACTTGCTCAGCTGGTAAGTAAAGATGCCAGGATTGAAAGCTAGGCAGTCTGACTCCAGAATCTATGTTCCTATCCACAACAAAATATGGCCCTTTCCTCTGTACCAGGCACTCTACTAAGTACTTTATGTACTTTATTCAACTCTCACTACAGCCTGGGACATATTGTTTAGATACCCAATGTTTAGATAAATAAACTGGGGTTTTGCCAAGTTACATAGCTTTCCAAAGTCACACAGCTAGAAAAAGGTAGAAGCAGAATTTTAGCCTAAAGAAGCATAATACCAGAGCCCAAGTTCTAATTTATTCTACTAGATTACACAGAGATATTTAGGAGAGATGTTAGAAAACAGTAAAATATATAGAATAAAATACTTCTACCCAGAGAAAGCTACTATTAGTATTTCAGCATATTTCTTTGCAAAATTATTGTAGACTTTTACATTATTGAAAATTTGAAATATATACAATTTTAGAACACATATTTTTTCCACTGAGTCTTTAATATGTTTGTACCCTCTTTAAACACTCCTAGTAAACATAATTATTGGACAAAAGCTTATCTCATGGTTATATCAAAATTTATTTACTCTCCCTCAACATATTAGGCATATAATTTGTGACTTTTGATTATTAAAAACAATGTGGTAAATTATAACTTGTTGCAAATTTTTAAAGTCCTTGATATTTATTGGTAAATTGTTCTACAGATTTGTAGCAATTACAATTGAAAAGCAATTTGTAAGATTGCTCATTTCACTATATCTTTACCAGCACTGTATATTATTATTATTAAAAGTCACTCTTAATTTTATAGGTAAGAATTGGTATCTCACCTAGAGTAGAAATTTTATGATGAGATTTTTTCTTCCCAGTAACTGTGCCTGACACATTTATTGAGGGTGTTCAATAAATATTTGTTGATTCCATTAATTCTCTTTTTTAAATATGGATACAGGCTTTGAAGATTTTGGTAACTAAAAAGGTATAATCACGAGGGCTGCACATGTGTTCGCCTACCACGCTAAAAAAAGAAAAATCAACAAAGAACATACACAGAGACCTGATGGGGCAACACTCACCCAGGAGGACCTCACAGAAACAAAAGAACTTGCAAGTCTGTATGTCCACTGTTACCCACTGCCTTCTAGGGCTTCACTGAGATCTAGAATTGCTGGAAAGGTCTCTGACTCCTGGAGTATGATGATTTTAAACAGCATGATCAGGGGAGCCCCAGGACAGAACACAATAGCAGTAAGACCGAGCAGAACCCACCCCTCTGCTAGAGGATCAGCATATGTGGTTGGTATCGGGTGACAATTCTCTATGGATCACCCACATTGCTGCACATCTTGGTAGTGAGGCACTGACTGCCCTTTGTTCAACACTATCTTTTCAATGATGTCTGCATATCAAACTGCCTCGGGTGACACAGAGAGTGTGTCCCTTTAGAGCAAAGAGCATTTTGCCCACAGCCTTGGAAAACAGTGTCTCTTTCTGAAACAAAAAGCAGGCATGTTTACTCTTCACTATAATAAAGATATCTCCCTCCAGAGCAAAGCATATACATGCTTACCTCTCATTATAAAAGATTCAGTTTTTCTAAGCTCAGTGTTTCTCTTCCGTATCACAACTTACTGCACGTGCAGATACCATCCAGCCCTCTTTATGTTCCAGTGTAGGAGATGAGGCTTGAGTACCTGGTGCAAAAGTGCTGATACACTGGCTGCTGCTATTGCTATAGGTAACAAAATAGCCCTCACATCTGACCTAGCAGTCTCAGGTCATTTCCTAACATCCAAGAAATTGTGGTAACTACACTGCAAGCCTACACATACGGTAAAATCTCAGAACCTTCAGAATTTCTGACAGTTGGGAGGTTCACCAACCTCTCCCTTGGGTGGGGACAAAGCCTCGTTGCAGCTCTATAGCATGGCTAACTAGCAGCAATTTCAGCACATCAATATTAATGATTAGAAAGCATGAGTCTTTCTTCTGCTATGATAGAAGAGAGGCTGAGGATAAGATTTGTGGTGACCAGGAGCAATCATCTCCATAATGGACTGGAGCCACTGGAGTTTTACAGGAAGCCAGGCTGCAGGAGATCTACTTTAGACAAGTTAAACCCTCAATGCCAGAAGTAACAAAATATTTTATTTTCAGGATCACAAATAAGTAAGGTTTTAGTAAATAAATGAGGAGTCAATGAGAACTAGTGACTAGAGACGTTAGAAAGAAGGGAGACACTGGATTAAGCAAGCAGTCCTACAGTAGGAAGGATTGATGTGTTGAAAGCATATGAAGTTTAAAGTTAGCTGCAAATAAAACAAGGTTTGCTTTTTTTTTTTTTTTTTCCAGAAATGGGAGAGTAGAGAGAAGGGAAAACTGAGACAGGGAAAGGGAGAGAGGGAATTGGTAATGAGACAGAGAAATTTTTATTATTTTTTTTTTTTTTGTGGTACGCGGGCCTCTCACTGTTGTGGCCTCTCCCGTTGTAGAGCACAGGCTCCAGACGCACAGGTTCAGCAGTCATGGCTCACGGGCCCAGGCGCTCCGCGCGGCATGTGGGAACTTCCCGGACCGGGACACAAACCCACGTCCCCTGCCTCGGCAGGCGGACTCTCAACCACTGTGCCACCAGGGAAGCCCAAGAGACAGAGAAATTTTGATGTGAAAAAGGAAGGCTGTTAGGGTTCATACTAGGATTACTTTGGGTGGGTATAAAAGTAGAAGTAAGGTAGCAGGAGTAGGTAGAATTGGAGACTTGGTATCAGTGAAGTAACTTTGAATCCTCTTACTGAGAGACAGTATGGCAGAGAATCAATAGGCAGTGAATAAAAAGACTGTGTGGAATGAAAGAGCACATGGCTGATATGCATATAATGTGGATCATGTGCTTTTTTTTTTTTTTACAGATCTTTATTATAGGATACCATTGAAATTAGAAAGCAGTCCCACGTCTTTCAGATTGAACTTTGAGCTCTTTGACAGCAAGAGCACTGTTTGAAATATTGTGGTTTCTTAGTGTTACTGTAGTTTCTGGACCACAGATGCTCACTACAATGACTGAATTAATACTGGACCTTATCCAGAAAAGTTGAGCCAATTTGAAGAAGTACTCAATTAAGAATTGGTTAGTTTTGCCTCTGGGTGGGTGACTCACAAACTGGAGAACAATAATACCATGGAAGTCCACCCACTGGAGTGAAGGTTCAGGGCCCCAAGTCAGGGTGCCCAACCTCCCCGGGGGTCCAGCAACAGGAGGAGGAATTCCAAGAGAATCAGACTTTGAAGCCAAGTGGGATTTGACTGCAGGACTTTGACAGGCCTGGAGGAAACAGAGACTCCACTCTTGGAGGACACACACAAAGTAGTGTATGCATCAGGACCCAGGGGAAGGAGCAGTGACCCCATAGGACTGAACCAGACCAACCTGCCAGTGTTGCAGGGTCTCCTGCAGAGGTGGGGGCAGCTGTGGCTCACCTCGGGGAAAAGGACACTGGTAGTGGAAGTTCTGGGAAGTACTCCTTGGTGTGAGCCCTCCTGGAGTCCATCATTAGCCCCACAAAAGGGCCTCACGGCAAACAACCAATAAGGAAGTAACTCAGACCCACCCAACAGCAGACAAACAGATTAAAGTTTTACTGAGCTCTGCCCACCAAAGCAACACCCAGCTCTACCAACAACCATTCCCTCCCATGAGGAAGCCTGCACAAACCTCTTAGACAGTTTCATCCACCAGAGGGCATACAACAAAAGCAAGAAGAACTACATTCCTGCAGCCTATGGAACAATAACCACATTCACAGAAAGACAGACAAAATGAAAAGGCAGAGGGCTACGTACCAGATAAAGGAGCAAGATAAAACCCCAGAAAAACAACTAAATGAAGAGGAGATAGGCAACATTCCTAGAATTAAAGAGCACCTAGAAGAATTAAAGAACAAACAAACAGAGACGAACAATACAATAACTGAAATGAAAATACACTAAAAGGAATCAACAGCAGAATAACTGAGGCAGAAGAACAGATAAGTGACCTGGAAGACAGAATGGTGGAATTCACGGCCATGGAACAGAATAAAGAAAAGAGAATGAAGTGAAATAAAGACAGCCTAAGAGACCTCTGAGACAACATTAAATGCAACAACATTTGCATTATAGGGGTCCCAGAAGGAGAAGAGAGAAAGGACCTGAGAAAATATTTGAAGACATTATAGTTGAAAAATACCCTAACATGGGAAAGGAAATAGCCACCCAAGTCCAGGAAGCGCAGAGAGTCCGATACAGGATAAACCCAAGGAGAAACATGCCGAGACACACAGTAACCAAACTGACAAAAATAAAGACAAATTATTAAAAGCAACAAGGGAAAAACGACAAATAACACACAAGGGAACGCCCATAAGGCTAACAGCTGATTTTTCAGCAGAAGCTCTACAAGCCAGAAGGGAGTGGCCTGATATATTTAAAGTGATGAAAGGGAAGAACCTACAACCAATATTACTCTACCCGGCAAGGATCTCATTCAGATTTGACAGAGAAATCAAAAGCTTTACAGACAAGCAAAAGCTTTACAAACAAGCAAAAGCTAAGAGAATCCATCACCACTAAACCAGCTCTACAACAAATGCTAAAGGAGCTTCTCTAAGTGGGAAACACAAGAGGAGAAAAGGACCTACAAAAACAAACCCAAAACAATTAAGAAAATGGTCATACGAACATACATATCAATAATAACCTAAATGTAAATAGATTAAATGTTCCAACCAAAAGACACAGGCTTGCTGAATGGATACAAAAACAAGACCCATATATATGCTGTCTACAAGGGACCCACCTCAGACCTAGTGACACATACACACTGAAAGTGAGGGGATGGAAAAAGATATTCCATGCCAATGGAAATCAAAAGAAAGCTGGAGTAGCAATCCTCATATCAGATAAAATAGACTTTAAAATAATGTTACAAGTGACAAGGAAGGACACTACATAATGATCAAGGGATCAATCCAAGAACAACATATAAAAATTAAAAATATATATGTGCGCAACACAGGATCACCTCAATACATAAGGCAACTGCTAACAGCTATAAAAGAGGAAATCAACAGTAACACAATAATAGTGGGGGACTTTAACACCTCACTTACACTGATGGACAGATCATCCAGACAGAAAATTAATAAGGAAACACAAGATTTAAATGACCCAATAGACCAGATAGTTTTAATTGCTATTTATACAACATTCCATCCAAAAACAGCATATTACACTTTCTTCTCAAGTGCACATGGAACATTCTCCAGGATAGACCACATCTTAGGTCACAAATCAAGCCTTGGTAAATTTAAGAAAACTGAAATCATATCAAGCATCTTTTCCAACCACAACACCATGAGATTAGAAATAAATTACAGGGGAAAAAAATGTAAAAAACACAAAATCATGGAGGCTACACAATACGTTACTAAATAACCAAGAGATCACTGAAGAAATCAGAGGTAATCAAAAAATACCTAGAGACAAATGACAATAAAAACACAATGATCCAAAATCTATGGGATTCAGCAAAAGCAGTTCTAAGAGGGAATTTTATAGCAATACAATCCTATCTCAAGAAACAAGAAAAATCTCAAATAAACAATTTAACTTTACACCTAAAGGAACTAGAGAAAGAAGAACAAACAAAACCCAAAGTTAGTAGAAGGAAAGAAATCATAAAGATCAGAGCAGAAATAAATGAATTAGAAACAAAACAATAGCAAAGATCAATAAAACTATAAGTTGGTTCTTTGAGAAGATAAACAAAATTGAAAAAACTTCAGCCAGACATTTCAAGAAAAAGAGGGAGAGGACTCAAATCAATAAAATTAGAAATTAAAAAGAAGTTACAATGGACACCACAGAAATACAAAGCATCCTAAGAGACTACTACAAGCAACTCTATGCCAATAAAATGGACAACCTGGAAGAAATGGACAAATTCTTAGAGAGGTATAACCTTCCAAGACTGAACCAGGAAGAAATAGAAAATATGAACAGACCAGTCACAAACATTGAAATTGAAACAGTGATTAAAAATCTTCCAACAAACAGAAGTCCAGGACCAGATGACTTCACAGGCGAATTCTATCAAACATTTAGAGAAGAGCTAACACCCATCCTTCTCAAACTTTTCCACAATATTACAGAGGGAGGAACACTCTCAAACTCATTCTATGAGGCCACCATCACCCTGATACCAACACCAGACAAAGATACTACAAAAAAAGAAAATTACAGACCAATATCACTCATGAATATAGATGCAAAAATCCTCAACAAAACACTAGCCAACAGAATCCAACAACACATTAAAAGGATCATACACCATGATCAAGTGGGATTTATCCCAGGGATGCAAAGATTCTTCAACATATGCAAATCAATCAATGCGATACACCATATTAACAAATTGAAAAGTAAAAACTATATGATCATCTAAATAGATGCAGAAAAGGTTTTTTACAAAATTCAACATGGTTTATGATAAAAATGCTCCAGAAAATGGGCATAGAGGGAACCTACCTCAACATAATAAAGTCCATATATGAGAGCTACAGCAAACATCATTCTCAATGGTGAAAAACTGAAAGCATTTCATCTAAGAACAGGAACAAGACAGGATGCCCACTCTCACCAGTCTTATTCAACATAGTTTTGGAAGCCCTAGCCACGGGAATCAGAGAAGAAAAAGAAATGAAAGGAATACAAATCAGAAAAGAAGAAGTAAAACAGTCACTGTTTGCAGATAACATGATACTCTACATATATCATCTTAAAGATGTCACCAGAAAACTACTAGAGCTAATCAATGAATTTGGTAAAGTTGTAGGATACAAAATTAATGCTCAGAAAACTCTTGCAATCCTATACACTAACAATGAAAGATTAGAAAGAGAAATTAAGGAAACAATCCCATTCACCATTGCAACAAAAACAATTAAATACCTAGGAATAAGGCATTTTACCTAAGGAGTTAAAAGACCTGTACTTAGTAAACTATAAGACACTGATGAAAGACATCAAAGATGACACAAACATTTGGAGAGATATACCATGTTCTTGGATTGGAACAATCAATATTGTGGAAATGACTCTACTATGCAAAGCAATCTACAGATTCAATCCAATCCCTATCAAATTATACCAGTGGCATTTTTTACAGAACTAGAACAAAAAATCTTAAAAGTTGTATGGAGACACAAAAGACCCCTAATAGCCAAAACAATCTTGAGGGAAAAAATGGACTGGAGGAATCAGACTCCCTGACTTCAGACTATAGTACGAAGCTACAGTAATCAAGACAACATGGTACTGTTACAAAAACAGAAATATAGATCAATGGAACAGGATAGAAAGCTCACATATAAACCCACACACATGGTCAACTAATCTATGATAAAGGAGGCAGGAATATACACTGGAGAAAAGACAGTCTCTTCAATAAGTGGTGCTGGGAAAACTGGACAGCTACATGTAAAAGAATGAAATTAGAATACACCCTAACACCATACACAAAAATAAACTCCAAATGTATTAAAGACGTAAATATAAGGCCATACACTGTAAAACTCTTAGTGGAAAACACAGGAAGAACACTCTTTGACATAAATCACAGCAAGTTTTTTTGACCCACTTCCTAGAGTAATGGAAATAAAAACAAAAATAAACAAATGGAACCTAATGAAATTTAAAAGCTTTTGCACAGCAAAGGGAACTATAAACAAGACCAAAAGACAACCCTCAGAACGGGGGAAAATATTTGTGAACAAATCAACGGACAAAGGATTAATCTCCAAAATATATAAACAGCTCATGCAGCTCAATATTAAAAAAACAGACAACCCAGTCAAAAACTGGGCAGAAGACCTAAATAGACATTTCTCCAAAGAAGACAACCAGATGGCCCATAGGCACATGAAAAGCTGCTCAACATCACTAATTATTAGAGAAATGCAAATCAAAACTACAGTGAGGTATCACCTCACACCAGTTAGAATGGGCATCATCAGAAAATCTAGAAACAGCAAATGCTGGAGAGGGTGTGCAGAAAAGGGAACCCTCTTGCACTGTTGGTGGCAATGTAAATTGTTATAGCCATTATGGAGAACAGTATGGAGGTTCCTTAAAAAACTAAAAAGAGAATTACTGTATGACCCAGCAATCCCACTACTGGGCATATACCCAGAGAAAACCATAATTCCAAAATATACATGCACCCCAATGTTCACTGCAGCACTATTTACAATAGCTAGGTCATGGAAGCAACGTAACTGCCTGTCAACAGATGAATGGATAAAGAAAATGTGGTACATATGTACAATGGAATATTACTCAGCCATAAAACGGAACAAAATTGGGTCACTGTGGAGACGTGGATGGACCTAGAGACTGTCATACAAAGTGAAGTAAGTCAGAAAGCGAAAAATAAATATTGTATATTAATGCATATATGTGGAATCTAGAAAAATGGTACAGATGAACTGGCTTGCAAGGCAGAAATAGAGACACAGATGTAGAGAACAAGCGTATGGACACCAAGGGGGGAAAGTGGTGGTGGGGAGGTGGTCGTGGTGGTGGTGGGATGAATTGGGAGATTGGGATTGACATATATGCACTAATATGTATAAAGAAAGATAACTAATAAGAACTTGCAGTATAAAAAATTAAGTTAAATTAAAAAATAAATTCCTGCTAAGTTCAGCTTACTTTATATTTACCACTTGTAATGCTATTTGTACCTAAAATGTGCATATATACTATAAAAAAAAAAGAACTGGTTAGTTTTGCATAACAAAATTCAAGGTGTAGAGGAGTCTAAACACATAGGAAAGAGCACATTTAAAGACTACTTTTCTAAAAGAGAGAATAAGGTGTCAAAAGACAGCCAAGGGACAAAGCAAAAACTTACTCAGGGGTAATGGAAAAGGAGTAGAAGGAATCAAGCTTAGGGTCAAATAAAGAATGGCCATATAATCCAGCAATCCTGTTTCTGTCTATATATGCAAAAGAATTGAAATCTGGATCTCAAAGAGACATGTGCAATCCCATGTTCATTGCAGCATTATGTATAATAGCCAAGATACAGGAACAACCCAAATGTCCATCAATAGATGAATGGATAAATAAAATGTAGGGAATATATAATGGAATATTATTCAGCCTTAAAAAAGAAGGAGAACCTACCATTTGCGAAAACATGGATAAACCTAGAGGACATTATGCTAAGTGAAATAAGCCATTCGTGCAAGAACAAATACTACATGATTCCAATTATATGACGCATCTAAAACAGTCAAACTTACAGAAGTAGAAAATAGAATGGTAGTTGCCAAGGGCTAGGGGGAGGGGAGAAATGGGGAACTGTTCGTGTGGGAGGGAGGGGCAACAGGAAATGTGTATTTACATACAAATACATTGGAAAGCAATTTCCATTCATCTCTTTTAAAAAAAAATCTGCTACAAATAAAAAGTTATTAATATATTCATCTTTTGCATACAAAGTACATGGTTTTTGTTTTTAATCTCAGTATGAATTATCTCTTAATAATAAAAACTTAAGCTACAATGGACAGTCAAATGATTTGGCAATTTGACAATCTTTTTTCAAGAGGGAGTGTCCGAATTTTAAAAGACAGTACATATAGGAAAGACATTGTATATTAAAAGAACTCCTTCAAAACAGAAAATATGAACAGACCAATCACAAACACTGAAATTGAAACTGTGATTAAAAATCTTCCAGCAAACCAAAGCCCAGGACCAGATGGCTTCACAGCGAATTCTATCAAACATTTAGAGAAGAGCTAACACCTATCCTTCTCAAACTCTTCCAAAATATAGCAGAGGGAGGAACACTCCCAAACTCATACTACAAGGCCACCATCACCCTGATGCCAAAACCAGACAACGATGTCACAAAGAAAGAAAACTACAGGCCAATATCACTGATGAACACAGATGCAAAAATCCTCAACAAAATACTAGCAAACAGAATCCAACAGTACATTAAACGGATCATACACCATAATCAAGTGGGGTTTATCCCAGGAATGCAAGGATTCTTCAACATACACAAATCAATCAATGTGATAAACCATATTAACAAACTGAAGAATGAAAACCATATGATCATCTCAATAGATGCAGAGAAAGCTTTCGACAAAATTCAACACCCATTTATGATAAAAACCCTGCAGAAAGTAGGCATAGAGGGAACTTTCCTCAACATAATAAAGGCCATATATGACAAACCCACAGCCAACATCATCCTCAATGGTGAAAAACTGAAAGCATTTCCACTAAGATCAGGAACAAGACAAGGTTGCCCAGTCTCACCACTCTTATTCAACATAGCTTTGGAAGTTTTAGCCACAGCAATCAGAGAACAAAAAGAAATAAAAGGAATCCAAATCGGAAAAGAAGAAGTAAAGCTGTCACTGTATGCAGATGACGTGATACTATACATAGAGAATCCTAAAGATGCTACCAGAAAACTACTAGAGCTAATCAATGAATTTGGTAAAGTAGCAGGATACAAAATAAATGCACAGAAATCTCTAACATTCCTATACACTAATGATGAAAAATCTGAAGGTGAAATTAAGAAAACACTCCTATTTACCATTGCAACAAAAAGAATAAAATATCTAGGAATAAACCTACCTAAGGAGACAAAAGACCTGTATGCAGAATATTATAAGACACTGATGAAAGAAAATAAGGATGATACAAATAGATGGAGAGATATACCATGTTCTTGTATTGGAAGAATCAACATTGTGAAAATGACTATACTACCCAAAGCAATCTACAGATTCAAAGCAATCCCTATCAAACTACCAATGGCATTTTTCACAGAACTAGAACAAAAAATTTCACAATTTGCATGGAAACACAAAAGACCCTGAATAGCCAAAGCAATCTTGAGAAAGAGAAACATTGCTCGAGGAATCAGGCTCCCTGACTTCACACTATACTACAAAGCTACAGTAATCAAGACAGTATGGTACTGGCACAAAAGCAGAAATATAGATCAATGGAACAGGATAGAAAGCCCAGAGATAAAGCCACACACGTATGGTCACCTTAACTTTGGTAAAGGAGGCAAGAATATACAGTGGAGAAAAGACAGCCTCTTCAATAAGTGGTACTGGGAAAACTGGACAGTTACCTGTAAAAGTATGAAATTAGAACACTCCCTATCACTATACACCAAAATAAACTCAAAATGGATTAAAGACCTAAATGTAAGGCCAGACACTATCAAACTCTTAGAAGAAAACACAGGCAGAACACTCTATGACATAAATCACAGCAAGGTCCTTTTTGACCTACCTCCTAGAGTAATGGAAATAAAAACAAAAATAAACAAATGGGACATAATGAAACTTCAAAGCTTTTGCACAGCAAGGGAACCACAAACAAGACAAAAAGAGAACCCTCAGAATGGGAGAAAATACTTCCAAATTAAGCAACTGACAAAGGATTAATCTCCAAAATGTACAAGCAGCTCATGCAGCTCAATATCAAAAAAACAAACAACCCAATCCAAAAATGGGCAAAAGACCCAAATAGACATTTCTCCAAAGAAGATATACAGATTGCCAACAAACACATGAAAGAATGCTCAACATCATTAATCATTAGAGAAATGCAAATCAAAACTACAATGAGATATCATCTCACACCAGTCAGAATGGCCATGATCAAAAAATCTACATACAGTAAATGCTGGAGAAGGTGTTGGAAAAAGGGAACCTTCTTGCACTGTTGGTGGGAATGTAAATTGATACAGCCACTGTGGAGAACAGTATGGAGCTTCCTTAAAAAACTACAAATAGAAGTACCATACAACCCAGCAATCCCACTACTGGGCATATACCCTGAGAAAACCATAATTCAAAAAGAGTCATGTACCAAAATATTCACTGCAGCTCTATTTACAATAGCCCGGACATGGAAGCAACCTAAGTGTCCATCAACAGATGAATGGATAAAGATGTGGCACATATATACAATGGAATATTACTCAGCCTTAAAAAGAAACGAAATTGAGTTATTTGTAGTGAGGTGGATGGACCTAGAGTCTGTCATACAGAGTGAAGTAAGTCAAAAAGAGAAAGACAAATACTATATGCTAACACATATATATGGAATCTAAGGAAAAAAAAAAAAAGGTCATGAAGAGCCTAGGAGCAAGACAGGAATAAAGACAGAGACCTACTAGAGAATGGACTTAAGGATATGCGGAGGGGGAAGGGTAAGCTGTGATAAAGTTGAGTGGCATGGACATATATACACTACCAAACGTAAAATAGATAGCTAGTGGGAAGCAGCCGCATAGCACAGGGAGATCAGCTTGGTGCTTTGTGACCACCTAGAGGGGTGGGATAGGGAGGGTGGGAGGGAGGGAGATGCAAGAGGGAAGAGATATGGGGATATATGTATATGTATATGTATAACTGATTTACTTTGTTATAAAGCAGAAACTAACACACCATTGTAAAGAAATTATACTCCAATAAAGATGTTAAAAAAAACAAAAAAAAGAAAATAAAAATTGCATCAAAAGAAAGAGAAAATAAAAGTCTAATTCATTCTGGTATAAACAACAAAAAAAAGTACTCCTTCATTAAATCCTAGAAGATTGAATGAGTGTTCCTCTCCAGCATGAAATGTAGCTGTCCTTTAAAACAATACAGAGGACTTTAGAAATTCTCTGTGTGATGACAACTCAATTTCTACAAGGCTGAAGCAATCTCCCTGAAATTGATGATCATATGTAAATGCTAGGCTTATTGAAATATCTACAGTTAATACAATATTTTGTACTTTCAAATGTTAAAAGGACAGTTCTCACGTTAAATGTTCTTACCACAAACACACACGTACACACACTCAAGAACAACAGAACACAAGGAAATTTTTGAAGGTGATGGATAAGTTTAGTAACTTGATTATGGTGATGGTATCACAGGTGTATGCATATGTCCAAACTCATCAAAATGTATATACTCTATCTGTATTTTATATATATATATAGTTTACCTCAATAAAGCTTAAAAAAAGAAGTTTAAGAAGTCAAAATCTTGACGATGGAATCCAAATCAAACTGATTTTTTTTAAGTGTAATCAAATAAGAATCCTATTGAACTGGCAGCAGAGATGAGATTTACTAGAATCCTCTAACTCCTGATAATAACCAAGGTAAAAGTGATCAGTAAGACTCTAACAAAAGTAGCCCGGTGAAGAGAATTTGAGCCACATTTGAAGTCACTAAGGAAGCTGGAAAATACCCAGGGATTGGAAGATGTGGGGAGGGGGTGCTGGAAGTATATAGGTAATAAATGCAGAGACACACGTCTGTAGAAAAAGCAAAGGGTTTGAAGACAGGCAGGCAAGTCTCAGGTGGACCAACTGTTAACTGTGTCATAACGGACATTTTGTTTAAACAAACTGAAAATCAGTTTCAATTTCCTCATCTCCAAAATAAAGATAATAGTATGATGTGGGGTAGCTAGTCTCCTAAAATGACCCTCCATTTAGGCCCTTCCTGACATTCACACCCTGGTGTAGTCCCCTCCCCTTGAATACGGCCCGGCAATGTGCTTGTTTTTGACCCTTAGGATGCAATGATAGGGGTGCTACGTGACTCTAGATTACAAGAAACCTCGCGGCTTTCTCATGGGTCTAGGTGACCCTAGGGGATGCCAGCCAGTAGGTAAAACTTCTGACCACTCTTATACTGCTCTACTGTGAGGAAGGCCAATATGGTCCCATGGAGAGAGGTGTCAGACATGGGATTGGAGAAGCCATCTTAAATATCCAGCCCAACTGAGCCTTCAGATGGAGGTGTGGGTTGAATTGTGTTCCTCAAAAAGATATGTTCAGGCCCTAAACACTGGTATCTGTGAATGTGACCTTATTTGGAAATGGGGTCTTTGTGGATATAATCAAATTAAGATGAGGTCATATTGGATTAGGATGAGTTCTAAATTCAGTGTGACTTGTGTGCTTATAAGAAGAGGGAAATTTGGACACACAGACATAGAGGCAGAAAGTCATGTGATGACAGATAACAAGATTGGAGTGATGCAAGAGACCAGGAACACCAAGGACTGCTGGCAATTATCAGAGCTGAAAGAGGCAAGAAAGAATTCTTCCCTACCACCTTTGGAGGAAGCATGGCGCTGCTGACACCTTGACGTGGGACTTCTACCATCTAGAATTGTGAGACAATACATTTCTTTTGTTTTAAGACACTCAGTTTGTAGTACTTTGTTACAACAGTACTGGGAAACTAATACAGATGGCTTCAGATACAGGCACCATCTGACTGCAGCCACATGAGGAAACCCAAAAAAGCATCTTCCAGCTGAGCCCAGTCAATTCCCAGAACTGTGTGAGATAATAATAAATTGTTATTTTAAGCCACTAAGTTACATGATGATTTGTTACATAACAAGTGACAAATGAACAAGCTATTATCAAGATTTAAGTTCATATACACAAAACACCAGCTCTGCATCTAGCACACGGTAGGCATTCAACAAGTGAGTGCAACCGTAGTATACATTTATAATTTTAATTATATTTACATGTTTAAATAGTGTTTTAAATGTTTAAAAAGTACATTCATGTATACTATGTTATTTGCTGTTCGATGCAGTCCTAACAGAAAACATGACCTTTGTTATATTCTCATTTAATAAATGAGAGATTCAAACTGTGAATTTAAGTAATTTACCTAAAGTTATACAAACAAGCAGTGGTAGTGCCTGGCCTAGAATGCTAAGTCAAATAAGATACATGTAAGTGTTAATCAGAGTACATTGTCTCAAAGATTGAGAAATGAAGTCAGGTATTTAATTTTTACTGAGAGCTTACTGTGTGCCATTTTCCACTCCCTGTGCTAGATGCTGGATGCTATCTTATTTGACTCCCACAATGGCCCTTGTTACAGGTGTTAACCTAGCCACACAGAATACACACACACACACACACACACACACATGCACTGCACAGCTGAGGCTCTGAGCGGTTAAGTGACTTGCTCACACCCATGCTTCTTCCATAACATCATGCAAGGAGTGTGCATTCCTTTCCCCTACAACCAAGGGGGTAGAATAAGCAGAGTAACATGAGAAAGATGTAGAATATGAGGACTAACATGAGGAACTCCCACGAAGAGAAAAGACCAGGTCAAGGAAAATAAGGTCAACTTAAAGCAGCTGAATGCAGTGTAGGGATATTCATGCAGAAGAGAGGGTTATCACTAGACACTGAACAGGTAGGGGTGATAGACAGTATTGAGAGACACACGCTGTCAACAAAAGGAAGGGGTTGCAAAAGCGCAGGACTTTATGTCCAAATTCTTCTGAACCGACCGCTCACGCTGGTGGCAATACTTTAGTTGGCTAATCTCTCTGCCGCTCGCTAACTTATCTCTCAGGTGCTGGCCCTCAGCTGAGGGTAAACACTCAGGATTCATCAGCAATATTTGCTTAAAGAACGAAAATATGCCATTTTTTGGAAATTGCTTATAAAAGTACCTCATAGCAAAGAATTAGCATGGGTTAAACCTATGATGACACCGACCCCAAGGAAGAGTAAGTTTTCAAAATTATCTCTGCTGCCAACTCCACAATCGTCTTAAAAAGGGATGAGCTCGAGGATTCTTTGGAGTTCCATTCAGCTTCCCTAATTAGGTGATTTCTCTATCACAGTCAGCTGGAGACTAATCAACAGTTTCATTTACTGAACTTCAGGAAACTTAATTGGTGATAATCATAAAATTGTAAAAAAAAATCTGCAGAGATGTTTCACTGTTGCTGTAACATCGGCTTTAATACAAATTCGGTAGCTGTGGGTGTGTTTGTCTCTGTGTCTGTGTGTGGGTGTGTTTGTAAAGAGTGGATATTCAATTGGATGAAGAAGAAAAGAGATTCTTAAGGGAATGTTACAGATAATGGTCTGAAGGCAAGGACAAGGAGAAGGTTTCTGAAGATAATCATTTAGATGCAAAAATGGAGGCCTATATAAACCCTGTTCTGACCTTATGCACATGAAGTATTTTTAAACCACTGAAGTCTTCAGAAACGGCACACAGTTTCTTATGGGAAAAAAAAAAGTGTTCTCACTTAAAAGGAACTCCTGAACTTAGAGAAATGAGCAAAGAAGAGATGAGACAGTAACTTATAATTCTCAAAAAGTATTAAATCCATCTAAAACTCACAATGCAGAATAGTCACCCATGCACAGCCTAAATCTAACCGCTTACTGCTTAAAAATCTGAATGTCTTTGGGAAGTGTACCAGAAAAGTCTAAGGATTTTTAACTTTTCCTAACCTCTTTATTGTCACCGAAATGCAGGTATACTAAAAACAATATGTTTACATAAACTAGAGTGATATAAATCAATATAGAATCTTCCAAATCTCCTGGAATGTTTTAAGACTAGAAGCAAAAAAGGAGAGAGAAAAGATACTTTTTTAAAATTAATAAATAATTTGATTAGGTTCAACAAATAAGTAGAAGCATATTATCTAAAAGCCACCATAAAACCAGAACATTAAAAAAAAAATTGGTTCTTAATTTTAATAATAAGACTGCATTTTTGAAGGGATCTACTTTCCAGGGAAGGAAATATGAAATTCTGGTTGGAAAGAGAAATCATTACAATTTATCTTTTTGAATTCTAGCCAAATTATAAAAGGAATGATTCCATCAGTGATTTTTTAAAAATGAGTTTTGTAATATATTGCTAGTGTTAGACAGCAGCATGTTATCATTTTAATGACAAACTGTAGCAATTATTTTATGCTAAAAACCTTAACATACAAAAAAGTGAACATTTTATAGGAATATAAATTATGTCTACCGACTATCTATATACATATTTTAAATTTCCATGACTTACCAAATATCTACTCAGAAGTAGGTCATTTTGATAAAAGAAGGTCTTTAAAACATAGAAGAATAATTCAAAATTTATGCATAATCTAAACATCTCAACTATTCATAATATAAGTACAGACACATTTTTCATTATTAATTTCCTTTAAAATGTATTAAATTTGATTGTTAATAAAATTTTTATTTAAGGCAGTCATATTTCTATGAGGAAATGTTTATGCCTAGCTAACACACATGTTTAAGTATATGATACTAGAAATACTGATGCAAAGACGCTATAGTTTTACTTTGTAAACCTCTTTGCATTTGTACTTAACTTTGAATCCTTTTTTTCAGCTTCTCTTTTCTAGTTAAGCACATTAAGACAATACTAAAAGACATTAAATATAAATTAGCAACTCTTTTGTAAAATAAAAGTTAATTTGCAAGACTTCCACTTCTGGGAAGATGCAGTAGGCACACTTTTCCATATTCCTCCTACTAAGTATGATGTACAGCTAAAACCCGTGGAATAAAGGTATATACATAGTACAAATTCTGAAAGAGAGAGCAAAAGAAAAATGTTTGCCATATTTGCACACCACATAACTAACAAAGGACTAGTATCCGGAATATTTAAAGAATTCTCAAAATCCAACATTGAAAACAAACAATCCACTTAGAAAACAGGTAAAAAACATGAGCTGACATTTCACTACAGAATATACGGATGACAAATAAGCACCTAAAAATATGTTCACCATCTTCAGCCATTAGGGAATTGCAAAATAAAACCACAATGAAATATTACTACATACCTATGAGAATAGCTAAAATAAATAATAGCAATAACATCAAATGCTGGTGATGACAGTGAAACTGGACCACACGTGCTTTGCTAATAAGAATATATCAATAAAATGATACAACCACTCTGGAAAACAGTTGGACACTTTTTTTTTTAGTTTTTTTTTAAAACACTAAACATGTAACTACTATAAGACCCAGCAATTGAACTCCTTAAAATTTGCCCCAGAGAAATGAAAAGTTATGTCCACACAAAAAGCTATATATGAATGTTTATAGCAGCTTAACTCATGATGGCCCCAAACTGGAAACATCCAGTACTTTAATGAGTGACTGCTGAAACAAACTGTTATATCCATACCATGGAATCTCACTTAGCAAAAATAGGACTGAACTACTGATGGATGCAAGAAACTGGATGAATCTCCAGAGAATGATGTTGAGTGAAAACACCCAATCCCAAAAGGTTACATACTGTGTGATTCCATTTACATAACATTCTTCAAAAGGCAAAATTTAGAAACAGAGAAGAAATGAGTGACTGACACCAGTTAACGAGGTGTTGGGAATGGGGGTGAAGTATGTATGGCTATAAAAGGGCAACAGGAGGAATTCTTGTGATAATGTTAAAGTTTTGTACCTTTATCACAAAAATTCCTCCTGTTGCCCTTTTATAGCCATACATACTTCAGCCCCATTCCCAACCCCTCGTTAACTGGTACCTTAACCATCTCAATACAAATGCTGGTTGTGATATTGTGCTATAGTTTTGTAAGATGTTATCATTGGATGAAACCAGTAAAGGGCACGTGAGACCTCACCATATTATTTTTTCCAAAGGTATAGGAGTCTACACACTTCAAGTAGATTGTTCAATCTAAAATTAAATAATAAAACTGCAAGCTCTGAAAAGATATTCACAAAGGGGGTCACAAAGGAGGTCTCTAGGTTTGGGATTTTTTTTTTTTCTATTTTTCATTTGTATTCTTTTCCTACAGTGAACTTATATTGCTTTGATAATAAGAAAGAGAAAATACAGTACTCTTATAACCTAAATTGTACACATAAGCACGTCCTTCTGTTCATATCATTATAAGGTTCTAAGACTAAAAGTCAACTTTTACATTCATCCTCTAATATTAAAAACACAACCTGTGGTCAGGATATTTTATGGTGTGAATATGAACTTGTAATTCGAATAAAGTGAACGAGTTGATAGTAGGAGAACTGGCCTTACATTGTTTTCTACCCTAGGTTCTCTTAGAGCCATTAACATTTACAAAAATTATATTTTCTTTCAGAGCTTAAAAGTGTTTTGAATCTTAGAGATTCTGACCTAATGGCTGTATTATGACTTTATCCTGCCAATTAGATAAAGTAGCATTGGGAATCACCTCATATCATTTTATCATTTTTGCTTGGCTGGAAAAAGTGTGTGCACACACATACACAAGCTTCCAATTTCTGCAAAGGATTCCTCTTAGTTCTTCAGAAAATTGCTGGCCTATTTTCAAAAGCTGAAAATAAGCTGGAGCCCAGTGCTCAGTTTCAGAAATCAAGAGGCTATTTAAGTTATGGTGATGGAGGGTTTCAGTGAACACAAAAGATGAAATAGAAGGAAGCTGGATAAAGATAATTCGGTTCCAGAACCCAAAGCGTCAGAGAAAATCAAGAAGTTAGAGGTCAGTATCATTGAAGAGGGAATGGTTTTGTAGCTCTAATTGATTCTGTAGTCTCCTAGAGGGAATGAACTTTTGGGAACATAAAAGTGTAGGGCATAAGCGTAAAATATATATCAGATACAGAACCAATAATTATCCCAGAATCATCTCAAACTGTAGTATAATTAAATTCTGGAGGCTTCAAGCAAAATTCTTCAAAGTTATCTCCTTGTAGTCCTCTAAAGTAATAACCTTGACCATATGCCCTGAGAAACCGATGTTTTCATTAATAATATGGCAGAGCTTATCAGTCTTAATTTAAAACATTATTGTGAAAAGGAATATAAGTTCGTAAACTGTTAAAATCTTACATGAATGTAAAAGTGTTAGGTCACCTCCATTATCCTGTCGCCTTAAAACTATAGAGTGTGATTAGCCTGAAAGGCTAAGCTAGGCTTGAAATAAACCTTGTTGTGTGATGCAAATTACTTGGGGAATTTGCTTTGTGCCTAACTTCTGTTTAGTGTTAGGTCTGCCATCTAGTGGCCAAATAAATAAGTACAAGCTGTCATCATAAGTTAAAGATCATATGAAAATTTTAGGTCATCCAAATGGGCTATTTCAACACTGTTTCCAAGCATAAGCAGACAAAAAATTAACTGGTGGTAGGAAAATTTTTATTCAAGGATTCCATTAAATATAACTGCTTACTTAAAACACTTAAAATTTGCTTTTTGAGTACAAAAGCAAATTAATAACTTTTTTATATTTATGCTGACTTCAAAATAAAAAATTATATTCATAAACTTTCACCGAGTTTAAAAGAAATAAACTAACTGTCTTGTTATTTTCACTTAATTATCTTTTATTTTAATCACATGTTTATCTTTCCTACTTCTTAATTTAAACAATGAAATAAAATGTCCTTCAGTACTTGGATTTGTGCTATCTGCCAATTTGCCAAAGAATCAACAGTTATAAAATAAAACAGGGCTTCCCTGGTGGTGCAGTGGTTGAGAGTCCGCCTGCCGATGCAGGGGACACGGGTTCGTGCCCCGGTCCGGGAAGATCCCACATGCCGCAGAGCGGCTGGGCCCGTGAGCCATGGCCGCTGAGCCTGCGCGTCCGGAGCCTGTGCTCCGCAACGGGAGAGGTCACAACAGTGAGAGGCCTGCGTACCGCAAAAAATAATAATAATAAATAAAATAAAACATAAACACAGTTTCAAAATTTGAACTCTTAAATAAACAAATATAATATTAAAAAGATACAAAGACCC
Source organism: Phocoena phocoena (assembly GCF_963924675.1). NCBI lineage: Eukaryota > Metazoa > Chordata > Mammalia > Artiodactyla > Phocoenidae > Phocoena > Phocoena phocoena. The sequence continues at coordinate 65,649,564 of NC_089234.1, read as the reverse complement.
TTTGGAATTAAAAAAATTAGTATTGTTTTATTTGTTAATGTAAGTGACAGGTAATGTTAGGCCCTCCACACTCAGTCTCCTGGCATAATTTTAGTAGCTGTTTGTCCAAAGCTATATGCTTCACTCCCACCCCCATTTCCTTCCAGAGTTCTAATCTGATGGCTTGTTTTCTAAAAGCCCCAATATTTTAAAATGGCTTATTCATATGACTGAAAATGACGCTTGCAGTATGTCCAAGTATACTGAATACACCCTCAGAAGTATTTACAAGCGAAATTCATTAGACAGATGCCCAATATTCATGTTTCAATGTTACAATTGTTATCTTAATTTGTTTGTTTTCTCAACTGGTATATCTATGCAAATTACAGTCCTTTGACATTCTAATCAGTTATGGTAAAAGCATTCAAATGAAAAAAATATAAAAAATCCAATAGCCATTAACCATGTTTGTCATTACTGCCGCATGCAGTTAAATCTCCTCTTCAGCTTATTATTGCTTGAGATAACAAGTTAGCACCACATTGTTCAAACTGGAAGTACAGGTAATTTTGCAATTGCTAATACTGTGTTAAAATGTCCTATGATAATCCACAAACCTATATTCCACGTTGTTGACACCCAAACAAGTATCTGCAAAAGGCAGCCAAAATAATGGAACGATACGCAAACTGCTTAATCCTTGACTTTGTGTTGCCCATATTTAATTTTAATTCATAAATATAACCTTTTGCAGCCAACTATGGGAGCGTCAAAGTACAATAAACTCCAATTTAAGGCATGAATGTTAGTGGATACACTTATTTCTAAGACAGTATCTCACGTGACTTCTGAGAGTAATTCTGTTAAGACTCACTCTGAGAATAAGCACCCCAATGTGTGGACTGTTCTTTTTCTACTCAATCTGAATACTTTCTAACAATGTGGCCAAACTCCCAAGATCTTGTGAAAGAAAGAAAGAAGAAAAGAAGAAAGGAAAGAAAGAAAGGAAGGAAGGAAGGAAGGAAGGAAAAGAAAGAGAAAGAAAGTGAGAGAAGAGAGAGAGAGGGAGGGAGGGAGGGAGGGAGGATGGATTTGTTTTTACAAAAAAAATAATTTCAGATTTCTAAATGAGAGCAAAATATCCATACTCATAGCAAAATCAGTCACAAGATTAAAGCCATGCTCTCTAAGAATCAAAAGTCCTTTACTTATTACTCTACTATGTGTCAGAGACCTATACAGGGCCAGGCTCATGAAGGGGAATGTAACATTAAATGAGCACTGTTTTAAAACTAGTGTGGTAAAATGAGCCCTCACTATAAAGTCTGGCTCCAGAAGCCTCCCTAGAAAAGTCCTCACTACCAGGACAGCTTTTGCAGCAATTTCCTCAGGGGAAAATGCATCAAGAAAGGGGATTTACTTTCAAGAGACAAGATGGTTACCGTATCTCAAAGAGGATACAACACTCAGAGGTGGGGGTCAGAGACACAAATCTTTAGACAGCCCATCCCCCAGCGCAGGGTTTGGACGTCAAGGGCCAAATCCAGCCCTCCATCTGCTTTTGTAAATAAAGTTTTACTTTCTGTATCCATTTGTTTCCATATCATGTATAACTTCTTTGCAATGTAACAATAGAGTTGAGTAGTTGCCACAGTGTCCCTATAGTTACACAAAGCCTAAAATATTTATTATCTAGCGTTTTACAGAAAAACTTTGTCAACCCAACCCTTGTCCAGATAGCAATTGCACTTCTCATTCCCCAAACATGCCTCATACTTTTCTTTTTAGAAAAAGAAATCCCTTCTACTGCTTCATGGACATTTGGGTTGGGTCTAATACTTTGATTTTTGCTCAGTCCTGTTTCTATGAATTCTCTTGTACATGTCTACTGGTTTACAAAAGATTTAAATAATCTTTTGTGGTTTTAGTTTGCATTTTTGTCATTACAAATGACACTGAGGGACTTCCCTGGTGGCACAGTGGTTAAGAATCCACCTGCCAATGCAGGGGACAATGGTTCAAGCCCTGGTCTGGGAAGATCCCACATGCCACGGAGCAACTAAGCCCGTGTGCCACAACTACTGAGCCTGCGCTCTACAGCCCATGAGCCAAAACTACTGAGCTGTGTGCCGCAACTACTGAGCCCGCGTGCCTAGAGCCCATGCTCTGCAACAAGAGAAGCCACCACAATAAGAAGCTCGCGCACCGCAATGAAGAATAGCCCCCGCTCGCCGCAAATAGAGAAAGCCCGTGCACGGCAATGAAGACCCAATGCAGCCATAAATAAATAAATAAATAAATAATAAAACAAATGACACTGAGTATCTTTTCAGATAGGGCCATTAATAACCATTAATACTTCATCTTCTATGAAAAGTCTATTTAAATCTTTGCCTTCTTTTCCCTTTTAGTTTGTTAACCTTTTTGCTTTATCATATTGAAGGGTTTTTGTTTATATATACCAGATACTAGTTCTTTATCAATTATATATTGTAAATGTCTTGTTAATTTTATGGCATGTCTTCCCACTCTAGATATGAGGCCTTTTCACAAGAAATTCTTAATTTGAATGTAGTTGAACTTACCTATATTTTTTCTGTATGGTATGCAATTTCATACCTTGTTTACTAAAACCTTCCCTATCCTAGGTTCACATAGGTATTTTTCTACATTACTCTAAAAATGTTACCTAATCTGGAATTTAGTTTTGTATATAATAAGATAGGGAGATAATTCCATTTTTATGTAACCATTTTTTTTTCCAGCATCATGTATTGAGAAGTCTTTTTCCACTGATTTATAATGCTAATAACTGTGTATCATAAATCAAGTTCACTTATGTTTAAAGGTCTCCTAAATTCTATTATTTCAGATTGTTCCAACTGGAACAAGATAACGGTGTCTTAATCTTTTAATTCTGTCTATATTCAATTTGTATATTTTGAGTCAACATTATTTCACCATTAAAAAATTGTTATATCTTTCTGTCAAATCAAACCTCTTATCCTTATGCATTGACTCTCTTTATTCATATTCTTTATTTCTACTAATGCATTTTGCTCTGAAATTTTTTCTTTAATATAGCTACATGAGTATTATTATGAAGAATGTCCACCAGATGTATCTTAATTCATCTATTAACTTTCAATCCTTGTATGCATAGAAATCTTATTTGTAGAGCAAAACTGTTTTGCAATGAATTGTACTGTTGCTGAACAAATATTTGTAACCTATTTTTGCATGACCTTGCTATAAACTTTCTGAATGTGATAATTATCATCATGCTTCATGCAACTCTGCATAGCACCCATCACTAAAGAAACTGCATCATTGGGTGCAACACATAATGACCTCTCCTAACCTTCCCACTGAATCATCTAAAGCAGTGTAATTATTAATTAAGAAGCAATTTACTAATCAATGAGTTTTTTTACTTTATCAACACAAATTTAAGTAAGGTAACAGAAAAAGCATCACCTTGAATAATAAATTTAGTAGACACACTGATAAGATGGTAGATGCCAGTAATATAACAGTAATAAAGAACAATTTTAAACAAAAGTTTACAGCAGATTGATGACTATACAGATATAACTGTGTCCACTTAGTATTAACAGTTAGAATACTTGAAAACAAATGCTTGAATGAATATAACTTGTTCTGCAAATAAGTAAAAACCAAAATATCGGAAATGAGTTATTCAAAGTTGTAAGTGAATTCATGAAAATGAATAACACGTTTGCAAAACGCATTGTACATGCAATTACAATACTGATATTGTACCCTTAAATGACATAAAGGTATAGAGTTTTACATCAGGAAACTGTTGAAAATCCTGAGATTTCAATAATATATTTTTATTCACAGAGAAGCTGATCCTATGTAGAATTTTCCTTTAGATTTAATAATTAAAGGGATATCTTATTAGCGAATCTAAAATAATCCACAGTCCTAGAGTCCTATATATTTTCATGTTTAGGTAAATAATTGGAATCAAATGATTCACTCCATTGTTTAACAGATAAAATGTTTGCCTGAAGTTTATGAGTTAAACAATACAAAAAACTGTGAAAGAGTCATGCTTTACAGATTGTGTGAAGGGTAGTTTTGGATTTAAAAAATGTTTATTTAACTGTTGTGTATCAGAATCTGAATAAAGTATAAGGGCAATGTGAACATGTGAGTTTGTGTGTGTGTATGCACTTATATACATATGTATTCACACACACATATATGTTTATCTCTGGAGACACATATGTATGTAGTCATACATACACACATGCATAAAAATATATGAGCATATGTTGCAAAATTTATGGACTTAGAACAAAAATTCAATTTTGGAAAAATTCACTAATGATGTTTAGTCAATGTTACAACTTGAATCTTAAAAGAAAGATTATGAAGGTGGGAGCAGTATTGCCTGTGTACGCTTAAGGAAAATCTTCATCATTATCTTAAATATTTAATGTAAAAAAGAATGATATTAAATTAAACATGTGTTTTCATTATTATAATAAATGTCAACATTTTATGTGTTAAATATCTTTTAAATTCTCACACACTTAAATGTAATTTTAGGGCTTCCCTGGTGGCACAGTGGTTGAGAATCCGCCTGCCGATGCAGGGGACACGGGTTCATGCCCCGGTCCGGGAAGATCCCACATGCCGTGGAGCAGCTAGGCCCGTGAGCCATGGCCTCTGAGCCTGTGCGTCCGGAGCCTGTGCTCCTCAATGGGAGGGGCCACAAGAGTGAGAGGCCCGCATACCACAAAAAAAAAAAAAAAAAATGTAATTTAAAAAATAAAATTATCTGAATTATTGTAACATGCTTTCCTTCTGTCAGGAGAAACATTTTAGGCATTTGCTATCAATTACTTGTACAAACTTTACCAGCAATGGAGACTATGAAGAATTTGATGTGGTTGATATCACCAGGAATGCTGGTGAAAGGACCTCCAAAACTCTTTTCCTCCATAAAAGCAAGAGGAACACTGGCAAAATGGTCAAAATCAACTCTTTTAGAAATCAAAACTAAGCAAAAGCTCTTAATAATACAGGTAGTGTTTGAGAAAAATGGCTGAATCTTGGTAAGAACAGGAAGTTCTGTGGTATTTTAATTTGCCCTAATACCATCCTTCTCTCTCCAAACATTTCCCTTGAAAACCAATAACCCCATGATCACAGTAAAAACTTTTTAGAAGTGTAACCATGTCTGCAGGGGGCAGAATGAATTTAGAGCAACTCCAAGGCCTGTTTTCCAGAAAACTGTCATTATTTGATCTGCCCGAAAATTCCCTGGAAAATCCCATGTGCAAAGCATCTATTTACCTGACCTGACTCAGAGAATTCAAGAGCAAGCAACCTTTTCCCCATGGGCATTTGTCATAAAGAATCATCAGCAATTGTCAAGCATTATAAATAGCAGCAGTGGTATACCAGTTGGAGAAAACAACAAATTGGCCAAAAAGGTAAGAGGAAAAGTTGGGAATGAGGTGTCCACAAGTGGATTTGAAAAGCTGTGACATAATCCTGGGAGTCCAGAATGTCATGCTCATGTTCACAGCTGTGTGCATACCCAGTAAAAACTAGGGGAGGCCCTAAGCTGTCACCTTGGAAAGATATTGAGGTTCTGTGCAAGCAGGAAGTAAGGGCTAAGGTGGAATTGTAAACTGCCTGTATGATCATTGAAGGTGTGCTACAACATGCACACCAAGCTCTTAAAAAAAAGCTGTGAGTCTTACTGGTTCCAGGCATTTAAGGAAATCTCTGTCAATCATTAGCTGACTCATAAATTAACCAGAGACTTCAATGACCACATAGGAAAAGAATACTGATATTTCAGAATTAATTCAGAAAAGTCATTAAACAAATAAACAGCAGCAGCATCAACAACAAACAGCAACAAGAAGCCATGGGGAAAGATGGGGAAAGTCTGATTTTCAGAGTTGTCACAGCATATTATTTAAAATTTCCAGTTTTTCAGTTAAAAAATTATGAGGCATACAAAGAAAGACAAGACAGTGCACATAAAGGGAAAAAAAAGCAGTCAATAGAATCCGTCCATAAAGAAGCCCTTACATTGGACTTACTAGACAAAGACTTTAAGTAAGAAGTTTTAAATATATTCAAAGAAATAGAGAAAGTATGTGAATGATGTCTAACCAAATAGAGATTATAAATAAAGAGACAGAAATTATTTTTAAAAACACAATAGAAATTTGGGGGTTGAAAAGTACTATCTCTAAAATAAAAAAAAATCACCAGGAGGGCCCAATAGCAGATTTAAATAAGCAGAATTAAAAATCAGCAAACTCGAAAATAAGTCCATTGAAATTATGTAGTCTGAGGAACAGAAATAAAAAAGAAAGAAGGAAAATGAACAAAGCCTCAGAAACTTATGAGACACCATCAACTGTACCAACATACTTATAATGGGAGTTCCACAAAGAGAGGAGAGAGATAAAGGGACAGAAACAATATATGAAGAAACAATGGCCAAAAAATCTCAGATTTAAATAAAATAAATCTGCATATCCCAAAACTCAAGAATCTCTAAGATAAATCAGAGACACACACACCAAAATACACCAAATCTACCTAAAATCAAGACAAAGAAAGATTCTTGAAACAACAAAAGAGATGTGACTCAATACAAGGGATCCTCAACAAAATTGATAGCTAATTTGTCAACAGAAACCCAGGAGGCCAGAAGACAGTGAGATGACACAAAGTGTGTGGCAGAGAAGGGGAGGAACAGTCAAACAATAATTCTATAGCTAGCAAAAATGTCCTACAAAATGAAGGAGACATTAAAATAGTACCAAACAATTTGTGTCTTACACCTAAAGGTTGTAAATAATAAATAATGCAAATAATAACCAAAAGAGAACTGCAGAGGCTATGCTGACACCAGACAAAATAGACAAAGACTTTAAGTAAAAAAGTGTTACTAGAGACAAACAATGATACTTTATAATGATAAAAGGGTCATTCCATCAAGAAGTAGATACAATATCTATAAACATATGTGATTGTGGTCTGTTGAAATTTGCCCCACCCAAAGATATCTATGTCCTAATCTATGTATCTTGTGAATGTTACCTTATGTGGCATATATTATTTTTTAATTATTTAATCACACTTTCCAGATGTAATTAATTTATGGATCTTGAGAGAGGAAGATTATCTTGAACAGTGGGCCCTGAATGAAATCCCATGTATCTTTACAAGAGGGAGGAAGAAGGAGATTTGACACATACAGAGGAGAAAGAAATGTGAAAATTGACCAAAGAGAGATTTGAAGATTGGAGTGATGTGGCCACAACCGAAGGAATGTCAGAAGTCATTAAAAACTGGAAAAGGCAAGGAATTGAATCTCCCCTAGAACCTCTGCAGGGATGGCACCCTTGTGGATGCCTTGATTTTGGTCTAGTGAAACTATTTCAGACTTCTGGCCTCCAAAACTGTGAAGGACTGCTTCTGTTGCATTAAGCCACCAAATTTCTGGTAATCTGTGACAGTAACCACAGGAAAATAATACAATAATCCTATACACAGAGTGCCAAAATTTATTAAATAAAACTAAAAAAAAAAAAAAAATCAAAGGAAGAAATGGACAATAATGGTTGAAGAGTTCAAAATCTCACTTTTGTTAATAGATACAACTAGACAGAAGGATCAACATGGATATAGAAGATGTGAACATAACTATAAACAACTTAGAACTAACAGATATCTGTGGACCACTCCAGCCAATAAGAACTGAGTATATATTGTTCTCAAATGCATACAGATTATACTCCAGGATAGACCATATATCAATATTAGGAAATAAAACAATCTCAAAATATTTAAAGGATAGAAATCACATAAAGTTCCCTGACCACAGATAATGATATCAGAAATAAATGCAAGAGGAAGATTTGGGAAATTCACACATATAGGAAATTAAATCACATAATCCTAAAAAGTCAGTAAATCAAAGAAGAAATTACAAGGACATTTGAAAATACTGATAGGTCAATGAAAATGAAAACACAATATGTAAAAACTTGTGGGATGCAGCTAAGGCAACACTTGGGAGGAATGCACAGCTGCAGAAGCCTATATTTAAAAAAAAAATAGAAGAGTCATCCTAAACCAATAACCTAAGCTTTCTGCTTAAGAAACTAGAAAAGAGGTAAAACTAAACTCAAAGAAGAAAGGGAGATAATAAAGATTCGAGTTGAAATAAATGAATTAGAGAATAGAAAAACAGTAGAGAAAATCAACAAAACTAAAAATTGATTCTTTGAAAAGATCAATAAAATTAACAAAACTTTAACTAGACTGATAAAGAAAAAAAGAGAGAACTCATATTACTAAAATAGGGAAGGAAAAATGGACATCATTTTCATCTTAAAGAAATAACAATTTTATGCCAAAAAAATAGACACAGATAAAAACAAATTGCTAGAAAGACAAAAAAATATCAAATGACTCAAGAAGAAATAGAAAATCTGAATAGACCTTTAACAACTAGAGATTGAGTCAGTAATCAAAAATCTTCCCACAAAGAAATGACTAGGACTAGAGAGATATACAAGTGAATTCTACTAAATGTTTAAAAAATAATTAATACCAATTCTTCACAAACTGTTTCAAAAACTAAAAGAAGGGGAAGTACTTTCCATCTTGTTCTATAAGGCCAGTATTACTAAAAAGCAGAAAAAGATAGCCAAGAAAGGAAAAATAGAGAACAATATCTCTTATGAATATACACAATAAAATCTTCAACAAAATGCTAGTAAATTAAGTCTAGCAACATGTTACAAAATGATACACCATTACCAAGAGGCATTTATCCCAGGAATGCAAGCTGGTTCAATACACTCTATATAACATACTATATTAATGAATAAATAAACATACACACACATACAATCACATCAATAGTTGTGGAAAAAAGTATTTGACAAAATTGAAGAAAATTTCATGATTAAAAGACCAAAAAAATGGAAATAGAATAGAATTAAGCTCCCTCCACATGATAAAGGACATCCATGAAAAACCCATAGATACCATCATACTTAATGTTGAAAGTCTCAAATATTTCCCTTAATATCCTGGAACAAGACAAGAATATCCACTCTCACCATTCTATTCAACATTATCCTGGAGGTTCTAGCCAGAGAAGTTCAGCTAAATAAATAAATAAATAGTATCTAGATTAGAAAGGAAAGAGTAAAACTGTCTCTATTTACAGATGTCATACTCTTCTGCACAGATAATCCTAAGGAATACATACACACACAATTAGAGATTATAAACAAGTAGAGCAAGATTGCAGAATACAAAAATCAATATACATTACCAATTTTATTTCTATGTATTATATGGGCAATCTGAAATAAAATCAGAACACAATTTCATTTCCAGTAATACAAAAAAAGAATAAAATGCTTATGAATAAACCTAACAAAATAACGATATGACATGTATACCAAAGACTACAAAACACTGAAAGAAATTAAAGAAGACCAACAAAAATGGGAAAATATCCTATAGCCATAAATCAGAAGACTTAACACTGTTAAGATGGAAATACTATCCAAATTGTTATACAGATTCAATGCAGTTCTTATCAATATTGCAGTTGCCTTTTTGTAGACCTTGAAAGTTTATCTTAAAATTCATACAGAAATGCAGCAAACCCAGAATTGCCAAAACTATCTTAGAACAAAAAGAAAGTTGGAGGACTTACAACTTATGATTTCAAAACTTAACTACAGATCTATGGTATTCATAGTACTATAGTTTATGTGGTACAAGCATAAAGATAGGTAGGTGTGTGTGTGTGTGTGTGTGTGTGTGTGTGTGTGTATTTCTCTCAGTGGAATAGAATTGAGAGTTTAGAAATGAGCCGTTACATTTATAGTCAATGATTTTGAACAAATGTACTACGATAATTCAATAGGAAAGAACAGTGTTTTTGAAAATTTTTACTTGGACAAGCAGATATCCACATACAAGTGATTAAAATTGGATCCCAAAAAAAAAAAAAAAAAAATTGGATCCCTTCCTCACATCATAAACAAAACCTAAATTAAAATGCATTAAACACCTAAATGTATTAGTTGAAACAATAACTCTTAGAAGAAAAGAGAGGTATAAACACCACAACCTTGAGTTTGGCAGTGGTTTCTTTGTTATGATACTGAAAGCAAAAGCAATAAAAAAAATACGTATATTGGATTTCTTCAAAATCAAAAATGTTTGCACTTCAAAGGATATCATCAATAAAATGCAAACCAAACCTACAGTATGATATAAAATATTTGTGAAACAAATGTCTGATGGTACATATCTAGGATATATAAATAACTATTACAGCTCAATAATAAAAATACAAAATAACCTAACTTTAAAAAATTGGCAGAGGATTTAAATAAACATTTCTCCAAAGTAGATATACAAAGGGCCAATAAACACATAAACAGATGCTTAACATCATTAAGCATAGGAAATTTTAGGAAAAAACACTGCTAATTCTTAGTAGACATACAACTCAACTGATAGAAGCTGAAGTGTGTGTCATATGGAAGAATGGTCTTCTGGACCTGGGAGTGCCCTACGACTAGCTGTAGAGTGCTGTGGACGTCAGATGGAGTGGACTTTATCATTAAGCTGTTTACTGAAGGTTAGTTGGAAGAAATTTTATTATACTATACAAAATCTCATGTCACAGAGCGTTTAGTATAGATCTTGTTCAGCAGTGATTTTCCCTTTAGCCACTCTTCTCACAAACACCTAACTTAGTCAATGTCCCCCGTACACGGTTCATAAGAAGTCTCTGATGAGTCATTTTCCTGGTTATGCATACTCAGTACCTGAGCTAAGTTTCTTTTCTTCATTAGCAAAACCTGCGTTTTAATCTGTTCTTTTTTTTTCCCCTTATGTCTTATGCTTGTTTTATTTCTAATGTTCTGTCATGAACTTCTTTCTATATCTTCTAATCTCGTAATGTCTTTCATAAGGTTTAGAAAGGCTCCGAGCAGGGTAACTGGCCCATCATCATCTCTCTGTAGCTCCAGAACGAGGAGAATTCAGTGAAACAAGTTAAATCTTCACAAAGATCCTGCCTACCAGCTGGTAGATTGTTCCTGAAAAACAAGGGCCCTTCACTTTCATAGTCTGGGTATAAACTGCAATGACTCCAGTGCATAAGACCTTCAGAAAGTCTACCCAACAAGACCTCTCACAATTGTATTCCTGGAGCTTATGGCCATTAGTAAGTTTCCAATATCCACATTTATTCATATTATATTGGAAGTAAAGGATAAGATTTCTAGATCAAATAAGAGTATTATACCTTCTGGGATAATGTGATGATAGCCAGATGGACAGGCCTGCACATACAAAAGGGGATTCTACCACTACTGAAGAGTAACTCAGAGGTTATAAACTGGAGAGCTTATATACACATGGTTCCATTCACTTCCTAAGGGAGGGAGAAAAATTTTGCTCCCTACTTATAGCAGGGAGCAAAAATTCTCTTAGAGAATTTCTAGATTCTTGTGTTCTTACACTTTGGAATGGAAATAAATGTCCCCACAGGAAAAATAAGACAAGATTCTATATGCTTACAACCTCTGAAAAGTCTCCATGGTCTCAGGCTTCATCCTTCTTTGAAATGTAAACACGTGCCAGGGGAGGTAAACTTCTCCAGATAGTCTCTCACTGTCTTATCATCCTTTAAATTCCAAGGGTTATCCTTTAAACCAATTAGGAGGTTTCTTTGTTCCCAAAACCCAAACTACACAGAAACCAAAATGTATCCTCTACAGCTCCACAGTTACACTTCTGCACTCACAGTCTCTGCTTTGCAATGCTGCCCAAGACTTGGCCCTGCCTCCATGTAAGCTGTATGACTTTTTTTCATTCCTATGACACCCCTGCATTTTTCTATTCATGGCTTAGACTAGATACTCAGATTCAGAAATATTACTGCATGATTTCCTAATCTTGGATCTGTGTCCCATGGTCTGCCTACTGAAATTTTCTGTCTCTTTTTTGGGGGACAGACTATACATAATGAGCCTGAACACTAAAGTCCCCAGAGTGATCAAGTTCTGAGATGGCTGTTCCTTGAGTCCAGCTCTCATGGATGGGTGAGGCTTCATTGTGACGCAGCCTGAGGCACCTCTTCTTTCTCCAGGCTCATTTTCAAATGTCAAGATATCCAATTATTTTTGTGGTCTCAAGCACCTCATAATTCCACCAGGAATCCCATTTACTTCCACTTGACCATCAAGAAAGTCTACCTTTTTGTTCTGAAATCCTCCCTTAGCAAATTAAAGACATCCTCAGTTAGCTTTTTGTTTAATTAATACTTTTAACCCTGCCAGCTACATACCTCCAACTACATCATGATTTCTGAGAAAGGATTTTCCAAATTTTAGTAATATCTCCACCTCTCTCAACGTACTCTCAGTAGTTAAATACTGCCTATGTACTGATTGCATACAGAAAACAGTTTACTGTAAGAAAGGAGTTTCACGCCATACCCACATATCCAGCAAATATTTGGTGCTACGGAATAGAAAGAACTTTGTGAAATATCATCCCAGAGATTTACCCTGTGTTTCTGATGTCCCAGTAACTTTAAGTTGATAAGAAAACTTGAAGTAAGGTAAGTGAACTCCACAAATTCATAATACTTTCAGTAGCTTTAGGGACTAAATAAGCATGACTATAATGACCACATACAAATAAACTAAAACCTTTTTCCCAGTATTTTAAATATAAACACTCAAATGCTTAACAGGAAGAGCAAAAACTGTGCATCATCTGACCCTTGCCTTCATTCCTAGATTTACTGCCCACGGGCTTTAAACTAGTCTGCCTTGATTTTTCAAGAATAACATTTTCTCCCATTTTAGGGTTTTTGCAATTTCTCTGCCCCTTGCCTGAAACATTTTTTAAGTCTCCCACGTTGTATAACTAAGTTTCTTTGCATGTAAGTTGTCTTACAATTGTGTTTCTTTCATTTCAAGTGGTTAACTCTCATTGAGATTATCTTGTTTGCGTAATTACTTGATTGATTACATCTCTTCCACCAGCCTTACTAGTTCCCTGAGAACAGGGGCCATCTGTTTTTTGCCCCCTGTTGCATCTCTAGTGTGTCACACAGTGCTTCACAAAGAAAAGGCCTTCAATAAATTTTTGTGAATAAAGTTGGTGAATAAATCATAGAAAGATTTCCTTAGAAAATATAAAGGTGTATGCCTCTATTTATTGGCAGTAATGAAAGCCGTGACAATTTGCCAGGTCTGTTGGGAGAAGGTAGAGTGAGAAGAGGGTCAAGAAATAAACCTTGAGGGACTCAATAAATAATGGCTGGTCAGAGAAAGAGGCTACTGCAAAAGAATCTGAAAAGACATAGACAGAGTGTCGGATAAACACCATAAGGCCATGGTGTCAGAGAAACAAGGGAAGAGAATGGCTATGGAAAGACCAAGTGAAGCAAATGCTCAGACATATCCATTGGATTTGACAAGGAGGTCACTAGTGGCGATAGTAAAAGTTGGTATGACAGCTTGATGAGAATGGAAGTCATATCATATCAACAAATCTCAGGGCCAATACTGAATTACATAATCTTAAAGAATTATCAACCCAGAAATTGTCCCTAAAAATAATGCTGCATTATCTAAAATCAAATGTGAATCTGATTGAGGCTTCTCAATGTAATTACATATTAGTAATTAATTCAGTTATCCTTATTCCTTAATGCACTCCCTCATTTATTTCAGTATGAAAGCACAATTCACAGAGGATTTCTTTCCAAAAAGCATGGCAACATATACTGGGCTATTCTTCAATTGCTAATAACCCATCTCATAGCTCTTGTGGGTGCATAATATTCACTGAAGTCAATAAGAATTACGGGCACAGAAGTGCTGCAAGGCTGAGTCTTTAATACTCAAGAATATATTGTCTATACACAGCCAAACAGCACTTGTGAATATAATTCTAATAAAACCTAGCATGTCTTTTCTTTCAGGGAGGAAGAAAAAAATGATGGAAATTTCAATATGGTATATTCTGGAAACAGTGTGCTTGTGGAACAGCCAGAGGGATTTTCAAAATTTGATCATCTAAATGTAGACAACTATTCTAATGTAGGAGCAATATAGTAAGAGGCCACAGTATTAGACTATAGGTATGACATGGGAGAGATTTTGTAAAATAGCAGAATTAACATTTTTCTTAGGAAAATATTTCAATAACTATAACTAAATTTCTCACTAAGCATTTGATATGCCAAAATAAATTTAAAATATAAACCAACCTACTATTGAAAATACTATATGAAATTTGTATGAATACTCTATGAAATTTACTTATGTCAAGAATTTGAAACAGACACGTAAGAAAGGATATCAATACCCACTATGTTTCTCTTCTCAGATTTACCAGGCACGCACATCCTATTCTCTGTCCTTGTGACATGGCTCTGCAGAGTGTCTCATTATTCACCAGCTGAAGCCTAGTTATGTTAGACCAGCATTGGGAGGACCAAGTTAAGTAAATTTATGTCTAAAATCAGGCTTTATTCTGCCTTGTCCCACCACTGAGGTAAGGAGAATTCCTGAGTATATTTCAAGTGTTATTCAAGTGACTCAAAGGAATATACTTAGTTCTAGGAGCAAAATTAATTTTCTATATGAAGTACAGGCAACCTCTTAATGGTGTATCTGCACACACACTTTAAAAATGCCATTAAATCATTTAGGTAGACTCCTATGTATAAATGTTTAGTTTAGATGGAATATCTCTAACAAAATGAAAGGAGTTTTATCATACTGGCCACTGATAAATGGAGCCCACAGTTTTCACTGCAGCTGAATATCACTGAGAATTAGAGGACAGGTCAAAAGCTTCCCTGTATCATTTTTTTTAAGATGACCCTTTATTTCCTCTATAGATAACACTACTGAAAACAGGTTAAGACGTTTCTATCAATCAGCAATATCTAAAATGCAATCTTTGAGCTGCTGTCATATACCACAAGTGGGGAAGGGGAGGAAGAAAAGAAAAAGAAAACAGGCAATATTTACATTTAACTAAGATTGTGAATATTCTGGACATTACTGATAAAGTAAATAATATTTATTAAGAATTATTGCAGATGAATTCATTTGTATTGCTGGGATCAAATCCTTTTGGAAGATGTGTATATCTCTTTCTGTTATCAAGGTAGTACATTTATTCAATGCCGGTAATATACCAGGTGCTGCAGCAGAAGCAAACCAGATGGTCCCATAGTTTCCACATGGAGAACAAACTTAGGCAAATCCTTGAATGCATTTCATTTAAATCTTCCCTATTTGCTATAGAAAAGTGTCAACTAGAGTAAGTTACTGTGCTGTCTAAGGCAGAGTGAAATTAATGGAACATTGTCAGTATCTCCTCTAATTTTTATTGCTTGTGCTGACTTAGACAAAATATCTATTTTTATAGTGAGATGAACATATATACAGAATGTTAACAGATTCTGAAAAAAGTAAAATCCTCCTGGGTGAACACATGTTAGCTAGGACCACAATAATGAACTATAAATTAAGGTTGTAAAACACTGCCAACAGCTTGTAAAACATCTATCTATAACTACTGCCTAGCTCCATACACACACACACACACACACACACACACTTAGCCATAGGACATGTTTACCAAGGATATTTGTGATATTAGAAGCATTCTAAATTCTTCAAAGAAGGAAATTATTAAAAGAAAGTCATATAATATTTACACTAAATCATTCTATGTAAATGTTAAAAGAATGTGGTTTATTTTCAGCTTCCAAATTGGAAAGATATACATAGTATAAAAGAATGAAAGAAAGTTTACGGAAATGTGGAACAGAAGTGAAAATTTTAAAAGTCTATATAGGCCAGCCAGATAACATTAATGAAAGAAGTAGGTGTCAGGCCGAGACTCCTTGGAAAACTGTCTGAGGCAAAGCTTAGGTGCTAAAACTTTGTTGAGAGCTGCAATCTCAAGCAGCAAGCACAGGGGAAAGAAAGAGAGGCGTGGGAAGCCAGGCAAAGTCAAGGTGGTGTTTTACCAAGGTGGTTATGACTTCATGAAAGGATCCAATTAGTTGCTTGGCCAAAGACATCTCCAGGTCAGCCTTAGAGAACTTCCTTCCTCTGTACATCAAAGGAAGGAAAGGAGAGGGATCTAACTCCTTGAGACCTCCTACCCCTCACTGATTTGCATTTGCATTTACTACAGGCATTAATTCCCTTGCTTCCAGGTTACTCCTCAGGGCTCCTTGGATGGCTTCTGAGGAAACCATATCCCACCCCCTGTTGCGGGGCACTTTATATGAGGCTACAAGTAGTGGGGGAAACAAGAGCCTTTTCGTATCTGATTAGGTTAAGCAGGATGGCCAGGCAGGAAGGAGCAGTGGAGGCCATACCAGAGCCCATAACTCATTCCAGAGGCAGCCAAGACCCACAGTGCTGTTAGAAGCTGAGGCAGATTCAGCTGCAGTGGTGGCAGCAGCAACCAGGATCCCCCGTGAGCTAATGGCCAAGGGCCCAGTAGACAGCTGAAGCTAAGTGAATCAGAGCAGGCTCATAAATTGGACCTATTATATTAGGTGGGACAAATTACAACTGACATTCATCCCCAGTGAGGGGAATATCATAAGGAGTGATAGAAGCTGTGGAGAATGTGTGAGGGCATGCTGCTACCCAACTCTAGGCAAGTGCCAGAACGCAAGAACGTTGGGCCAAAATGCTGCGTTAATTTATAATTTACATCAATATTGGACAATACACAAGATTTCTATTCTCCCTGGAGTCTGGAAGCCCAATGACAGCCACAAGGTATGGTCTTAAGGAGAAGTTCTTGAAAAATATCACAAATAATTTTAGTTATATTTGAGATTCAGAGATTATGGTAACACATGCAAGCCTAGTAATGACCTGCAGTTTTGTGGTGTGTTTCTCTTCCTAAAACGAACACTAGCTTTCTGTAAGCCTCCTTGATCTTTAAGGTATAAGAAAATGACTTATGTTTACCAACTTGAGAGGATAAAGATTTGGTTCAGGGATGACTGGAAAAAGTAACATATAAGGGAACTACACAGGAAAAATAACTCTAGGGAGACAAAGGTGAATAAGAATTATTAGTAAGAGACTTTTTTTGTAGGAGGCTAAACATTAGATTGAGAGTAAAGGCTCCATCCTTGGAATCCGTTAGATCTAGACTAGTTGTATGTCTAATTCCTGAGCTTTTCCAAGGATTGGGAAAGGAAATTTTACTAGATTCTTGTTGGCTTTCCTCTTTAAGAATATTTAAGTTTGTTTCTATCTGAGTCAGGACTACTCAACAATTTTTTAGTTATCCAAAACTTCACTGGCATTTCTCATTTGAGGCAACCTCTCTTCCTGAATTCTGTCCTCATGCTTATATATTTTTTTCTAAGCATTTTTTAGCAAGATCTGAAGAAAGAACAAAGTGTAATCGGTATATAATCTATCATCTATAACTAGAAGCAAGACAATCCCTATTTTATGCAAACTCTTTCATAGAAGACATAAGAAGGATGACTACTTGACTTACTTGGTGAAACAGTCTAACTTTGGTAGCAAAAACCAGACAAGAAGAGAACAAGAAAGTAAAATCATAGATGAACGTCACTTATGTATATAGGAAAAATATTAAATTAAACACTCCTAGCAAATTCAATTTGCCAAAGTATGAATAATAATACTCATAGGAATTTAAGACTGTTCAACATCATATAACCTATTAAAATATTTACTATATTCATATATTAAAGAAAAAAATCTATCTTCTCCATAGTATTAAATAAAATTCAACATTCAGTAATAATGAAATGACTTAGTAAATATGAAATGAAACCTTCTTAATCTAATAAAAAAGTATTCACCTAAAAACCTACAGCATCTATCTCTATACCTATATCTATATCTATATCTATCTATCTATCTATCTATATATATATATAGAGAGAGAGAGAATACATTAAATTGCATGAAGTCTTTAATTCCATGTCTATTGCATTGTCTTTATTACTTTAGTGAGAACAAGTAATATTCTTGGGTCTTTATCTTCCTTTTGAAGATTTTGAAGAAATGTGTTTTCATTCAGCTGGGTTTCTAGATAATTAAGATGATAGACACTCGTTTTTCAACTGCTCTAGAAATAAGTGTTAGTATCCAGCACTTGAAGCTGAAATCTTCCTTTTATCCTGCCCAAAATAAGATTTCCTCTTTTTTTGCTGAAGTGCTGTTTCCATCATGTGAATAATGCTCCTTGATACTAACATGACTTCCTACTTTGTTTTCCAACCTGCAGTTTCAAAGTTGGCATCATATCCTTGGCTTTCTTCCTAAGGAGTCTGAATTCAAAGGTGAGCTGTTCTTATCAAATCATTTAGCAGGAAGCTAGTGGAAGCAGCACCAGTTTTAAATTAAAATTTCAATGATTGACTTATTAAAAACATTATAATGTAACATATTAAATTGGTTGTAAGCTAATATCAAGAAAATGCTAACAACCCATATGAATATATTTCCCTCCTGGTAGCTGACTCTATCTTTTTTAATCACACAAAAATAATCAATTTTTGTAGACTAACTAAAATGTCCTTTCACTAATAAACATTTTAATGAGTTGAAAAAACCTCAGTGTCATGTTATCTCCTACTTACAATTCAAGATCAAAAAACTATCACCATACACAATCTCACTGCACTTTAATCAACTACCTTTTGACTGAATACTCATGGGCCTCAAAGAAACAAGAAATAGGACTAGAAAAAAACAATTCATTATCAACTTACTTTAAACTCCTTTCTACTATATGATGCAGTCATCCCACTTTGGGGTACGTACCCAAAAGAATTGAAATCTGGATCTCTAAGAAATATCTGCACTCCCATGTTCACTGCAGAATTATTCACAATAGCCAAGATATAGAAACAACCTAAATGTCTATCAATGGATGGACGGATAAAGAAAATGTGTCTTTTATATATATAAACATACACATATATATAAAGTAATATTATTCAGCCTTAAAAAAGAAGGAAATCTTGCCATATGCGACCACATTGATGAATCTGGAGGACAATATGCTAAGTGAAGTAAGCCAGTCACAGAAGGACCAATATTTATTTGACACATACAAGATATCTAAAATAGTAAACTCAGGTGCAGAGAGTAAAATGGTGGTTGCTGAGGGATATACGGAGCTATTATCCAGTGGGTATATGGTTTCAAGATGAATAAGTTCTGGAGATCCGCTGTAAAACACAGTGCTACAGTTAACAAGACTGGACTGTACACTTAAAAATCTGTTAAGAGGGTAATTCGCATGTTGTGTTCTTATCAAAATAAAACTCCTTTTTACAAATTTGAAATAATGAAGACCCACTTAGAAGCACACATACAGACGGACACACACACACACACACACACACACACACACACACACGCACACATTAACTCATTGTGTCTCACAAAGAGTCAGGCCAGGGCAGAGTTTCCAAGCAATAGACTGAGGGTGGTTTTCAGGGGAGAAGAGAAGATATTGAGGCAGGGTTAAGAATCAATGGGAAAATGTTTCACACCAAATTCATTAGGGATGGGCAGAGAGACAAGAATACAATCAGAAGCAAAGGGATCTGTAAACAAGCTCAGCAGAATGAAGTGAACAGCTTCTGAAGCATGAACAAAAGTAAAATAACCTGGAGTGATTACCTGACCACCAGCTCTTATAGGGTTATAGAATTTTTAAGATGGGAATGGAGCTATTAAATGAACTGAAGCAGTTTGAATAAATACTAGCTAGTTTTGGAATGATGATTTAAGTTCCGAGATGAAGTTCAATATAAAATATGGATGAGAGTATCACTGACCGGACTTCTCTTTAGAATTGCATTACAAATGTGTCCAGTAAAATGTTCTTGATGTAATTTCTAATTTATGACCATGGGCAGTCTTTTTATATTTTTATTCAATCCTTCTACTTCTGAAATATGCATACGAATCACATCCCTGGGGTTATAGTATTTTACTGAACTCTTACTGTATTAAACATTATTCAGCATATAAAATCTAACTTAACAGCTAAGGCCTAGGCAGTATTTTGCTATAAGGCAAAACTGCTTAAGGTTGCAATTTGTAGAAAACATTCCAACTATAATGATTAAAAATTTTAAATCACCCTTACTCCTCATAACTCCAGCATTTAGATTAGAATTTTTATTATCCATGTTACTGACACCTTTGAAGCCAGTGTTGCCAGTTCATATGACGTTTGAAATTCAGTTTCTTTATCTCATTTACTACACTGACTTCTAACATAGAACTTATCACCCAGTATTTCTCCATCCTCAAAATCTATAACTTTCTTAGGGATATCAATTCCACTCTCATTAGCTATTAAATTTCCACATCCTCCACATC